>NC_082645.1:40686650-41307186 GCF_028023285.1 Balaenoptera ricei | reverse complement strand
CCCTTGTTTGGGACTCCTTTGAGCTAGGAAAGTTGTGGTACAAAAGAAAGATGTATTCAGTCTTCTCTTTTGATAACCCTACTACATACTGAATGTTTATCTCCTATTTTTTTTTTTTTTTAAACATCTTTATTGAAGTATAATTGCCTTACAATAGTGTGTTAGCTTCTGCTTTATAACAAAGTGAATCAGTTATACATATACAATATGTTCCCATTTCTCTTCCCTCTTGCATCTCCCTCCCTCCCACCCTCCCCATCCCACCCCTCTAGGTGGTCACAAAGCACCGAGCTGATCTCCCTGTGCTATGCGGCTGCTTCCCACTAGCTATCTATTTTACATTTGGTAGTGTATATATGTCCATGACACTCTCTTACCCTGTCACATCTCACCCCACCCCCTCCCCATATCCTCAAGTCCATTCTCTAGTAGGTCTGTGTCTTTATTCCCGTCTTGCCACTAGGTTCTTCATGGCCTTTTTTTTTTTTTTTTTTTCCTTAGATTCCGTATATATGTGTTAGCATACTGTATTTGTTTTTCTCTTTCTGACTTACTTCACTCTGTATGACAGACTCTAACTCCATCCACCTCATTACAAATACCTCCATTTCATTTCTTTTTACGGCTGAGTAATATTCCATTGTATATATGTGCCACATCTTCTTTATCCATTCATCTGTCGATGGACATTTAGGTTGCTTCCATGTCCTGGCTATTGTAAATAGAGCTGCAATGAACATTGTGGTACATGACACTTTTTGACCTATGGTTTTCTCAGGGTATATGCCCAGTAGTGGGATTGCTGGGTCGTATGGTAGTTCTATTTGTAGTTTTTTAAGGAACCTCCATACTGTTCTCCATAGTGGCTGTATCAATTTACATTCCCACCAACAGTGCAAGAGTGTTCCCTTTCCTCCACACCCTCTCCAGCATTTATTGTTTCTAGATTTTTTGATGATGGCCATTCTGACCGGTGTGAGATGATATCTCATTGTAGTTTTGATTTGCATTTCTCTAATGATTAATGATGTTGAGCATTCTTTCATGTGCCTGTAGGCCATCTGTATATCTTCTTTGGAGAAATGTCTATTTAGGTCTTCTGCCCATTTTTGGATTGGGTTGTTCGTTTTTTTGTTATTGAGCTGCATGAGCTGCTTGTAAATCTTGGAGATTAATCCTTTGTCAGTTGCTTCATTTGCAAATATTTTCTCCCATTCTAAGGGTTGTCTTTTGGTCTTGTTTATGGTTTCCTTTGCTGTGCAAAAGCTTTTAAGTTTCATTAGGTCCCATTTGTTTATTTGTGTTCTTATTTCCATTTCTCTGGGAGCTGGGTCAAAAAGAATCTTGCTGTGATGTATGTCATAGAGTGTTCTGCCTATATTTTCCTCTAAGAGTTTGATAGTGTCTGGCCTTACACTTAGGTCTTTAATCCATTTTGAGTTTATTTTTGTGCATGGTGTCAGGGAGTGTTCTAATTTCATACTTTTACATGTACCTGTCCAATTTTCCCAGCACCACTTATTGAAGAGGCTGTCTTTTCTCCACTGTATATGCTTGCCTCCTTTATCAAAGATAAGGTGACCATATGTGTGTGGGTTTATCTCTGGGCTTTCTATCCTGTTCCATTGATCTATATTTCTGTTTTTGTGCCAGTACCAAACTGTCTTGATTACTGAAGCTTTGTAATATAGTCTGAAGTCAGGGAGCCTGATTCCCCCAGCTCCATTTTTCGTTCTCAAGATTGCTTTGGCTATTCGGGGTCTTTTGTGTTTCCATACAAATTGTGAAATTTTTTGTTGTAGTTCTGTGAAAAATGCCAGTGGTAGTTTGATAGGGATTGCATTGAATCTGTAGATTGCTTTGGGTAGTAGAGTCATTTTCACAATGTTGATTCTTCCAATCCAGGAACATGGTATATCTCTCCATCTATTTGTATCATCTTTAATTTCTTTCATCAGTGTCTTATAATTTTCTGCATACAGGTCTTTTGTCTCCTTAGGTAGGTTTATTCCTAGATATCTTATTCTTTTTGTTGCAATGGTAAACGGGAGTGTTTTCTTAATTTCCCTTTCAGATTTTTCGTCATTAGTGTATAGAAATGCAAGCGATTTCTGTGCATTAATTTTGTATCCTGCTACTTTACCAAATTCATTGATTAGCTCTAGGAGTTTTCTGGTAGCCTCTTTAGGATTCTCTATGTATAGTATCATGTCATCTGCAAATAGTGACAGCTTTACTTCTTCTTTTCCGATTTGGATTCCTTTTATTTCTTTGTCTTCTCTGATTGCTGTGGCTAACACTTCCAAAACTATGTTGAATAATAGTAGTGAGAGTGGGCAACCTTGTCTTGTTCCTGATCTTAGTGGAAATGGTTTCAGTTTTTCACCATTGAGGACAATGTTGGCTGTGGGTTTGTCATATATGGCCTTTATTATGTTGAGGAAAGTTCCCTCTATGCCTACTTTCTGCAGGGCTTTTATCATAAATGGGTGTTGAATTTTGTCGAAAGCTTTCTCTGCATCTATTGAGATGATCATATGGTTTTTCTCCTTCAATTTGTTAATATGGTGTATCACATTGATTGATTTGCGTATATTGAAGAATCCTTGCATTCCTGGGATAAACCCCACTTGATCATGGTGTATGATCCTTTTAATGTGCTGTTGGATTCTGTTTGCGAGTATTTTGTTGAGGATTTTTGCATCTATGTTCATCAGTGATATTGGCCTGTAGTTTTCTTTCTTTGTGACATCTTTGTCTGGTTTTGGTATCAGGGTGATGGTGGCCTCGTAGAATGAGTTTGGGAGTGTTCCTCCCTCTGCAATATTTTGGAAGAGTTTGAGAAGGATAGGTGTTAGCTCTTCTCTAAATGTTTGATAGAATTCGCCTGTGAAGCCATCTGGTCCTGGGCTTTTGTTTGTTGGAAGGTTTTTAATCACAGTTTCAATTTCAGTGCTTGTGATTGGTCTGTTCATATTTTCTATTTCTTCCTGGTTCAGTCTCGGAAGGTTGTGCATTTCTAAGAATCTGTCCATTTCTTCCAGGTTGTCCATTTTATTGGCATAGAGTTGCTTGTAGTAATCTCTCATGATCTTTTGTATTTCTGCAGTGTCAGTGGTTATTTCTCCTTTTTCATTTCTAATTCTATTGATCTGAGTCTTCTCCCTTTTTCTCTTGATGAGTCTGGCTAATGGTTTATCAATTTTGTTTATCTTCTCAAAGAACCAGCTTTTAGTTTCATTGATTTTTGCTATTGTTTCCTTCATTTCTTTTTCATTTATTTCTGACCTGATCTTTATAATTTCTTTCCTTCTGCTGGCTTTGGGGTTTTTTTGTTCTTCTTTCTCTAATTGCTTTAGGTGCAAGGTTAGGTTGTTTATTCGAGATGTTTCCTGTTTCTTGAGGTAGGCTTGTATTGCTATAAACTTCC
This sequence comes from Balaenoptera ricei, assembly GCF_028023285.1. Lineage (NCBI taxonomy): Eukaryota > Metazoa > Chordata > Mammalia > Artiodactyla > Balaenopteridae > Balaenoptera > Balaenoptera ricei. The sequence goes on along the minus strand of NC_082645.1, from coordinate 41,303,756 downwards.
CTCTTAGCACTGCTTTTGCTGCGTCCCATAGGTTTTGGGTCGTCGTATCTCCATTGTCATTTATTTCTAGGTATTTTTTGATTTCCCCTTTGATTTCTTCAGTAATCACTTCATTATTAAGTAATGTATTGTGTAGCCTCCATGTGTTTGTATTTTTTGCAGATCTTTTCCTGTAATTGATATCTAGTCTCATAGCGTTGTGGTCGGAAAAGATACTTGATACGATTTCAATTTTCTTAAATTTACCAAGGTTTGATTTGTGACCCAAGATATGATCTATCCTGGAGAATGTTCCATGAGCACTTGAGAAAAATGTGTATTCTGTTGTTTTTGGGTGGAATGTCCTATAAATATCAATTAAGTCCATCTTGTTTAATGTATCATTTAAAGCTTGTGTTTCCTTATTTATTTTCATTTTGGATGATCTGTCCATTGGTGAAAGTGGGGTGTTAAAGTCCCCTACTATGATTGTGTTGCTGTCGATTTCCCCTTTTATGGCTGTTAGTACTTGCCTTATGTATTGAGGTGCTCCTATGTTGGGTGCATAAATATTTACAATTGTTATACCTTCCTCTTGGATCGATCCCTTGATCATTATATAGTGTCCTTCTTTGTCTCTTGTGATAGTCTTTATTTTAAAGTCTCTTTTGTCTGATATGAGAATTGCTACTCCAGCTTTCTTTTGATTTCCATTTGCATGGAATATCTTTTTCCATCCCCTCACTTTCAGTCTGTATGTGTCTCTAGGTCTGAAGTGGGTCTCTTGTAGACAGCATATATATGGGTCTTGTTTTTGTATCCATTCAGCCAGCCTGTGTCTTTTGGTGGGAGCATTTAATCCATTTACATTCAAGGTAATTATCGATATGTATGTTCCTATTCCCATTTTCTTAAATGTTTTGGGTTTGTTATTGTAGGTGTTTTCCTTCTCTTGTGTTTCTTGCCTAGAGAAGTTCCTTTAGCATTTGTTGTAAAGCTGGTTTGGTAGTGCTGAACTCTCTCAGCTTTTGCTTGTCTGTAAAGGTTTTAATTTCTCCATCACATTTGAATGAGATCCTTGCTGGGTAGAGTAATCTTGGTTGTAGGTTCTTCTCCTTCATCACTTTAAGTATATCCTGCCACTCCCTTCTGGCTTGCAGAGTTTCTGCTGAAAGATCAGATGTTAACCTTATGGGGATTCCCTTGTGTGTTATTTGTTTTTTTTCCCTTGCTGCCTTTAATATGTTTTCCTTATATTTAATTTTTGACAGTTTGATTAATATGTGTCTTGGCGTGTTTCTCCTTGGGTTTATCCTGTATGGGACTCTCTGTGCTTCCTGGACTTGATTAACTATTTCCTTTCCCATATTAGGGAAGTTTTCAACTATAATCTCTTCAAATATTTTCTCAATCCCTTTCTTTTTCTCTTCTTCTTCTGGGACCCCTATAATTCGAATGTTGGTGCGTTTAATGCTGTCCCAGAGGTCTCTGAGACTGTCCTCAGTTCTTTTCATTCTTTTTTCTTTATCCTGCTCTGCAGTAGTTATTTCCACCATTTTATCTTCCAGGTCACTTATCCTTTCTTCTGCCTCAGTTATTCTGCTATTGATCCCATCTAGAGTATTTTTAATTTCATTTATTGTGTTTTTCATCATTGCTTGATTCCTCTTTAGTTCTTCTACGTCCTTGTTAAATGCTTCTTGCATTTTGTCTATTCTATTTCCAAGATTTTGGATCATCCTTACTATCATTATTCTGAATTCTTTTTCAGGTAGACTACCTATTTCCTCTTCATTTGTTAAGTCTAGTGTGTTTTGACCCTGCTCCTTCATCTGCTGTGTGTTTTTCTGTCGTCTCATTTTGCTTATCTTACTGTGTTTGGGGTCTCCTTATCACAGGTTGCAGGTTTGTAGTTCCCGTTGTTTTTGGTATCTGTCCCCAGTGGCTAAGGTTGGTTCAGTGGGTTGTGTAGGCTTCCTGGTGGAGGGAACTAGTGCCTGAGCTCTGGTGGATGAGGCTGGATCTTGTCTTTCTGGTGGGCACGTCCACGTCTGGTGGTGTATTTTGGGGTGTCTGTGGCCTTATTATGATTTTAGGCAGCCTCTCTGCTAATGGATGAGGCTGTGTTCCTGTCTTGCTAGTTGTTTGGCATAGGGTGTTCAGCACTGTAGCTTGCTGGTCATTGAGTGATGCTGGGTCTTGATGTTGAGATGGAGATCTCTGAGAGATTTTTGCCGTTTGGTATTACGTGGAGCTGGGAGGTCTCTTGTGGACCAGTGTCCTGAAGTTGGCTCTCCCACCTCCGAGGTACGGCCCTGATGCCTGGCTGAAGCACCAAGAGCCTTTCGTCCACACGGCTCAGAGTAAAAGGGAGAAAAAATAGAAAGAAAGAAAGAAAGGAAGGAAGGAAGGAAGGAAGGAAGGAAGGAGGAAGGAAGGAAGGAAGGAAGGAAAGAAAGAAAGAAAGAAAGAAAAGAAAGAAAGAAGCTATAATATAGTGAAGTAAAATAAAGCTATTGTAAAGCAAAGCTATACAGACAAAATCTCCCCCAGAAGCATATACATATACACTCACAAAAAAAAAAAGGAAAAGGGGAAAAATTAATATATCCTGCTCCCAAAGTCCACCTCCTGAATTTGGGATGATTCGTTGTCTAGTCAGGTATTCAACAGATGCAGGCACATCAAGTTGTTTGTGGAGTTTTAATCCGCTTCTTCTGAGGCTACTGGGACAGATTTCCCCTCCTCTTCTCTGTTCGCACAGCTCCTGGGGATCAGCTTTGGATTTGGACCCGCCTCTGCGTGTAGGTCTCCTGAGGGCGTCTGTTCCCCGCCCAGACAGGACGGGGTTAAAGGAGCAGCTGCTTCGGGGGCTCTGGCTCACCCAGGCCGCGGGGAGGGAGGGGTACAGAGGAGGCGGGGCGAGCCTGCGGCGTCAGAGGCCGGCGTGACGTTGCAGCAGCCTGAGGCGCGCAGTGCGTTCTCCCGGGGGATGTTGTCCCTGGATCACGGGACCCTGGCAGTGGCAGGCTGCACGGGCTCCCGGGAGGGGCGGTGTGGAGAGTGACCTGTGCTCGCACACAGGCTTCTTGGAGGCGGCAGCAGCAGCCCCAGCGTCTCACGCCCGTCTCTGGGGTCCGCGCTGATAGCCGCGGCTCGCGCCAGTTTCTGGAGTTCGTTTAGGCGGCGCTCTGAATCCCCTCTCCTTGCGCGCCGCGAAACAAAGAGGCAAGAAAAAGTCTCTTGCCTCTTCGGCAGCTGCAGACTTTTTCCCGGTCTCCCTCCCAGCCAGCTGTGGTGCGCTAACCCCTTCAGGCTGTGTTCACGCCGCCAACCCCAGTCCTCTCCCTGCGATCCGACCGAAGCCCGAGCCTCCGCTCCCAGCCCCGCCCGCCCCGGCGGGGGAGCAGACAAGCCTCTCGGGCTGGTGAGCGCTGCTCGGCGCCGAGCCTCTGTGCGGGAGTCTCTCCGTTTTTCCCTCTGCGCCCCTGTTGCTATGGGATCCGCGCTGTTAGCTGCGGCTCGCGCCCGTCTCTGGAGTTCGTTTAGGCGGCGCTCTGAATCCCCTCTCCTCGCGCACCAGGAAACAGGGAAGAAAAAGTCTCTTGCCTCTTCGGCAGCTGCCGACTTTTTCCCGGACTCCCTCCCGGCTAGCTGTGGTGCACTAACCCCTTCAGGCTGTGTTCACGCAGCCAGCCCCAGTCCTCTCCCTGCGACCGAAGCCCGAGCCTCAGCTCCCAGCCCCGCCCGCCCCGGCGGCTGAGCAGACAAGCCTCTCGGGCTGGTGAGTGCTGGTCAGCGCCGAGCCTCCGTGCGGGAAGTGCGGGAATCTCTCCGCTTTGCCCTCCGCACCCCTGTGGCTGCGCTCTCCTCCGTGGCTCCGAAGCTTCCCCCCTCTGCCACCCGCAGTCTCTGCCCGCGAAGGGGCTCCTAGTGCGTGGAAATCTTTCCTCCTTCACAGCTCCCTCCCACTGGTGCAGGTGCCGTCCCTATTCTTTTGTCTCTGTTATTTCTTTTTTCTTTTGCCCTACCCAAGTACGGGGGGAGTTTCTTGCCTTTTGGGAGGTCTGACGTTTTCTGCCAGCGTTCAGTGGGTGTTCTGTAGGAGCAGTTCCACGTGTAGATGTATTTCTACTGTATCTGTGGGAAGGAAGGTGATCTCCGCGTCTTACTCTTCCGCCATCTTCTCTCCTCCTATCTCCTATTTTGTAGTCAGTTAAAATGTGTAAGATCAGTCTTATGTGACTGGAAAATTTCACTGGAGACCTCTGGATGCAATGATATCCGAAGATACCCCAAAAATACCTGGGTATTTTTATGACTCTTCCTCCCACCTGCTGGCAGCCCTCAAGCTCCAAGTAGTCCGTCTGTTTCCTTAGGTCTCCTCACCCCTCCCTGCAGAGTCCCTCTCAAGGACACCCTTCCAAAGGGTGGCATTTGGACAACAAGCACATTTTTTTTGGCCCTTCAAAATTGTGGGAGTATATAGGCTTGTCTCAACTCAAACCTGACCCTTCCCTCTGCCACTAAACAGGACAAACTCCACATACAGCCTTGTGTATTGACACTTTCTGGGGATGAGTCAGACTTCAGTCCTCACACCTTCAATGTCGAGTTCTCTCAGGGTTCCTCCTGAAGCCACCTTCACTTGGATTGAGGTGAGGGGGAGATGCTCCTCATGTCCTCCGTGAGTGGGGAAGGAAGGACGTCCAGCACACAAACAACTCTCCCTTTAAAGAAATCTTATTGTCAATGTATTTAGCCCCCAGATGAAAACTTCGTCTTATTTTTTTTTAAAGATTTACTTTTATTTATTTTTGGCTGTGTTGGGTTTTCGTTGGTGCCAGCAGGCTTTCTCTAGTTGCAGCAAGTGGAGGCTACTCTTTGTTGCGGTGCGTGGGCTTCTCCTTGCGGTGGCTTCTCTGGTTTCAGAGCACGGGCTCTAGGCACGCAGGCTCAGTAGTTGCGGCGTGCGGGCTTAGTTCCTCCGCAGCATGTGGGATCTTCCCGGACCAGGGATCGAACCCGTGTCCCCTGCATTGGCAGGTGAATTCTTATCCACGGCGCCACCGGGGAAGTCCCAAACTTTGTCTTATCTTCTATAGAAGTGGATGATGGGCTAATCTTGGCAAAATAAGTATCGTAACCTCCAAGTGTGTCCTACGTAGGTGGTCTAGCATCTGCTTTAGGCTACTGCATTTTTCTCTCTGAAAAGCCAAGACAATAGGAAATGTCAAATGTAATGTCCAAGTACATGTCTAATTTTTTTGTGAGTTAAAGATCACTCAAAGTTTGCAAACTACATGTCTACACTCCCTTCTCTGAAACTCCTTGGGGCACATAAATTTCAGAATTCACAATTTTTCAGATTTTAGAAAAGCAATATGATACACGTATCATTGATTATGTCACAACCCCAGTAGGATCAGGGGTAGCATTCCATAATCAAATTCAACAAAATGTGCACATATTCACCCAAAGTTGGGTAAGTAAAGATAATAAGTGGCCTCTTGTTAGTCCTGGCCAAATTTGGCCACCAAATGACTTGTTGCCTGAATGAAATCAGTGGTAGTAGGAGACATACGCTGGTTCTCTCTTCCTTCTATCCTCCAACCTTCCACCAATGACTTCCCTTGGCCATTAACCAGCAGGCAAGGGAACCCTATGGAGTGAGCCTCCCTAAGCACAGAGCAGATGAGAGAAGGGCCAGAAAAGGAGGTAAGGCAAGCAAGTCTGGGAAGGCACACTTACCTTTCCCACTCAGACCTTCCCTTTCAGGAGTCCTTGATTTTATTATCCATCCCTTTACACATTATGTCACTAACATCTTCTCAGCTAACTCTACATAAAACTGTCATTGAATTGAAAACCAGATAACCTGGACTCTGGTTAAGGGTCTGCCATTATCTCTTACTGTATCTAAAGTTCCCACAATGAGACAGCACTTTTGGAAAGTGCATAAAATTTTATATCCTGAGAAAAGCCAGAGAGTTGAATCTATGGGGATCAAGTATATCTGTTTTCTAAAGGTTTGACTCAAAGATTCAGGGTAAATAATGAAGGCTAATTAAATTGGTAATTTAAAGTGTACTGAAAAAAAGTATAAAGACCTCTCTAAACATTTGGTTCTTTTAAGTCTTGTTTATACGACAAAGACAAAAAAAATCACTAATAAATGAATATTCATAACATCCTTCCCCCAAAGGAAGAGGTCATGTTGGTTCTTGGCTTTCTGCTGTTCTAATCTGCTATGAAGGACAGATGTACAACTGACATAGCTGAAAGGACTAGACTAATTTCCATTAGAAGGCACATATCGTTTCATTACAAAGAATAATTGCCCTTCTTTCCTGGATGTAAATGTGTGAGAGACAGTACAGTGGAGGGGAGAGAGGGAGAACTGGAGAGAGAAGAGCCACCGTTGGCTCAATTCAGGGACAGAAGATTTGAACGTGTGTGGAGAAAACTACTTAGGGCATCAATTCTGCCATGTGAACTCCTGGGAAAGAGAATTTTTAGGAATTTTTTTTATGTCTTGTGAGTGGCAGACCTCTTTGCTGCCTCTTCACGAAAGACTTCATTTTAAATTGCTTTTCAATACCTTTCTGGATGTTTCTTTTGTGTATGACACATGCTGAGATAGGTCACAGAGAGGCCCAGTTTTATTAGAGTTATATTTTTATAACATTTTTTAAAGTGTTCTCTAATGCTGCCATTTAACTTTATTAAAGAATTCTTCTTCTGAGTTTTAAATGATGAGTACAAAACCTTGTTAATCTTTTTCTCAGTTAACCAGGGCTCTGTAGAAATCCTGGCAATTCCCACAGATTCCAATTCTATCTATGTAGATAGAACCAAAGCAAAATACCTTAGCAGAAAAAAGACACTTTTTGAGCAGTGAACTTGGAAACGGAAACCTACAATGTTACAACATGAAATCTCCCAACAAAAATGTGTTTTGTTTTTTAGTTTGTGAACATTCTGCATTCTTACCCCAGAAACAGACACACTGAAGTTTTATAAGCCATTCCCAGGGATGCATTTCTGTAAAATTTCCTCATTGTTTGTGACGAAGTGTGTGAACGATTCTGGCATCCATGCCCATTCATTTCACATGCCATCCCCTCAGGTCTGTTTGGTCCCAGCCTCAAATACCTCAGAGAGGGGGGGCCCCCCCTCTGCAACACTCACCACACTGCATCTTTGACATGTGTGTCTTTGGTCTGCGTGAATGTGTAGCACATCCTCTCCTTTTTCAGCAATTTCAAAATGTGGCTGTTAGTGTCCCATCTCTTTCCCAATTCTCTTTGTTTATAGGAAAGCATTTCTGGTTATTTTCTTCACTTTGACTGCTGGCTGATGGGCTGATAGGTTCTGCTGGCAAATTTGAACAGTTTTCTGTGTTTACATCTGTTCCTTCTCTGGGCACTGGTTGTTGGCAGGCTGCAAACTTCCTTCTCTTTGGCCGTTTTTTAAAACAATACAACCTCCGCCATTTGCCCTGAAGTAATGATCAACACTTTTCCCAGATGCAGAAGTGTGGTAGGAGTTTCTTCCTGCTGGAGTTTATCTTTCCAATATTCGTAAGACTTTTTCCCTTTCTCTAAATTGGTTTAAAGTATCTCTATTGTTGCTTTCATTATCTTGAATCAATTCTTTGTCTTGAATTGATTTATCTTGAACCAGTTCTTTGCCTTGGATTGATTTGTCTTGAACCAATTCTTTGTTTTGGATTATTTATCAGTCTCTGCTTTGTTCTTTCCATTGTCTCTGCATGAGACCCTGTCAGTTTAGCTGTGCTTGTGATTCTCTTTTTGTCATTGTACTTTTAAAAAAATTAGTTCTAAATGGACTCCTAAGGATATGTTGGGCTATATGTTGGTGTGTGTTGGCACTTACGGTTTTTCAGCTGTCTGAAATATTGTCCATGGGTGAACTATGTAGAATTTTAATAATTCTTTACTTAGCAGTTACCAGTTGTAGAGAACCCATGCAATTTAGGAAGCCAGCAGGATTGTCAGGTTGGAACTCTTAACTTCAAGAGGCAGTGTTGCAGAAGGAAAGTACGTGAACTCGAGACCAGACAGACTTGTATTCAGATTCTACCACTTCATAGCTCTCAGGGTTTCATCTCTCCATGAAATGAATTTATAAAAGGAACAATAATATTTACTGGGCAAGATTATAGTTAAGATACATTCATACATCAGAAGTGCTTGGAATATAGTAAGTACCCTCTAAATGGTAGCCACTTCTACTTTTATTATTGATTTTTCTGAAAATGCCCACAGTCTGCCTCACTCAAGCGCTCTCACTGACATGATTAATTATTATTCTCAAATTTCATAAACCCCATTTGGCTTTAATGAAATGATGCATATGTCCATCTGGAAAATAAGTTAAAAAAATAAATATAATTCTATGGAATGACTAATAGCCCCTTGGGAGAAGCAAAGCACAGGGCAGGCTGAGAAATTTTAGGTACAGGACATAGAAATTTTGTCTGGAGGTAAACAGTCAACGCCTACTTTTTCATTAAAAGTGCCAGGAGAAATATAATAATGTGTTCAGAGTCTTTCCAAGGGTCCATTTCTGCAACTCCTCCACAGTAAACTTTATTGTACTCAATTTATCTCCCTGGAAAACCAACCCAGCTCTGGGATATGATCAGCCTAAAGGAATATTCCACTAGCTGACTCAACTCTCGAAAGTCTTCTAAGATGCATCACAAAGGGGTTTTAAACAATTTGCTTTTTTTGTGAAGAAAAGAGTCATTTCTCAGGAAACATAATCATTCTTGCTTCTCTAGATTAAAAACAAAAAAAGATTTAAATAGGATAGGGGGTCTTTCAATTTAGCAGTGGAGCAAACCTTTTAGAACGCCTTTAGGAATTCCTATAGGGCAAATGATTTCATATCAGAATTGGTCTGTCCCCAGTGGACCAGAGAAAAAGGTTGGAGACCAAAAGGGGTTCTATGAAAATCACGACAAAAAATTAAGTTTTATGAATTATAATGATGATATTAATGAATAGTTCAATTTTGGGGCAAGTCTATTATTTAAAAATTTTGCATTTTACAATTAAATTCAAAACATGTATAAAAAGTTACCATGCTCATGAAAAAGCAGGTTTAAGTATTTACCAAAAAATATATTTTGCAGATTTAAAATAAATCTTTTAAACCAAATAATCTTTTGATGCTTCATTTTGCATGGGGCTAGAGTGGAGCATTATTTTAATTAATTCATCATTCAAGAGCATGTGTTCTTTTCTTAATACTTTCCCCATTCACTCTGGGTAAGTACTTTAAAGTACTTCACCAACATTTTAATAAGTCATATTTTAGTCACATGACAAAAAGCTTCTAATATACACTACAGCCCAGTGTCTTAAAATGATCTGAATTTTGTTACTGTGAGATTTCTAATGAAAAGTAGAGCTCTTCCACTTTAACAGAATTACTTTTCAGACTTAAACCATTTTCAAGGCTCCTAGAAGCCAAAGATAGATTCACCCTTGGTTAGAATAAGGGGAAATGAGATTGCTCAAGAAATGTGGGGTAAGACTGAGGTTGAAGGCAGGGAGAGATTTGGCCCTGGGTACCCAAGAACAACACCGCTGTGTCAGGGATCATCCACTTTGATATCTACTACATGTTTTCTCCAGAAGGTGGTGCTTGTCAGTCAGTCCTGGATGGTTTTGAGAAAGGACTAAAACATATCCTGACTCTTAAGAGTTCCCCTCACTAAAAGGAGCCAATGAATACAAAAGCATTGCTAGTTTGGCAACAGACATCATGTTTTAGCATATCCACAACTCCCACGTAAGAGGCACTGAGGGAGCTTGTGCTAGAGGAATGATTGGGGATATACGAGTCCCTCAGCATTAAGAAAGAGAAAGTTTATGATATCATAAAATTCTAAGCTGAACAAGTCTAACTTGTTAGACCAGCTCCTAAGACCAGCTGTCCTAAGAGTTCTTAACAAAACCTTATTTTGAGTTTGAAGTTACTATATTATTGAAGTTGTTTGCAAATTTCATATGTGTATTTATCAAGGAGGGTTGATCGATTTCATTATATTTTCAAAGGTGTCCAAAAAGAAATTAGATTAAGGAACACTTATTTTAGGAAGGAGGAAGCTGAATCACAGCATGGTTAAGTGATCTGCTCGTGTTCCAGAATCTCAGTGGCAGAGGCATAGAACCCTGTTTTCCTGACGGATGTTGCAACTACACAAAATTCTAAAAAATTTCTTCACTTTGAAGAAAGAGAAATATTTAACAATGTATTCTGCTATTCTGTATCACATCAAAATAACTGTAAGGTTGGTTAAATATTCAAAACTATTAGCATTATGCTAATCATTTTTTAAAATGCTTATTTGACCAAATGTTTCCGTTTTGACTGATTATGTTGGCATTATCCAGACATAGCCCAAATAACAGCACACTCCCATGACCATGATCCTGTAAATATTCTGGCATCTCCCCCATTACCAATAAAACTATTCAGCACAAGTATGCAGCATAAAAGGGAGAAAAATGGGAAACATATGTTTGAGTTCTGCATGTAAAATCTATAGCCATTAAGGGAATGATTTGCATTATGTGGCCTCATCGTGTAGCTAGCAACCACGGAATGCAGCAAAGTGAAGAGAAGGACGAGGTTAGAAGAGATATTTCCAGAGAAGACAGAATTACAATTCTTCTTTCTAAACCAAAACAACCCAGAAGCAAAATGAGTGAAAAACATTTACATAGAACAAAATCTTGTACTCCTGTTGTATGATGTGGTTTAGGGTAGACTGATAAAAAGGCAAATATTCTGAGAAAACCTACAAACTAATCATTGTTACTAAGTAACTTTAATAACATGGCCCAAACCTGAATGAACAAGACAAAACAATATCAACAACAAAATAACACCTACGATCCCAAACGAGTATCGTAGGATAATAATTATTAACTTGAATGGGGTTCACTGCCTTCTCCCACCTCTGTTTGAGTACTTCACTTCTCCTATCAGGGAGAAAGGTTAGAAGACAATTTTTCATGAGAAAATAGAGTAAAAAGAAGTTCCCCATGGTGTCTGCATGGAGCAGGAGGCTGGGAGTGTGGCTTCCATGACAGTCCAGACTTCATGCTGTGACAGGGGCAAGGAGGCTCAAGATGGCAGGGGTAGACAGCAGGGAAAGGAGAATGCTGTGGGCTAGAAGGAAAGACTCTGGGAGGTGTAGTAGAACATGGGAGAAGATGAGAAGGTCTCATAGGGTTGCCTTAAGCCAAGGGTTGGAAGCCCTGACAGTCTTGAGAGAAACAAAGTAGTGCTCAATAATTCCAATTTGAGGGGAAGGCAGGGGCAGAAAGCAATCAAGACTTTATGAAAGCCTTACACAAGCAAAATAGAGGATGAACAGTATTGTCTAAAAACAACGTCCAGGTAGCATTTTTGTTTATGACACAGATACACCGTGTGTGACCTAATTTTCACAATGGATCACTTCGTATTCAATGTAATGGGTATATTTGTCATTGCACTTACCACAAAAGGAGATGTTCAGCACACAGTGGAATCACATCATATTGTTGGTAACAAGGACTGGGGCTAGAAGAAAGTGAAGGGTGGAAGACAAAGACTAAATTTACCACTGCTTGAAACTTGCAGCAAGGTCAATTGTAAGTTTCAGTGCCTTGTTATACCAGGAAGTGAGTTGAGTGAGTAAATCCCTTCCAAATTTGGGATGGCTGCTATTTATATTAGTCAACTCGGAAAACAAACTGGCCTTATTCTTCATGCTTGTGAAGGTGTGGAGCACAGCAGGTTATGGTGAGTGTCTGCCACCGTGGGGAACAAGCTCAATCCTGCCACAAATAGGCAGAGTCTTCAGAAGCTCTTTTTTCCTTCGTCCTCCCAGGTCCCACAAGTCTTCGTTTTAGTGACTTGCTTGTGAGGGAAGGCTATAAATCAGGGATCTCTACATAAAACCTTCAGATTGGGGTTCAGTGGAAATGACTAAGAAGGAAGAACTTTATTGGAGAATAAGTAGATCAGCTTGTTGTTTAGTGAAAGAGGTCTCTAAGCTTGTGTGGCCAGCTGTCCAGAAAATATCCTTCCCATGGGGCATCTCATGCTTAATTGTTAGAAATGGGTTTTAATTACTTCCCACTTTGCCATAACGCCATTAAGCCATACTGTATGTTGGGCAGTGGGTATCATTTACTTGCTGCTCACAAGCCAATATCTGCATGACTCAGGTTAAATTCCACCTAGGTTTGCTTATGTGTGATGTCTTGATTGTGATCAATATTCTGAAATTCGTGCCAAATCAGAAAACCATTTTACTGCTCGGGGATTAAGTTGACGGTCACTCTTCCTGGCCATCAGATAACCGTTTTCCTCCTCAAAATTTATGATAGGGGGATCCCAATGTAGGGCAGTTTTGTGCCTTCATAAATCCCATCATGAAGAATGTATCTGGGGTATGATATTTCACAATGTGGTTTGTGAATAATTTGCCCCAGAGTACGTCACTCAGTTTCCTCCAGTTTAGATGAACAGAAATCCCAGTCTCCCTCGTCTATGGATATTCCCTTTTCAATATTCCAAGGATTCCCCTAGGATGCTTACATGCATGCAAAGGGATGGTCTTGTGTGCTCCCAACTGCCCCTGAAATGTGACTCCTCCATACCTTCTTGAGGTTGGAGAACATGGTAGCCAACTCTATAGTCGAACTGCAACAGTGTGAATCCCACCCACCTCATCTTGACTATTGTCAGCAAGCCAGAGACCTGCTAAGCATCAAAGGACCCAGACAAAAGAGACCCAATGCTGTGGTTCAAGCAGCATATCAATGGGTGTCATTCATATCTGAAGAAGGCCTCCTTGGGTCTGAAACCCATAGTTTAGTCACTTACATTAAGGCAAGTCTTTACCCAGCAGCCCAGAGATTTCAAGACTTGAAATTTCATCCAAGGGCATCCCATTCCAAGATAGGCTTTGCTCTCCTCTGTAGTTAAAGAAGCACTTTCCAACTAACAGGAATAAGACTAGAGCAGGTCCTGGTGTTCAGGTACTTAGCATATGAGTTAGACTGCTGAGCCCATTTTTTCCTAAGCATCAAAAAAAGTTTATCTTTGGCTCTTTTGTTGCCCTTTCCAGCCATTGGGCATTGGTAAAGACCACCCTGACAGGCCACAATAGCTTTGAAAATTGAGCAGAAATTTAAGAAGCTTTATACAAATTCACCAGTGTTCTCTCTAGCCATCATAAAAGTTCATATATCAATAGTTGTTTTCTTATCTCCCCGCCCCCACCAAAAAAAATTCCCCTTCACTAGATACTCCACTACCCTAAGTAGAGCATAGATGCAAAGTATGAACGTTAGAATTAGGAAGTCCTGGATTAGAATATGAACTCCATTCTAGACACGTGTCCTTGAGGCAGTTGCTGAGCCTCTTTAACTTGTTTCCTTATCTTCGCACTGAAAAGAATAAAGAGCATAATAATCTTATGCGGTGGTTACTGTGACTCAGCTTAGTGATATAAAGAGCTTGGAGCAGTATTTGACACAGTAAGTACACAACAAAGGGTAGCTCTTATGAGTATCAGTTGTAGCCTCTAAAGACTATCTGCTGTAAGTTGAAGGTGTGGTGCACCCGGTGGCAGATGAGGCTTAGGAAAGTATCCTGCTGCAGGGGAGATGCCTCTGTCCTGCCCCTCTTGAGCAACAGAGTCTCAACCGCAACTGGCAGGTGGAGTCCTCTTATTCCAGATACCTACCCGTAATAATGCCTGACATGCGCCTTAAATGAGGACTTTATGAAGATAAAAATATTATTAGCTGAAAATGACTAGGCCCACCCAAAGGAATGAAAATTATAAACAGGTCACTACAGTTAACTCAAACACATTAAGACACCATAAGCATGGGTCTAGGATATTAATGTCTAGTTTCTCCTCACTAAAGAAGCTGTAGAATTGATTCTTTTTTCCAGTTATTATTTTATGTTTATTTTTCCTTTTTTCTTGAAATGTTTCAGAATGTTAAAAAACTTTCATTAATATTTAATGTTAAATATTCTTGTATTATAAAACAAATGCTTATTGTTAAAAAAACTCATGAATATATAATTATCTCAAAATAATAAAAAGCTAAATATAATAAATTCAAAAGGATGAAATTTTATCAAGGGAAAATCATTAAGTCCCTATGAACCTTTTTTTCTACTCTTTGTCATATCACTCCAGAGAAGCAGACTCTCTAAAGAGTTTGGTGTATGCACTGCTACACATTTTCTGTCTGTATGTAAACATGCATAGGTGTGGATCTATGCACTTTTTTTCTTTGCAAAAACAATCCCACATTACACATGCTGTTCTGTGACTTGCTTTTTCCCTTAGCAGTTGTATTTGGGTCAGCTTTCCAAATCAGTACACTTAAAATTTTTTTGATTTTTTAACTATAGTACAATTTAGATTGAACTTACTTGCTTAAAAGACTTGAGATGTATCGTATTGTTTATTTATGAGCAAGGCTGTGCAATTTTAATAACCTTTTTGGTGACTTGTACTTCTTTCCATGTGGACTGTATTCTTATATCCTTTCTTCAACTTCTTAGTGTGATTTGTCTTCTTGTTATTGATTTATTAGAAGTTTTCATTTATTAAATTAACCCTTTAAGAGTCATATTGTGGCAACTGTATTTCTCCAGGCTGTTACATTATTGTTTTACTTTGTTTATAATGTTTTGTGTTAAACATAAATGTTTGAAAATTTTAGTAGTCAAGCTTATCTAGGTTTTAGCTTATTTCTTACCATTTATTTCTTATTTCTTAGCTATTTCTTGCTATGCTAAGAAATGTCTTTCATAGTTCTAGTTTACCAAAAAAGATTTCATTTTTATCTCAAGTATTTTACACTTTTAAAATATGTTCAAACTTCTAATGTGTCTGGAATTTGTTATGAAGTAAAGAGTAAATATTGTATTTTGTTCAAATGCCTACACATTTGAACCAATATTTACTAAACAGGAATCTCTTCCCAACATTTGAAAATCCATTTTAACATATATGAAAATTTCCATTTTTCCATGAATGTATTTCTGAATGTTCCATTCTCTTTCATTGATCTCCCTATCTATTTTTGTGCTATTATTTAAACATTATTCCTTTTTGAAACATTTTAACATTTTGTATATTCTTCTTCCCCTTGTTATTTTTCACATTTTCCCTCACTTTTCATGAATTTATTCTTTCTAATAAATTTAAAAATAATTTTTGTAAAAATAATTCTTTTTTTTACTGAGATTGCAAATAATTTCAACATTATTTTAGGATGAATTTGCATCTCTATAATGTAGAGTGATTTTTTTTCCAGGAACAAGTGTATGCTTTTCTCTTTGCTCAAGTCATATTATGGGAATCAGTAAAATATAAATATTTCCTTTCATATATATCCTGTGCATTTCTTGTTGATTTCTTGACATTTTACTAATATTTTAAATGGCATCTTTTGTTTAATTTCATTTCTTATATTTTATAAAGGGCACTTATTTATTGTGTTAATTTTTTTAACTGCCACCTTGAGTGGTTTCTCATCTTTTCTCTAATGTTTTCTCATGCTTCTTCAGGTATCAAATCATCTTATTTGATAAATCTAGGTGGTAGGTATGTAGGTATTTGCTGTATACGTCTTTCAGATTTTCTGTATATTTGAATACTTTCTGTATGTTTGAAATTTTTCACAGTGGAATCTAGGGGTAAAATAATTTTATCTCACTGCACTATCCCCAAGCTTTGAGTATTTCCCTATAACCCACCCTCAGTTATAGAGCTACAGGAGATATTACGCATCTCAGATCTTATTTGGCAAAGTACTTATTAGCTTGCTCATTATTTTTTCTATTGAATACATTTTCTTATTCCTTATATCTCTAATTCCTCACCATTTTTAATCAGAGTGGTGGCTAATTAACCCAATGATTAGGGCTTATTTTATTATTCCTGTATTGAGTAATTTTTTTAAAAAGTCATTGTGGTTTTAAGTGATTTTAACATAATTCATTACTTGTACTGTTAATTGTTATTATCATTTGTAAGCACACCCTGCACAAGCTTCCTGCCCTGGGGAGTATAACAAAGCTCACATTTAATTATTGTCTTGAATTTTCATGGCATTCCAGGTAACAACAAAAGCTATGAGAGCCTAGAAATAATTAAAGTATATAATTAATATTATCAGTTTAATGTTACCATACACAGTCTCCAATCAGCCAAATAAATAATTACCAACATCTTCAACACTATTAAAAGTTACATCTGTTGGGACAATTTGACAATAACCTCGAATCATGAAGCCTTATCATTCACATGCCATTAATTTTATTGCTTTTATGTTTCAATGTTCAAATATAATGAAACAATCGACTCTGGTTGAGGTTTTATATGAGAATAAGTACACAAATGCCTAGTTTATAAACCAGTTCATTTATTCTACTACACATTTTCCTGAGAGGTTTACAAAGCAGGTACTTTGTTCTAGGTTATATTTTAGGTGTAAGCTCAAGCACGTGGACTTACATGATGAACTTCTTAAGAAATCAAATGATCACGTACATATGCTGTCTATCACTACTGATCATTTTAATAAAATGAGATATATGAGTTCCTTGATATGCTTCTAAGCCCTCTTTAATTTCATGATGAACTTGCACTTCCCATTAGACAGTAAGTGTCTACAGGACAAAAACATGTTCTTCCTTTTTCATTTGTACCTACACAAACCAAGCAGAGTTTGCTTTGTTCATAGAAAATTCTCAATAAATTACTATCTGAATAACAGAGCTTCTAGGAAGAGTAGACTGTCTTATTATAAACATTTAATGCCTTTTTAACTCTAGTCATGAGGAGGCTAGGGCAGAATTCTAATAAGACCCTATTTATTTTTTGGATGTTTGCCACATGCAAACTTAAGGACAGAGCAAATGCCACATTGGGCCCGAGTGGGTCCATCCATCCCTGATTCTGCCCATAAGCAGGAACTTTGATTTATCATTGCACTAGCCTGACAACATAGCATAGGTTCTGAAACAGTATATAGATATTCAGTCATTACTTGTTAAGTGAACAAATTATAGAGACCCAAGAAAGGTTGTTTTTAAATTACAGTAACCAAAATGAAGAATATGATTCAAACCACCCCCAGTGGTGCATCACCCGTTCATAAAATTATCTGAATCCTGAATCCTCCCTCCTGTGGTACCCATACTGCTGGGAAGTGCCTCTGATGCTCTAGAGTGCAGGAGGAAAGCCAGGAACCTGCGCCTTAATAAATGCTACAAACTAGAAAAGTAATGATGTCAAATTTTCATACAGTCCTATGGTTTCTTCCCACTATATAATGGGCCTTTTCCAATTTTTATTTACAGTCTCATTCTAGTTTGGAATTCTCCCCTCCTGACAAAATCTGCCTTATGTGCTTTTTCATCATTGACTGCGGTTTCTCCTCTGACTTCCAACTTTGCTCTGCAGAGTCATCTGACAGTTTTAGCTGCATCTCTGGGGCTGGCTCCTTCTCTGGTCATGGTGGCCATCATGAAAGCCAACCTCTCAGCTGGTACTTAAAAGTTATGAGTCACGGCCGATTCAAGGCTGCCTATTGTTCTATAGTACTGGAATTTGGTCTAGGCATCCTTCTGGTACAGAATTTTTTATAGAAATAGATTTCTAAACTATTTTCACACCCTATTAATTATCCCAACATTTCTTTGTCAATTACCTCTAAATCCAGTACATATTTCTAAACTCCATGCACTATTCTATTCCAAGACACTAAGTCATTTTACAGGAAATGTACAATGTTTTCTGATGATATCAAACATTTTGCTAATCTTTTTGGCTTCATCAGCCCAGTGAGCTGATATTTTAAACAGTCTACTATGCCTGATCTTTTTCCTGGCATGTTAGTATTTGGAAAACAACCCTTTTCCTCCAGAATTTTTGTGAGCATTTCTTGGTTTTGGACCAGCTTTTGTCAACTCATGAGATGTTCAAGCTGTTGCAGTTATTTATAAGAAGGAATTTGATTATTGATATTAGGTAAGTGCCCCACATACAATGGCAGAATTTTCCACATCTGGTCTGCCAGATGTGACTGTAGAAGAATGAAAATATTCACATTTTCCTATTTCCTATTTCTCTTATCCTGTGATGAGTCATTTTAGAAATGAGATTGATATTTCTTGCCTTTCTGTTTATTTTATAATATTTAAATTCTGATTTTGGATAAATCACCATAGGTTATTTGGGAAATATATTAAAAGATGTAGGGTCTACAGTTAATTGCCTATCCTACAGCAGTTCTCATCGTCCTCCTTGACAACATAACCCTGACTTTTTCCCAGTGGCTACATGCCTAGCTCCCAGGGATGAATCATAATTGCTTTATGACACATGTGGTAGTCTTATGTCCACGGAAGGACATGTGACCCAGTTTGGGCCAATGTGATATAATGGCTGAGAGGCTTTGAGGAAATATTTTCTTCCCTGATGAAAAGAAAGGGCTGCATAAGAGGGGCTGCATGTTCCCTTCCTTCCTGCTTTGAGCATTGTCATCTGAGAATATGACACTAAAGCTGCTGCAGCCACCTTGCTCTATGAGGGCCAAGAGAATCCAGAAACATTGATCTGAGCACTTACGTTATTGAGCTACTCAACCAGCCACTTGAATCACACATCTCCAGACACCTGTGATGATGAAATATTATTATTTCAGCCATATTGGTTGTAGATTTTGTTTCCTTCAGTCGAAATAATTATATCCAAACCAAAATGTAAGAAAAAAAGTTCTTGAATATCCATAACCACATATTATTAAAAATATTTACTGCATTTCCTTTCACTTTCCTATACATATACAAATATATTTAATTTCTATTTTTATAAAACTAGGCTCATACTGATATGCAATTTTGTATTCTGCTTTTTACTTGTCATTATATTATGTTTTAGAGTGCCATGGAATGACCTCTAAAACTGTGATTTATAATATGAATTGCCATAATTAATTTACATAGTCCTGGATGAATACATCCTTTCTTATTTTGTGTAACATTTACAGAAATTTTGTTGCCTAGAAGTCATTATGTCACTTTCAGTGTAAAGAATGGATACACAGTAATTGCTAGGAAAAAACTTTTTAAGGGAAATTAAAATATACCCCTTTTTTAGAAACTAATAATTACATGGGGAAATCAGATAAAACACAACCTAAGAGATGTGACATTTCCAAAGTATAGCTGTGAATAGCTTTACAGATCGAAAGAGAAGAAAGCTAGAGTTAACTTTTGAGTGTGGGAATAAAAATTCATTTCCTCCTAGGAATAGTCAGTACAGACACTCTGCCATTCTAGCTACAGGGTCTAAAGTTATTCCAGCTCTGTTTATGAAGCAAAGGGGGCACATAAAGAGCTCCTGATAGTTCATGTGAGACATTAAGTTCCTTACCTTTTCTGGAATTGTGACCAAGAGAACACTCAACACTAGCTGAAATTTCTCCAAAAATTTCCAGCAGGTTTCCTCTCATATAAATTGGGGGGGGGGAGGGTGTGAGTAATAGGGGAGGAAGTTTCTCTAGCTCATGCGCCTCACCCACACAGGTCCCCAAGCTCGTGCCATCTGCGTTTAAGGACTGCAGCAGCACGTAGACGCTGCAACCAGACTGCTTTTGGTTAAGGCTTAGCATCTTATAAGCAGAATGGCTGATACTTAGAGAGAGAAAACATTTGTTCTGTGCCTGGTTCTCTTCTCCTTGGTTTGCATATACTGACTGAATACACACGATTACTGTACTAGGGCATGTCACTTTTTTTTTTGTTTATTTATTTATTTATTTATTATTAGTCATCCATTTTATACACATCAGTGTGTACATGTCAATCCCAATCTCCCAATTCATCTCACCACCACCCCCACCCCCCACTGCTTTCCCGCCTTGGGGTCCATACGTTTGTTTTCTACATCTGTGTCTCAATTTCTGCTCTGCAAACTGGTTCATCTGTACCATTTTCTAGGTTCCACATATATGCGTTAATATATGATATTTGTTTTTCTCTTTCTGACTTACTTCACTCTGTATGACCATCTCTAGATGCATCCACGTCTCTACAAATGACCCAATTTCATTCCTTTTTACGGCTGAGTAATATTCCATTGTATATATGTACGACATCTTCTTTTTCATCATTAGTGTATAGGAATGCAAGAGATTTCTGTGCAGTAATTTTGTATCCTGCAACTTTACCAAATTCATTGATTAGCTCTAGTAGTTTTCTGGTGGCATCTTTAGGATTCTCTATGTATAGTATCATGTCACCTGCAAACAGTGACAGTTTTACTTCTTCCTTTCCAATTTGTATTCCTTTTATATCTTTTTCTTCTCTGATTGCCATGGCTAGGACTTCCAAAACTACGTTGAATAATAGTGGTGATAGTGGACATACTTGTCTTGTTCCTGATCTTAGAGGAAATGCTTTCAGTTTTAAACCATTGAGAATGATGTTTGCTGTGGGTTTGTCATATATGGCCTTTATTACGTTGAAGTAGGTTCCCTCTGTGCCCACTTTCTGGAGAGTTTTTATCATAAATTGGTGTTGAATTTTGTCAAAAGCTTTTTCTGCATCTATTGAGATGATCATATGGTTTTTATTCTTCAGTTTGTTAATATGATTTATCACATTGATTGATTTGCGTATATTGAAGAATCCTTGCATCCCTGGGATAAATCCCACTTGATCATGGTGTATGATCCTTTTAATGTGTTGTTGGATTCTGTTTGCTAGTATTTTGTTGAGGATTTTTGCATCTATATTCATCAGTGATATTGGTCTCTAATTTTCTTTTTTTGTAGTATCTTTGTCTGGTTTTGGTATCAGGGTGATGGTGGCCTAATAGAACGAGTTTGGGAGTGTTCCTTCCTCCGCAATTTTTAAATGTTTGATAGAATTCACCTGTGAAGCCATCTGGTCCTGGACTTTTGTTTGTTGGAAGATTTTTAATCACAGTTTCAATTTAATTACTTGTGATTGGTCTGTTCATATTTTCTATTTCTTCCTGGTTCAGTCTTAGAAGCTTATACCTTTCTAAGAATTTGTCCATTTCTTCCAGGTTGTCCATTTTATTGGCATAGAGTTGCTTGTAGTAGTCTCTTAGGATGCTTTGTATTTCTGCAGTGTCTGTTGTAACTTTTCCTTTTTCATTTCTAATTTTATTGATTTGAGTCCTCTCCCTCTTTCTTGATGAGTCTGGCTAATGGTTTGTCAATTTTGTTTATTGCCTTATGTATTGAGGTTGTCCTATGTTGGGTGCATAAATATTTATAATTGTTATATCTTCTTCTTGGATTGCTCCCTTTTTCATTATGTAGTGTCCTTCCTTGTCTCTTATAACATTCTTTATTTTAAAGTCTATTTTATCTGATATGAGTATTGCTACTCCAGCTCTCTTTTGATTTCCATTTGCATGGAATATCTATTTCCATCCCCTCACTTTCAGTCTGTATGTGTCCCTAGGTCTGAAGTGGGTCTCTTGTAGACAGCATATATATGGGTCTTGTTTTTGTATCCATTCAGCAAGCCTGTGTCTTTTGGTTGGAGCATTTAATCCATTCACGTTTAAGGTAATTATCGATATGTATGTTCCTATTACCATTTTTTAAATGTTTTGCGTTTGTTTTTGTATGTCCTTTTCTTCTCTGTGTTTCCCACTTAGAGAAGTTCCTTTAGCATTTGTTGTAGAGCTGGTTTGGTGGTGCTGAATTCTCTTAGCTTTTGCTTGTCTGTAAAGCTTTTGATTTCTCCATCGAATCTGAATGAGATCCTTGCCAGGTAGAGTAATCTTGGTTGTAGGTTCTTCCCTTTCATCACTTTAAGTATATCATGCCACTCCCTTCTTGCTTGTAGAGTTTCTGCTGAGAAATCAGCTGTTAACCTTATGGGAGTTCCCTTGTATGTTATTTGTCATTTTTCCCTTGCTGCTTTCAATAATTCTTCTTTGTCTTTAATTTTTGCCAGTTTGATTACTATGTGTCTCGGCATGTTTCTCCTTGGGTTTATCCTGTAAGGGACTCTCTGCACTTCCTGGACTTGGGTGGCTATTTCCTTTCCCATGTTAGGGAAGTTTTCGACTATAATCTCTTCAAATATTTTCTCTGGTCCTTTCTCTCTCTCTTCTCCTTCTGGGACCCCTATAATGTGAATGTTGTTGTGTTTAATGTTGTCCCAGAGGTCTCTTAGGCTGTCTTTATTTCTTTTCATTCTTTTTTCTTTAGTCTGTTCCGCAGCATTGAATTCCACCATTCTGTCTTCCAGGTCACTTATCCTTTCTTCTGCCTCACTTATTCTGCTATTGATTCCTTCTAGTGTAGTTTTCATTTCAGTTATTGTATTGTTCATCTCTGTTTGTTTGTTCTTTCATTCTTCTAGATCTTTGTTAAACATTTCTTGCATCTTCTCGATCTTTGCCTCCATTCTTTTTCCGAGGTCCTGGATCATCTTCACTATCATTATTCTGAATTCTTTTTCTGGAAGATTGCCTATCTCCATTTCATTTAGTTGTTTTTCTGGGGTTTTATCTTGTTCCTTCATCTGGTACATAGCCCTCTGCCTTTTCATATTGTCTATCTTTCTGTGAATGTGGTTTTTGTTCCACAGGCTGCAGGATTGTAGTTCTTCTCGCTTCTGCTTGGGCATGTCCCATTATAATCTCCATTTTATAGATGAAGAAATGGAGGCACAGACAGGTTAAGTTCAAAGTGGCACACCTGGTAAGGAGTGAAGCTGGGACAAAGATTCCCAAATATTTTGGTTCATGGCACCCTTAGTGTCTCAGAATTTTTTTTTTTAACATTGCCCCAACGCCACCAGAAATATCAGTTTCCTTTATTAAGTAGTTGTCAAAACAACTTGATTTTATGTCCTAACAACCTACTAGCCATTTTTAAAAGAATGTAAATATGGTGAAAGAAAAGCTATTTTAGTTCATTCTTACACAGCCACAATTACTTGCTAGTGTGATGTGTGCACCTGTTGGACACTGCACAGCATCTCAAATCTCGGAATCAGATTAGACATCACTACCCTCATTTCTGATTCACATTGATTATGGCACCACATTTCCTTTTTATTATAGCAACTGCCAAAAACTCAGCTTTATAATAATAAGCTATCATTGAAAGCAATGTAGCACATTCTAATGTTTAAACTATGAACTACCTTGATTTAGTGGTTCTAATGGTGTCAACAGATGTCAATTATTACCATGTTTCCCTCCGAAATTTAAAATACCCTATGTAGGCCCTGTGAGTTTCCTGTGCGACCCTGGGACATCTCAGTGCAGTTTGGGATCTGTGGTTTGAGGCAACGTTGCCACTTGAGCTTAGAATCCAGTAGAGGAATAAAATGTGATTGCTTTTAATTCAGAAAACACCTATTGAAAAATTGCATTAAAGCTGCTAGCTTGATTATTCAAAGTTTTACATATATTTGAGAGATTCTTTCACTTGGCTTAGTATTGCTTTGAGACAAGTGTTACAAATGAATGGAAGGGAATGAAGATGAAGCTATTTTGAGTCTCAGCCATTTTGGGTTTCTTCAGTAGAAAAATGTGGGGCTAGACTAAAAGTTTTCTAAAATTCTTTCTAAACTTTGATCTCTGGAATTTATACACTCAGATCTTTTCTTTCAACATGTGAGTGTAGCATTGTTTTTTCACATACAGATTTTTTTCCCCCCAGTTACCTTAAGACCATGAGTTAGTAAACAGACTCTAGATCAAAGTTGACAGACCTCCTGGATTCTACTCTGAGCTCTTCCGTATACTGTCTCCAAAACTTTGGGCAAATCACCTCACCTTTCTGCACCTCATTCTTTTAATCTATAAAATAAGGACAACAGTTTCTATCTTATCAAATTATGGTAGGATTAAAACAGTGTGTGTCATAGTACTCTTAACATTGTAAATCACCATATGGATCTATTATGATGATGGTGAGTATGAGTTTGTATTCTAGGAGTTTTAGGGTCTGTCTAGATTAGTGCCACCAGTGGGATGTTGTAATAATTGCAAAGTTTTTTTAAAAGGGAAAATGATTTTTAGATTTCTTAATTTATAATCTGTATGCCAGTCCCACACCAGAATTCTACCCATCTGTGATCATTTCAATGCTGGGTTAATTAAACATTTTTAATGCAATATATCATCAACTTAACTTTGTTCATCTTGGCGCCTGATCATTTTGATGGTGGCCAACAAAATTTTGAATCTTTTAAACAAAAAATAGGCATATATCATATTACTCCAAACACTCATCATTATAGCTCATTAAAAGTTGTCTCATTAAAAGTTAGCTTCCCTAACCATCTACTCCTGCCTCCCTCCCCCCGCCACCCCACAAAACTGAACACATGACTTTGTTAGTAAACTACGTACAGATTCTCCTTAGCAAAAATCATAGAGGTCAGACAGTACCATTTTGTTGTTTTGGGGAATAAAACAGCATAGGAAAATATTCTCTTGTGATTCAGTGGGTCATTGAGAATGTGGTTAAAGATGTCATTTACTGCATTACAGTTTCCTCTTTATCTTAATGGAAATATCTCTGTTCTTGGTATGAGAATATTGTACTTCTGTAAAGTTTTTTTTTTTTTTTTTTAACATTTTTCTCTTTTTCTTTGTCTGCTAGGAAGCTCAAAGATGAGTTTAGCCAACGCATAGGGTTTCTTGGGTTTTGTTTTACATGCTAACATAGGTACTGATTCCAGTTAACTCCTTGCCCCTTATTTTCCCTTTGCCTCATTTTTTTCTTACCAATATTCATTTATTTAACCTTGTATAGTGGATGCATTATTTTAAAATATGCCAAATCCTTCACAGAACACAGCATGGAATAAACGTTATTTATCACATATTTTTAAAAAATATTCAAACAAATGAAAATACATCCTCCCTGATTATCAGTCTGGGTCCTGACAAAAATGAATAGCACATCCAAGGGGGAATAAATACCTCAACTTTGCTTTTTCCTTGCCTTCTGATCTCCTGCCAGCAGTCAAACCCCACAGGAAGACGGAGGGCAAGGGAGCTCATTGATGCAGTCCATATGGACCAGTCTCTGTCGGGCAGAGAACAGAGCGGAAAAGGGCAGTGAGTGGCTCTGTAGGTGAAAATGGAAGCTCTCCAGCAGATCTAGCAATGGTTAGTAATGGAAACAAATGGTACAAAAATAGAAGACTCTGTACACTGGAGGAAATAATGTGGCACCAACTGTTCCTATAGGTCGGTGTTTCAAAAAGCAATATTCAAGAAATCCATGATCATCTAATAATATAGAATCTAATGCTACAAAAAACACTGAATACACATAATTTCACCATACAAAATACAATTTAAAACTACAGCATAGGGGCTTCCCTGGTGGAGCAGTGGTTAGGAATCCGCCTGCCAATGCAGGGGACACGGGTTCGAGCCCTGGTCTGGGAAGATCCCACATGCCGCGGAGCAACTAGGCCCGTGAGCCACAACTACTGAGCCTGCGCGTCTGGAGCCTGTGCTCCGCAACAGGAGAGGCCGCGACAGTGAGAGGCCCGCGCACCGCAATGAAGAGTGGCCCCCGCTCGCCGGAACTGGAGAAAGCCCTCGCACAGAAACGAAGACCCAACACAGCCAAAAATAAATAAATAAATAAATTTATATAAAAAAAAAAACTACAGCATATTCTCAAGACCAAAAGTTTTAAAAATAGGAATTGTGTACATGTTTTGCCCATCCCTAACTGCACACAAGCTAAATAGAAAATTTGGTGTTGAAATTCAGAAATTTTATGTATTCTTTGTTATCCTGTCATGGCCAATACTCAAAGCAATAATTTCAGAAATAACAAGACAAAGATGAAATATATTTGGAGTAGTAAAACCTAGCAGGTAAAACATTAGGAGACTAATTTCAGAAATCTGGTTGTGGATGTTTGGAAAGAGTCTTGAAGACAGGTACTTTTGTCAGCCAGCATGTTATATGAAAATAAGAGTCTAATAAGAAGGATGAAAACATATGGAATAATATTTTTAAATGTTTTCTATCCCCTATTCAACAACACTCCCCGCCGTCAAGCTTGAATAAGTCGTTATAATTATTTCTCTCAGTCTGGTTTCTTAGCTTTAGCTTAGAGATGAAACAAATCCATTTTTTCCCTCAAGGCAAAAAAGAAAGAAAATAAATAAATGAAAAGAAAAAAAAGACACAGGATACTTTGAGAAGACAGGTTGAATTTAAGTGATTGGACAGCTTGAACTGAATGTACTCAGCAAAATAACCCCTTGCTGTTATGTCACTGAAATATTTACCATTGTCAGTTGCTTTAATAATTACTGTGCATCTTTGTGGATTTTAAATTGGTTTTGCCACTTGTGCCTGTTTGTGTTCTCTGGCTCATTTAGATCTAAATGTTTCTCAGTGAGTTTAATAATAAACTTTGCTTGATTTGAAAAATTAGAATGTTCTTTCCATCAGCCACATTGTGAATTAAATCAGATTTCAAATGCTACTTAATAGCAACTGTGTCTCCTGAGTATTGACTTTAATAAATTTTCTGTCTCTGACTCTGAAAAGCAATCAACAGTTAAACCAAATTTAACCTCTTTTGGGGTGTTGGCTGCTTGAAATGCGATCTTCTTCCGGGTATATCTTCAAATCTCTGTTAATATAATAGCTTAAACCCATTCCTTGTTCTTACAGTTTAAAAGCTGTGAGGGTGGCAGTTTTTTTTAAATTGGTTTCTCCATCTTGAGTGCATCAAGTTGCTGAAATTCTTGATCTAATACTCAGGCATTTTAGAAACATCAGTTAATTCCTATCTCCTAACAAAACAATACTCGTAATTTTCTGATAGGCTTCAAGCCATGTCTACCAAACCATTTACTTCATTCCTAAGAAGCTTCAGTTTCTGAAATGAGCTTTCACTTCTTCCTGATAAAATAACAGCTTTGTTGGACATGTCACCGGATACTTATATGTTAGCCTTCAACCGGATTTTCTTACATCCCAGAAGAAGTGTGTATGGGAACAAAAAAATGGAGGTGATTCCAAGGGTCATGGGAAATTTCCCTGACACACAGAGCAATGTGAGATATGTCTAAGGAAAATATTTAGTTTCATAATTTGGGAATAAGATTTCATTTAGCACTTTGGGAACATGTGTTTAAATCAGTAGGCAGTAAGCTCAGGAAAATAGTACTGAAGGGCTTGAGCCTTCTGTCATTTCATTGTGAGCTCGGATGGCTGCTAGGCTCACAAGCAGTGACAGAGTACTGAAGCACCGTGGACCACAGAAACATGTCCTCTCCGTTTCCTAGGTGTCACATATAAAAGTGTCTTGGGGTTATTTTGTTGCTTTTGCTGTGTTTTACCTGGAATTGGTAGCATTATTACCTTAATTCTCCATTTTGTTTAGGCTTACAGGACTCTGGGCTGAAAGGGAGCTTTGAGGCTATTTTGTCCAATCCACCGTCTGGTGCTAAGTCTGTGCACCCCTCCGCCCCTTGCATTTCTCAGTCCTCCCAGCACATAGCAGGTGTTGAGGGAAAAACACATTAAATGAGCTATAAATTTCTCTGTCATTCGCTTACCTTGGACTTGTCAGTTACCAATAGGTCCCAGTTCTTTATAAGCCAGGAAAATGGGGATCTAGACCGCCGGCTACCTAGAAATAATATTCAAGGAACCCTTTTCCCAATCTCTGTAGGCTTTGTTCCCCTCCAGTTCTTGCCCCTCCTAGAGGCTAACTTCTGGTGTTCCCACCAAGTCAATTGCCAAAACAAAACAAAACAAAACAAGGTTCAAACCCTGCAGGATCATCCTGCCCCAGGTGCTGGTCATCTGATGGGCAAGGGCAGACTCTACTACCCAAGCCCTAGCATGATAGTATAATACAAACCCTGGCCACCACTGTCTATTTCACTTTTGATAGGGTATTTCTAAAAAGTGATTTACTGTGATTTTGGAAATGATCTGATGCTTTGATTATCTTGGTAAAACTTAAAATATAACCTTTGGGGCATATGTATTTTTTAGAACCACATTAATACTATTAAATACTATCATTGTATTTATGACACAGTTCACGATAGGAGGCAGAATTGCAGAACAGTTTAAAGTCAGAACTGTAGACACTGATACATGAGTTTGAATCCTGCTTCTACTACTTGCTGGCTGCATTGCATGACGTTAGGCAAGTTACTTAAACCTCTTTATTTATAAAATGAGAATAATAAAAGGAACATGTAAAGTGCCATGGACAGTGCTAGCCCATAGTAAGTGTGAAATGAATATTAAGTTATTATTGTTACTGGTTTGGGATAAATGAGGAGGAGGAGGCCACCCTTGACCAGTGCCAGGCATGTGGTAATAAGTAGAGCCCAGGCAGAACTCTTGACATTTTCTGTACACGTTACAGATGCTACAGCCATTTCAAGGAATTGTCACACTAGACCACCCACTCTACCTTTAGGCAAGTCTGCTGTGCTTTACTCTCATAAGTGGATGACAATGAATTATATCTTAAAAGAGATCTAGGAAAGGATATTCCACAACTTCTTCTTATGACAAGCAGATCCTGGCACCAGGAAATATATCTTGCATCTTACATAAATCCTATGTATTACAGTTTGGACCAATTTCCTTAATTTGTTCTTGGTGAAGAGGAAAAGCCCCTGCTCACTAGATTCTGTAAATAATGAGTGAGTGAGGATGGGTGTAGATCGTTGGGGAGAGAGAGGCAGGAAATGAGAACTCCCAACTTGAGGTAGGAAATCATTATTCTGGATCCAGGTTTGTCCCAACCAGCAGAGTGAGCCTGGAGAAATCATCAGTTTTCTCACCTATAGATGATCTCTCAGGTTTGTTTCATCTCCATCTTCATCTTGCTATGACTCTCATAAGCATCTTGATATATGAATATTGCTTTGCAATTGCTTTTTAAAGATAACACAAGTAAATTGTTTACTACAATGCCTGACATTTAGTAGGAATGCAATGTGTTTTTGTTCCCTTTTCTTCCTTCTTCCTCCTTTTCTCCTCCCTTAGCATTAAGAGAAGCTCCATTATTGGAGAATAGTTTCTGTGATAACAGTCTATTGTAATTCTTCTTAGATCACTCACATATTGTGACTAAATTAAGAACCGTTTAACAATAAACACTGAAAAGAAATAGGGCTAATTCATCAAAGATAGTGGACAAACAGGAAATAATGGTGGCAGTTGTCCTTTGCCCTCCTGATTGGTGTGGTCCTCATTGAGATACACAGGATTATTGATGGTGTTCAAGACTCTTCTTATTCCAGGACTGCACCATGGCTGATGCTGGACTCCCACTTTGAGTTGTTTGCTTATTCTTCTGAGAGAAATTAAGAAGAATCTAGTTTGGTTTCAAAAATATATCTAGACCCAATAGCAGCCCCACACCCACCTATGGAGGACTTCAGTCTATTTTCATACTCCCTGCATTCAGTTTTTAATTGTCAGACTAAAACTAGCTTCTCCCAAGTCATCTGGCTTACTGATTAAGTGTGTGTGTGTGTGTGTGTGTGTGTGTGTGTGTGTGTGTGTGTGTAGAACAGTGAGAGCACAGGCTTACCTTGAATGAGTTCAATTATTTTCAATAGCATGAAATATCAAAATATTTCTCCAGCCAGATTTTGCTGACTGGTACAAAACTGTATCTGACTCACTCTCACCATTTGCACCCCAAATGTGAGAATATCCAGAAGTGGAAACATAATACTTTGCAAAGAATGTCTCCAGTGCAGAGCGTAACACATGCCTTACCTTTCCAAAGCAAATAAGAGCAACCAAGGTTAATTAATTACAATCAGAACTTGAAGGAAAATGCTCAATATGAATGGTTCTCAAACTTGGCTGCACGTTGGAATTACCTAAAGAGATTTACAAAATACTGATGTGTGGGTCCTGCTCCCTAAAGTTCGGATGGAGGTTGCCTGGGGTGCAGCCTGGGCTTTAAGATTTTTCAGAGCTCTCCAGATGGTTCTAATGTGTAGCCAAGTTTGAGAACCACTGATCTACATCTGTGCACCTCAAAGTTAGCTTATCAAAAACCTCCTGTGTATATATGTCAACTAATATGTATAAAATGGATAACTAATAAGAACCTGCTGTATAAAAAAATAAATAAAATAAAATTCAAAAAAAAAGAAAAAAGAAAAACCTTCTGTGAGGGAGGAGGTAGCTTTAAAGGTGGATTCCTTAATGACAAGTCAGTTGCTTCCGAGTTGTGAACATAAATATTTCCCTCTTGAGATTACTGTGTTACAGAAAATGATTGAAGATGTGGTAAGGAAATCGTGTGTCGGTTAAAGAACCCAGCAGAGCAAAGAAGTAAAGGAGATAAAATTTATGTTGCTCTTATGTAAACTGTCCAGAGATGGGCAGACACATGGCTGTATGATGGCTCCACAGATCATAGGGACCCTCTCCCCTCCCATCTTGTTGCCCTTCTGTCTTTAATAATGTTATTCCTCATGTTTGTCCAAAATAGCGGCTCATGCTCTAGCCATCACAGCAGGAAAGGGGAAGGAGAAAAGAATGAACCACTTAATGGCACTTCCTAGAAGTAGAACAGATGCTTCCACTTACATCTCTTTAATTCAATGGTTTTCAACTGGGGGCAGTGTTGCCCTTCAGGCGATATTTGACAAAGTCTCAAGGAATTTTTTGGTTGTCACAACTGGGATAGGGAGGAGGTAGAGGACTACTGGTGTCTAGTGGGTAGAGGTCGAGGATGCTGCTAAACATCGCACAATGCCCAAGACAGCCCCCACAGCAAAGAATTATCTGGCCCAAATTGTCAATAGAGTTGATACTGAGAAACTCTACATAGTTTAGCTGTAAGTTGATCATATGGCTGTACCTAGCTGCAAGGAAGATAGGAATCTGTAACCTATATTCTGCGAGGCTGTACATCTATTAACAAATCAGGGATTCTGTTACTTAAAAGGGTAGAATGTACATGGTCAGGGCAACTATTTCTCTGCATTATATTGTCCTGTAACTTCCAACTCTGTCCAAAGAGGTTTGAGAGCTGAAGTCTTTTCCCTCATCCATGATCCATTATGCAGCCATGATGCAAACTCATGCCCACCATTAACTGGCCAATTTTTGAAGCAAAACCAGCCATTTGCATAAACACAAATGCAATATTAATGAGGGCTTTTCTGGTTACTGTTCCTGGGAAGCTGGGGTTATATTTTAATGACTTAATCTCTCATGAATATGCAAGAAGAGCCTGCTGGGCATTGACTACATCAGTGGTGGGTTACAAAGGGAGTTTCCAGGATATAATGTGTACTTTGCATTTTCTCTTTCCTCCTCCCTCTCCTTGGATAGAAATATCTCTTGAGGTAGAACAGGGTTACCATAGATATCTACCTCCTCTGGTCTCTTCCAGGGCTTAGTGTATACAGAGATAATATAACAAAATAAAGCTAGACCTTCAAGTATATCCAGTCCACCTCTCTATTTTGTGGATGAGGAAAGCAGGCCCTGGAGATTGAGCTTCTGATCCTAGCACTTCTTCCAAGTAAACGTGTGATCTTAGGTGAGTTCCTTACCATCTCTCAGCTCAATTTGTCCATCTCTAAAGTGAAAGAATTGGAATAGATGATGTCTTAGATCCCTCCTAACATTTTTTAAGAATTGAAGTATAGTTGATTTACAATATTGTGTTAGTTTCAGGTGTAGAGCAAAGCGATTCGGTTATACATATATATGTATTTTCTTTTTTTCTGAAAAAGAACATATATATTCTTTTATAGATTCTTTTCATTACAGATTATTACAAGATATTGAATATAGTTCCCTGTGTATACCATAAATTCTTGTTGTTTATCTATTTTATATATGGTAGTGTGTGTCTGTTAATCCCATACTCCTAATTATTCCTCCCCCACTTCTCCTTTGGTAACCACAAGTTTGTTTTCTGTTTGTGAGTCTGTTTCTGTTTTGTAAATAAGTTCATTTGTATTATTTTTTAGATTCCATGTATAAGTGATATCACATAATATTTGTCTTTCTCTGTCTGACTTACTTCACTTAGTATGATAATCTCTAGATTCATCTATGTTGCTGCAAATGGCAATATTTCATTCTTTTTTATGGCTGAGTAATATTCCATTGTATATATGTACCACATCTTCTTTATCCATTCATCTGTTGATGGACACTTAGGTTGCTTCCATGTCTTGACTATTGTAAATAGTGCTGCTATGAATATTGGGGTACTTTTTGAATTAGAGTTTTCATATTTTCCAGATATATGCCCAGGAATGACATTGCTGGATCATATGGTAACTCTATTTTTAGCTTTTTAAGAAACCGCCATACTGTTCTCCATAGTGGCTGCACCAATTTGCATTCCCACCAATGGTGTAGGAGGGTTCCCTTTTCTCCACACCCTCTCCAGCATTTATTATTTGTAGACTTTTTGATGATGACCATGCTGACCAGTGTGAGGTGATACCTCATTGTACTTTTGACTTGCATTTCTCTAATAATTAGTGATGTTGAGTGTCTTTTCAGCCTCGCAACATTTAAATTATTTGGTACCATGAAGCTCTGATCTGGGAGTTTCACCTAGGCGTATAGAATGAGGAGTGAAAGAGCCGAGGCTGGAACCTTCTTTCTGAAGTTGAGCCCCCTTGTGGATTTTGCACTTTTGCTCTTGTTCTCAGGTTTATACTGGCTGTCAATTAGCATGATGGAAATATAAACATCCTGAGGGGCTAGGCTTTCCATGGAGACAAAGTTTTGTTAAACAATGTTAAAGCTGGAACATTCCAAAGACTTTTTTCAGTTCTATTTCAACTCAATTCAATTTAATTCTAGGACAGTAACAATTCATAGATAATGAATGAAGTCTGAACTTTGGAAGAAAAATCAATGAAATTCTGTCTATGAAGCAATTCTTCCTAAAGTCCATGTCTTTTTATAACGACTTTATACATAAGTCAAATAAACTCTTTCCCCTTTTTTTAATATCAAGGCAAAGTATACTATCTGATCTGGGTTTATTATCAGGTTTAGAAAAATTAAAAGAAAGAACATCAAGATAGCATTCAGAAGATTACCGTTAAGTTTTCCTCAGGTGGGGAAAGTTTCCACATGGTTAACTTCTTTCATCTGATTAACACACTTATGTACAGCAAACTTCAGCTCCTAGGCAGAATGGCCTTGCAAAAATGCTCTTCTTTAGAAAGTTACAGAGAAGACTTAGTTTTCTGGAATATTTTTTCCTGGACTTGATATCTTGTGAATGTTGGCTGCAAACACAGCCATGTTGGGGGCAATGACAACATTGTACAGACTGCCTTCTCTCCTCAACTACACAGCTTCCTTCAAAGAGATGAGGGAGAGGACTCCCACTGCAGAGAAAATGGACTGTTCCAGCAACTGATGCTGCCATTCAAATGTGACAGCATGGCAGGTGTGGAGAAAGTTTCCTTGCAATTTCTATAACCTGTTGTTACTTCCCAGAATTGCTCTGTTTTCTGAGGACAAGCCATGGGTCATGGCTTAGTCTCCTTTGTAGATAAAGCTGCCTAAAATAACTTAATATGAATTCTACTATTTTACACATATTGGGCTTGTTTTACAATACAGAATCCAGAATAATTCTGGCCTTAATTGCATCACAATCTCAATGTTCATGGAATGTTTTCAAACATTTCATGTTTTACTTCTCAAAATACTGCTATATTTGTTTTTTTTTTTTTTTGATCCCCTAGACTTTAACCTCTAAAACAAGCTGACAAAAATTACAATGAATAGGAATATTTTTTAACAGGCAGATAAAAATAGGCCCTAATTCATACCAGAGAGTTTTGGTAAAGTTAGTAAATTTTTAAAGAGTTCTCAGTATATCCAAATATTTTGAAAAGTGAGTTCTTTGGAAGTTGCCATAGCAGCAGGTATTTGAGGCTAGAAATATCTTTGAGATTATATGTTATGTCGGTGTTGAAATTGTCTTATTATAGAAAATGTCACAGATTTTCCGTTCAATGTTACTTGGTAACAGTCACGGCAGGTAAGAAAAATCTAAGGACAGTTGTAGGGAAGGGATTTATTCCCAATTCGTTGCTTAACTTAGCCTTCCTAGGCAATTTAAAAAGAATGAAATACGTTACCTCATGCGCATTTCTTTCACTCAGAATAACTTCATTTCTTCGGTAATGATATTCAACACATATCAATAACCAGGTGTAGATACCTGCCAAAGATGCAGATTGCGTTTTACATAACATGTCCAATTTTGCTAGGCTAGTTTTGTAAACAGAAGATGATTACCTATTCAACAGAGATCAGACAAAGTAAAACAGCAGAAATGTTAGCTGTTACTTCTGTGGTGACATCCAGGGAGTCTCCTTCAGGGTTGATTAACTTTACATAGGAATCTAAAACAATTATGACTACACATGCTGAAGAATGAAATGTTCCCATCAGGCAATGATTACAACCAGCATGGAGAAAAATTTCAGCCAGGCAATCAGAAATCACCAATTATGCAGAGTATCTGCAAGAGATGATGTTAGCTCATAAAACTGCTGAAATGAATAACTGAATAAGATTTTTAAAGGAAGCAGATGGGCCCATTTTGGCTCCTGACAGTTGACTTGTACAAACTATATGCACAGGTTCAAACAGATTATGACCGGTGGTAACAGCCAACTTATAATGTCACATTCATTGCTATCTACATTCATTTGCAAAATGCTCTTCAACCGCAATGATGGAAAACAAAGCAGAGCAATGATTGTACAAACTGATTCTATTTCTCTTATACTTTGGCTGCCTAAACCCGTTATTTTTTCCAAAAGCATGAGTTTCTAATTTACATATCAATGAACCACACGACAACTATTTGTTTGCCTGCATGCTTTAGAGATGCATGTTGTTCTACCCCATTGGTACCCATTTTGGTTATCCATCTTTAAGATTTATTCTGCTGGTCCTTCTTACTGAAAAAACTCAATGGCTTTCTATCAGCTCAGGGATTCAAGTTAGCAGATTTGGGGGAAGTTCCCATAACACTGGA
This sequence comes from Balaenoptera ricei, assembly GCF_028023285.1. Taxonomy (NCBI): domain Eukaryota; kingdom Metazoa; phylum Chordata; class Mammalia; order Artiodactyla; family Balaenopteridae; genus Balaenoptera; species Balaenoptera ricei. The sequence goes on along the minus strand of NC_082645.1, from coordinate 41,268,624 downwards.
GGAAGAAGGGACTTTAGCTTTACATAGTTCACATTTCCATGTTTAAGATGTGAGATAGCTAAAGTACATAGAATGAAATACCTTGTCCACATAAAACAACTAATTAGTGGCAAGGCCAAAACCAGATGCCGGTGTTTCCATTATCTATTGCTGATTAACAAAGCACTACAAAATTTAGGGGCATAAAACCACAATGATATATTTCTTATGATTTTGTCAGTTTTCTCCTGCTTTCACCTGGGCTCATATGCATGGTTGCATTTAGCTGGAAGGTCATGTGGATGGAAAGGAACAAGATCTTTCCTCACTTGTCTACCAGTTGATGCTGCTGTATCAGCTGGGGCACTTGGGCTCTCTTCTGTGTGGCCTCATGTCCTCAAGGGATCTGGACCAGTTTCCTTACATGGCAGTCTCAATCTTCCAACAAAGCAGAAGAAAAGCTGCAAGCTCTCTTAAGATCTAGGCCCAGAAATGGCAGTGTCACTCTTGTCCTATTCTATTGCTCAAAACTAGTCATACAATGAGACCAGGTAAAAGGAGAAATGTATTTACTTCTCAGTGGGAGGCGTGACAAAGTCACATTGCAAAGGACCATAGCAGCGATTGCCAGAGCCATCTTTTTTTTTTTTTAACATCTTTATTGGAGTATAATTGCTTAACAATGTTGTGTTAGTTTCTGCTGTATAACAAGGTGAATCAGCTATATGTATACATATATCCCCATATCCCCTCCCTCTTGTGTCTCCCTCCCACCCTGTCTATCCCAGCCCTCTATGTGGTCACAAAGCACGGAGCTGATCTCCCTGTGCTATGCGGCTGCTTCCCACTAGCTATCTATTTTACATTTGGTAGTGTATATATGTCCATGCCACTCTCTCACTTCGTCCCAGCTTACCCTTCCCCCTCCCCAGAGAGCCATCTTTGAAAATGCTCTTCCACATCAGTTTATCAATTTCAATAAGTAAGGGCATTTCTGTCAGCTTATTTCCTTTGCCGTTTGCATCACTGCTGCTTTCACGGTGAATGGGTACATTCTAGTCTGTCTGTAAACAGTTGGCCAATATTCAACCTGTAGAGAAAACTTCCTCATCATGATCATTTGGCTTTAAAGTGAAAACTTTAAAACCATCTAGTAAAAACAACTAGCTTCCCTTTTAAAATTAACTTGATTTGAAACCTAATACATTTTACAGAGTAATAAAACCTTGAGAAAGCCTTTTTCTGCTCTGAAGCAGAATCCTTAAAGCTTGATTAGTTTCCAAATGAAAGCTGTCGGGTTGAGCAAAAAGCCTGTGTTCACGGTTTATGTGGGATGCCATTTGGTAACCTGAAGGTGGCAGATGTGAAGGCCAACAGTGAGGATGGTGGTGAGGCTGGGGGCCAGGGGCCTCCAGCTGCTTTCTTGATGGGCTCTTTGTCAAAGTCTCTCTTCTAAGAAACGTGACTCCATGCAAGTGGCTGTAGGTCTTAGAGTAAATATTTCATTAGTCATGATGGTTTTGAAAACTTAAAGCTGTGAAGGACACATTGGAATCTCTGTGATTTATGATAAAGCTGAAGGAAACTTGATCATTCCAGTCCTGCCATATGTAGCTGTGTGGAATGTGCAAATGAATTGAACTAGCAAACCCCACAGATTTTGTTTCTTGATTAAAAAAAAAAAAAAAAGCCTTAAGTCAGATCAGCTAACAGGCAATATGAAACAGGGACTTAGCAAGGCAGCTGTTTTAGATGAAATTCCTTCCAAATGCTTCTCTCTCCCTTCCCCCTTCCATATATATATATTTTGCAAGGACTCAGAGAAGTTCCTCTTGCAAATTTTCTTGGTTCTGCATATCAGTGATTAAAAAATGAAAACCTAGAATAGTTCTGACGCTTCACATGTTACACCTCTTATCAGTTTGCTCTTGGAGGACAGATAATGTGTCTTGGCCATCTTAGCACGCCCACCGAATCTTATGCCCCATGCATATTAGTTCTTTGTATGACACATATAAAGCATTTAGCACAAAACTTCAATAAAATGAACAAATGTGCTTTTTAGTATATATATATCATTAGATTTAATTATTACACTTATCTAGAAAGAGGAAATAGATTTTTTCTTCTGTAAAATGGACATTAAATGACTCAAAGAAATTAAGTGACTTGCCAAACTTTATACAGCAGTTAAATGGCTGAACCAGTTAAAACCCAGTCTCCTGACTTGTAGCTCTATTATTTTTTATTATACCATTTGATAATCCATAACAGGTATTTAATAAATATTCACTGGATGAATGAATGAGTGAACAAATGAATGAAACTTCTTGTTAATTATCTTTGTTACTGAACATTACAGTTTAGTGAACAGAGCATATTTTAGAATCTAGAATTTAGATTGGCACCCTTGTTCTGGAACACAGAGATTCTTTAATTCTGATCCTTAGTGACCCATGAACAGATCAGACTGGCCAAAGAGGAACGAAGTGATTCACAGGCAATAATCAAGTCATTTGAAAAAGGACTAGTCCACATTGATAGATGCTGAGAGGTGGTCAGACTCAGTGAGCTGAATTGTCTGCTGTCTGTAGCATAGATCCATATTCCCTTACCCAAAATTCTTGGGCAAAAGTTTAAAATATTTAAGATTTTAAAAAGAAAATGCAATGCATATTCTGAAATGTATATATATAAATATATAGAGACATGAAGTAGCACCACATAACAGATATGCTAATATTTCTGCTGTGAAATTAATATTCTTTCTTAGTAGAATAAAGTCTATTAATAGGCTCACATCAGATTTTGCCACCCAATGAGCTTTGGAGTCAAACTTACCAAAATATATACAGTTTCTGAGTTTTCAATTTTGGAACTCTGCATAAGAGATTGTGGACTTGAATTTTAGTGATAAGGCTGGTCATATATAATTAGACTTTCTTTTGAGAAAAGGAAGAACTTTGAGTGACAACCATTTGTAAAGCAAACAAACACACACCACTCTTCTCTGTCTGTGTTAACAGAAAAAAAAAGGCAAGATTTCTTTTCTAGATGGAAGAGGTACCCGTATGGTATTCATTTCTCCACTAAGTTCCTATCAAAAAATCCTATACAGTATTTGGGGAAGGAGAACACCATGTTAAAGCCTTTTAATGCCCACTTGAGTGAGCTCTGTAAGTAATAGGTATTTCCAGAGAAATCTACATTTTATTTTTATTGCATGTCAGCCAAATGTCTTATCTGACACGTCTCAAGTGAATAAACACAATCTTGAACTAAGTTTTTCTCCATCCCTGAGCTCACTAATCAAAGGCCAAATTAATAACTACTGCTTTCTTGACCCAAAGCTGTCATATTCCCTCAAGAGAGACCCAGTGCAGAAAAGGATCAATGTAGAAGCAGTACAAATGCTGTACATCGTACAGCATCCATCAATTCAACCCTGAAGATGGGAGTGGGAACAAGAGGCTTTAAAATAACTACTCTTCACAAATCCTACCTCTTGAAATCAGAACCCAAATTTCCTCCATGTCATTTTCGAGGTTGAAAGAGAGTTTATTTTCTTAAATTGCATTTTATTTTTCTGGGAACACCTGCCCTGCTGGTTTCATCTTTTGTGTAAATGAGCTACAATAGCAACAATTTCTGTCATCCTTTTCGCTGATCTGGAATCAAAGTTACCAGAGAGCCTCTTAAGAAAATATGTGGTAGAAAGAACTAAGGATCCTGCAAAATTGTGAGTCCTGCATTGCTGTAAGTCAACCCGAGATCCTGGTAAATGATATTATCTCCAACAACCAAAATGTCTCTGCATAAATTGCATATATAAGAATGTCCCCGTGAAATGTGCAGCTTCAGATAAAAGTGAGCATTAGAAAAATCACTGTTTTCTAAAGAATTGAGCCTGGAGTGGCTATGAAAGCAAATTGGATGGAGTAATGACATTAATAAGAAATCAGCTGCAGATAAAGAACAAAATGGCTATTTATGTTTCTAGTTGTCTGAGGTCTCAGATTATGGGAGTTAGCAAAATGAGATTGTCATGTGGGAAGGGAAGAAGAAACCTATCAGTTATCTATTGCATCCCTAGCTTGAGCCAGGTACTAAATTCGTGTGTGTGTATATGCCTGTTCCCCTTTTTATCATTACAATAATTCTACTGTAATAGCCTCCTTACTCATCTTCCTTACTTCCTTCCTTCTCTATACCTAGCAGCTACAGTGATTGGTTTACAAGTGAAAATCAGATCATATTGCTTGCCTATTTGAAACTCTTCAGTGGCTTTCCGTCTCACTTTGGAAATATATGAAATTCTCAACATACACAAAAGGCTCCATATGAACTGGCTTGGGTCTACCTCTGAAGCATCATCAGGTGCCACCTACTCCCCTGTTCACCATGCTTTCAATATACTGGCCCTTCTTCCAGTTCTTTGAACATCTTCCTTCTTTCTTGCTGCCAGGCCTTTGCACACGCTGTCTAAAATGCCCTTATTCCAACTTGCTGGCCTTCAGGTTTCAACTGAAATGTCAAACCTTCAAGGAAACTTCCCCTGGTTTCATAGACTTGATTTCTCATACTTTCTCATAAAACCTGTATTTTTCTTTGACATAATTCCCATCTATTTTTAGTTATATGATTATTGGTGTGATTTTGAATTCATTGTTTCCCCACAAACTTCTAAGGTCTTATAGACCTGGAATTATGTCTACTTATTCCTTACTATATTCCCACTGACTAGCAGATCTCCTGGAACATATAAACGATTCAATAAATACTTAAATAAAAGAGGTAGATGTCACTGTTATCATATGCATCTTCTCTCATTGAAGATTTGCTCACTTGTTAAGTGAGTCACTCACCCTGTGCTACGTGACCAAGTTCTCTGAGAGGCAGAATGAGCACAATGACATATCTCTAATCAGTTGAGGTGAGAGCTGCAGGCAGAGTATCATCAAAAAAAGAAGAAAAAAAAAAAAAAAATGGAGAAAGGCCTAGGTGAAGAGGGAGGGTGTCCTGTTCTCCTCCAGGCTCTCTCCTTAACCTGGTCAGTGGTTTTTCACAAGTTACTTTATTTCAATGTTTATCACACTTCTCATTTGTAAAATGTGATAATTATATTTCTGCCACCTCTTCATAAAATCGTTTCGGAAGTAAAGTGGTGAAGGTTGCCTGAAACGTGCTATATAATTTAACTATGTAGTACATTTATTTAATGTCATGTTCCCATATATGCTTCTCATCTAAATCAAGCTGTACTGAAGGGAAAAGGATCTAGTTTTCCAAGTACACCTCCAAAACTATAAGAGAATTGTAATAAATAAATAACAGAAATCCTTGAATTATATTTTAGCTTTCTAAAACACAGAAGATAACATTGATCTGAAACTTCTGGATCTGAAAAGCAGTTCTTATTAGAAAAAATAGCTGTACCTGAGTAATGATGTAGAAGTAGGCTGTACCAAATAAATTACCATATGCCTCAGTAAATAACTGCTTAGAACAAGACAGTGTTAACTGATGAAAGCAGATGTAGACAATCAAAAATGATACTGGCTAGTTAATTTGGAAGAAGGCTTGATGCCCTTCCAGATTCAACAAAAATCTTAGACCAAAATAAGGGTATCCAGTATTTTAAGGGGATAGGAAGGAAGGAAGAATATGGAAACAATTATTAATTCTTTGCTCTTTAAAGACTTGATGTATTTATTTTGGAGTCAGAGGGAGATTGGGATGCAGATCATTCCTGATTGGACATTTTTCTTCACTGCCTACTCAACCATGGTTCAGTGCTAATTCATGAGAGAGAGAGAGAGAGAGAGAGTGTGTGTGTGTGTGTGCATGAGTGTGTTTTAAGAGCAGTAGTATGGTACTTCAAACAAATAATCTTACAGCCGCCAGCAGCTGTTCCTGATTCCTTTTAATAATCCGTGACAAAAATATTGAGTGTATCATAATGCAAACAGCCGAACAATGAAATGAAAACAGGCAGAAGAAATCATTAGCTCTAACTCCTTCCATTTATTTGAATACACTGAGTGGGTTGAGATGTTGAAATAACTGTTATTCTTTATGAGATTGTCAACACAGTGATGGCACCAATCTGTGTGTGTGTGTATGTGTGTGTGTGTGTGTGTGTGTGTGTGTGAAATCCATTTTTGTGTTGAAGAATGAGAAGTCAGTATGGTTACTTTTGTTCCTAGGAGGTCTTTCTGCGTTGCTAATGTGTCCTTTTTTCCTTTTCCTTTGTGTAATCCTCTGATTCTTTCATCATCTAACTCAGCCAGACCTGGAACCGCTTCAGATGAAAAGTGTGTAGATGAGTTAAAATACATATTATCTTAATAGCTAGTACCAAAATTCCCCTTAGATCCCTTTTGTCAGGAAAAGCACTCATTGGTGCCACCTGCTTCCTTGTACACCATGCTCTGGACAGACTGGCCTTCCTCTGGTTCCTTGCACAGGCTACTTTCTCTCTTGCCTGAAGACTTTTGCATGTGCCGTTTGTTGGGACCAGAAGGCCAGGCTATGAGGGCAGGAGATAGCATGAAGAAAGGAAGTGCAAGAGGCAGATACAACACTTTACGTTAACAATGAGTGGAGAATTGTGCACTTAAGGTTCACATATTTCATTCTCTGTGCATTAATTTCCAGGGGCTGTTGTAACAAATTACCACCAACTGGGAGGCTTAAAACAACATAAATTAATTCTTTCACAGTTCTGGAGGCCAGAGGTCTGAAATCCTGGTGTCAGCAGGGCTACTCTCCCTCTGAAGACTCTAGGGGAGGAGGCTTGCCTCGCCTCTTCCCGCTTCTGTTGGCTCCAGGCGTTCTTTAGCTTGTGGACACATCACTCCAGTCTCATTGCCTCCTTCTCCTCTTTGTGTCTCCTTCTCTTGTCTCTCTTTTATAAGGACACTTGTCATTGGATTTAGAGCCTATCTGAATAATCCAGGGTAATCTCCTCAACTCAAAATCTTTAACTTAATCACATCTGCAGAGGACTTTGTTCCAAATAAAGTAATACTTACAAATTCCAGGGATTAGGACTTCATAACTTTAGGTTGTCATTATTCCATTAACCTCTTCACATATTTGCAGAGTGTAGAACTGAGTTGTATCTAAACTCTTTGGTTATTCCCACACTGCAATTTTTTGTTTATGTAGTTTTACATTCTTCATTTTTTCGTAATTAGGTTAGCTAATATATTGAAACTTTATAAACTTTTCAAAGAAACAACTCATGGATTTGGTTATTAATTTTATAACTGTTATCTAATTATTTTTAATATAAAATTTTGCATTTGTCTCATTAGTTAATTATTTCTGCTTTCATTTGGCTTGTTTTGGGTTTTTTTCTAACTTTTTTATTTGGGTGTTTGATTCATTTATTTATATTCTTTCTTGGTGATTGACCTAAGATTTTAGTGCTAGGTATTTTCTTCCAAGAACGACTTTAACTAAGTCCGTAGTTCTAATATGTACTTGAATCTTTGACCCAAGAATTTTTTTAGAGGAGATATTTTGACTTAGAGGTGGCATGCTATTTTTGTTTCCTAATTTCTACATTAATTTTAGTACTATTACATAGTTATCAGAGAATGTTGCCTCTGTTATTATCTACTTTTATGAATTGACCAGATTTTCTTTGTGGCCAAATTTTTGACTGTTCCATGAGTACCCACCAAATATGTTCTGTGTTCAGTGTTGAAAATCGAGTTATCTTATTAATTATGTTATTCAGGTCTCTGATATCCTTAATTGTTTTTTAAACTTGATCAAGCTCAGAATGATAGTAAATCAGAGTCTGTTTATCCTAATGTGATTCTTCTTATTTTTCTTTGGAGTTCCTGTACTACTTGCTTTATGATTATTAATTCTAGATTATTTGGTACATGGATATCCATAACTGCTAAATATCACACATTTCATCCTTTATCTGAGTTTCCCATAATTCTATTACTAGTGCATTTTCCCTGAATTCATTCTTTCTAATACTAAGATTGTGACCCCTGCTTTTCTACCTGTCTGCATTTTCCTCATATGCATTTCCCCCTATTTTAATTTTCAACCTTTCTGAGTCATTTGAAGTATCTATTATATAAAACATATTATTGAGTTTAGCTTTGTAACTCTAATAAAACATGTTTGTTTAATAGGCAAATCTATCCATTAATATATTTATTAATATGAAAATAATGTTTGATCTTAGGTGTGTGTAATATTTGAGGTCATCATCTCTGTTTTTATTCTTACTTTGTATGGTTTTCTATAAGGTTTGAATTTCCATTGCTGTGTGTGTATCTTTATTCTTGAAATTTGAAAGGTTTTCACGTTTGTTCTGTATGATTGCCACTATATAGCTTTATACAATGTCCTTGATCCTCCATTCCTTTTGGAAGTCTCTGTCAATTCCCTCCTATGAACAGTGACAGAATAGGTATTCTTCTGGTTCCTAGCCCCTTCGCCTGGCACCATCCAATTTTTGGATGACTATATGTCTTTCAGTATTCTTCATCCTTCGTAACTTAACTGTACAGACAAATAATTTTGCTCACCCACACTGCATGTGTTGAAGGTTGTCCCTGGAGCTTTTCCAGCCCCCTACTTCTTTTTAGGCTGAGTAGACTTTGATGGAGGCCCTGATGCAGAAGATCAAGAGCCTGCACCAAACTGTCCACACAACTGCACTGGAGTCTGAGGTGAATCCAGGGATATGACTTGAGCACCAAAAGCACCTGTTCCAGCATCTCCGGAAGGGTGGGTGTTAATTCCCGCAGCATCAGTTGGGCATTGATATCATGCTTGAGCCTCAGGTTGCATCACCTTGTGGCACCAGTAAGTGTGGGAAAGGCTTCGACAAAGGCTAATAGGTTCACACAGTCTAGCTTTCAGGCTTATCTTCTCTTTTGTGTTCTGAGCAACAGCTACTGTTTTTGCTATTCTTGTTCTCATGAGAACAAACACAGGCCACATGACTTGAAAAGGAGCACCCTAGTGCCTGATGAGCAGGCTGCCTTTGGAGACAGACACTAAAACTAAATCCAATCTAGGAAACACAGGTCAAAAGATATTATATTTGTGGTGATCAAAGGAGTTGGTCAATTATGGCCTCACAAATCAGGCTTTTAAAAAGTCATTTAAAAGTAGATTTCTCTTTCCTTTTTCCTGGCCTGAAATACATGAGATGAAACATACCAATTTCTTAGATTGCTTAGATATATCTGTTTTTCTAATTTGCAGTTATTAAGCTCATAGGCCCTCAAGACATCACATCCTGGATTAAAATTCTGCCTTCACCACATACTGCCCATGTGACCTTGGGCAAATTACTGACTGTTTCTGTGACTCAGTTTCTTCCTCTGTTTAATAGGGGCAATAATAGTACCTACTTCATAGGGTTAATGAGTAGATTAAATAAAATGATACATGTATAATATTTGAGAACAATGTCTGCTCCACAGTAAACACTGTACAAGTATTATCTCATCATTATTATTGCTATTATACCCCCAGGTTGAGAGCCCCTTTGTGTGCCTTTCTAAAACTTCTTACTTACAATTACTTGTACAATGCCTGTCTTACCTACTAGACTGCATACTCCATGAAAACAAGGACCTTATCCCAGCTCCTGGTAGACAGAGTAGAACATAGTATGGCTCAATAAATACTTTGTTGCATAAATGGATGAATAAACCAATGAATCATCCAATCAATACTGCTCATTTAGGACCATTTACATGCCAATTTTCTGAAGTAAGCATATATTTTGAACTGGCTCACTCATTACAGAGAAGCACTAATTTCTGGTAGAAGCTTTGAACATATCTTTTAAAACTATACTTATAGTTTTAGTGGAGAGATATGAATCAGACTGATAGATCAACGCAACCCATAACTCTCCTCTTTTCCCTAACCACCAAATATGCATTGACTTAGATCACCCAGTTACGCCATATATTTTCTCATTGAATTATCCATATGTTATTACCATTCAGGGAAAATTTTGAGGAGTCTTAGTTCTGTTTCCCCCCCACCAACCTCCTCCTGTCCTCCTGGAAATTAGTCACCAATAACTTGGCTGCTATGTGGATATATAGGTGGGTTAATTTCAAACTTCTCTGGTATGTATAATTACTTATTTTAGGTATCTCCCACTCTTTTTAAAATTTTGTGTTCTAAAAGCCAGAATTGGTAAGCTTCAAAATGAATGCAGAGACATTGACCCAAAGAGTTTTGATTTCCAGGGAATTGAGATGATTTAAAAGTGCAAGCACTGTGATGAAATTGTCCTTTGCTAGAGGCTTGGGATCTGTTCGAAGGACACTGAAACACTCCGCATTCAACTGACACATTACAGTTAACAGTCACGGGGCGCCTGCCTGATACCAAACTGTGAAGAGGGGCAAGAATGGAAGGATACTAACATTTATCAAACCCCTGTCATGCCAAGTGCATCCTCTCACTTAATCCTCACAACTCTCCTATGAATCCTATAATTATACCTCATTTAGAGGGGAGGAAACGGATTCAGAGAATCGAAGATACCTATTCAGAATCTAGAGAGAAAGAAACAGCCAATCTTGGGCCATTCCTCCCACTGTCACTGGCTCCTCCCAAGCCTCTGTTAACGTAATTTTGACTGCACTCATTCTTCCCCTTATGTGCAGTAATACACACCATAGGGTGTACTTCCTTTCTTGTATCCATGGCCCCTTCAACCTGACCCACCCCCAGACGTTGGTCTTTCTGTCTTTGTTCTACCCTGGGGCCTACTGAGGTGGAAGGTAGTCTACAGAAAGTAATTAATGGCTTGTTTTGGTGTTTGCATCTTATTGAGTGCATAGACTCCAGGATACGAAATTTATTCTTTTTTAATTTGGTCATTTTCTCCTGAGTTCCTCTCCAAATTCTCTGTCTTTACTTCTCTGTCTCCCTTACTGACTCATACAAGTATGAGACCTTATGCTTCCTTATCCTGCCCTTATCCTCCTTAGTAAGCTATACAATGTTCTTGTCTTAATCAAGCTCACATTTTTATGACTTCCATTACCATTTCTAGTCAGAAGAATCATGTGTCTATTTCTGACCTCTCTGTTGAGCTCAAGATTTGCATTCCCAACCCCCAATTGGACATCCAATAATTGCGTGCTCAGGTTTGGGCATGTTGGTTTTGAGATTCTGGCCTAAGACCCATTTGAAGACTTTTAATTCATTTCTGTATTTGTTCATCTTTAAGTGGATGCCAAGCTAATACCTCTAAGTCAATAAGCCCAGTCTTGTGTTTTTTCCCTAGCCTGATGAATATTATCACTTATCCACTCAATCTTAAAGCCTCATAGTTACCTTTGTCTCTTGTTTTCCCTAAACACCCACATCTATTAGGTCACCAAATTTTGTGCATTCTGTTCAACCATATTCAGTCCCTGTTTTGTTGGTCCTTTGTTTGGATCCTAGTTAACCTTCACCTTTTGCTTGACCCCTTCTTATATCCTTCTAACTAGTCTTCATCCCTCCACGTCCTTCTGCAAGTTCATTAACACTGACACCAGAGTTATTTTTCTAAATCACAGATCTGATCTTTTTCTCATTTACCCCCAAAACCTCTAGTTTCACTCCATTGCCTGCAGAATAACAATACAAATCCTGAGTAGGCATGTTAGGCCCTTCAGGGAAATAACTCAGCCTACCTTTCTCACCAGTCCTAACCTCAATACACTACATTAGAGCCATGCCAGCCTAAGCCAGCAGCCCTGATTCCCCGCTCTGTGCCTTCGCCAATGATGTGCTCCTGTGCTTGGGATGGCCTTCCTTCCTCGCTCCATCACACTCATCCCGGATCTATAATACCCCAACCCTCTGCCAGTCAGAAGCCACTAGCCAAATATAACTATTTTAAGTTGACAAAAATTAAAGAAAAAGTAAAAATTTCATCCTTCAGTCGCACTAGAAACATGTCAAGTGCTCAACAGCCCCGTGTGGCTTGTGGTTACTGTAATAGGTAGAACACTCCATCATCACAGAAAGTTCTTTTCAACAGTACTGTTCTAGTCGCCTCCTTCCCCCTTTGTGGGATATACTTGATAACACATTCTCCCTTAAGGGAATCTTCTGTTTCTCTTTTGGTGTTTCTGGTCTTTATTTTCACTTGCTTCTGCAAATGTCAGTCCTGGTGCTTGGGCTGTGTCAGAATGAATAAGTAGCAAACGATTTTCCTAATACCTTTTATAAACTGGCTTGATTTCTTCCATGTCCTCAGAATTTCTTTCAATCCAATTTCTTCTCAGCTGAGGTCATGAAAAAATGACTCCCTTGCATATGATATTTTCCTTAAGTGCAAACCCGTTACACATCTTAGTTATGAATCTATATAGCTCCCACTTCACTTATTCTGGCTTAGTTATCAGCATAAGCCTGTAAAAGTCAAATTTTGGCTGCAAGTGGAAGTAATAGCAAAGAGACTTAAGGACAATTTGGTCCACTTAGGAAGGATGGAAAGGAGAGGAAGAAAACATTTTGCTTCATCACCCTTTTCACTTAACACACACACACCCACACCCACCCACACACACACACACACACACAGACACACACCAACACTATGTCTTACTTCTTGAAAGTGAGGACATTAGAGTACAGATAAAAGCTCAGATTTTAGTGTTAAAATCTCTTGTCAGTTGTACGTTCTGGATAAACATTCTCTCTTAATTAACTTAATGTATAGAAAACCTGAACTTGTTTTCAGAACAATGAAGTGATCACTTACCTCTGTACCACTTCTATGTTCTGTACATAGTTCAAATATTAATGCACATATTGTATTTGTTTGCAAAGTCATCTTTGCATACAAATCTCCCTGACCATACTGTGATTATTTATGGCAGGAGAGCCCACTCGCCTTTTTGTCTCCAGCATATGGTACAATTCTTGGCAAATATTAGAAGGGTTGGTATGTCTGATCCATTCCTCTGGTCTTGAGTAGTCCTACCTTCATATCCCCAGCAACATTCCTTATCCACCATCACCAGCTCTCCCTCAGAGCAAAGTTTCCAGATAAGAAGATTCCTAGGAGCAATATTAACCATCTCTCCTTCTGGTGGTGGGCAACTCTCTCATGTGCCAAATATACTCACATTTACCACCCATTCCCAGCTTCGCACCTCCTTGTTCAAGAAGCCAGTAAAGGGCAGTGAAGAAATCTAGAATCCTGAGGGGCTCCATGGGCATCTTCTTGCTGGGCATCTGCTGGAATAAAATTGAATTAGACTCTCAAATTGCTGTATGCAAGATAAAAACACAACACTTTCCTAAACTCCAAGAGGATGGCTAGTGCTCCAGATCTAGCCCAAGGCAAAATTAAGATTTTCCCAAAAGATTTTCTCTTTTTAGCACCGTTTTCCTAATACACAAGGCTTTGATCAAACTGCAGTTTTTAACTGATTACAGCTTTTGAAAACTCAAAAGCTTTAAAGACCCATTACATTGTTAATAATGATGTGTTAGGCCATGAGGTATTACTCAGAGGAGTGGGGTAAGCTCAGGTCCTGTTTGCAGCAGCTACTCACCCCAGCAGTGATCGGTCTACCCTAACATGGCTGGTCTCAAATTGAGAAAAATCCCGAGGACAAAAATAATTCATTTAGGTTTGAGATCGGAGTACAAAAGCTATGGAAAGAATTTCATGTTTTCCTCCAGAAAGGAAAGAATTATATTCTGCTCAGTCTCCAGTCAAGCTTTTTATGACATATGGAACGACTAAGTTCTTTTTTCCACAGAGGCCAGCTTTCATTAATCAAGTTTCTCAACTCCTATGGAAGAAAGCCTGACAATAACTTAAACAAGTGGTTTAACCAAAAATATGATGTGGTTTTTATTTAGTTAATCAATGATTTAATGGCATAAGCTGGATTTTTAGGACCATATTTATTTTCAGTCTTCTTTATCAACAGAATTAGATCTATTAGATCTGTTGACCAAACTGACCACACAAAATTGCTTATTAAAAAGACACCCCAAAAAGAAAAAAAAGAATTGGGGAAATCAATTAGAATGCCAACAAGAAGACAGCTATTGATGTTAGGAAGCTCCAGGAAGTTTGTATACCATATGGAGATTTTTCTCAAAAGCTTCCTTTTAAAAGGAGGGTATTGATCTTTTTTTTGGACAAAAGCAAATATATTTTCCCCAGGCCTATGCTATGTATTCTAAAGTTATCTGATTTATTTTTTTTTTAATATTCTTTCCTTGGTCTATTAACATAGCCTATCTCCATAACTCATAAATAATACACAGAACTGCTTTGCAAATGTCTACTGAGACCAAGCCAATGCTTCCCTGTATTAGCTTTGTTCTCTTTGTTCTTATTTGTTTGTGACTGCCCTTCCTCCTTTCATGTTTACAGCATCATATAAAAAAGCAAAAAAATAATAGAACTATAGCAGAGGATTGAGGATAGGGAAGGATATCTAAATCTCAGCAAAAAGTATCTGGGCCATGCATTTTTATTATGCCCAAGTCTAGTCTTCATTGCACGGTCGGTTTAGGGTGTGATATCACACACAACTTTATCAAGCGAGACACTGTGTCTCTGCAATTTAGACACAGGGAAGGTGGTCACACTAAGGTGCTGAGGAAAAGTAGCATCACGTGGCTTTGATGCTGATTCATATATTTAACATCTAAATTGGCATCCTTAAAGCTCTGGCTATATTGTGTACAGAACATGCTGGAAGCTAAATGCCTAATGGGAAGTGCCTTGACAGGCAACTAAAGAATTGACATTGGGAGCATACACTTTGAAACATTAAGCAATTGTGAACAGCAGATAAGCATTCAGACTTAAGAGTCCATTTTCTTTTTAAACAGCATCAGGGCTGATAGTGATCGATCAAGGTTATGTTTTTACACATTTGGCGTCTGTCTTAAACTACAGCATATAAATGCTCTAGACAATGCATGCTTCAAATTGACAGTTACACAGAATTTGGAGAGGGAGAGTAGTGATTGTGCAGCTAGATTACAGAGGCCGGCCACATTCCAAAGAATTCACATTTGCTCAGCATCTGGGATAGTTTAAAGCTTATAGAAAATGGGAATGGATGTTGACAAAGGTAGAATAATATACATCAAGTTCAAAGAAAACACAAACAAACCGATATAACCAGTGACATTTTATATGAAGAGAGGACTTTAACCAGAATAGTGAGAGGCAAGTCTGCACACCCCTTTGGGAGTCTAGACATTTGCGAGGAAGGAAACCAAATGTTCTGAACCCCTCTTTCTCGCACTGACTGAATCTGGCTGCAGTGGCTCAGCTTCTGTCTTAAATAGAACAACTCACATTTTCTCCTCTTCTTCCTCCACTGCTATAATACATAAGTTTCAGAGTTCATAGTTTGGGTCAGGGGAGTTATGGACAACATATGAGCCACGTACAAAAACCAGAAATTCTCCATTGATCTCCAACCTTAGCTAAGTGTTTCCTTCATTTAGAGGCACCCTATTTTTCGCAGGCTCTCAGCCTTCAGGTGCTTGAACCAGACATCTGTAGGGGAGATGGCTGACCTCCACCAGTGAAGCCTCTCGGCCTTAGTACTGAGCACGTTTGAAGGTAGGGGCTTTTCTTGAGTTTCAAAAACCTTTGTTGACTTTTCCATAGGAATCTAAAACTAACTTCTAGTGAAAAGAAGATGCAGGACATCTTTGGCTTTTTCTTTCCTTACCAGATATTTGGACAGTTGGTGATAGTTGATTGTTTGATGATGTCTATTCTTGGGCCAGTCCGAAGCTACGTCTCTAGGATCACCTTTATCTAAGGGTCAAGAATTGAATTTGGGTCTTGAGAAAGAAAGTGATCATATGCACACATTACAAAGGAAGCATGAGAACCTACTATTGCTTAATTATTTAATTACATTGAAATAAAATAGGATAACATTTTAAAGTGAGAGTTTTAAATCCACCTATACCACCAAGTATTCCAAGAATCTTCCAGGACAGTGTCTACTGAGCAGATAGCAAGATAAACAAATAAGAAGAAAAAGACTGCCACAGTGAGTCAGACACTCAGAATTTGGTGGGGCGGGGAGCGGGTCTCTGTCAATAAGGAACTTTTTGTAAGATGGCAGTTACTCCCTAAAATCAATTCTGAAAGATTGAGTATGTATCCCAAACACATGGCTTCCTATAATCAAACATGCATTGTGTTCGTTTCTTCAGTATCACAGTTGGAGCTTCATGTTTCATGAGTTTATTATGCCCAGTTGAACAATATCATCAGTATAGACATACAGAGAAAAACAAGAGCAAATTCTATTTACAAGTCTACATTCACTGATGACTCTGGATTCATAGAGGGGATGCTTGGCCGACATCTGGCATCACAGAGTCTTTCTTACCCTCTACCTGGGGAACCAGGCTGTCTGGGGCCAAAGCCCGGCCCTACCACTACTAGTACCAGTAGTCTAGTGTGTGATTGTATTTGTCAAGGTTCTCCAGAGAAACAGAGCCAATAAAATGTGTATACATATATATATAGAGAGATTTATTTTAAAGTATTAGCTCACAAGATCACAAGATTTTAGAGGCTTGGTGAGTCCAAAATCTGCTAAGGGAGGCTGGCAAACTGGAGACTCAGGAAAGAGTTACAGTTCAAGTCCAAAGGCAGTCTGCTGGTGAGCCAGGAAAATCCTATGTCATAGATGAAGTCTGAAGGTGGTCTGCTGGCAGCCTGGGACTTCTGGAAGATCAGCTTTTGTTCCAGTCAGAACTTCAACTGATTGGATGATGCCCACACACATTACGGAGGGTAATCTGCTTTACTCAAAGTCCACCATTTAAACATGCATCTCATCCAAAAACGCCCTCACAGAAACACCCAGAATAATGTTGGACCACAGTAGTGGCCCAGCCAAGTTGACACAAAATAGACCAGCACAGTGACCTTGGGCAAGTTACTTGACCTCCTTGTGCCTCAGTATGCTTGTCTATAAAATGGGATTAAAGTATGGGTACATATTTCATGGATGATTGTGAGGATTAAATAGGTTCACTTTGAAGTGAAGTGCTTGGAACAGTTCCTGGCACATGGTAAACACTTTATTACAGACCACTGGAATAGAAAAGAACTTTCGGGATATCAAGTCCAGTCTGAGATCCAGAGAAGTATAACGGCTTGCCCAAAATTGCAGAGTGAGTTGACATCAGAGGTGAGATTAGAATTCTAATGTCCTAAATACCAGTTTGGTGACTGTTGAAAGGTTTGCTGCTGCTTCCCTTGACTGGGTAAGTACAACAACAGTATTTCAGGTGAAGTGTATTATTACTAAAATTTAAAATCCCTTAGTCTTTGAGATTTTTTAAAAAATAAATACTTGGCAATCACTATTACAGAAATGTATGTTTGGTTATTTATATCTACAGATTACTGAGGAAAAAAATACCTCTCTTGTGCACTGAATCATTCATTAAACCTGAGATTCCTTTATACTTCTGCAGTTCCATATTAGTTATTCAATTCCCTTGAGACACACTGAGCTATTACTAACACCTGGTATTTCCACAGAACCCACCGTTTAAGGTTCAGTGAGAGTCAAGGTACAGCTAATTGAAAAGACTGGCATAGTGTGAGTTGTTTTGTTTTTTCTTTTTTGAAGAATTAGATCTGCCTCCATTCCGAGCTATCTCTGCAGAACATTGTCTTCCATCTCATCCAAAAAGTTACTTTATCTGAGATTCTAGATCAGTGTTTCTCAGAGTGAGTCCTCCCAAGATCACCTGGGTTATAATTACCCAGAGAGCTTGATTAAAAAATATAGATAACTGGTCAGTGCTACAGAATCACTGAATTTGAATGGCTAGGGGTGAGATCCAGGAAAATGCACTTTTTACAAGTTCCTTAGGTGGATTCTTATGTCACAGAAGCTTGAGAACTGCTGCTCTAGATTATCATGATCTTGCTAGTAAACACTGCATCATGGAATTTTAGAGCTGTAATGATGTCCTTTAAAGTTTCCAGGTTGATCCATCACCACTTGTTTAATTATGTTGCATTACACATTCCTTTTAGCTGAAAACAGTTTGGTTCTTCTGCATTAATGAAGTGTAGCTGTGCTTGCACAGTATTTCCTGATTTGAGCTGCTGAGTTAGTAATTATTGTAGCTCTGCCTCATAGAAGCCCCAGGAAAGGTATTGCTTGTTTTTAATGCTGACTTTTAACATTCACGGTTTATTACATTTAGTGCCGCATTTTTAATCACCCAGTAAAAAAGTTTCCATTTTCAAAGGACATTAAATCTCAATTGTATTCTGGATTGAAGTCAGTCGCTTTTTTTTTTCCAAATATTTATTTATTTATTTGGCTGCGTCGGGTCTTAGTTGCGGCACGTGGGAACTTCCTTGCGGTGCGCAGACTTTTCCTTGTGGAGTGCTGGCTTCTCTCTAGTTGTGGCGTGTGGGCTCCAGAGCGCATGGGCCTGTGGGATCTTAGTTCCCCGACCAGGGATTGAACCCGCCCACATCCCCTGCATTGGAAGGCGGATTCTTAACCACTGGACCACCAGGGAAGTCCCAGTTGCATTTTTAAGAAAAAATTTCATAAATATCTATTTTTGAAAGAATGACTTGTATCATGTAGAAATACACATGTATGGGTGTTGCTACTGATTATATAAACTTACATCATAATGCCAAGGAAAAAAATCATTGCATCCTAAGGTGAAAATACACAGAACCTACTGGACTTAGTTCCTGACTCCTACCTGACCAGTTATCATTGACAATACTAAGATCAAGAACAATTTTAACATTCGGTGAAAGTTTATTACATGGCAGGGGCATATACTAAATACATTTTTGCATTATTTTATTTAATCTTCCAACAACTCTGTAAATTAGATAATTTTATTTATCTCCATTTTAGAGGAGAAACTGGAGCTTAGAGAGGTCATGTCTCTTTCCCATAACCACATAGATCGTCAGAGCAAGAGTAAACATTTGAACACGGGTCAGTCGAATTGCAAAGTCCATGCTTTAACCCTGCCTCTCGGTAGACCAACTTCCTGCTTCTGCTCTGTTCTGCCTGATATTATTCATAAAAGAGATACCAGACAAAGAGTTATTGAGATTTGACGGTTGAGAATAGTATCCCTCTCAGGGGCTCTTTAACACGCTACCGCTCTAAATTGGAAGCTCACCATTATGGTTGTACTGCGGGGAGTATCGCGGCACTGCCTAGGACCCAGCTGAAGTGAGCTTTAGAATAAGCTCTATTACTCGCTAAATATGTGACTTGATGCACGTCTTTTAATTTCTTTGGATTCCGTTGAGTCCATTGGTCATACCTCAATCAAGGGGGCTGGAATCTCACCACTTCAAGCTGTAAAGTACTGTGATTTTGTATATTTTCATAGAACTTTAAACCGGCAGAGATTATCTGGTCAGGAATCATTTGGTTGTAGGGAACAGATATCCAACTCCAGCTTGTTTAGGTTAAGGACATTTATTATAAAGAAAATAGTTCATCTCATGGAAACAAAGTTTAAGGAATATAACCAGACTTTATAAGAACTGAAAAGTCATCACTTGTCTCCTGTCTCCTTTTCTCTGCATGGGGCCAGGCCGTCTCCATTTCTACGTGTTGCTATGTTGCTTTTCTCCACCTCTGCTGATTGACTTCCTTTCCTCGTTTTCTCATGGCCAGAGTTTGGCAGTATGGCAGCACTCAACACCGACTCACTCCAGTCTCTGGGTGTAAATTTCAAATTTCAGGATGAGAGCATCTAACTTTCTGAGCACGGGTGACATGTCCACTATTGATTGAATTATCTGGGCCAAAGGAATAGAATGGGATTACTCGATACTTGATGTTGTCCATTCAAGGAAATTATTTCAATAATTTATGGAGAGAATATACAGCCTTTGTGAGAAACTGAGACTGCATCCCTAATGGATAGTATAGATACGGCTTGACGTAGGATTTTCAACTGCATTTTTGAGTTACTTTCCCTCATCCTAATTCTGTATCATTTGATCCTATTTTGTTCTCTTTCTTTCTTGGGAACCTCATGTTGCCCTCCATCCCAGTCTTTTCAGGCCTCCTTGATTTCTTTCCTTCCTCTGTTCACAAAATTTCTTATTTCTTCGAGGTGCTGCAGGCAGGTTTTCAAGGTAGCAGCAAAACAAATCTAATCAAGTAATTCCTACCTAGAGTTAAAATAAACACACAGTCATTATTTACTGAGTGATTATTATGTGCCAAATACAGTGCTAAGACCTTCACATATGTTATTTTATTTATTCCTCACTATAGACTAACAAAATAAACATTATTAACTTAGTTTCTGATCTGAGAAAATCGAGGTTCTCTGTAGTTAAGTAGTGTGTGTGAGCTCACACCCCAGTAAGTGTAAGAGCTGGGATCCAAATTCAGCTTCCAGAGCCTGAACAACGATGACCATGGCTGCTGTGGTCACGATAAGGTATTCAAGGGTGTGCTGCGGCTGGCTCATGTTGACTCACAAAAGCTAAGTGTTAAATTTTCAAGAATTTTGAGAGCTGGTTATTAAACACAGCCGTTATGAAAATTTAAATTATAAAAACTTACAATTAAATAAGTTAAATTAAACAATGGTGATAAATAATCAAAACTCATCATTTTCTGATTATTTTACTAGTTTTTTTTTAATTATATAAGCACGTTAGTTTATTTACTCCTATTGTATGTGTATGATGAAAATGCTATATAATCGCTGTGCACATCCCTTCCCAACTCTGTGCCTGTAATCAGACATTGTAAGAGTATTTACATCACAGAAACTGGCAAAAACCCCATCTAAATGCATTCACGTTAAAAAAAAAAAAAAATGAAAAAGCAGACAGCTGTTTAGCCTACACAAAATCCATCTGAAGGCTGAATTTGGCCTGTGGGCCCCTGGTTTTTGACCTCTGCTTTAAAGATATGCATCTCTTAGCACAGGGAGGTCAGCTCAGTGCTTTGTGACCACCTAGAGGGGTGGGATAGGGAGGATGGGAGAGAGGCTCAAGAGGGAGGGGATACGGGGATATATGTATACGTATAGCTGATTCACTTTGTTGTACAGTAGAAACTAACACAACATTGTAAAGCATTTATACTCCAATAAAGATGTGAAAAAAAAATTTAAATAAAGAAATGCATCTCTAATGGATGAATCTTAAGCTGTCCCTCCAGAGCACTCTCTTGAGAGTGGGCACCTGACACAGCCACACACGTGGTCAATCACGATTGCCTTTGGGAACCACCAATAGCTTGTTGTCCAGACAAAAAAGAAGGTTGCCTGTTGCCTAAGCTGAGGACTTTTCAACGCCTGGCTGAGGTTTCCTGTTCTGCACAGCGGGTATTTTTATTGGCGGATGTAGAGCCACCACAGTCTCTGCAAAGGTCTGGCTTGGATCCTTGACTGCACCAGTGAGCAGGGGATAGCTGACCCAGAGATTAAATTAAGCACAGTGGCACTTCTTACACATACGGCCTTTGCATCTGTTTCAAACTTTGTGTATTCATTAGTTCTTCTTTCTAGGTTGGTGGGAAGCCAAAGAGAAGAGGGTCTTGCAGCTGGAGAAGATAAATCTGTGATGGGGTATGTGGGTGGTCATTTAATGTTGCTTTCTGGGCTGGAACGATGCTGGTTTCTTACGTTGTCTGTGAAGTAGCAATTATCCTTCTCTCTTTGACTGAAGTAGTTATTTTTGGTAAAAAGCTATTAAGTCTTTTGACTAAGAACTAAGAACATTTGGGGTACCCTGTGGTTGGTTAGCGATGTTTAGATCACTTGGACAAATCTCTCAGCCTTTCCATTTCTCTTTCGTTAAACTGAGAATGATAGAGTGACAATATCTAAAATAATGGAAACAAAAATGTTTTAAAATTTTTTTGAAATTCTAAAATGCCATTTTAATTATTCAATGTAAGTTCTTCTATTATTACTTATTTAAACAATTACCACTAATTTATTTTGTGCTTTGGACACTACTTCATATCCATAAATGTATCCAGAATTTTAGTGCAGGAACCATACTCTTAGTTTCCAAAATGTTCTTATGTTCTGGTTATCTCTCCCAGTCCAATTACAATATATTGTTTGAGGTTGTGAATCTTTGGAGTGTTTCCCTTCTGTGGATTTCTAAAAAGTCTCTTCCCTTCTTCACCTTGCCATATGAGTTTAATCAGCAAATAGAATGTATTGAATACTTCATATATTCTCATTGTAAGGTCAATATGATTTGCTGTGAGGAAGACTCCAAAGAAATCTTGAAGTTCCAGCTCTGTAGAGTCAACTACAACAGTTTACATAAAAAGATAATTTATGCCCCTCCCCCCCAAAATCTGTGTATAATCAGAGCCAAGTAACGAGATAGACTATGCATATAAATTGGAAGAATTTCTCTTCACCATTCACTTAACCAACTCTCTCAAATAACTTCAGCTCTCCATTCACTCAAGTACATTGTCACAGCATGCTGCCTGCCCACAGCTCTCAAGACCCCTCAAGAACACCGGCAGGTTGAGCGCTATGCTGCCCAAACATGTTTGTTCCAAATATATCAGTGGTACTTGTTATTAAAATCACATAATTAAATCAATGGAATATAGGGCATAAAGAGAGTTGTGGGGATTTTTTGTATGAAAACTAAATTGATTGCTTTATAAAGACTTAAATATGAGTGGCTAGAAACAATCACTAACAGATTAAGTATTGCAAGAAAACTTAAAATATTAGGGGAAAAAAAATCACAAAAATTTAGGTAGATTTTGCACTCGTGATGCTTGGAAGGTTCTTGCTCCACTTTAAAAAAAAAAAACACAATTGGGAATCATGAAGGAAGCATTATGAATGTGCTGCATGCAAGAAAGATGCTGTAAAATTCCTATTAGTAGACTTTTAAAATTGATGTATAGTTGATTTACAATGCTGTGTTAATTTCAGGTGTACAGCAGGGTGATTCAGTTATACATGTATATAATTTTTCAGATTATTTTCCATTATAGGTTATTACAAGATATTGAATATAGTTCCCTGTTCTATACAGTATGTCCTTGTTGTTTATTTTATATATAGTAGTGTCTATATGTTAATCCCAAACTCGTAATTTATCCCTGCCCCACCTTTCCCCTTTGGTAACCATCAATTTATTTTGTATGTCTGTGAGTCTGTTTCTGTTTTGTAAATAAGTTCATTTGTACCATTTTTTTAGATTCCACATGTAACTGATATCATGTGATATTTGTCTTTCTGTCTGACTTGCTTCACTTAGTATGATAATATCTAGGTCCATCCATGTTGCTGCAAATGGCATTATTTCACTCTTTTTTATGGCTGAGCAATATGCCGTTGTATGTATATATACCACATCTTCTTTATCCATTTATCTGTTGATGGACGTTTAGGCTGCTTCCATGTCTTGTGCTGCTATGACCATTGGGGTACATGTATCTTTTTGAATAAAGTTTTGATCTTTTCCAGATATATGCCCAGGAGTGGGATTGCAGGATCATATGGTAATTCTATTCTTAGTTTTTTAAGGAACCTCCATACTATTCTCCATAGTGGCTGCACCAATTTACATTCTCATCAAACAGTGCAGGAGGGTTCCCTTTTCTCCACACCCTCTCCAGCCTTTATTATTTGTAGACTTTTTGATGATGGCCATTCTGACTGGTGTCAGGTGATACCTCATTGTAGTTTTGATTTGCATTTCTCTAATAATTAGTGATGTTGAGCATCTTGTCATGTGCTTTTTGGCCATCTGTATGTTTTCTCTGGAGAAATGATTATTTAGGTCTTCTGCACATTTTTTGATTGGGTTGTTTGTTTCCTTGCTATTGAGCTGTATGAGCTGTTTAACAGACTCTTAATCAAAGAAGAAAAATGGTCCTGTATCAGAAGCTTGATGAATTAATGAACAGTTTTTAAAGTTTTATATTAGAATATTTACTAAATGTATGATTCTTCCCTTTAGCATTCGTTGTTGTTGTTGTTGTTGTTGATTTGACCAGTCAACCACTGGTCTTGATCTCATTAAATTAGAGAACTTCTACTATATTGAAAATCTGGAAATTTGGAAAAAGAAGAGATCTGTTGGTTTTGAAATAGTTGGGAGATTGACCTAAAATGACTGGCACAATTATATCACTCTAAAGCAGCGGTCCCCAACCTTTTTGGCACCAGGTACTGGTTTCGTGGAAGACAGTTTTTCCACTGACCCGGGGGGTGGGGGATGTTCAGGTGGTAATGCGAGTGATGAGGAGCGATGGGGAGCGGCAGATGAAGCTCCATTTGCCCACCGCTCACCTCCTGCTGTGCGGCCTGGGTCCTAACAGGCCGTGGGCTGGTAACGGTCTGCAGCCTGGGGGTTGGGGACCCCTGCTTGAAAGGAACAAAGCAACATTCTTAGATCAAGAGCAAACACACAAATGATAGGAGAATGCAAAATTCAGGACATGAAAGGTAAAATCTGTGGAGAAGAGTAAAGAGAGGGGAAGAAAAGGCTGAGAAGAAACTTTTGGAAAGCTCTCAGAGGAGCTACAGAATCTGATTTTAGGTAGTAGGCCATATTGAGCCTCTGACTAACTTTGTTCAGAACAGTGAAATTATAAGAGAAATATATTAAGGGGATTTTTCTGGTAACAGTGCACAGGATGAAATGAATCCCTAATGGCAAATATAGGTTTTTTTTGGGAGGGGCGCGGTGCAAGTTCAGATGACTGGTATTGTTTGTCTGGAGCATTGTGATGAGGAACACAAGGCTGAGGCTGGCCTCAATGAGAAGAGCGTGGTTTTCTATTAGTGATGTCTGACAGGGGCGAGGGAAAGAGGGTGCAGCAGCTGTGCTGTACATTTGTTGGCCCCGGGTCAGATTAAGGGTAAAGATAGTGGAAGTAGTTATGCCACTTCAATAACGTGAGAAATAATAAAGGAAGTTATGAGAGATATTTTGAAAATAAATACTAATTTAGTTCTGTGGATTAAATTATAAGTGGAATTTTTAATTTCTTTTTTGGAGTCAAGTGAGATGCTTTGCCTTATTATTGATATAAGGAAATCATTAGAATATAGTCATAAAGAGCAGAGGGTTTATGGACTTCCCTGGTGGCGCAGTGGTTAAGAACCCGCCTGCCAATGCAGGGGACATGGGTTTGATCCCTGGTCCGGGAAAAGCCCACATGCCACGGAGCAACTAAGCCCGTGTGCCACAACTACTGAGCCTGCGTTCTAGAGCCCTTGAGCCACAACTAATGAGCCCGTGAGCCACAACTACTGAAGCCCATGTGCCTAGAGCCCGTGCTCAGCAACAAGAAAAGCCACCACAATGAGAAGCCTGCGCACCGTAACGAAGAGTAGCCCCCGCTCACCACAACTAGAGAAAGCCCGCACGCAGCAATGAAGACCCAACACAGCCAAAAATAAATAAATAAATAAATTTATAAAAAAAAAAGAGCAGGGGCTTCCCTGGTGGCACAGTGGTTGAGAATCTGCCTGCCAATGCAGGGGACACGGGTTCGAGCCCTGGTCTGGGAAGATCCCACGTGCCGCGGAGCAACTAGGCCCGTGAGCCACAATTACTGAGCCTGTGCGTCTGGGGCCTGTGCTCCGCAACAAGAGAGGCCGCGATAGTGAGAGGCCCGCGCACCGCGATGAAGAGTGGCTCCCACTTGCCGCAACTAGAGAGAGCCCTCGCACAGAAACGAAGACCCAACAGAGCCAAAAAAAAAAAAAAAAAAAAAAAGAGCAGAGGGTTTAGAGTAAGACAAAATTTTGTTAAAAATCTAGAGCTGCCATTTGCTAGCTAAATAATTTGAGACAAATTTCCTGAACTCTTTGAAAATGTATTAACTTGCTCACAGGGAGCCAAACTATTAAAATTATTGCATATATTTAAAGGAGTAACATACTGCCTATCACAAAGTGATAGGAAATGATATTCATTATGTTTAAAGCTTGGCCAAAAATCTGACTTCAAAAATATTTTACCATTTATTGCCTCATTAAGTACTGCCTTAAAAATAAAAATCCATAAAATTATTGCTCTACAAGTTGAGATTTTTCTGGCCTCTTAGCATCAAAATAAAACTGAACTAACTCTAGATTAAAAAAAAAAATAGAATCCATATTTCCAGGTATTTGGAAAAGAGACACCAATATTTGTTTTTCTACAAGAAACTAGAACTTATAAAATCCCTTTCTGTCTGGACCACTGTTTGCTCACCATTTATGGAAATAATCAAAGGCTTCGTAAATGAGGGATTGTCATAGCTATGAAGCTATGGTCTGAACCGCAGGATATTAGTACACCCATATATAGACATTGCAATATATTTCTCCTTCTATCTCTGCCCAGTGGGCAGTGATTTCTTGGCAATGCACGTGAAAACACTGGGCATCCATTCACAGGATTTCCTGATTTGTTTGTGAGAAGTTGTGATGCTCATTTGCAATTAGGTTTTGGCAAACTCTTGGCAGAGAATGTCTTTATAAAAAGGACAGAGCTCTTCATTTGGCAGAACTCTTTAATGTGTAGGTTTTTATTTCCTGTCTTTTGGTTTCCTTTAAAAAAAAATGTAGAAACACACACATACCCATTCATTAAGCACTTTGAAGCAGCAGTCTGTGATATTTCCAAACAAAACATTGTTTTACCAACATGGCTGATTGTCTCAAACAAAGTCTCCTTTCTATGGAATTCTACCAACTGACATTTGAGACTAAAAAGCCAGAAAAGCAGATTTTGGCCAGTTACTAGTGGCAGAGAAAGACTTGAACCAATTTTAATCCAAGAGAAATATCATGAATCATCATCTTATTATATCCAGATCTCTATACACTGCATGGAGAGATACATTCAGAGGCCAAATATCCTAGAACTGATTTCTTTTCAAAGCCTATCCCTTCCCTACAAACTTTTCCTCTGAATCCACTCAGAAGTGGTAAACTTTTGTTTGCAATGTAAAAATAATGAGGCTGTGATATATTAAACATATATTATTTACAACAATGACTTGAATCATTGTGATCACTATCTCTATTACTGTTAATTATTCAAACACAGCTAATTCTAAGTCTGCATGTGTTTAAAAAAATGTTTAAAAATCTGACATCTGAAATGCTGTTGCATGGAATTAAACATCAGTTAACTGGAGTAAAAAAGGTGTCCATTCACAGCGTGAAAATTTGAGAAACTTTCTTCTTTTACAATGTGAGCTGAAGGAAACTCCAACAGCGAATATTCCATCCTAAATCCTATGCCCCCAGCTTTTCAAAGGGCACAAAAATTGAACCTAGCAAAGATGCCCTGTCAAAATGATTTAAAAGGAGGAAAGAAAGTTGCTAGAAGGCTAGAGGGGAATTCATACTCCAGATCAAAAAAACAATTTTAAGTGGTCTTCTCTGGTGGCCTATGTTGAGACATATAACAGCTCAGACTGCTGTTTTTCCAAGAGGTTAAATTTCAAAAAGAGGAAACAACAGCAAACAGGCTGCCAATTTACTCAACAATGTCAAAACTGGCAGGAGATCTGTTCAAAGTAAAACTGCTGATTTACAAATTCCTGGGTCTAATATACTCTTAAATATTAACACTTCTTAGAAAATTTAGAGCTTGCATGTCACATTTATGACTCCTGGGTTGACACAGCCATGTGCAAACACACTGGTCCTCATGACAACTCTTTGCCCTGTAATTCAGCCCCACTGTGGGAAGCCACTATCAACTCAGCCTTCAATGCCTGAGCAGTCCCTGGTGCCAAAAGATGCAGACTGGAGTTAATAGTCCATGCTTTTTGTCAGGTGTAAGTTGGAGGGGAATGTTTACACCACAATTCCAAAATAATAATTGTAGCAGATAGAATCTTACATTTACCTTTTTCCTGACGTGGGAAGGCGAGCTGACTAGATCATCGTTCAGTTTCCCCCAGATCCTTTCTACAAATGGAAAACTGATATCTGTCAGTGGAAACAACAGAGAAACTACCTTAGCATGTTGAACAGAAGGGTGGGGGAGAAGTCACCGAACAGGACTCCTCAAAGAAAGAAGATATGTTTTAGAGAAGGAGGAACATAGAAATAGAAGTAAGTGTCAAACAGCTAGTAATTCTAAAAATTTAGAGAAGTGTAACCAGCTTTAAACATCCCAAATATCCCAGCAGTGCTTCTTTCCAGAAAGTAGAAATTTCTCCGACTTATTTAGCTGTAGGCAGGGTTCAAGGATCCACTCACAAAATAAGTTTAAAGTAGGTCTGATGAAGGTTTCAGCACTGGATATATGGAACCATTAAATGTATTTTTTTTAAAGGAAAAACAATAATGCTGAAATGTATACTCATTTAACTGGAAAAATACTTAAGTTCTCATATAAAAAACATTTTTACATACATATGTACACAAACACCTAGATAAGCATAAGCCATAGCACTAAAAGCTATATGACTATTAATTATACTGAATATATTCATTTTATATATTTATGTGTTAATTCACCTATCTATCTATCTATCTATCTATCTATCTATCTATCTACCTGTCTACCTAGTTATCCTTGGAAAAGGAAAAGCTATAAGAACAATATATTATAAAGCCATGTTTAACATTTTAATTTGGAGATTTTTCCCACTTCTTTGGGTAAGTTCGATATAATTGACAGCCTTCCAGGAGTAATGCACACTGTTTTCACTGTCTTCCTCTTATTACAGTTATTTAAGAATAAACTGCCATATTGAAGATAACCACATTATTAAACTAGTTTTACAGAAAAATAAAGAAAACAGACAAAGCTTAAAAAAAAAAAAAAGAACAATATATTAGGGGGAATGATAGTATTAATTGTAGTTATAGTCTGAAGTTTCTATGGCATCAATTCATAGATTTCCTAATAAATCTCTGTTATTCATCTACAAGTAAACACATATATAGTGAAAGAGCACAGGTCAACACCTTATTACTGGCTATGTTATATCCAACTTCTGTAAGTAATAAAGTAAAAACTAAGATTTATTGAGTGTTTCTCACCTACCAATATCTATGCTAAGCACCTTACATACATAAACACATTGATAGCATGGAATATGATCCCCAGCATGTTCCAAGCCTCTGGCTCAGAGCAGCTCCAGTTGTCCCCCCAAGGCAGCCCCAGTGGGGCACCCCAGGCCCCCCTGCTTATACTCATCCCAGCTCAAGCTGTCCTGCCAAGGTAGCCACAGTGCTGTATGCTCCAGGATGCTCTGGCCTGTGTCTGCCCTAGCCACCCTGCCAAGGCCCACTCCAGTTCTAGACATCCCACCAAGTGTCCCCGGCACAATGTGCCCCAGGAACCCCTGGCAATGTCAACTCCAGTGCCAGTCATCCCATGAAGTGACCTCAAACACTGCATCCTGAGAATCCCCTGGCCCATACCTGCTCTAATTCCAGCTGGCCTGCCAGAGGTGCCCAACACATGCAGTCTACACTGGGGACGTTCCTACAGAAGGTCACGCCTTCAAGACTGGGAGAGGTAGCTGTTTCACTTAATTCAAAGAAACAAACACACAAGGTCAAATAAAATGAAAGGCAGAAGAGTATGTCCCAAATGAAAGGACAAGATAAAATCCCAGAAAAAAAAAAAAAAAACCAACCTAATGGAATGGAGATAAGTAATTTAACTGAAAAAGAGTTCAAAGTAATGGTCATAAAGATGCTCATGGAACTTGGAAGAGGAATGGAGAACACAGTGGGAACTTCAACAAAGAGTCATAAAATATAAAGAACCAATCAGAGCTGAAAAATAAAATAACTGAAATGAAAAATACACTAGAGAAAATCAACAACAGATTAGATGATACAGAAGAATGGGTCAGTGATCTGGAGGACAGAATTCTTTTTGGACATGTCTCCTCAGACAAGGGAAACAAAAGCAGAAATAAACAAATGGGACTACATCAAACTAAAAAGCTTTTGCATACCCAAGAAAACTATCGACAAAGCAAAAAGGCCACCTACTGAATGAGAGAACATATTTGCAAATGATATATCTGATAAAGGGTTAATTTCCAATATGTACAAACACCTTATACAACTTAACATCAAAAACAACAACAACAACAAAAAAAACCCAAACAACTCATTTTAAAAAAATGGACAAAGGATCTGAATGGATATTTTTCCAAAGACGACATACTGATGGCCAACTGGCACATGAAAAAGAGGCTCAATATCACTAATCACCAGGGAAATACAAATGAAAACCACAATGAGGTATCACCTCACACCTGTCAGAATGGCTACTATCAAAAAGACAAGAAATAACATGTGTTGCTAAGGCTGTGGAGAAAAGGGAACCCTCATGCGTTGCTTTGGGAATGTAAGTTAGTACAGCCACTCTGGAGAACAGTATAGAGGTTCCTCAAAAAATTAAAAATTGAACTACCATATGATCTAGGAACTCCACTCCTGGGCATTTATTTAAAGAAAATAAAAACACTAAATTGAAAAGATTTATGCACGCCAATGTTCATTGCAATATTGCTTACAATAGCCAAATATGGAAGCAACCTAAAAATCCATTGATAGATAAATAGATAAAGATGTGATATATATATATATATATATAATTCAGCTGTAAAAAAAGAATGAACTCTTGCCAATTGTGACAACATGGATGGACCTAGGAGTTATTATGCTAGGCGAGATAAGTCAGACAGAGAAAGACAAGTACCATAGGATTTCACTTATATGTGGAATCTAAAGAAAAACAAACAAACATAACAAAACAAAGACAGACTCAGATACAGAGAACACACATATGGTTGCCAAACGGGAGGGTTGCAAGGGGTGAAATAGGTGAAAGGGATTAAGAGGTACAAACTTCCAGTTATAAAATAAGTAAGTCCCAGGGATGTAATGTACAGCATGGGGAATATAGTCAATAATATTGTAATAACTTTGTATGGTGACAGATGGTTACTAGACATCAT
Source organism: Balaenoptera ricei (assembly GCF_028023285.1). Classification (NCBI taxonomy): domain Eukaryota; kingdom Metazoa; phylum Chordata; class Mammalia; order Artiodactyla; family Balaenopteridae; genus Balaenoptera; species Balaenoptera ricei. The sequence continues at coordinate 41,237,662 of NC_082645.1, read as the reverse complement.
GGGGATCATTTCTAACATATAAAAATATCAAATCACTATGTTGTACACATGAAACTAATAAAATATAATAAGTCATTTATACTTCAATATTTAAAAAAAGAAAATGCTTCATGAAAGATGGTTTAAATTTTAAACAATTATATTCAACAACAATAATCAAATCACAATGGCCCTGAAATTAAGCTTTGGGTTACTTCTCATATATTGTTTATTCAATTTAATCAAATATTGCCTCATGTATCATTTTTTTATTTAAAGAATTTTCACTCCCATTTTGTTGGTTGCGTTAAGAACTCAGAAAATGTTATTTAGAAAAGCCAGTTTATGCTGAAAAGATAAATATGATACATTTTGTTCTTACCACAGCTTAGTAATGTGGAATTTACCAACAAGTAACAATGTGTCATGTTAGTTATTTCAACATAAACAGTCATGTTCAGAAGATGGAGCATGAGAATTTGCATTTTTTAAACAAATGTCCCTGGTAGTTCTCATGCATACCAAAAATAGAAACCTGCTGGCCTAGGTGGTAGGATTTCTGTAGTTTGCAGGATACTCCTGTAAGTTTCTTTTCCAATCTTCCCTCCCCACTCTCTCACTCTTTTCTTAAAGAACCTGCCTTCACTCTGCACCTAAAGGGTCTGAGTCCCACGGTCCCTGCTATTGTCCATAGTTAAGTAGAACAAAGATGGAGCCCTGAACCAAAATGGGCCCATGAGCCACTCTCTCTAGTTAACTGTCATTCAGACTCAAAGACTGGTCAACCTCTGTTGGGAACTGAGAAGCAATAGAAAGCAAGTGCATTCACTTAATTAAAGACTAATTTTCTAGCCCCAAAGATAGAATTAAAATATGTATGTAGATAGATGATAGATAGAGAGATAGATAGATAGATAGATAGATAGATAGATAGATAGATAGATGATAGATACATAGATAGATAGATAGATAGATGATAGATAGAAACAAATAGAGATAGAGATAATTTTATAGAAAACAAACTCACATTGTATGAATAAAACAAAACGAAATTTAATACCACTTCCCATGCCCCCAAAACAAAGTGTGGGAAAAAAGGGGAGAATTTCCATCTAAATAGGAATAAAGACTCTAGCACAGCAGTCCCCGACCTTTTTGGCACCAGGGACCAGTTTCGTGGAAGACAGTTTTTCCACGGACCGGGGTGGAGAGGGGGCAGATGGTTTGAGGACGATTCAAGCGCATTATATTTATTGTGCACTTTATTTCTATTATTATTACATTGTAATATAGAATGAAATAATTATACAACTCACCATAATGCAGAATCAGTGGGAGCCCTGAGCTTGTTTTCCTGCAACTAGATGGTCCCATCTGGGGGGGACGGGAGACAGCGACACCCAAAGTGTGTTCTTATGTCCAGTCTACTCCGTAATCTCGTTTTGGTTGCTGTCACTGCAGAAAACCCTGCTTCACAAAGATAAGATGTTGGAAATGGAAGCAGGCTTTTCAGTGTTTTTGTGGCAATCTCAGGCTATTCCACCTTGACTTTAATCCAGAACGTATGGAGATTTGAAGTTGTCTCAAACATACTTTTAAGGCCACCATCATTTGCGACCTCAAGCAGTTGATCCTCTTCTAGCACGAACAAAGTCGATTCACTTGGCTTATTCACAATTGGGTCACGGATCCATTCCTTCCCAGTTTGGGGGTCTTTTGTGATTGGGAAGTAATGCTCAAACTCTTTTCAGTTCAGTTTTCCTGATATGTAGTCATTCAAAGACTTGAATAGTTCTGCAGCTACAGTTTTGGTTGGCAACAAAAGTGCGCATAACATTCCTCATGCACATCCTCCTGAAAAATATATCACACAAAAGCAAGCATTGTCGCCTTGTTGTCAACATCGGTAGACTGGTCAACCTGGATTGTGTACCACGGTGACTCATTAATCCCCGTAACAATCGTGCCTCAATATCTTCTACTATTTCATCAATTCATCTAGTTATGGTGCTAGCCGAAAGAGGAACACGTACCACCTTTTGAACAGCAGCCTCTCCTAAAAGTTCAGGACAAATGTCCTTAGCAGCAGGCAGGATCAACTCTGCCTCAACAGTAAAGGGCTTCTTAGCTTTAGCAAGGCGGTTAGCCACTAAGAATGATGCTCTCAGTGCAGACAACACTTGATGAAGTGGTGGCCTTCAATAATTGCTTCTGTTCTTCGTGTTCACATTTTTTTTTCTTTTGAAAAACTCCAAAGGCTTGTCTTTTAATGCAGCGTGCTTGATCTCCATGTGGTGAAGCAGTTTTGAAGGTTTCATGGCTTCGTTGGATAGCCGGTTGCCACATATTATACAAAGCAGGCTTGGAGAATGTGAATCATCTGTTGCAATGAACCCGTAATTTAAGTAGGACTCTTGGTATTTTCTTTTTTTTTTTTTTTTCTCTTGGTATTTTCTTTTAAATGCAGCTTTCTTTTTGTTGGCAATCGTAGAGTCTTCTGCTGTCTCATCATTGGGTCTTTCCCCCTTTTCAAAGAAGCCCTCCATTGACGTTTGTTTTTTACTCATTTTGGCTAGGGTTAGCTTGTGGGCTTACCAAAACTAAGACTGAGACAAGTGCGCAGTGTGGGAAAGAGGTGCCGACAGAAGTGGTAAATAAAATAATGGGCAGGCCATGCAAGGACTAAAATAAGTGTCAGATTCTGACTTAAAGCCTGCCACCAGATGCAGCTTAATTGTCGCTTGCCACTCACTGGGTTTATAGGGTTTTGGTATGAGTGTGTAAGCAATTGATTTATTATGGTCTCTGTGCAGCGAAACCTCTCTGCTAATGATAATCTGTATTTGCAGCTGCTCCCCAGTGCTAGCATCACTGCCTCAGCTCCACCTCAGATCATCAGGCATTACGATGAATCTAATCATCATCATTAGATTCTCATAAGGAGCGTGCACCCTAGATCTCTCGCATGTGCAGTTCACAGTAGGGTTCATGCTTCTATGAGAATCTAATGCTGCCGCTGATCTGACGGGAGGTGGAGCTCAGGTGGTAATGTGAGCGATGGGGAGCAGCTGTAAATACAGATGAAGGTTTGCTCGCTCACCTGCCGCTCACCACCTGCTGTGCCACCGGGTTCCTAACCGACCATGGACGGGTACCGGTCCATGGCCCGGGGGTTGGGGACCCCTGCTCTAGCATATTACCTTGCCAGGCAGAGCATAGTATATGTTAAAATGGGTGTAATATTTAGGCTCAATTTAGATCGTCTTGTTTACATTTAAGGCTGACAGCTTCAACTACTTTAGGAGGTAGTTGGTGATCCAAAGCAGAAAGCTTGTTACAAGGTAGCAAGTGAAACGGGAGAAGTACAAGCTCCCCAAAACAACTTTCATAGAGTCCCTTATAATACCAGGACAGGGATGGTCATGTTTGGCACATGAGCCAAGAAAAGCTGAGAACAACAGTCTGAATAAAGAAAGAATTAAGCCCACGTGAAGGAAAAAATGCATCCTGTCCTTGGGTTATGAGATAGCATTGATTCCTCATAATAAATCCCTTCCCTTGAATTTCTTTTTTTTTTTTTCTTATTATAATATTTGTAGTTTTCTGTTCTTTGCAGTGAAATAATTCCTGACCAAGAGAGCACCAGTAGGTAAAAAATTAGGACTATTGGAATGTGAATATACAAGGTACCTTGGCTATTTGGATCACTGATGCCTGAGATTCTGTATTAGGTTTTTACTATTTTCATGTCATTTTCAATTTCATGTCATATGTTTAATTTTCACTCACTTAAATATATCTCTGAGAATAATAATAATTGTTGAGGGTCCATAAATCATGTATGCCCTCAAGATTATATCAGAATTTTCCCTGTAAACAGGTTTTGATATAGAAAAAGAGTCTGGTGTGGGACAGGGGGTTTAAACCAATATTGCTGTTATTGCTGCCACTTCTGGCATAGCTATTCCTGCTGCTCCAACCCTCACAATGATGGGGAGAGTGATAATGTAGAGAGCTTCTTTTTACTATGTTCTAATTGGCAGAGACTGGTGTCGGCATTTCATATACATCAAGGCAGGAATTTCTCACAATAAGCCTATGATGTTGGCATTGTTGTCAGCATTCTGCAGATGAAGACTTGGAGGATCAGAGAAGTAAAGAAAGCAGCTCAAAAAGTGCTAAAATTAGAACTAGTTCTGTCTGTCTGACTCAAAGTCTGTATTTTTAACCATGGGTATGACAAAAGAGGAGCAGTGGCTAGAGTAGGGGATATGGCTAAAAAAACAAGTTTTGAATGCATATGACAACATTTATACAATTAAACTTTGCCTAGGGCTCTCTTTGATAGGAGATTAATTACTTTTCAACATTTTTAACCTATAACAATATGTATTACATAAACTGTGAGAAATCCATCTTATTATTATATATAGATATAGGTGACATCACATTTACCTAAATCCATATTTTCTAATTCAGGTTTCCAGTAACTCCCTGTAAATAGTCATAAGAAGATGAGTTTTTTTTTTAACTTGTTATTTTATATTGGAGTATAGCTGATTAACAATGTTGTGATAGTTTCAGGTGCACAGCAAAGGGACTCAGCCATACATAAACATGTATCCATTCTTCCCCAAACTCCCCTCCCATCCAGGCTGCCACATAACACTGAGCAAGAGTTCCCTGTGCTATATACTAGGTCCTTGTTGGTTATCCATTTTAAATATAGCAGTGTGTACATGTCAATCCCAAACTCCCTGACTATCCCTTCCCCCATCCTTCCCCCGCTGCTAACCCTAAGTTCATTCTCTACGTCTGTGAGTCTGTTTCTGTTTTGTAAATAGGTTCATTTGTATCATTTCTTTTTAGATTCTGCATATAAGGGATATCATGCAATAGTTCTCTTTCTCTGTCTGACTTCACTCAGCATGACAATCTCTAGGTCCATCCATGTTGCTGCAAATGGCATTATTTCATTCTTTTTAATGGCTGAGTAATATTCCATTGAGAAGATGCAGTTTTAAAGAGTTTTTGCTCTCAAGAATGTCCATGCTAATAGTGTGTAGATTAATACTAAAATGAACAAGAGGAATTTAATCAAAAAGTGCTTAGGAGGGCTTCCCTGGTGGCACAGTGGTTGAGAATCTGCCTGCCAATGCAGGGGACACGGGTTCGAGCCCTGGTCTGGGAAGATCCCACATGCCGCGGAGCAACTAGGCCCGTGAGCCACAACTACTGAGCCTGCGCGACTGGAGCCTGTGCTCCGCAACAAGAGAGGCCGCGATAGTGAGAGGCCCGCACACCGCGATGAAGAGTGGCCCCCGCTTGCTACAACTAGAGAAAGCCCTCGCACAGAAACAAAGACCCAACACAGCCAATAAATAAATAAATAAATAAATAAATAAATAAATAATAAAAGTGTTAAAAAAATTTTTTAAAAAAGTGCTTAGGAAGGATAACATTTGTTTAAAATGTTAGGTGTATGTGATCTGTGATTTTTTTAAGAAAATCAACATAAACTGCCTGTATCATAACTTTAACAGGGAGATGCTATCTCTCTAACCAAGTTGCATAGAAGTAACCATCAAGGACTTCCCTGGTGGTGCAGTGGTTAGGAATCCGCCTGCCAATTCAGGGGACATGGGTTCGAGCCCTGGTCCAGGAAGATCCCACATGCCATGGAGCAACTAAGCCTGTGTGCCACAACTACCGAGCCTGCGCTCTAGAGCCCATGAGCCACAAATACTGAGCCCACGTGCCACAACTACTCAAGCCCATGCTCTTGCAACAAGAGAAGCCTCCTCAATGAGAAGCCCACACACTGCAACGAAGAGTAGCCCCCGCTTGCCGCAACTAGAGAAAGCCCGTGCACAGCAACGAAGACCCAACACAGCCAAAAATAAATAAATAAATAAATAAATAAATAAATTTATTTAAAAAAAAAAAAAAGAGGTACCCATCAACAGTGAAAACTCCAGTTGAAGATGCTTAGCTCTACAGCGTGGGACATTTCTCTAATGTAACAATTTGAAAATTCATCCTGCCTCCTATGTGTAGGATGATATGCCCTTTTAACTTACCTCTCCTAACACATTGATTAAAAATAAGCTGGTCCATGTTTGACAAATACACTGTGAAGTGGCAAGCTCATGCATGAAGTCCTTCTTTGTCTCTTGTAATAGTCTTTATTTTAAAGTCTATTTTGTCTGATATGAGAATTGCTACTCCAGCTTTCTTTTGATTTCCATTTGCATGGAATATCTTTTTCCATCCCCTCACTTTCAGTCTGTATGTGTCTCTAGGTCTGAAGTGGGTCTCTTGTAGACAGCATATATATGGGTCTTGTTTTTGTATCCATTCAGCCAGTCTGTGTCTTTTGGTGGGAGCATTTAATCCATTTACATTCAAGGTAGTTATCTATATGTATGTTCCTATTCCCATTTTCTTAAATGTTTTGGGTTTGTTATTGTAGGTGTTTTCCTTCTCTTGTGTTTCTTGCCTAGAGAAGTTCCTTTAGCATTTGTTGTAAAGCTGGTTTGGTGGTGCTGAACTCTCTCAGCTTTTGCTTGTCTGTAAAGGTTTTAATTTCTCCATCAAATCTGAATGAGATCCTTGCTGGGTAGAGTAATCTTGGTTGTAGGTTTTTCTCCTTCATCACTTTAAGTATATCCTGCCACTCCCTTCTGGCTTGCAGAGTTTCTGCTGAAAGATCAGCTGTTAACCTTATAGGGATTCCCTTGTGTGTTATCTGTTGTTTTTCCCTTGCTGCTTTTAATATGTTTTCTTTATATTTAATTTTTGACAGTTTGATGAATATGTGTCTTGGCGTGTTTCTCCTTGGATTTATCCTGTATGGGACTCTCTGTGCTTCCAGGACTTGATTAACTATTTCCTTTCCCATATTAGGGAAGTTTTCAACTATAATCTCTTCAAATATTTTCTCAGTCCCTTTCTTTTTCTCTTCTTCTTCTGGGACCCCTATAATTCGAATGTTGGTGCGTTTAATGTTGTCCCAGAGGTCTCTGAGACTGTCCTCAGTTCTTTTCATTCTTTTTTCTTTATCCTGCTCTGCAGTAGTTATTTCCACCATTTTATCTTCCAGGTCACTTATCCTTTCTTCTGCCTCAGTTATTCTGCTATTGATCCCATCTAGAGTATTTTTAATTTCATTTATTGTGTTTTTCATCATTGCCTGGTTCCTCTTTAGTTCTTCTACGTCCTTGTTAAATGCTTCTTGCATTTTGTCTATTCTATTTCCAAGATTTTGGATCATCCTTACTATCATTATTCTGAATTCTTTTTCAGGTAGACTACCTATTTCCTCTTCATTTGTTAGGTCTGGTGTGTTTTGACCCTGCTCCTTCATCTGCTGTGTGTTTTTCTGTCGTCTCATTTTGCTTATCTTACTGTGTTTGGGGTCTCCTTTTCACAGGCTGCAGGTTCGTAGTTCCCGTTGTTTTTGGTATCTGTCCCCAGTGGCTAAGGTTGGTTCAGTGGGTTGTGTAGGCTTCCTGGTGGAGGGAACTAGTGCCTGTGTTCTGGTGGATGAGGCTGGATCTTGTCTTTCTGGTGGGCACGTCCACGTCTAGTGGTGTATTTTGGGGTGTCTGTGGCCTTATTATGATTTTAGTTAGCCTCTCTGCTAATGGATGGGGCTGTGTTCCTGTCTTGCTAGTTGTTTGGCATAGGGTGTCCAGCACTGTAGCTTGCTGGTCGTTGAGTGAAGCTGGGTCTTGATATTGAGATGGAGATCTCTGAGAGATTTTCGCCGTTTGGTATTACGTGGAGCTGGGAGGTCTCTTGTGGACCAGTGTCCTGAAGTTGGCTCTCCCACCTCAGAGGCACAGCCCTGATGCCTGGCTGGAGCACCGAGAGCCTTTCATCCACACGGCTCAGAGTAAAAGGGAGAAAAAATAGAAAGAAAGAAAGAGGATAAAATATAGTGAAGTAAAATAAAGCTATTATAAAGCAAAGCTATACAGACAAAATCTCACCCAGAAGCATATACATATACACTCACAAAAAAAAGGAAAAGGGGAAAAATTAATATATCCTGCTCCCAAAGTCCACCTCCTGAATTTGGGATGATTTGTTGTCTACTCAGGTATTCAACAGATGCAGGCACATCAAGTTGTTTGTGGAGTTTTAATCCACTGCTCCTGAGGCCGCTGGGAGAGATTTCCCTTTCTCTTCTTTGTTCGCACAGCTCCCGGGGTTCAGCTTTGGATTTGGACCCGCCTCTGCATGTAGGTCGCCTGAGGACGTCTGTTCCCCGCCCAGACAGGACGGGGTTAAAGGAGCAGCTGCTTCGGGGGCTCTGGCTCACTCAGGCCGGGGGGAGGGAGGGGTACGGAGGAGGCGGGGCGAGCCTGCGGCGTCAGAGGCGTCATGACGTTGCACCAGCCTGAGGCGCGCCGTGCGTTCTCCCGGGGAAGTTGTCCCTGGATCACGGGAGCCTGGCAGTGGCGGGCTCCACCGGCTCCTGGGAGGGGCGGTGTGGAGAGTGACCTGTGCTCGCACACAGGCTTTTTGATGGCGGCAGCAGCAGCCTTAGCATCTCACGCCCGTCTCTGGGGTCCGCGCTGATCGCCGCGGCTCGTGCCCGTCTCTGGAGTTCGTTTAGGCGGCGCTCTGAATCCCCTCTCCTTGCGTGCCGCGAAACAAAGAGGCAAGAAAAAGTCTCTTGCCTCTTCGGCAGCTGCAGACTTTTTCCGGGACTCCCTCCCGGCTAGCTGTGGCGCACTAACCCCTTCAGGCTGTGTTCACGCCGCCAACCCCAGTCCTCTCCCTGCGATCCGACCGAAGCCTAAGCCTCAGCTCCCAGCCCCGCCCGCCCCAGCGGGGGAGCAGACAAGCCTCTCGGGCTGGTGAGTGCTGCTCGGCGCCGAGCCTCTGTGCGGGAATCTCTCCGCTTTGCCCTCCGCACCCCTGTGGCTGCGCTCTCCTCCGTGGCTCCGAAGCTTCCCCCCTCTGCCACCTGCAGTCTCCGCCCGCGAAGGGCCTTCCTAGTGCGTGGAAACCTTTCCTCCTTCACGGCTCCCTCCCACTGGTACAGGTCCCGTCCCTATTCTTTTGTCTCTGTTTTTTCTTTTTTCTTTTGCCCTACCCAAGTACGTGGGGAGTTTCTTGCCTTTTGGGAGGTCTGACGTTTTCTGCCAGCGTTCAGTGGGTGTTCTGTAGGAGCAGTTCCACGTGTAGATGTATTTCTGATGTATCTGTGGGAAGGAAGGTGATCTCCGTGTCTTACTCTTCCGCCGTCTTCTTCTAGTCAACATGAGGTCCTTCTAAGAATGAAAATAAAATGGCTTCTCTCACAAAAATGCCTAGTAGAAAGAAAATCGTTATTAAGCCAAGTTCTGTATTTTTAAAAAATGTGATTGTTAACTTAGAGTTCATAGCACAGCCAAATCTGCTACATTATAAAATATGAGAATTTCAAGAAGTTTTTTCCAAACTCTAATTAGGAAATGAAAGATTGAATGAATTAAAATTTTGTAATTCTTTTAAGAGTTCAACACCTATGCACGTTATTGATGACCCATTTGGTCAGAAAATAGTCTGTATTGCATTGAGGTATAGTTAATTTACAATGTTGTATTAGTTTCAAGTGTACAGCAAAGTGATTCAGTTATACATATATTCTTTTTCAGATTCTTTTCCATTATAGGTTATTATAAGTTATTGAGTATTGAATTCAGTATATATCATTGCTATACATTTATTTCTTCCTCATTCAGCCTTTTATACTGGCTAAAAGTTCTTTTAACATGTTTACCTTAGTATGATTAATATATATTATAATAAATAAAAGGAGTGAATTTTGGTTAAGCATGAAAAAGATTAAAAGATTTTTCTATAGAGAATAATATACTATGGTAGCTTTGCTAATGGTGTTAAAAAATTCAAAATAGTTGTATTTTGGAGGCGTTTTCTTATGCTAAAGATGCTTCCCCTTATATCATACCACTTAGTTATTCTGTTGACCAAATTCACAATTTTAGCACCTATTGAATGCTGAAAAATCACACAAAGATTTTTAAGAAGGAAAATGGCAAAATATTTCTTATTTCTGAAATGAGCTGACCAATATAAAAGAGAAAATTTGTATTATCTAGAATTAGAGGAACTCAAAACATACTCAGAAAAAAAATTTTAATTTAAAAAAACTATAAAGTTATTAAGTGAAAGATAGGAATAGAGAGCAAGAAATCAGTACTAAAATCTAATTGGTTTAAGGGACAATTATGGTGACTATTAACATATTTAACTGTAACATAGATTATTAGAACTCTTCCGTTTGTTTTAGCAGCACTCTTCCAGAAGGTTTTATAAAAATTGGAAATTAAAGAAAAGAAAATCCAAAATAAGTGTTTGGCAATACTCTTTGGAACTTATAAGGGCAATTTCTTTCCAAACTTCATTTACTTTTCTCATGAAACATTCAAAGAACAGACTAAGAATTATTGAAATCATTTATCATTTTTTTCCCCTTTGGAAAAGTGATGCCAGAAGTGTGGTGAGTTTCCACTCATTAGAGCTGGAAAATCATAATTTCCAAGCTGGGTTCTCCCTTTTAATAAAACATTCCATACATAGTTAAAGCATTTACATGAATACACCCCATTTTAAATATTTCATCTTATGAAATTTCAAAACAAGTAAGACAAAAAGCAAGTATTTGCATTCTAAAAATAATTCACTTGATCTAAAAGAGTAAAAATAAGTATGTGTCTTGATTTCAATTTGATAAAAATATTGTTCATATGTTCCTAAAACTGAATTTCAGGAACAATCTCTTTTCTTTTTTTTTTGAAAAGGCAAACATTCTTTGTTTTCTAGGCAGATGATTTAAAAGGTTAAAAAAAAGCCTTTCATAATGTCTTATCAAGAGCAGAGCAATAGTCCAAGAAAACTTTGTCCTCTTAGCAGATGAAAGAAAATTAATTTCCAGTTTTACATAAGTACACTATTGATCTTAAAGTTTATATTTAAAACAATTATAATAAATTAGTTTAATCTTATCTAGCTTGATCACACATAAAATTCCTTTCCTAAGATTCATCTTTTACAAACCTTCTATAACTTTTTTTTGAATTTTATTTTATTTATTTTTTTATACAGCAGGTCCTTATTAGTCATCAATTTTATACACATCAGTGTGTACATGTCAATCCCAATCACCCAATTCATCATCTTTTCTTTTTTTTAATAAATAGTTTGATATATTCTAAAATGCATGCTGGATTCAAGGTACTTTCCAAGGCTTGTAAACCCTTCAGAGTTTTACTGTTGTATTTGTAACTACTATCTTTCCAGGCACATTTATAAAAGGATCACAATCCTCCAAGATTATTGCTCTAAAAGTCTAAGAAAATTGACTTTTTAGTGTTCCAGTAAGCAGTAATACTGGTAAATACTGTGCCTCCAGAGAGGGGAAACATAAGGACTTCTGATATTAGGATAAAAACAATAGATTTCAACAATGATGTAGGTCTTGTCAGCCATTGCTTATTACAAAAACAAATTATTTCTATTTAATTCAAATGAACTTACTTGCCCTTATAGAAATGGAAAGGTCACCAGAATGCAAGCTTTATTCACAACGTTCTCTTTTGAAAAACTTGTTCAGGTAAAATCTAGGCATGAATTCCTTGCCTTTTCAGGAATAGCTGTTTTATTGGGGAGGAGGGTGGAAGCCATATATAATAATATTTAAGAAAGAATTAAACTCGATTTAGCAGATCTTGGAAAAACTAACCTAAGCAGTTGGCCTTGAGAATTTGAATTCCCATAATTTTTCTCTCTAAATTTCAGTTTCTAACAAATATTTGGAATATATATTCAAATAGGGAATAAGGGTGTCATTAGATTATATGAAACAGAGAAAAACTGAGTGCGTATAAAAGGAAAGTGATCCATCCTAGAATATTTTCCTGGGGGTTGCAAAGTTTTAAAGTTGACTTTGAGCAAATACAGCTGTAGATGAGGGTCTCAAACCAGATGGGTGGGCAAAAGTCTAAGATGGCCCTCAAGATCCGCTTACCATAGTCTATATGTCCTGCAGTCCTGTTATCTCCTCCTGCTGAATGTGGGGAGGACCTGTAAACATGAGGGACTGTTGCTTCTGTGATTCAGTTACTTTATTTGGGAAGGCAAAGGGATTATGCTGTGTAATTAAGGCCCCAAATTAGTTGATTTTGATTTAAACTAAAGGGAGATTATCTTGAGTATGTTTGACTTAATCATGAATCTGCTCAAAGAAAGTCTGGAGGTCAGAAATGTTTTCTCCTGCTGGCCTTGAAAAAGCAGGCTGCCCTGAGTTCTACAGCTGTGAGAAAGTGGATTCTGAAAACAACCACATGAGCTTGAAAGAGGACCTTAGCTTCAGATGAAATTGCAGCCCTGGCAACACCATGATTATAGCCTTGGGAGACCCTGAGGTCATTGAAAATCGAAGTCATGATTTTCAGTTTTAAAGTATGTCTAAACTGTTCAAATAATGGTGTCAAAATGTTGGAAAAGTGATGGAGTTCGGCTTAAGTTATCCACCTTAGTTGCTTTTCTTTTTTGTTATTTGCTTTATATACATTTAATTTTTTATCAAAATAATATATGTATATGATTTAAGAAGGCAGGCAGTTGTAGATGTTATCTGTTGACTTGCTACTGTGAAAGTTAAAAATTTAGCTCTTTCAATCTATTCTATTCCTAACCCCAACAGAAAAGCAGGTGCACTTACCTTTTACCCTCACTACTCTTTTTGGTTAAAGCAAAATTGTTACTACAGTGGAAATATTAGCCATTAATGAACAACGTTCTTAATTATGATTACATTTCTTTTTGTATAATATGCTTTCCCTGTACTTAAGCATTACTCCAGTTTTTTCCTTTACTTACTTTTTTACCTATCAATGGCTAATTCATCCCCAGAATCTCTTCCAAAAGTGTACTAGGCATTCCGACATATCTGTTATTCCATCTGGAGCCCTCCAACCTCTTTCTCTGGACTAGTTTCTCAACCAGCCTGCAGGGCAATTGTTGTCCTGGGACTTCTCTTCATCAATGTCCTGGAAATTTCCTTCTCTTTTCTGTTTCTGAACCTCTGTTTCCTGAAGCCTCTAGCTTCCTCTTTCTTGTGTTATTCCCTCATGTTGCTGAAGCACACCCTCCAGTAGTTCTGAAGACATGGTATGTGGGAGGTATCATTTTGAGGCCTTGCAATTAAAAATATTTATTTTCTACCTGCAACTAACAATATATTTTTTCTACCCTCATACTCGTTTGTTAATATTGCTTAAAATAGAATTATAGTCTGAAAATAATTTTCCTGCAGCTTTTCCAAGGAATTGGTCTATTATTTATATTTTCTAATATTTCGTTTTGAATCTCAAAGTGACTTTTTGATTCCTTATTTGCCAGTTGCTTTTAGAATCTTCCATTTCTAGCATGCTGAACTTTTGCATCCATGTACCTTTATTTGAGTATTTTAAAATTTATTTTTCTGTGATTCTGTGACCCTATCAATCTGAAAATCCATTCATTTTCATCCTAGGAAATATTCCATTATTATTCATTTGACAATTTTCCCATTCTATTTTGTTCCATTTTCCCTTTTTAGAATTTAACATTATTCAGAAATTAGACTTTCTCCTATAACTTTTTTTTTTAAGACACCAATTGTACTTGAACATTTGTTATTTATTTATTTTTAATTTATTTGTTTATTTTTGGCTGTGTTGGGTCTTCGTTTCTGTGCGAGGGCTTTCTCTAGTTGCGGCAAGTGGGGGCCACTCTTCATCGCGGTGCATGGGCCTCTCACTATCATGACCTCTCCTGTTGCGGAGCACAGGCTCCAGACGCGCAGGCTCAGTAGTTGTGGCTCACGGGCCTAGTTGCTCCGTGGCATGTGGGATCTTCCCAGACCAGGGCTCAAACCCGTGTCCCCTGCATTAGCAGGCAGATTCTCAACCACTGCGCCACCAGGGAAGCCCCTATATCTTTTTTAACTTTTCTAATTTTCCTACTTTTATGTTGTCCTACTTCCTGAGATTTGTCCTTATTTTTATCTTTCAAGTTTCCTGATAAGTTTTTAAGTTATGTTAACATATTTTTAATTACAAAGATTTTGTCCTTTTTCTCTGTATGGTCCTTTTCATAGCCTGCTGCTCTTGTTTCATGGATGTAATATCTTCTTCTATAGCTCTGAGAATGCTAATTAATTTTAAAATATTTTCCTACTCTCTACATTGTCTCTATTTCCTTCATTCTTTTTTTTTTTTTTTAATCTAGTTGTTTTGGTCATTTCCTTTTACTTAAGTCTTTCCTGTAATATCTGTTGACTCTTGGTTGTCCATTGACATTGTAAGAGTAAAGTTTTTAAGAGTAAGATTTTGACTAGAAACTCTGGTTTTCACAAAGGTGAACGCAGCTGTGGGCTTTATCACAGGCTAACCTGGCAGGGAACAGGCCATTATTGGGAGATCCCCAACTCTGAGCGTCACTAACTACCCACCATCCCTAAGGGTAATTTCCTTAGATTTTAGTCCTCCAATCTCATACTTGGTTCTCAGCACCCTAGAAACTGAGCAGGAGAAGAGAGGTTGGGTATCTGCATTCAGTACATTACTTCTCACTTAATTCCCCTGGTTTCAGCACATCAGACTCACTCTCAGCACCGCTGGGGCACCACAGTTTATAGCTGTCTTATTTAACCTCTCCCATCTTCTTCGGGTTATGGGAGTAGTTATTACCTGGCTGCGTGTAGTGCTGGATCTAAGGATCCAATTTCTCTTTTAATAAACTTTCTTCCTATTTTCAGCCCCACTTTGCCCTTCTGCTTTCACAGGCAACTGAGGTCTCAGATTCATAAGTCTTTCCAGGGTTTTCTGCATTGAATAACTTTTGGGGTTGGGGTGAGAGGGTAGACTTTCCCTCACTGAAGGCTTTCTTTGGTTTTTTTTCAGTCAACTAAGTCATTTACCAGTTAAACATCAGCTTTCTAGCTTCTGATTCATACTGATAACTCCCATCTCATGTCTTTCACTCTCTGAAGGTTTCTTTCCTAATGGGTTTGTTCAGTGGTGTGCTGGTAAATGGCTCTCTGAGAAAAGGAGGAGAAAGAGGAGAAAGAAAAGGCCCTACTATGTAGCATTCGCTCATTTTAGTGGTGTGTACTCACACTATGACTGTTTTCAAGCTACCAATAATGTAACAATGGCTTGTAAGAGTCCTGAATATTTAACAATTGTGTCTTGACACCAGGTAAGAGCTGGCTCCAGCCCAGCACTGTTTATGCCTTTTTAAAAATTTTATTATCTTTTTAGTAGGGCTTTGGGAGAGAGTTGAGATAAAGTTAGAAATTCACCCCACCATATTTAATAGGAAGTCTTAATTTCTTACTTAGCTAGTTTGTATAGACATAAACAGAGTGACTAGAAAACAGTATTCACATGAGTGAATAAATACAAGAAATTAAAATTATCTGAAATATATGTGTAAGGCTGTGCTACAAACAATGATGAATTTGGTTTTTCCTCATTCAACTTCCCTGCCCTAACCTTCCTTTAAGTTAACAAGGTTTCTTCCCTCTTACTCTTTCTCTCCCTTACATACGTGTAAACACATCTATTAAAATAACTACAAGATTTAAAAGAAACAAAACAAAGTTCTCTTCCTTTGAACATAAGCTTAAACTAAAAAAGATATACTTAGGAGGATGTGTTTTTAAATGTTGAGATGATATTTCAGGCTGTAATGTCCTAACACCAACTCATAAAGCATTATCATTAATCTGCATCTTGGAAGTGTGGTACAAATAAACTTACGTATTGAAATAATATTTGCTTTCACATTAGTCACTCCTCAGTTACTCGGAGATGTAAATTAGAGAGGATATCTAACTTGTAAAAATTATCTTACCCTTTCTAATTAGGCTGCGAAATATTTATCACCAGCTCCTTTTCTAAGAAATCTTAAGGCAAAACCTGAAGGCCACAGGAAACTGTGGCTGCTAGTCAATGACGCTGCCTCATGCAGAAACAAGGATTTTCCCCGGATGGCATCACTGAACTAATATCTGCAACATGCAATACGCAATGTGAAAATGTTAAGAATCATGGCACAAAGGTTAATACATTTAGGCAAACAACTTAGTGAGTGAATTAAACTCGTACTTCTTTTAGTGAGATAAAGTTTCTCAAACACTCACAGAATTCACAACCAAATTCTGAAAGAATCATACACTCCCAAAATGTAGAATGAAAGCAGTCTTAGATACTGTCTTTTTCACAGCATTCAATTATAGATAAAGAAATCGAGGACTAAAGTGGTGAAGCCAGTGGTTAAATGGGAAATCAGAAAGACTCAGTATTTCTACCTCACATCTGGAAATCTCATGACTAAAGATTCCTGTCACCCCAAAAATCTGCCCCAAGATCAGGAGAAAATGAAACTAGGAAATGCACATTTCACACGTCTTATCTGGAAAGAATACTTTTAGTTCTGAATGCTGTTGTCCCACTAAGATACCAGCATACTTTTTTGCAGTGTTCTACTTGTGTGAAATAATTAAAAGTCGTGGTTTTGAGGATCATGAACTTGTGTTTGTTTTGACCGTGACTTCGGTTATTGCACGTCACGAGACCTCGCGTGAGTAATGTGAGCGAGGAATGTTGCCTTTAGCTATCTGATGTCCTGTGTCTAAAATGCAGACAGTGTGACCAAAAAAAAAAAAAAAAGTACTGAAAACCCAGCAATGCTGAAAGCAAAACAAAAGAAGTTATGATTTTGGTAACTGCTGTCTGTTTCGTGTAAAAATATTCCCAGCTTTTTAAAAAATTTATAATTTATTTTCTCCTTCAGCCAAATGTTTGAAGTAGAACCCATTGTTGAACATGAGCCATGTCTTGGCTTTTGTTGTCATATGTAGTATTTCAGAAAATATGCTTTGGTTTATTTGCATGATGTCATATTACATGGAACAGTCATGTAGCTATTCATGAGCGATTTCGTGAGAGAAGTGACAAAATGTACACATGGCTAGAGTTAACTTTTGAAACTTAAAAAAATCATTTAGGTAATAAAGACCAAAAAATTCCATTAAGTTAAAAAATATCCCTGAGGTATGTAGAGCCTAGGTGAGCTTTGATGGATAATTACCCAGTTCTCTGCTCTTTCAGGGGGGTCCTAGCCATTCCAGCATCACTGGCAAGAAAAGATCCAAATTTTACTTTCACTGAATGGTCTTTTGAGTGAATGAATGTAGGTAGGGCTCTACAATCAAAACTGGAGTCTATCCTGTATGAGCTTCAATAGTCATTGTCTACACGCCTTGGGTAGCATTTCTAAGCTTCTTTAGATAGCTTCTGTCCCAGGAAGTTGAGGGCCACCATTCATCTCATTTCATCACAAGTTGCCAATGGATGGCCTTATGGATGTTTAATATCCTCTTAAAATTTGTCAGATTCCCTTCCAGCAACATGTGTACTTGATGACTTATGATTTTCTTGGGGTCTTATGATTGTCACTGAATGAGTAGGAGAAGTTTTGTCCTGATAAGGCCCTGAGGAAGGAGAAGGAGATTCCCATAGGCCAAGGAAAAGAGGACAATGTGATTGACACCAGGCAAGAAGATTAAAAATATTTCTTTGTGATCTAAGGAAGCCTGTGTAATAAACAAATGAAAAAATATTTTAGGATTCCTCTTCTGTTAAAAAAAGTGCAAGGGAACTCCAAGAATGTAAAATTAAAGGTATGTCCAGGATCCTTTAACTTTTTGACTGTCGCCATTCTAAGTAGTTCTTTAGGGACAACTGTAAAAGTCAAGAGGTGAATAAGCACATGTGGGCTCCTACACATCATCACACTATCACTACTACAGGAATTCTAGATAAATAACAATTAAGCTTTTAGAAAAATATTGCTGATGATGTGCTGATGATGAGACTATCTATTTACTCCCTGTAATTGTTTTTAGGTGAACTCCTTATAAATTCTTACAGATGTTTTAATTAAGATCATTATACCCAAGAATTTACTTGCATCCATGCTGGCCTTATTTTTCTAAGTAGCACTTTTACCACTCTCTTCTGAGGATTGTTTTATTTCACTAAGGCAGGACCTACTTCTTTTCTGTTGCTCTTCTGTCATATTTGATCCTTTGGCCCATTATGGATCCTAGCCCACAGATGTTTAGATCTGAATTGGCCTTTATGGTTTCCTGTTCCTGAAAAGTAACATGAAGTGTTGAAAATTCCCTAAAAAAGCCAGTATGTGTAACTTCTTTCTCATTTAATCGTGATTGGTTTCTTTTTATTTCCTGCCTCCACAAAAAAGGCAGAGGAAAACGATCAAAAAATTCCTGCAGCTTCCATATTGTGGTTTTTGGTTCTGCAGATTGTGTTCAGGTGGGACAACTGCTGGTTTTGATTGTCAGTGGGAATGTAGAGTTCAGCTGTCATTGAAAAGCTCTGAACTGAGAGAAGCGGGATAAGGTAATTAGTATTTGGCTGGAGATTCAGAGCTCATTGTGCTCTGCTGGCTATTGGTCAAGAAGGCTTTTTCCAGGGCATAAAGAACAATCCAGACAGATTGCTTGTTTTTTGTGTGTCAACTACAAACTATAATAATCCCACAGTATAAATAGATGATAAGTATTAGGGCTGTGGAAAAGCAAGACATTTGATAACATCCAACCTAACGTAGATATACAAATGCCAGGAGCCAGTGACACAGCAAGGAACATCCATGAAGGGGGTGCCTTTCCTCTGTCATCCCACAGCCTGACTCTTGAGCCTGGGAGTGTTGTACTGTCCAGAGAGACAAACTATCTTTAAACATCACTGTGATTCACTCTTCAGAACCAATGGCATTAAGTATATTAAAAAACAAAACGGAACAAAAACAGAAGCAGTGAATATCACTGTCTTTGAATCATTTCCTGTTGAGAATGATCAGCCTAACCAAGTGTTTAGAGACCGGTTGAACAAATAACATCGACTCTCTGGGGCATTTTTCCATTGTATTGATAATTATCAATACTTTGTTGGCAATATGTTGAGACAAGGTTGGGTAGCACACCCACTTCTATATATAAGCTATAAGAAATAATTTATAACATTTTAAGGGAGACAAAAACAAATATGTTAAATTTTTCTCTCCAGAAAGAGAAAAATTTTAACCTACAAAAATTTTACAAGTTGACACAGGACAAGCTTTTCTTTTATAGCTGCACTAGCCCAAGCCTAAAAATCATTTCATGAATTATTACACAAAGCTCATTGGATTATTTTTCTCAGAGGGCCTCTCCTGCACATGTAATCTACCTCCTTCTGAGTCCATTCACTATTTTATAGGGTATATGTGTTCATATATATATATTCAATATATCTATACACACACACATATATTCAGTCATTATGAATAAAAATATTTCAAAAAGCCTAACTGCATTATAAAATTAAATATTTGAAGTAAAATATTTTAAGCTATTTAAACTTGAATATCTCTTCTGTAAAATGTGCATAACATCTACCTTGCAAAGGTATTGTAGGATTAGAGGTAATGTGTGTAAACCACCCAGCCCAGTACCTGACATGTGGTAGATGCTAAGTAAATCACAGCTATCTTTACTATATTATTAAAATGTTTTCTAACAGCAAACAAGCCACATCATATAGAGCACTTTATTCAAAACCATGGGGCTGTGACTGTTTGTAGCTCCTGAAATGCATTTGGTGGGTTATGACAAGGATTGAAAGAAAAAGATAAAAATCAAATAGAAGAAAAAATCAGTACATTAGCATGCAATGGTAAGTAATGTTTTGTGAAATTATTGTTTCTATTACATATAGTGTATGTATCAGTGCATATGGGTATATTTGTGCTGGACTGAGATTTCTATGGAAACTAGTCAAAAAACTTTGAGAGCCATGGATAGAGAATGGGGTGGAGAAGTGGCGGGCTTGGAAGATGGGTCTAGAATCTCACAGAATCGTGTGACCCTTCCAGCTTTGCCCTTTTTATGAGACTGGTAGACCAGGCCGTTCCAAGGCCAAGAGTCTGTCCCCCTGCAGGCATTTCTAGGGCTGACCATCAGGGAGGACTGGGAGAGAATCACCTTAGATGCAGTGCTCTAGGTGGTGCCAAAGCTCAGGGCCCAGGAATTCCCTGGCCATACACGTGCCCACATGCCCAGGAGCTTTTAGGAAGGGTGGCCCGACTGCCTGGTGCTTACAGAGATCCTGCCATTGATATGGTTGCCATGAAACTCTGGGATTTACCTACCAGGCTCCTCTGTCAGGATTTGCACATGCTGCCAGTGACGCTGGGGTGAAGAAAGATCTAGATCTGTGCGTGGGGGGCAAAGTTATGCTTTGCTCTCACCTGCACTTCAAGGGCTGTGGGGCCAGCTCCACCATGGAGCCAAAGCAACAGTCAGGCCCTCTCCGTGCTTTCTGGCTGCAAAAAGAATGAGACAGATGTTTCGTAAATTCCAAAACTGTGTTATAAGATCAGAAAGCTTACAGTGTTCTGGGGACAGAATGTACAATTTCTGAACAACAGAAAGAGATTCATGCTTGGCATTGTCAAAACAATGTCCTAGTTATCGTTATCATTCAAGAAGGTCAAATTGTACTTAACAAAAGAGAAATACACGAATGAAGAATTTGCACGGAGGGGCTTCGACTGGAGTGTGGAAATAGCTCCTCTTATTCCTCATGGTCAGCAAGCCCCTCTGTACATTCTGAGCTCCCAGAAGCTGTGGCTCTCAGAGGAGCCGGCCAGGGAGGGAGGCTGCTGGCTCTCGGGGGTCATGGAGGCAACAACTTGGGAGATTCCAAGTTCCATTCGGCTTCGCTTCAATATTAAGACCACAAAAGCAATCCCTTGAGGTCTAGGGCCAGACCTGGGTACAATGCTGAAGTGTGAAACATTTGGAAGTTATGGAAGACTTCAGTCAGGAGGCCCATGCGTTGAGCCACCCCCCGATTACCTGATCCCCCCTGGTTGTACCCACAAACCACTTCAGGCTTGAGGACCACTCAGCACTGTGGTGCCACTCTACTTTTGGTCTGTTTTCTGAATAGTTCTCTGTTCCAGTCACCGCTGGAACTTCTCAGTGTCCTCCTCCTGTCTAGGAGGAAACGGCAGAGAGAAGGGGATGCATTTCGGTTTCATGAAGATTTGCAGAGCATGTATAATCATCCTGCTGTGAGGAACTTTCCAGCAGTTGGCTGGTGAAAAGCTGGTTTCAGAAACCCTGGAATCTCTCCTACATGGGCTTTAGGTGAATGAGAGTAGAGCAGAGATGAGAGAAAAACCACTAACAATGCCACCGTCCCCACACGGGAGGAAGAGCGTGCCCAAGTCTCCTCCCTCATCCCCTTCCAAAGGCTCAGGTGTGCACACCTGCACCGATCTCTCAGGAAAGTTATTATACGTGTGACCTAGGTAAAAAAGGTGGGTCACCTTACACTTGCGAATGAAATTCATTCAAATGCATCATAGAAAGTGATAGGACAATGAATTATCGGGATACAAATACTCTATTTCCAAAAACATGTTGCTAGAAGATGTTTAACACACACACAAACGCATGCACACATGCAATGTATATACTCCCCAGCTACTAGTAAGAGGTTTTCCAAGTCACATGTTGGAAATCTGTATTATTCAGGGTGATATTTGTAAGATTCTGCAACTGGCTGCTCTTTGGGTCACTCCACAAATTTCATGCACAATTGAGTTTTTAGCATGGACCAGTCGTTACAGGACTTGGCTGTATATTTCCAGAATAGACTTAGACATTTTTGAATAGGAAAGCAATTCAACTTCTTGCAGACTCTGTATATTAAATTTTCCTGTTACCCACCTTGGTGTGTCTTTTTCAGATATATTTCGTACTCCAAATCAAGGGAGATTTTTTGCCAGAAATTTCCCTTATAACCTCTTAAATAGTCTACACATTTTCAGGTAAATGTAATCCATATGTTCCTGGTTTATTCTCACTTTCTTCATCAAAATGTTACCCTCTACAAAGTATTTGAATGCCTATAAGCTATATGAGATTTTTTAAAGCCTTTTTTTCCTTAGTAAAGGGAAACCACATTTGATCAATAACATAGTTAGTTATAAAGTCAAAGTTACACAAGGATTTATGAAGATATATTGTTTTACTATTTAACTTTAATAACTTAGGCTAGAGATATTTGGAAACTCATCAATCACTGTCAGAAAAATGCACATTATTGGCTTTTTATTTTCTTCACAGACTAAAACTCTATTTTTTTGTTTATAAGATGCACTTTATCTTCTCATTACAGTGACTTTTTCCTTAATTTGGTTCCTAGATGTGCACTTAGAATTCATTGCAAATAACTATGTAATATAACTCTCTTATATTTCACTACATCTGCACATAAATACCGTTTACAAAAAGCCCCTAAATCTGTAAACCTGAACACACAGTAACCATACAAAGTTGTAGACACATAATACAAGGCAATAACTCTCTCTAGACGATGAGCTCCCTAAAGGCAAGAGGAATATCTCCCCATCGTGGTATCTGAACATAGTAGACCTTCGATAAATATTTGTTAACCAAAGAAAATGTGATTAAAAATAACAGTGAGAAACATAGTTACAGAAAGGGTCTGCCATTTTAGACCACAGACGGATGTCATCTGAGCAAGGAGGAATATGTCAACAGGATACGATAATACACCAACCCGAACTTTAATCCAACTTCAAATAGATTAAAGGTACAGGGCTGAGGGCACGAGGGTCCCGGGAATTCTCTCAGTCACACAGCTGCTCGGGTCAGCCGCTTCCCAGCACGTCCCTTTGTTGGGAAGAGGAGCTGGGAGCTGGAGTTGGTTACAGGGCTGTAAATTAATTTATATTCAAACTTCCAATGCTAACATAATCATTGTGCTTCGGACATTAGCCATATTTCAGTTTGTCTACATAGAACTATGTATATATATTATGTGTGTAAATATACACAGTACTATAACACAGATATTTGTGACTGTTGATATGTTTGTTCAGCTATATATACTTTTCATCCTACATATAAATTTGTGTGTAACATATATACATATTCATATGTTATATAAATTTCTCTATACATAGAGATTTACATTATTTATAAAGGAGAACAATGGCGGCCACCATCATTGCAGTTCATTGATTCCTTTTACATCAAATATTATCGACCTGAAGAGCATTCTTTTCTTACAGACTCTTCAGAGAAGCTGGGGATGTTCTCTGATGGTTGAGGCTTGTTCACACTCGTAACTGTATGTGAATAACCAAAGAATAAAACATGAAACTCCCTGGGGACATTTAGGAAATATGAACTCTCCCTAATTGATATAATCAAATTTCTAGAATCACAAAAGAATAAAGAAAACTTGTCTGAAGGCTACATTCCCCACCAAAGATTTTCAGTGGATTATTTTTTCAAGCTGCAAAGACTATGAAATGGAGCCCCAAAGGGGTCCCGAGCCTTGACAGCACTTCCCACATACTATGCATTCCTGACTTCGGAGCACAAAGTCATAGATCAGAGTTTCAGGCTCACAGAATTCCAAGCTTACTAATTCCACAGAACCCCCCCATTCCCTCTTATACAAAAATGTTGATTCATAACATAGCTGTTATGAAGGATATTTAGATGTATAAGCAGTTGTTCAGTGATAAACACCTGATTTACAAATGACCCACACTTAGAACCAGTACCATCTTCCCTCTTCAGTATTGTCTTTTCCCGCCTGCTGAAGACCCTGCTGATTCTGCCAAAACAAACACACAGACACCCCCCCACCACACACACACACACACACACACACACACACACACACACACACGCACCGACCACAGCAATAAACAAGCAAGCAGAGCTGTGAGAAAGTTGCAGAGTATGAACTTGGAGAAAAGCAGGAACTGATATACTTTGCTGTGGGGCAAGACATCAAAATGCGAATAACAGAAGAATTAAAAATGCTATTAGTTATTCCAACCTTAGTGGATATTAGTTTAATCAGAGCTGCTGTCATTCTCATTAAAATCAGCTTCCTCTTCTAGCCTTTCTCATTACCCACTCCTACAGAGCTTTTACAGGGAAGGTATAGACCAGCAAAAAGTCACTCTGCAGGTGGGAAGTAGGGGTGAGTAAGTCACAGTGGAGGTGGGCTGCAGGGGTGAGTAAGGAAAGCACAACACGATTTGGGAGACTGTTGCAAATAATAAAAAATAAAATGTGGAAGAATATCTCAAATGACCTTTATCTACTTTAGAATTTGGACAAAGCCACACCTGGTAGCAGAAAACTGTCTTCATTCCCTTTTTCCTTCCTTCACTGTTCCGTGGCCGCCAGCTCCCAGAAGGCAGTTCTACACAGTCCTTTCACCACACTCACAGGACCCCATCCAGCACTGCATCTTGGTGACTAATACCTCCAGAGACGGTTAATGGGTTTCTGTGTCATACAACCTTTCTGGAATAGAACCAATTTATAAGTTAAAGACTTCCTATAATAAGCCCACAGTGGTTTCAACGTGATAGCAATAGTAGGCTTTTTTTATTGAGTGGGGAAAAGGAGAGGAAACTCTCAGCATTTGTCCATTGTTGGACATAGGTGATATGCATGCGGTGCACCGAGTGAAGTGCTGGGCAGCAGACAAAGATGAATCAGTTGTTTTCTCTGTCCTCAAGGAGATCGCAGTCTTGCTGGGAAGATGAATATAGATTATGAAGACAATTGGGTGTTTAAAGGTATTACGGACATTGTTGCAGTCTGGTGTGAGTGTCGCAAAGAAGCAGGGCCAATTAAAAATTAGGAAGGTGGTGGAGCTATTTCTAATATTCAATGTTCACAGGCAGAGTGGATTCATAGAGTCCAGTGGTGTGGCAGTGAGTGACTAGTGAGAGTGGAAGACAGTGTAGAAGAATCAGTAGCAAGAAATGTCTGCCTTCCCTCCCTGGTTATGTGTAGGCTCCTAGACTGGGTACCAGAGTCAAGTAGCCCCAGCCCCTGAATAAAAGTATGCCCACTATGCAAGGGCAAAATGGACAAAAGAGACAGTCCAAGCTAAAGGGGACTGGACATGAGAATAAAACAAGCCATGTAGAAGGCGAGAGACTGAAACCAGTATTAGCTATATATATTTTATATATACATGTAAAATATATATTATAAAATATATATATACACTATATTATAGTATATGTTATATAAAATATATACTATTTTTATTATATATATTGCTAATATATATATTACTAATATATAATATACTATAATTTTAGCTATATATATTATATTTTAGGTACATATATTCTATATATTAGCTGTATATGTATCAGGGGGGAGATTGAGAGGAGGGAGCATAAGCCTGGTGGATTAAGAAAACTAGTAGATTTCCTCTGCCTCTGCATGGTAACACAAGACTGTCATGTATGGAACCTTCACTTGGGGGATGGGAAAAGTGGACTTAAGATGCCCTGTGAGGACACATCATCACGGTGTCCTAGATGAACATGTATTTGTGTTGTAACAAAGAAAATTGGTCAAGGTTTGATGGAAAGGGAAGAGCCAGTGAAGGAAAAAATCTAATGGAATCTATTGATACACGAAAAGAAGACTTTAAAAAAATTTTTTTTCTGCTTAACTTTTATTTATTTTTTATTTTTGGGTTGCATCGGGTCTTGGTTGCAGCATAGGGGATCTTTTGTTGCAGTGCGTGGGCTTCTCTCTAGTTGTGGCATGTGGGTTTTTCTCTCTGTAGTTGAGGCGCCAGGCTCAGTAGTTGCGGCACGTGGGATTAGTTGTCCCCTGGCATGTGGGATCTTAGTTCCCCGACCAGGGATCGAACCCGTGTCTCCTTCATTGGAAGGCAGATTCTTTACCACTGGACCACCAGGGAGGTCCCAAGAAGACTTTCATAAATTAATTTTGTTTGATTTTTATGGGGGAGTGAAGTATAGTGAAGTTGTGTTAATAAATGTAGAAGCAGCTGTTCAAAGAACTATAGCAAGCAAAGAAAACACAAAATGATTTCTGATAAAAATGTTCAGATAAGTAAATAAAAAACTAGTTTGGTTGGCACGATGTAGCCATGTACTTTTCTCTGATACCCTCTTCCTTTTGAATGGGTTAAAAACCATTAAAGAGAGCTAATTTAGTAATTTCTAGAATGTTTTTAGTATACTAAAATGTTTACTTTTGCTTTTCTAAGAAAAAGAGTGATCTAAAATGATGATTTCCACAAAAGAGAAAAAGGACAATACAAATCATTTGAATTAACATATATAATATATAACTATATATAGCTACTGTAAGATTTGAATATTGAAGATAATATTGAATTAAAATTAACAAAAGAAGCACATTAGTTCCATCATACACAACACCTAGACATTTTCAGATGCTAAAAGAATGTCTTGGAATATTTTCTCCTTCTCTCAGTTAAGAATAAAAATTAAGTTGTTCCAAATGTCATTTTATATAGTGCAGGGCATCAATAATATGTCCAAAAGATACCTGTGATGAAAATATCATTTGAGTGTTCCTGGGCACATGCCACTATTTAAAAATGATTTCAGAAAAATTCCACTGTCACAATGCTATTCTCCAGCAGCGGTGGCAGCACCAGTAACCAGGCAGATACTGGCTTTTCTGGTTCTGAAGATAGCTAAGAGTGTTGACAGAAAGCACCACCCCATGATTCATGTGTCAGAACAAGGCTTAAATCACTCTTCAGTAGAGGAATTTCCAAGGTTATTGCTTCCCACAAGCTTTGTATATAAGATACTCTGCTAACCCCATGGTTACCAAAAGTGTAGAAAAAAACCGCTATACTTCAAATTTCAACTGCTTTGCTGTTGAATCCCAAGCACACAATGACTTTCACCTCAACAATGTCTTCTGGTCTGTTTCAATTTTTTCATTGAATTCTGGATATGACTTGTCTTTGAAAAGAATGAAAAAAATATCACAAACAACATGTATCTTCTACACACATAATAATAAAAGCTAGATTTTTGCATCTAGCTACATTGTTTAACTTTCAATAATCTGAGGGGATTGAGCAACAGGGAGACCACCCAAAAAAAGATGATCTGAGAAAAAATAATAAAAACAAATGAAATGAATTATTCCTTGAGTTGGGTTGTTGGAACCAGCACACCATGTGAATGTTCTCCATCAGCTCCAGTTAAAGGGACTATTTTTAGCTTTGCAATTAACAGGAAATATTAAGCTACAAGAGGGAAAACCATCTAGGTTATATGGTCCATTGGTCATGTCAATTCTTTTTTTCTCAATGAAAACATTAAAAAGTAAAGCAAACAAACAAAACAAAAAGACTGACTACGACAACAACATCCTTCCTCTCTGCTTATCTAAATGAATCTGTGTCTCTTTACTGTTAGAGCCAGCTCAGGTCTCATTATCCATTACAGAGGAGATGACATGAGGCAGATGTTTCTTCCCTATTCTGGCCCAGAAGCAACAACACAACAGAATCAACACAGGAAATTCGTTGCTTTTGTTGTGTTCTCAGCATGTGCATTAGTCACTGTATAAGATTCAAAGATGGATATAATTGAATCCTTGTTCCCAGTGGACTTAGAGGTTAGTAGAGGGGCTAAACACCTTATTCTACCTTTTATTGTCATTTAACTTCCTCTTTGGTGATTGCACAAGGGAATGAAGTAAGAGTTCGAAGCAGGAAGAATTAATATCCTCCAAATTTCCAAATATCTGTTTGGAAAAAACAGAAATTGGTTTCTAGAAGCTGACCTTGAAGGTGTAGGAAGGGCAGGATTTGAGTAGGTGGCAAGAGAAGGGGAGTCTATTACAAAGAGATCATAGCAACAGTAAAGGCATGTAAGTGGGTATTTGGGTCATAATGAGTTTAGAGCTGGTGTTACGGAGGATGTAGACTGCAGGTCAGAGAAAAGTAGCAGATAAATGAGTATGGTCATTCAACCGAGGGCCTGAAATGCTAGTTTAATAATGCATTTCAATCTGTGGATAATTGAAAGTCATTAAATGTACTTCTAAAGAGTAATGATTGAGCTTCCTAAAATGCAGCCCTGACCATATTGTGTCTCAAAAACAAGAAGCATTGTATAGAGCAAGTGCAAAGTGGAGGTTTAAGAGGAGGCATAGCCCTTGGTCTTCAGAAGGACCACTGTGCAGAGACAACCATCACTTTACTCTTCACTAGGGCTGCCCTGCACCATTTCTTTTTTCACCCTCCCACCCCAGCCCCCCAGCCAGCATTCCTGTGTGAGACATGCAGACCAGCCCCCCTTCAGCATCAATCCTTATTCCACTGGGAATATTTCATAAACAATGCATGTGCTGTGCCTCACCTCTGTATCTCTGGGTATTTAGATAAAGAACCAGGCAACAATCAGCCTGAGATCAGGGGAATGCTTTCTGGCTAGTACAGTGGTTAACTCCACAGGAATTTTATACAGACTTCATTTTTGGACCACTCCCATCTCCACAAAGGCCCGACCTCTGGCCGAAACAGCCCTATGCAGATTCCTGGTGCTTCCTGATGTTGGCAGGATACTCATGAAATAAACTACCGCTGAGAGAATGCAGTGGAATGTTGTACACAGGCAGCTATCAGAGGTAGATGACCTAAAGGCTAAAGAGACCTTGGTTAGCTGTCAGCCCTATGTCAGCGATACAGAAAATCCAAAGAGCACACATTTGGATGGGGGCAGTATCACCTCCAAAAGGTGAAGATTGGTTCTCAGGGAGTAAAAGCATCTAAGTTGTGTTATGTATCAAACACAGAGATACATACAGTACGTAAACGGATATATGGTATATCTATGGTATTAAATTGTCATTGGGGAAATTTTATTAACTTACTAATTTATTAGGAAAAACATGTCTTAAAAGGTTCCTTAGGAGAGCAATGATTTTTAAAAAATGGCTGAAACATTGTCATAGGGGCAAAGGAGCCTCAACCTTGCCCCTGTGGGTTCACAGGGAAGTGGAAAGAGGGGGAGAGAGGGAAATCTGAGTAATCCCCACCTTGACTCTATCTTCGGAGCCAAAGCAGAGCTGTCTGAATACTCAGTATCTACTCGAACAAGGCTGAGGTAGGTATTTAGAGAACTGATGGCAGAATTTGAAATTCCCAGGTCTTGCCAGGCGGCAGAGAGAGCCTGCTGAGTAGCTGCTGGGGCAGAAGCAGGCTCTGCCGCTTAGGTGTGACTTTAACTTGCAAATTAAAGGCACACTCCCTGGGATTTCCCAGGTCCTGCATTAGAGCTCAGGCTCGTACCGACAGAGCTGGGCTTCCCCATATTGCTCTACACTTAGGGACAGACATGCAAGACAAGCTTAGCCTTAAATGTGTCTCTCCAAAGCCTGCAAGGATATGGACTTACTCTAGAAGGAAGTGCTTTGGCTACACCGGGCTGCCCGTAAGCCAGTAGATTGCAATGGAAGGACTCTTTGGCAACCAAATTCTGGTCTAGAGTGATAACATATTCTCTTCTTTGTGACCGAGGGACAAACAGACGCAGAGAACCAGCAGAGGTCTGGGGCCATCCATGACATCAGACAGGGTGTCTTCTGTGTTTCTATTAGAGTTTCTATGTAATTGTTTTGTCCACCCACAAACAGTTGGAGTCTTGCCCAGTATCTGAGACTAGGAAGGGTCTGGGGAAATGAACAGAACCGGAGGAGGAGGAAACAGGTGGCCCTGAATAGAGGCATAAAATGTGAAGGATGGTAGAGCAGAGCAGAAGAGGGGAGTGGGTGAGGGTGAGACTGCAGAAAAGGAAGGTAGCAGTGGGTCATCAAGGCCATTTTAGCTCAGGAGAAGGAAAATATGAAGAAAATTATTCTGAAGAGTAATTGGCTAAATATGTAATTTTCTCTAATCATGTTGTATGAGAAAACTATACGTATTTACACTTGCCAAGACTGTATATCTCATTCAAACATGCAAACACATGTATCTCTCATCTTATTACACATGTGTGGGATATTTGAGTATGTAATTTTTCTAATTTGATAATGATTTAGTGAAGTTCTTCTTTCAAGGTACCTTCCTTTGAATTTCTTTTTGTGTTCCTGTATGTCAAGCAGAAAGTAAGGGGAGACTTCCAAAAATGGAAATGCATCAAGGGAGGCAATAAAAAGTTGATGAGGCTGTCACCCTTTAGATCTTTAAGGGATTTCTTATGAAGGGTAAATAATACTCAATATAATTGCTTGCTAAAGGATTAGGATATATTTTTTAATTATAAGTTTAGACAGGTAAATGTTTATGGGCTTGCAAGGACAAGCCTCAAGAGAGGTAAAGAAGTTTTCTGTCTTACAGCAGGAGAAACAGGTCCACAAAGGGAAGTAATATTGTCACCCCATGTCATTTACTGTGGAATCAGCTTTGGAATTTATGTTCATGCCTTTTATGGTTAGAAAAGGAGACTCGATTTGCATGTGTAATATGTGCTCAGGTTCATATCCAGTTAAATCCAACTAAGCTCACACACCCCTGTCATTCTGACGAGATTGAGGTGGAGATGAAACTAAGAATTCTCCAAGTTGTTCACACCAGTATTATATCTAATGCCTGCAAACTGTAGACAAAGGACAGAGATTTTTACTGTATTAAATTCAAGATGTAATTGTTTTGTCCACCCACAAACAGTTGGAGAAAACATCTCAAACTTCCACATTTATGATGTGTTTTAAACCTAAATGGTCCATGCCATATTCACTACCTTGGTAAAACAGAATTCAACCCAATATAAGTTTCAGGAGAGAAACTTTTAATTATACAAGGGTGCTAATACGTCATGGAGAAAAAGAATTCTTAGTCATGAATCAAACATGCACCATTGAAACCACATGCTTAAAAAAAATAGCTTCCGTCTTTATAAGAAACAAAAATCATTGTACTCAAATATTGCAAGCTATTATGCCAACCCCCTCTGTCCATCCCACTTAGCAGGGAAGAGCCCACCTGTCATCAGTGCATTTCTCTCCAAAAATCTCTGTACCTTTGAAAAAGGCACTGCCGGAAGCCAAGCTCATCCCTAACAGCACAGGGGCTCCAGCTTTAGCGTATTGATTCTTCCCGC
Organism: Balaenoptera ricei; assembly: GCF_028023285.1. Lineage (NCBI taxonomy): Eukaryota > Metazoa > Chordata > Mammalia > Artiodactyla > Balaenopteridae > Balaenoptera > Balaenoptera ricei. Next base: position 41,206,558 of record NC_082645.1, on the reverse strand, counting down.
CAAGCTTCCATGAACCCGGGGATGAGATTTCTTTGCATGAGCTGTGCCTCAAGGCTTATTTTTCCAAATATGCTTCTGTTTCTTTGGTTGGTTGGTTGTCCTGAGTTCACCACTGTTCTCTATATAACATAAGTGAAAGAATCCCATAGTGTCATTACTAAATTCAGATTCTAAATGAGTATTTAAAGAGAACAAAACTAAAAACATGAGACAAGCATGCTTGGTCCCAGCTCAATGAATGTACTCTGTCATTTCCTTTTAAACACTCCTAAAATTTTTTCTGCAGTTAAGACCCTTTGTTCACAGTTCCTCCAACCTGTTTTTATTTTATGAAGGAGCAAGGGTTAAAAGAGATGAGCAAATGCCAAGGCTTGTTTTCTTGCTGTGTTTTCTCTTTTGTTGTTTCAAGAATTTGGAGTGGTTTTGTTGTTTCCTCTTTCCAAAATCCAGTTAATATAAACTCTTTCCTAATTGCAGGATTTGGCTTTGATGTCATGTAATGTGCTATTCCTTAGGAAGTACAAAGTAGAAATAACATGAATAGTTAGGTTGCAATTATTAAATCATCTTTCACCATGATAAAATCCAGTATATGGTGAAATGAGAGTCATCTGTTCTCTATGCAGTGAGAGAAATTAAAATCTTAAAAAAAAACCCAAAAAACCTCCCACACGTGAAATTGTCATATTTGTGGCTTTAAGTAAGTGGTCACTCATTTCTCAAAAAAATAGTTCGATGAAAAATCACTTTTCCAGATAGAAATATATACATGAGAAAGGATTTCTTTTCTAGAAAATTTTAGGTTTGAAATTATAACACCAATAGTGATTGGCTTTCTTTTAATTAGTCACACATTTGCCCCTCCCTAAGGAAAAACAAACTGTATGAACTGTTGTTTTTCACAGTATTCCACCTTAATTGGAATAGAAGCTTAAGAGACAAAGATAAAAGTCAGATTTGACTTGAAATAGTTTGTGCTTTTTTAAGCCCTGGGTCACTATGACCACCACAAATACAAAGTCAGAAGATCATGAATCATACATGAATGAATGCTGAATGTTTTTTCTCCACCTGAGAAGATATTTGAAAGGATAATAGCTTGTAAAGTACACCATATGCCCTGTGTAATCCTAGTAATATGTTAAAATATTTAATTGTGAAAAAATCACCAAAAGATAAAAAAGAACCTATTTCTTCTATCCTAAAAAACTAAAGTAAAAAAGCAAAAAACATGAAATCATAAAAGAAAAACAGGCATTTTATTTGGTTGAAATAAATGGACTAAACCTACAAATGTAGAAGAATTTCAATTTCTGCAAATTGCAAGGATTGCAATGTTTTTGAGAAAGAAACTGCAAGAAGGATTGCAATGTTATTGAGAAAGAATTTTTGGCATGCCAAATACAAGCAGGGCTTTTTGTCCCATCTTGTGACTTGTTCATCACTCATTCAAAAGCTATTCAGAATTGTTTAACTTCACTGAAAGTTCAAGAGGGGTTTACAGTGATCTGTACGGTGGAAACCCACTCAACCAAAACTTACTAAAATCTAATTTTTATGACGCTGCTGCAACTTGCAGGGTTTTTATTCAAGGAGCCATAACAAAATATACTCTAGAGAAATTGTCCTGCCATATTAGCCCCTATTAATAATGACAAACCTTTAGCTGGCTGATCTGGTGACCCTTATGTTCTCTATAATATAATCTTCTAAGTGGACAACTTCCAAATATCGACACAACCATTAATAATAATGCTTGTAGGATAAAAGAAAACCCTTGCAACACCGAATTCAGATAACCTAGCTTATGCTTCAAGTTTCCTCACTTCCTCTTACCTTTTATGTAGATAATGCCTAAAAACATCTTTCCTAAATTCCAAGTCAGTCTTTAAAGTCAGTGGATCAAACTGCTCAAAATCACACAGCCATTTAATGGTCAGTAACAACCTCTGAAACTTATTTCTTCATCTGTAAAATTAGAAGACTGACTTGATTGATCTTAAAAATCCTTTCCAGATTTACAGTTCTTGTTCTAACAGCAAAAGAAATAACAGAAAAGCTTCAAACAAAGTTGGACGGGAAGCTAATATTTGTAATGTCACACAGAGAGATTAGCTCAGCAATTTCCATTAATAGGAGTCATATGGTGAAATCCCCCAGAGCTATTTAGAAACAAATCTCTGATTGCTTAGAACTACAGGTAGAGCCAAGTTACCTTGACTTTTTATTATTATTATTAAAAAATTCAACGTATTCAGAGGTTATGCTCTGTCTTTCTTGGGATGGAGTACCAGAGTTACATTGGAGATGAAAGTTGTGGTTTTCAGATGAATATTGAAAAAGGACTGAACTTTTCAATAAGGGGAGAAGGGCATGGGGTGGAGAAGGATCAGAAATGCTATAAAGGTCATAGGAACAGAACTGGGCTACGGATTGGCATGTGAAAACTATTTCAATACCTCATGGTTCCTTGTTGATAGTAGACTAGCCTTCTAATGTACTTAACACCCTAACTGATGAAAGAGGTATTGAGATATTATGAGCAGTTGCATTCACCATTTTATCTTGAGTTTGTTGTGGGATAGCTGATGCAAGACTAGACAGATGTCAAAGTTGAAGGGGTTAGGAGTAGGGATATCAAAGGAAGATTTCAAAGATTGAAAAGAAGCCTTCTAACGTCTCCTCCATTAAACGTGTGTGGAGAGGCTGTATAGGGTATTGGGAGGAACTGTTAATTTTCCTTTAACATGCATTTATAAATTGTTTCTAGAAAGTAATGCTAGATAGTTCATATTTCTGTAAGTATAAAGGATTTCAGATTATTAAAAATAGGAATTGAAATATTAGAATGAATGCTTAAAAAAGGAAATAGTTTTGTGTGTTTCACATTCACGTGACTCATTTTTCAATTATTCTTTAAAAATACTTACATGATTTAATGCCAATAAGATACATAAATTTTGAAGAATTTATTTATTAAAATTTTGAGAAAATTTTTTTTAATCTACTAAAAAGTTGAAAATTATATTTGATTCATACACTATTAGTGTATAATAAGAATTCAACAGTATAAAAAGTTAAGAACTCATTGAAATAGCAAACTCATTCTACCCCCTCTATGAGTTCTTCTCTGACAATCCATAGGTAGTTTTAGGCATTCTCTCTCCCCTGTCTCCAACATCTGTTATGTTCAAAACCTACCGTAGTAGAATTATTTATTCTAACAGGTCTATCTGTTCTGTGTATTGGATGATGTTTATAATCAGAGATTGTCTTTCTACCTTAGTGTCTTCTGAGATTACTGGACACAGTGGGCATTCAATAAGAATTTGCTCAATAGTTTGGTATTGCTTTAATTCATTTTTAATGCAGACAATAAGAAAGGTCAAACAAGTAAATATTATTACCCAAGTCTTTAAAGCCCTGGATCATAACATTGTGACACTTATCAATGAAAAACTTAAAAGACCGACAAACAACAGTTTGGGAGAAAATACTTGCATCATATATAATAAAGAGAATATTTGTAAGAGACAAAGAACACAAAATAACAAGAAAAACACAAATAGCTAAGTAGGAAGATAATAATAATGTAAATATATGAATAAAAATACACATGGCTAATAAACATATGAAAAGAAGATAAACTCCACTACTTATCAGAAAAAGTCAAATTAAAACAATAGTGAGCTAAAATTTTAAAAGGTTAATAATATCAGTGGTTGGTAAAAATGTGGCAAAATGACTTCTCATATATTTTTAGTGGGAGTGTAAAATAGTACAGCCCATTTGGGGGGAAGGGGGTTTTCAATTTCTAATCTATTAAAATTTAAAACATATGTGTCCTTTGAACCAGCAATTTGACATCTTGGAATTTATCTTAGAAAAATACTGGTACAAAGAAGCATGTGTCTGAATGTTTCTGGCAGCATTTGTTGTATTAGTAAAAACTGAAGGCAATCTAAATATCTATTAATAAGGTGCAGGTTAAATAAATTGTGGTCTGTCCATCTGCAGAAATCTCTACAGTCATAAAAAAGTTCATAACAGGGAAGAGTATCTGTGACATAGTGTGTGTGAAAAAGCAAGTTGTGAAAGAGTGTATATAGTATGAACTTTCTTTTTTGGTAAAATATATAATCACAGTAAAAACTATGCATACTACAGTGTGAGAAGATGCATAGTGCTGATGGTTAGTGACTCCTGGGCATGTAGACTTTCATTTTACTTGTACACACTTCCTCATTGGCTGATGTTGCGACTGGATAATTTTTAAAAACACATGTTTTAAAACTATGCAATGCATGGTGGCGGGGGGTGGTGGTGGGGGGGGATGAATTGGGAGATTGGGATTGACATGTGTACACTAATATGTATAAAATGGATAACTAATAAGAACCTGCTGTATAAAAAATAAAACTATACAATGCTGAGGGAGGACTTTTTGTGTTTAGAGTAAAATTTGTAATGTTAAATACACTGTTTTTTATCTTTATTTCTAATGAATATAATACTTTCTTATGCTTTAAAAGATCAAATAATACAGGAGGGCTTTATGTATCCGTTTGGATACTTTTGGCTGCAAGTAACAAAAGCCTTGAATCAACTGACTGAAAAAATAAGGGGAGTATTATCTGATATTATAGTATGACAAAGGGAAGGTAGGCTTCAAGGCTGGTTAATCCAGCCACTCACAGTTGTCATGAAGAACCTGTGTTCTTTCCAATTCATCTCACACTCAAATGGCTTCACTGGCCCTAAGGGTCTCATCCAGATATGGCAACATCATCAGGAAGAGGATACAGCATATGTCCTTACAGTTCCCTCTAAGGAATGAGGGGCACTTCTCTCAAAAACACCACTCCTCCACCACATGAGCCTTCCTTTCCCATTCCACTGGGCAGATCCCAAGCAAAGGAAATGTGATTATCTTTGGAGTTTAGGTAGAAGTGAATACAGACAAAATCAGGGTAGTCTCAAGAAGGAAGAAAGGGCGAATAGATTTGGGATAGTCAACCAACAATGTCAATTACAGTGTAGTATGAAAAGGATTAAGCCCTTCCTGACTCCATCACTCATCCTTCTCTAGTCCCTCTCCTAGCAACCACTTTTAACTCCTTTCTTCTTTGGATAATTATCCCTGTATCTCTAAACAATTTACCTGTACTGCTATATCTTGATTTCTGAATTTTAGGGTTTATCTGTAGAAGTTAACAACAACTTATTTACATTCTCCATCACTAATTCCAGTCTCCTACCAAACATAATTATGTCATTATTTTTGCTTCCTCCAAACATAACCTCTGTAACTCTAAGAAAAACATATATTTAATTTTTTTATTTCTTAGTCATCCGAAGGCAATATCATATGGCTCCATACTTTCTCATCTGAGGTATTACCCACTCCCTCCATTTCCTACAGCTTTTTCCCCTGACTACAATTTCTGTCATTTGTAATTTGATTGTTACACTGACATGCCCATAATATTCTATAAGCATAGGTAAGTTTACATTTTATTAGCATAGTTAAGTTTTCTGTACTTTGGCTATAGATTACTTGAAAAGATTGAAAATCAATATTAGTGTTTCTGTTAGTGCAATTATATAAATATTGTTCACTGGCGTTTCCTTTTGTGTAAGTGCTTTTTTTGTTCTTGATGCATTTGCCTTTAGTATATTCTCAATTTTTATCATATTCTCCCTTTATCATTTATTCTCTGTAGGATCGTGGCTGCCCCCCTCGCAGTGATCCCTCCACGGCCTCCTTCCTCTCCCCATCTGTCCTGGTTGCTCTGTGGGACTGTCAGGCAGCTGGCGTTCTGAGACCTCCTTCAACTGTTCTCCTGGCGTGGATACACAATTTACTTGAGCTTATGCTTCTCTTCTTTCTGGGTCCCTTCCCTCACTTTGCTGACAAATATCCTCAAAAACTTCTGAGAAAGCTTGGGAGGCTGAGTCTCTGAGAAGAGTTTATTCTGATACCATGTTTGTTTGATAGTTAGGCTGGGTTGTATATCATATTCCCAGCTTCGAAGGCTTTATTTTGTTGTTTAGCATTCAGTGTGGCTGTTGAAAAAGTGTATGTGAGTTTTCTTCTTGACTTTGAGCATGAAATATATATACATACACATGCATTTTCTCTGGAAGTTTTAGCAACTTCTCTTTATCTTCAGTGTTCTGAAATTTCACAATGATGTTCCTGATTATGTGTTTTTCATTCATTTTGTATAGATGTTATTAAGCCCTTTGAATCTTAATGTCCATGTTCTGCTACAAGAAATTTTCTCCTGTTATTTTTTGATAATATGTCTTTTCATCTGATTTTAATTTTCTTTCTTTTTGAAACTAATTATTTGGACAATATATTTGCTAGATTGATTATTTTTAAAAATCTTTTCACGTATTTTCCTTCTTGTATTCTTTTGACTCTATTTTCTGCAAGATTTTATTGTTTACCTTTTCTTATAAACATTGTATTTTTTTTAAATTTCAGCAATAATTTTTAATTCCAGGAGCTCTTTTTTTTCCTCTGTCCTTTTTTCATATTGTTTTACTTTTCATGGATGTAATATCCTCTTGAGTCTATCTAAGGATGCCATTTAGAGACTTTTCATTCTCTCTGTTTCCTGAATTCTCTTATTTTTCTCTAAAGTTAATTTTTCTCTTTACTTCTTTATCTTTCATGTTGCAGGCTTTCTACAGATGCCTCTGTTTCTCTGTTGCCTTATCATATTAATGAAAAAAGCAACACACAAGTTCACTCTGAGCTCTGGTATAGAGCTAGGGATTCTCTACAAGCAATGTTCACCTAGGGGGAACTGGCAGGCAAGGGACCCTCATAGTTTGGTGCCCCTAAACAGCAGAATACAGAGAGCATTTGGTGTGGACCGTCAACTGCCACGCCATCTGCCCTAACTTCTACCACTTCCTTCAGGTTCTTTAGAGAAGAGCCCTTTGGTTCCAGTGGTTGCGGTAGCAGGGGTAGTGGTGGTGAGTAGATACCTTGATGCCAGGTGTTTTGTTAGTGAAGATCAGTCAGGTTGTGCTCAGAATTTAATTTCTCTGTTGTTAGTCCCACACCTTTCTTTACCTTCAATAGTAACTGCCATTTCTGAGTCCTAATCCTTTTCAGGGTTCTTCAGGGAAAGTCATCTCCAGCCAGAGCCATAAGTCTCTCCACATGAAATCATGTCTGTCTGTCCACTGGTCAGCTTCATCGCCCACCAGCCCTTTATCCCATGTTTGTCTCCTAGAAATCTGTGAAAATCTCGTCTATTGATGCTCACCTCCCCTCCCCCTGGCCACCATTTTCTTATTGTTACAGGATTTTATCTTCCTTATTCTCTACTATTATTTTAACAGGGTTTCCTGGTGGGTAGTAGGGTAGAGATAAACACATGTACATCCACCATCTGGAACCAAAAGTCACAGATAAACTTCTAGAGAAACACTGTCATCTCCATTTTAACATTGTATTTGCAGAAAGCACCTTGTCATTCAATATTTATTAAATCTTCACCACAGCTTCATGAGATAGACAGAATTATCCCTGATTTATAGTTAACAAAAATCAGATGCAGTAAGATTGATTTCCTCAAGGTTAAAACACTAGAAATGCAAAGCTAAGTACTGTAATCCCACCACCACCAATACAACCACATTGAGAGATCACAGCTTTCAAGATGTGCTTTCAGTCACTGGCATATTTTAGGATGTACAATGGTATCATGTAAAGAGCTCTTGGCTGGAAGAGTCAGGAGGCCTAAAATCTAGTCTTATTTCTCCTTACTAATCAACCACACCACCAAGGATTTTTATTTCCTCATCTGTAAACTGACAGGGTAAGAGACGATGAAATTTCCAGAGTTCTTTTCAACTTTAATGGTTGGTGTTTCTATAACCCTAGAGACTATGTCGCCAAATGATATAGTTTGGGACTTAATAAACATTACCGTAGAAGTGTTTTCTGAGCGTGTTGCTGTGGTTTTACAATGCCCTGCCCTTAGTGGGATGGACTTCATCAAGAATTTTCTAGGGCACCAAATTAAGTCTAATAATATTTAATAGTGAGGACTCTTGCCTAATTGGGACAGTCATGCTCACTTAGTTGAGATGCCTCTAGGTGATTGTGTGGTGTATCTTCAGAACTGGAGGTGAGTGGAAACTGGTGATGCTTTGGGCTTTTTCAAATAATTCTGTTAGTGCAAAGTCAGCAGAGCAGCCCGGAGAAAGCAAACTCTTCTCCAGAAGAGTCATCTCTCCTAGGTGAGAAGAATCAATTCTCTCAGGAAGATTACCCTTCAGTTCTCTAGTAAAAATCAATTAGTAAAGGGCACTCTGGCTTCCAGAGAGAAGGTTCCTCATTGATAGGTTGGTCTGGTGTGCTGACTGCTCAAGATAGATGTGTGCCACAGCAGACATAGTTGTGTGGTGTCTGCCAGAGAGAGTCTTATAATCCACATTACAAGACAAATCCACATAAAGAAAAGAGGCAGGAGCTGAATCTGAGGCTTAATAAAAGGGAAGACTTGAAACATACACAAACATGCATGCATGCTTATTAGCCAAATTTTAAAAAAGCATGAGATTATAGATTCTTCTTTACAATCTTCATAACCACAACAGGAATACTGAGTTTAGCACCTGGTTTTTTTAGCCATCAGTCTTCTCTCTCTTTAGATTAAATGAGGTCTCTGTTTCTTCGGTTCCTTGAGGTTTGTTGCCGTTGTAGCATGAAAATCTTGATTTTTTTTCAATATAGTTCATTTTATCTCCTCCACTTGGCCTATAGGACAATATTTTCCTTATAAGTAGCATTCAGGGAAATTTTATAATGGAGAACATTATTATTATAAGACCTAAAGGAAAGCATGTTTAAATTTTTCTCGTTTTATTTGGACACGTGGACCTATGGATTGTGAATTGATTCCCTCCTGTGGAGATTTTGGCTTTCTTTGATATATGTTGATACCATATAATAGTGAACATGTCCTAGGACAATCATAATACTTCCTGAGTGTTGAACAGTCCACACGTACAATTTGTTCCTAATCCAAATAATCCCAAACCACATGTCCCATGTAATCACTGCAGTTGCCTACAGCAGATTCACACTGCTTAATTTATTCTTTTCAGAGGGGTGGAGCTTTTAGATCATTCATTTGACAAAGTTAAAGGTGTAAGTTTAATTATTGCTTTTCGGCAGTTTGCATTACACTTGGGCTCAGTCACGTCGCTGAGATTCTTCCACCCAAAGCAGGGATGCTCCGAGCCCTTGATTTAACCCCCTCTGAGCCAGGCACTCACCTACACGGTTATTAGCAAAAGTATTTCACGACTCACTGCTCACGTGGAGAGTTCCTTCTCTCTGCCCGTCTCACTGAGGCACTCAGGCTGGGGCAAGAGAGAAGTGGAAGTTAAGTGAACTAATGTGCTGAAGTCAGGTGGATTTCAGCACTGCCAAGGGAGACCTGAGTGACTCTCTGCAAGGACAAGCTTTTATTTAGGACTCTTCTCTCCTTTCCGTTTGGTACCTCCTCACCCCCATGTCTGATCTGTACTGAGGAGTGAATTGACAGCTTTCACTACAATGGAACTCAATAATTTTGGATATAATAAAATATTTACTACCTTTAAAAAAAAAAAACCTATAATTTGGGGATTTCCCTGGTGGTCCAGTGGCTAGAACTCCATGCTCCCAGTTTGGGGGGCTCAGGTTCCATCCCTGGTCAGGGAACTGGATCCCGCGTGCTGCAGCTGAGAGTTGGCATGCTGCAACTAGGAGTTAGCATGCCGCGACTGAAAGATCCCACATGCTGCAATTAAAAAAAAAAAAAAAAAAGATCCCGCATGCTGCAATGAAGATCCTGCGTGCCACAACTAAGACCTGATGCAGCCAAATAAATAAATAAATATTTTAAAAAACTATGATTTTGATTTTAAAATTTTAATTATTTTGCCCTTGTTATAAAATCTGCAGTTTATGAGCGAATGAATGTATGTTTCATAGTAGTTTAAAATACTTTATGTGACATTGGAAGATTGTCTCAATTTGGAAAGCAAAGCAATTATGCCAGTAGGTACTCAGTCAATGACAAATGTTGTTTATCAGATAACTGCTAAGAATACATTTTATAAATTAACCCATATAATGCTTTATCAGTATTATGGTCTATCTGATGATTGTTAAATATGCCAGCAACTTCAAGTGTTAAATAAATTGCTTCAGTCCGGAGTTGATGTCTTTCTCTTCGTGGCTGTATATTATTACATTATTTATTCTCCTAAATAAGGTCATCTTATGACCTACAGAATTCCTAGGAATCTCTACTCACTTTGAAATTCAGATTTATTGGATCAATTTGTAAGGTCAAAGTTGTGCCACCACTACACAGGCACAAGAATTTCTTCAGCTATAGGCTCGGGTTACACCTTGGATCCACAGAAGAGTTTTACATTTAATTCTGGACTTTAAAAGAACCAGGATAGGAGCAGGAAGGATTGTGGATGAGTTAACGAGGAAAGCAAAGGTCAGTGAGGTCAGAAGGCTGGTCAAGGTTGCAGAGGTGTCTCAGTTACTTACTTGTGATTTTCTTTAGACCTCAGTTGTATGAGTGCTACACTGGAGGCACTGTACTCAATCTCTCTAGCCTTATAATATGATGTTAATGTCTTTTGCTCTCCACATGGTTTTTCTCAAGACACTTTATAAAACTATGGTGATCTTCTGAACCCAACAGCTGGTGATATAACAAGGTCATTTTCAGATTTAGGAAATATCTGAAATATATTTCATAAATATAAAAGTCTAGCAAAGTCAAGCAAAGATACAAACATATTTTACCTTTAGAAAATCTAGCAAAGGTAAAAAAAAAATCAAATCACATTTACTTATACATTTAAATAATTGCCTTTTTCATAAAAATGCTTTAAGAAATTAAGACAATGCCAGTAAATCTCCCTATTTATTGTCTACTTTGGACTCAATTGTGCCCCCAAATTCACATGTTGAACCCTAACTCCCAATGTGACTGTCTTTGGAGACAGGCCCCTAAGGACGTAATTAAAGTTAAATGAGGTCACAAGGATGGGTCCCTAGTCTGATAGGGCTGAGGACCTTAGAAGAAGAGGAAGAGGTCTCTCTGTCTTTCTCTCTCTCTCTCTCTCTCTCTCTTTCTCTCTCTCTTTATGCACACAAAGGAAAGGCCATGTGAGGACACAGCAAGAAGATGGCCATCTACAAACTAGGAAGAGAGGTCTCACCAGAACCCATTCGAACCTTGATCTTGAACTTTCCAGCCTCCAGAGCTATGAGAAAATAAATTTCTGTTGCTTAAGACACGTAGTCTGTGCTCTTCTGTTATGGCAGCCCAAGCTAACTAAGACATTCTCCATACTTATTAAAGGTACAGAGAAATGAATAAAATATGCCATAGAGGTCCATGGGAGTCCTCAGAATAGCTCTAGTGCTATTCTTTGTGGAATGCTTGGCTTTCTGGAAATCATGGCATCTAACCCTAACTCCCTATTGGGTTGCAAAAGGGAAGATCTGACTCTGGTATCACTCTAATTAATATTCAGGTAATGTATACCACATGTGTAATTTTAAACGAAACAGTGGCAAAGTCTATCTGTTGATATTTACAGACACTCAAGATGATGTCTTAAGATTCATTCTGTCCAAGATAGAGAAAGGTACTGGTGTTCCCTCCAGGGTGGAGAATACTGTGGGGTGTCCTATAGGGCTGCAATGTCGTCACTACCAGCTTTCTTGGACTTCTCCAGGTTGTTCTGCCTTCTCTCACAGTGAGTAAGCATAGGGACAAGCAAAAAATAATACCGAAGTCAGAGGTGAATGTTATCTTCCCTCCCAGTTACTAGAATCAAAAGGGTGTAATTGAGTAATCATCCACAAGCACAGAGAAGCGAACGGTTAAGTGGCTTGCCCACAGTGTTCATTCACAGGAAGTAAATAGAGTCCAGATATGAAACCAGCTTTCTCAGATTCCATTGTTCAAGCTCTTACCCAGTCCACTACACATAACTCCTCTCTCTATATATGGAGAATACGACTGGGCCTAAAAAATGTATGGCACAGGCTCCATGGGATAGCAAAATACTTTATGTCCTATAATGGGTGCATATTACTCAATGGAAAACAGCATGAAATATGAGATGTTTTTAAAAACACCAAAGCCATTCCAAACAACTGGGTGTTATAGTGTAAATTGTTTTCTTCCTTTGTAAATTATCTGGGATGTGGACAAGTCAAATGATCCTCATGTATGTTCACGAGAAGTAAACAAACTTATTTACTTTCCTTGACTGGTTCTCATTTTGTTGTCTCTTATAGAGGTGCATTCTTTAAAGAAAAATAATGATTTGGTTGTGTGACCTTTGTCAAAATCGTTTGTAAACACTCCTGCATAATGGAAAAGAATCAACCTTGATATAAACTAAAATACAGCTGTTTTTCTTGACTGAAAGTACTTGCCTAAAAAAGAATTTCAATTTGCTTTCAACTATCAAAGATGCGATGTTGTTTTATCTGTAGCACAGGAGAGTAAAGTAACAACAAAAATCAATCTCTGAATTTCTAAGAAGATCATGCAGGTTGTTCCAAGTCTATATGTCTGAAATTATGTAATGCAGATTTTAATGTTACTTGAACTTGCTTTCCGTTTAAAAAGTATTGGTCTTATAAGCAAAATCCACTACAGGCAATTACTTTTAATTGTAGTTTTTCATGCAGTTTGTAGTATCCAGGTTTTTATTTACCCAGTAAGCTGGTAATAAATTGTTATCTTGAACAATTCACAACTTGACAATTTAACATTTTGCCATAATATTAACTAAGAAGAATTCCATTTGCTGCTGACAAGTGGGGTCATACTTTCCAGTAGCTCTTGCGAGTACATTTTGGTCAGCCAAGGGCGTGCTTAGGTAAACTGTCTCACCTAACACCAAAACCCTGTAGTTTATAGTAAAAGATAAAAGTGGCAATCTTACAATAAAGGCTCAGTAGGGAGTCAGCTCACTCTGGGAATGGTATTGCATGGTACTAAGAACAAGAATATTTAATTGGTTTCAAGTTTTATTTCTCTTTCTTGGAATAAGATCTCACAAGAGAATAATAAAGAGGCACACAATAAGGGCAAATTAAAATGATCTAGTATGGAAGTTTAGGGATCTTGAACAAGATCCTCCCATCTGTAGCAACTGCCATTTTAGATAGGTGAAACATATCTGAATTTTAAAAAATCAAACTTCTGGGGAACAGGTACTGTGAGCTACCATACTAATAAGTAATGGTTCTCGCTCTGTGTTTCCTAAATTCCTCCTGTAGCACTTTATTGTGCATTTCCTTTCCTTCAGTCATCCGTGGAAATGAAGTCCCTGGTTAGAGGAGATGAAGAGTGTCTGGTCATCATCTTTTAACTAAGAAATTCTCATAGGCTTGATGATAGGTATTGTATCTAATCTAAACATTTTCTTCTCTGTAATGAATAATCTCACTTCCCTGCATCTTTCCTCATCTCCTCTCATTTCAAAATCCCTGGTTCATTGGAGAGCTGGAAAGAGCAATAGGCAAAGGATTAAAAGTTAAGCCTCTACTTACAATTCTGCCACGAACTAAGTGTGTGCCTTTGGATAAAACACTTCAACCTTTCTGAGATTCATCGTCAGTAAAATGTGAAGTTTGGACAGATTTATCTCTGACTATTTGTCTAGCTCTAAAACCAAAGTTCTGATGCTTCCCTGAAATCTATCCAGTTCTCCCAGGTTAATTAGGGAATCTAGAACTGGACATAGCACACTGGTGCTAAGTATAGAAGTTAAGTCATGACTGTGACTTGCTTTATTATTATTTCTGAATCCTAGTCTCACAATAATATTTTTAAATTGTTGGACTTCAGTGGTAAAAGAATCATGTGATTATTCATGTTAACCTCAAGACTTTTTTCCTGCTAATCTTGTTCATCCTTATTAGCTTAGAATATTTTTAGCTTTGTTTTTAAGTGTATCAGCTGAAGATTTACCTGATTACACTCATTTTGTTTGCTACTCATTATTCCTCCAGCGTATTATTTCATTATTATAATCTGGGCAACCATGGACTGGCCAGCCTTTCCACCCAGCAATACATCATTTACTCCCTTAATTATAATTTTCACAAATCACCAAAGAAAATATTCAGCAGTATCAGGCCTGGTGCTGGTCCCAGACAACTACCACCAGTACTGACACTGATCCTCTAATAAGTCCTTTCTGCATAATGACCATGAGTTGTGTGATTCATCCTAGAGCCTATGTTCCCAACTGACTTATTTTCCATGTCCCTGTTTATTTGACTATGTTTAGTGTGTATATGTTCTATTGATCTACTTCCTTTGAGAGATAGAAAAGCAGCCCAAGTTGATAGGTTGACACCTAGAAACCTATTTAGATGATATATGACAAAAGGAAACTTAGCATGGCAGGAAAATGAAAAAACAAAAGCAACCAAAAAATCATAGCCAACTGAACTATATCAGTTACTATATTAAATATAATCTCCAATTAAAAACAGAATTATCAGAATAGATAATAATACAAACCCAACTATATGCCGCCAATATGAAGCACACTTTATTGTTTTTAATTATATATATGTAAGACTTTACTTTTTTAAAAATTTATTTATTTTTTGGCTGTGTCAGGTCTTAGTTTCGGCATGCGGGCTCTTCGTTGTGGTGCGCAGGATTAGTTGCCCTGCAGCATGTTGGATCTTAGTTCCCCGACCAGGGATGGAACCCGCGTCCCCTGCATTGGAAGGCGGATTCTTAACCACTGGACCACCAGGGAAGTCCCGAAGCACACTTTAAATATAGAGTTGCAAATAGTTTAAAAGTAAAAGGATAGGGAATAAAACACTATCCAGGCACTAACCATAAGAAAGCTAGTGTGACTGTATTTATGTCAAAGTAGCCTTCAAATAAGAAGTATTATCCAAGATAAAGAGAGATATTTTATAATATAAAAAATTGAATTTATCAAAAACATGACAATTTTGAATGTAATACAACTAATAACAAAGCTTCAAAGTACATGAAACAAAAATTGACAAAACTAAATAGGGAAATAGATAAATTCACAATCATCACAGGAGACTTTAACGGCCAACTCTCAGCAATTGATAGAACAAATAAATTTTTTAAAAGTCAATAGCAATATAGAAGATATGAATGACACTAACAAGTCACCTAATAGACTTTTATAGAATACTACATCTGACAGATGCAGAATATACATTCTCTTCAAGCAGACATGGAATATTAAACAAAAAAGACAATATGCTAGTCTATTAAAAATTTTCAATATATTTAAAAGGATTGAAATCACAGTATTTTATCTGATCCCAACAGAATATTAGAAATCAATAACAAAAAGATATCAATAAATTCCTCCAAATATTTGGATTTTAGGCAATACTTTTAAATGACCCATTGGCCAAAGAAGAAGTCACAAGAAAAGTTAGAAAATATTTTGAATGGAACAATAAAAAATACAACATATTGAAATTTGTAAGATGCAGCTAAAAGAATGTTTAAAAGGAAATCCATAGCTTTAAATATTTATATTAGAAAAACAAGAGACCTCTAAAATTAATTATCTACCCTTCCACCTTAAAATTCTAGAAAAATAAAAGCAAATTAAGGGACTTCCTTGGCGGTCCAGTGGTTAAGACTCCATGCTCCCAGTGCAGAGGGCACGGGTTCGATCCCTGGTCCGGGAAGATCCCACATGCTGCAGAGCAACTAAGCCCGTGTGCCACAACTACTGAGCCTGCGCTCTAGAGCCCACGAGCCACAACCATTGAGCCCGTGTGCCTAGAGCCTGTGCTCGGCAACAAGAGAAGGCACCGCAATGAGAAGCATGCACACAGCAATGAAGACCCAATGCAGCCAAGGAAATAATAATAATAATAAATAAATAAAAATAAATTAAAGTTTTTAAAAATTTTAAAAAAATAAAGAGAGCAGAAGTCAATGAAATGAATCTCAAATAATAATAAAATTAACATTTGGAAGAATCAAAAGTTGGTTCCTCTGAAAAGTTAATACAAGTGAAGCCTCTGTCAAAACTAATCAAAAACAAAAGGTAGAAAAAAGAAAATACCAAAATCAAGAATGAAAGAAGGACTATCACCACAGATCCTATAGAAGAATAGGAGATTAAGAAGAAGAAGAAGAAAATACTATGGACAGCTCTGTGCCAACAATTTTGACAACACAGATGAAATGGACAAATTCCTTGAGAAAGATTATTTCCAAAATGTATACAAGGAGAAATATATAACCTGAATAAGAGTATCTATGTTAAAGAAATTGAATTTGTAGCCCTACATTGGGAGCCAAGTGCTGTAGTCTGATGGAAAGGAAGGCGGGCAATGGGGACATAGTTCTTCCCACTGATCTAAAAAACAATCTGAGTCATAGGCCATGCACCTTAAAGCTGTCCAAGATCTCAGACATCATCTAGGTCAACTCTCTAATTTTACAGGTGGAGAACTTGACACCCAGAGAGGTTAAATATTTGCCCATGATCACCAGGCTAGTTAGTGGTAACCAAAATATCCATATTCCCAACGCCATATGAAGTCATTATATCTGGATGCCTCTCACACTTACAATTACCCACCATTTTCAAAGTCAAAGTCAGTGGCCCATCAGTGCTTACACCCTTCAGTCTCCCTCAGTCCCTTTAAGACTTTCTCTGATAGATACTCGAACTAGATTTAGACCAGAAAGGAAAGAGTGAGTAACTGTGCCTGAGCCCATAAGCCTCTAGGGCTGGCTCACAACTGAGAAAGAGTTTCATCGCAAGGAACTGCATTTCAGTTTCTTCCAGCCACTTCTCCATAGAGGTTTTAAGACCAGAGAGGGGAATGCAGTGCATCATTGAATTGAACCATGAGGCGAACGCAACCGTTCATTTGCATTGAGTTTAAGCATAGTAATTTTATTGGGCTTTAAAAATAAATGTGAGGGTCATTTATATTTTCACGATGTAAGCAAAATTTTGCCCTCCAAACTATAACCTCATTGTTTTTACTCCTGTGTAATTTTAGAAAACCTAGAGACCATGCTTGTCTCCCAGATTTCCTTTGGAGACTGGGTCTGCCGTCTAATGCTCTGTTTATATTTTAATACAAACTGACTTTCCTCATGGTAGTAAAAGCTTTGCAGGGCTGTGTGTGTGGGAACAGTGGATATTGGGGGCCTGGAATTACCCAAACCATTGACCCTCAGAAAGACTTCCTCTTTTATCCTTGCACCCAGACATTTTGGACTATTACAGAAAGAGATTTTCATGGCTAGAGTTGCTGTTCCCATAGTCGCTAGTCATTCACCTTGGTGTGTTTCAGAGCGCTGTGAGAAATCCTGTCAGCACCAGTCAAATTGGGAGGCCCCAAGAGGTCTTGAAGTCCATGGATGACTCAGTAGGTAAGCTCCAGAGAACTGCAAAGTCTGCTGATTCTCTTTCCTCCAACTCTTTTGACCTGACTTCCCAGGCCCTCAAACTGAGACGTGTAGGCCAGGTAGCCCTCACCAAGGCTGCTGAAAATACAAACTGAGAACTCGGCGGGGAGGCGGGGAGTAAAACTGTGAATTCGTAAATGTATTTGGAAAGGATCATTTCTGGAAAGTTTCCAAAATGTATTAATTGGGCAACAGCTAGTCAGCTGTTTTGGAAAAATGAGTCAAAGTTGAATGCCTTCCATTGTACATTATAATAAATAAGCCTCTCTTTAGGATGCTAATATTAGCCTTTCTTTCTAATTCATGTTTTTTAATAAAAAGAAATACATTCATATTTTCCCTAATTTTCTTCTTTTCTCATCATGCCAAGATTTATGATGTACTTCAAAATTTGGTTTCAAATGTCTGTTTTAATTATATATGAACCACCGTTAAGTGCCCTGGTGCCAATGTGTTAAGAGCCTTTAGCGACCGCATCTAACATGAATCTAGACATCTATATGTGGGACTCGATGACATGGTGTACTCCTGAGAGCAGCCATTGGATTGATTCCGTAGCGTTGCTGTGGCAGTGTGGAAGCACCATGGGGGCATTTTCAGAAGCAGCATGGAGGCTGTAAGCCAAAACAAAGTGTCCTGGCATAAATCCTCAGTAAATATTTAGTAAGATCAATGGCTACATACAATGTGCTGATGGTAGCTTTTTGCTCTGAGTTAAAATTAAGGTGAATTATATTATCGATGAATTAGGACCTCCTCTACGCCTTTAAAGAACAGGACAGGGGTTTGTTTTTCTTTTTGTTTTTTGTTTTTTTCCACACACAACTTACGTATCTTGCTAGTTACCAGACATTGCATCCTAATGCTTACACATTCTTTTAACCTATAGCCAGTCTGTAGTGGTTTGGTGACAGTGATGTGACCTACAGAAAAGTCTTGGATAAGAGCCAGGATCAGATTGTGGTGAGTCATTTGACCTCTACTTATGTGGACAGTTTGAAGGTGCTAACAGTCAGTTCATAATCACATTCAAAGCACTCAGTGTGTAATAACCAGCATTGGTAAAAAGCGGTGCCTTTCAGAGAGGGTTCCTTGAAAGTTAGAGGGGAGAAGGAGGACCCAGAGGCCCCTCAAGACTAGAAGATGTTTATAGAAGGCAAGATTCTTGTTGGCCAGGGATAAAAGAATAATTTTCTTCTCCTTTATATATGTTTTCAAAAATCGGTGGTTGCAAGACCTTATCCGGATCTGCATTATCTTAGATATTCTTGAGTACTGTTTTGAGCATTTGGGGTATATTTTCCAGGATGCCCTCTTCCCTCAAAGAGGTTTCCTTCAAAGGAAAGAAGAAGATTTGGGGTTTTAACTTACACCCTGGAAATAAAGAATATTTAACTGAAAGGATCTTCTAGGATAAGAACATAAGACATAACAAATAATTCAATGAAAGCAAATGCAACAATTTTGCTCTCATTTCTGCAACAAAAAAGAAGAGAGAATTGATATTGTCATATTTTTTACAGTCTTTAACAGTCATAAACTCTTTGGTAAGCACTACCTCTCCAGTTGAGCTTATGATCTGAAGTACTAAATCCACTCTGCTGAAGTCAAATCAGTTGTCAAAAGGAAACATCTTTTGACCCTAAAAACTGGTCTGGAGCAGTGATTCTCAAATTCTGGGTCTGGAATCACTAGTCATCCATTATAGTCCTTGTTCATGGATCATGCATGATTCAAGATCTAATGTAATCCCGTCTAAGGCACTCAATTTTTAAGTAAATATTATACACAGAGTACCAGACCTAGACATCTCTTTATAGATTTGTTATCAAAATTGTTGCAACTTGACTTCTAGTTCTGGGCACAGTCCTCCAGGGAACATCTGTGAATTTTTTTGTTGGTTGGTTGGTTTTATTTACCAAAATAGTAGCCCTCTGCCTAAACATAAATTGAGAGCTGCTGGTCTCAAGAGTAATATCAGCAAACTGAGGTTATTTAACTTTAAAATCTACTGTCTGTCTTTGTCTTTGCCTAAGCTAATGACTCATTTCAAGTTGTTCTAGTCAATTATTTCCTGTTTCCTCATTTTGAGTTCAGAAATAATAAAGTAGTGGTTACTGAGTGTTTTGTTTATACGTTTGATCTAACAACTACTGGCTTTTCAGTAAACAAATGCTAACCTCAAAGAAGTTTTCACATTTTCTTTCTTCCAGTATTTCAACATAAGTGACAAGAATTTTCACCAAGGATTTTTCCAGAAATTTGATAGGGCATCTGTGACTCCATCTTTTCAGTCTTAGAATACTGAATGCCAGTAGAAGCTAACACAACATTGTAAAGCAACTATACTCCAATAAAAATTAATTTAAAAAGTAAAATAAAATAAAATATTGAATGCCCCTTGACCATGGACATTGCCATAGTAACTCAGCTCTGTATATTTCATCAGGTTGGCAATGAAGCTCTGGTAGTCTCTGAAAGATGGCCTGATTAGTGTTCAGTAATAATCTTTGCTTTTCTTTGACTACTCCTAAAACACTGAAAATGGTTTATCTTTTGAATGTACTAATGTTTTTCAAAGACAACAATTTCTAAAGAACTCATTCTTTGAAGTTTTTTCTTAGGGAAGTTCCTTAAACAGTTTTCAAATTGCACTGACAAATTGATATAGAGTATATTTGGATGTTTAGTAGTATCAATAAGTCTTATCATCCTGTATTAATTCTACAAATGTTAATCTTTTGTTTGATTGTTTGTTCTACCCCCTAGGAAATCCTGAATTATAAAAGAAATGTCATTAGGAATCAATGACACCGAAGTTTGGAAGAGGCAGTTGGAAATGGTTATATGCACCCTTTGATATACAGAGCCAAAATTATGGACCTGCGTTTCTAAAGTACGCAACAAATTCTTTGTCAAATTTGCTGTAAACAGAGAAAAGGATGATCAGTTGGGCAATGACTTATTATTCCACATTCACACAGCTGTGTCATTTCCTGTCAGCTAAAGGGTGAGGGCTAAGTCCGCACAGCAGCAGTAAATCATATTAGCAGTCAGCATTAATGAGGAAAAACAGGACCAAATTCTGCAACCCAGACCAAAGTACCCTTACCAAACAGCCTACACAGCTTATTGCAATGCCCTTGACAGGACAATCAGCCATAATTTTAAAAGAAAATAAAAGGTTCCTCTCCAAGAGAACAGATTCTTCCCAAACAACAAGTTCAATCCATTGACTTTTATGAGCCTTCTTTCCTCAATTCCTCTTTCTCCAAAAAAAAATCGCCTCCTATTTGGTTGATGTTATATAAGGCCAGCTGAGTTAGCCATCTCAAAAAAGGGACAGTTGTGAAAGTGGCACCCTTCACTACAGAGCAGGTCACAAGTTTACACCCTGCTGTTATTTTATTTTATTTTAAAATTTTTTTTCCTGCTGTTATTTTATATTGAACTTCATGTATTTGAAGCTACTTCATATGCACCATCTCTTAAATTCTCAAAGAGAATGCCTATGACTCATATCCATATTTTCTGACATAACGTCTATGAAAGCATCATGCACATTTTCTGTTTTTAATGTTATCTCTCTGCTCCGTTGACGATGCATATAAGAGACCAGGGCTTTCTCCTCAAGGCACACTTGCTCCTTCAAACACTTCTGCTGGCGTCTGAGGAGAGGCAGGCAACCATGAATAAACAATTAGGATTATGCCTTACAATATTCCGCTGTGAGCCCAGACCTCCCTAAATACACTGAACCTGAGAAGGGAGGGGGAGGGGACGCCTGACGTGTGTTTCTAAAGAGTGTTCGAAAGTAGAGGGCATGTGATCTTCTAAGCAGCCTTATTGTGGGACTTAAAGGAAGCAGATATTATCATTGTGTTGTAAGGATGAAACTAAGGAAAAGAATTCAGTCAGTGTTTGCCCAAGGTCAGACAGTGCTTTAGTTTAGCTGGGACTAAAAGCCAATGTCCTGACTTGTAGGCCGGTGCTCATAGAAAGAACACAGAGCTGTAGTTGTTTATCAGGTCTGTGCCATCCCTAGATGGCTATTCTCTCTCAGTTAGCCCTCTCTCCAGGCCTGGAATCAACATGTTTTGTGTCAGAGGGGATGCAGTTTCTATGGGAGGGGGTGCTTCCCTCTAGTAAGTAAAGGGTTGTTAACCACAGAGGAAAGAATTCTTAAGTTCAGACTTCTTAGGGCAGCTGAATGCTGAATGCACACGATGTAGTAACCAATCCATATTGAAATGTTTGCTATTTTTTCTCTTCTCTTGAACTTAGGTGTAATTAGAGAAAGGAGAGAGTAATAGGAAACAAGAAGAATAACAAAAGACGGGACATTAGGTAATGTATGATTCCCTAGATGGGGCTGCACTCCTTCCAAATGAATGTTTTCCTTAGGGAAAACCTTTTCATTGCAATCTAAAATTTTAGTCTTTTCTAGGACTTTAGGTATCATTTAGATCTGAATATCTCATTGAAGATAAGCAGTTTCATCAAAGTCATAGTTAGTGGAGTGACAGCTGCAAACTTAGAACTGGAGCCATTCATTCAAATAATCAAGTCATTACCCTGCTTCAAGCCTTCCTGTGTCTGACTACCTATTGCCCTTAGAATGAAATCCAAATTCTATGAACCTATCTCCAAGGCCCATTTATTAGCTCCTGCCCTCTTTCTTCTGCTCTCTTATCTATTTTCTCCCTCCTTCAGTGGGCCTACTGACTCCAGCCTTCCTTCTGTTCCTTCCACCTGCTGAGTTCTTCTCTGCATATAACTTTTTCACCGTCTGTTCCCTTGCCTTCCAGTGGACCTTCTCAAGGTTGATTTGTTCTCACCATTGAAGACCCATCCTCCTTAGAGAGGCATTGCCAGGCCACTGGGTCTAATCCCCACCTTCCTACGCTTCATCATGCCATCCTGTTTTGTCTTCATAGAACTTGGCACATTCATTCTTTTTTTTTTTTTAGAAATTCACGTTCTTATTTATTTATTTATTTATTTTATTGATTGATTGATTGATTGCTGTGTTGGGTCTTCGTTTCTGTGCGAGGGCTTTATCTAGTTGTGGCAAGCGGGGACCACTCTTCATCGCGTTGCGCGGGCCTCTCACTATTGCGGCCTCTCGTTGCGGAGCACGGGCTCCAGACGCGCAGGCTCAGTAATTGTGGCTCACGAGCCCAGCTGCTCCGTGGCATGTGGGATCCTCCCAGACCAGGGCTCGAACCCGTGTCCCCTGCATTGGCAGGCAGATTCTCAACCACTGCGCCGCCAGGGAAGCCCCGGCACATTCATTCTTATTTGTGTACTTGCTTACTTCTTTATTGTCTATCTCTTGTCTGCCATATGTACTTTGTGAGAGCAGCAAGCAGGCTGGCTTGTTTACTGTTACATCTACAGTTTCTAGAACAGTGCCTGGCATATAGCAGGTGCTTAATAAATATTTGTTGAACTAAATGCTAAATGAATTTTTAAAATATATTGACTATCTACTACACAGTGAGTAGCAGAGACTCAAAGAAGACAAGGAAAGAATTCTTACCCTAAAAGGATTCAAAGCCTGGTGACTTCAGGCAGTTGGTTTTCTACCCTATTATACAGCCATTAAATTTCACTCAGCAGGGACTCGCCTGGTGGTGCAGTAGTTAAGACTCTGCCTGCCCATGCAGGAGACACGGGTTCGATCCCTGGTCCGGGAAGATCCCACATGCTGAGGAGCAACTAAGCCCTTGCGCCACAACTACTGAGCCTGTGCTCTAGAGACGGTGATCCACAACAAGAGAAGCCACCGCAATGAGAAGCCCACATACCACAACGAGGAGTAGCCCCCGCTCCCCGCAACTAGAGAAAGCCTGTGCTCAGCAATGAAGAACCAACGCAGCCAAAAATAAAATAAATAAAATAAATTTATTTAAATAAATAAATATAATTAATTAATTAAATAATTTCACTCAGCAACTGGCAGATTCCTGGAGATTCAGGTCACCTGATTTCCAAAAATAGTCTGTGATTCCAGATTCTTCATTAAAGTGATTAGGTCTCTCATTTTGCCTGGACCAGACCCTGTTGTTGTTCTGACCATTAGTGGTACCCCCTTTTGCTCTCAAAAGTGTCCCAGCTTATATGATAAATTGCATGGTCATCTTATTCATTGTCAGCCAAATACTAATAATTCGTAACTATTGCTAGTTAGAGCAGCTTAACCACATAAACTATATCAATTCAGGAATGTGGAAGGTCAAATCATATTTCCAGAAAGGAGCAACTTCCTACGTTAAAATTCTGAGGAAAAAAAAAAAAAGGGTGGATCTATTCTCTTAGCGCCAATTAGTGAGTCCACTAATGAGGCCAGAATTTCCCAAGATATGTTCAACAGTTCTGAGAAGTGAAAATAAGAGTTACGTGTGAAATATAAAGTAGGTGGAGGATTCTTTAATGTGCCAGTAACTATCCTGCAAACTTCACTTGCATTTCCTCATCATTACTATTATGACTCTCATTTTACAGATGGTGAAATTGAGGCTTAGAGAGGTTAAGTAACTTATCCAAGGTCACACAAATACACTTCTTTGTGATTTCCTGCCCCCAACCACTATGTCTATTGCTTCTCAAACAAGTAAATAATTAGATCAAAGTTTCCTGTGCTTAAGTAGTTTTGAGGAATGCTGGGTTAAACTACATTAGGTATGCTACCTTTCTATAGAGCTTTTTACCGTTTGTAATATGTCAAAGTGCTTGGCACATCTTCAAGGGGTGATACGGGCACAGTGTCTCCATCACTAATTGGGATACAGGACGCTTTTTGTGAGCACACTTTCTGCAGAGCAAACTTTGGCCCGTGCTGCTTTAGTAACCTGAGCAGGGCCAGCGCTCCCTTTTTCTGTGAGTTAGCCGTGTGTGTGTATGAACACAGCCCTACACACTGAGTCAGTCTTCCTTTGAGTGGCTCCAGTTTTCTCTACTCTGAAAGGAAGAGGAGACCATCCTTAGATCCCTGAGTCTTCATGGTCCTAGGGTTGATACTTACATGTATGCTTTTAACCATGTATCATTGTGTCTTTTCACTCCCCATACTGTACTTTCTGGTTTTTCATCTCATCTTCTTCTCATTTACAAACGTAGAAGTGTCCATGGGGGAACCTATACGGTTTTGTGGTTTTTTTTTTGGCCAATGTCCTTAATACAATTTAATAGGTGAAACCTCTGTAAATTTTGTCATTTGCAACAACATGGATGGACTTGGAGGGCATTATGCTGAGTGAAATAAGTCAGAGAGAAAGACAGATACTCTGTGATATCACTTATATGTGAAATCTAAAAAATAAAACAAACTAGTGAATATAACATAAGAAACAGACCCACAGATATAGAGAAGGAACTAGTGGTTACCAGTGGGGAGAGGGAAGTGGTGAGGGGCAAGATGGGGGTAGGGGATTAAGAGATAACAACTTATATGTATAAAATGAATAAGCTACAAGGATACAGTGCACAGCACAGGGAATATAGCCAATATCTTATAGTAACTATAAATGGAGTATAATCTTTAAAAATTGTGATTCACTGTATTGTACACCTGAAACATATGATACTGTAAATCAACTATACCTCAATACAAAATTTGAAAAATAGGTGCAACCTCCTGATCACTTGAAGCACAGGAAATGAAGATGAGAAAAGAAGGACTTTTTATAGGGAAGAGAGAACAAACGTGTGGCCATTTTTAGTCCTCTCTGAGACTTTCAGGTGGGTGGGTAGGGGGGTGGATGTGGAGGCGAAGTGGAGAGGGAGCGAAGGGTTGTACCTGCACTTTTCAGCTAAGCAGATTTCTATTTTCTGGGTCCAGCCTAGGGTGCTTTGATTTCAGAGGAAGGGAAGCTACAGATAAAGGAATTAAAGGTCAGGATCAGAATCCCTCCTACCCCCTCTTCTCACTGACAGGGGCAATGGCTGACCTTGTGTGTGTAGGTCCCTAGTGCAGTAGGATTGAGTTTCCAGTGGCTTTGGTCACTCAGCTATGAGCACCTTCCACTTTTCTTTCTTCTCCCCTCCCACCTCCCTTTCCCTCTCCTCAAAACCTTTCTCTCTCCTCCTGAGTCACTGGAACTCACTGGTTTCAGAAGCCAGTCTATTGCTGTGACCCAGGCAAGCCAGTTCCGGCATCGGAAGTAACCCGGCTTAGCTATTGTTCCATGGCCTATATACCTGATACAAAACACTTTCTAAGAAAATACAGCCACTTAACCCTTCCCCACCCTTCTGTGTTGGGCAGGAAATGTTTTTGCTTTCATAAATGTTCATGAGGCTTCCGTAGATCAGCCCCTATGAAAACGCTTTTTCAAGAAATTCTGATAAAAGTCAATATGCACAGACAATTCAGTTTCCCACCTCCTCCTTGACTTGTACAGTCCCATCTTTCAGCAAAGCGTCATTGGGGTCTTCAAGTCGTCGCAGAGCCTTGGTCTGGAAATCGATCCCGCATGGTCACCCTAGAGGGCGCATTGTCTACGTGTTCTGCGAGGAGCCAGCCGGCGCTCGCTCCCAGGCTCCATAAAAGGGAGGAGGCGGATCAGTTTCCTTCTCTCATTGAGAAAGAGGATTGGAAGGCTGGGCGTATAAAGCCGCGCAGAGAGCGTGAAACAAAGCAATCGGATCGGAATTGGACTTGGGAAGCGCCGTGCGGAGTCAGGCATAAAACTTGTCGGAGGAGAGTAATGAGCCTGCTTCTCTAGCTCTCCTCGTCTGCGCGGCGCTTCAGGGGTTCCCACCAGCCTTGCGATTTATTTTTATATATCTGCTTTTTATAGAAAGAGAAATATATATATTTTTTCCTCTTAAGTGAAAATTTCTGTTTCAAGAGAAAATAAGGCAAGATCAATGAAGGAGAGAAGAGCCAGCCAGAAATTATCCAGTAAATCTATCATGGATCCTAATCAGAACGTGAAATGCAAGATAGTAGTGGTGGGAGACAGTCAGTGTGGGAAAACCGCCCTGCTGCACGTCTTCGCCAAAGACTGCTTCCCCGAGGTGAGTGTGGCCGGCCGGGGCTGCGAGGAGGTGGGGGTGGGGGGGCGCCCGGCCCGGGGGATCCCCGCGTCGAGGTGGGTTTCCCCTGACTCTCCCTCCTTGACCCGTTTTTCTTTTTTTCAGCCGTCTTTCTCACCATTTACTACTTTCCCCCTGGTTAGACTGCCCGGAAAGGGAAAGTGGGCTGGAAGCGTTGAGGGGTTGGGATGCGCCCGCACATTCTGCTGTTAGCTTCTGAAACTTGTTCGGTCCTGTGTGCAGAATCTGGGGTTGGGAGATTTGGATCCTCCGGTCTTGGAGGATCCGGGTGGGGCGAGAGGGAAGTTAGGGGTTTCGGAAAGGGTCCGCGTGTTCAGTGTGATATCTGGTGGGTGCGGGTTTTGGGGTTTCGTTTTTCCATTGGAGAGTGAGGAGGCGATTATCAGAGGGTGTTCTGCGGGTGTCGTGCATTTTAAGATAACCTCTTTGCCCTCTTTTTTCCCCCTGTCCATCTTGTCCAGAATTACGTCCCTACGGTGTTTGAGAATTACACGGCCAGTTTTGAAATCGACACACAAAGAATAGAGTTGAGCCTGTGGGACACTTCGGGTAAGAGAGTCATCGGACCGCGTGGCGCTCGGGCGGGTTTCCAGCCGCTCAGGGGTGCGCGGCGGGTAGCGGGACTCCGCGCCTGGCACGCTCTCAGCACGGGCCAGCGCGCCACCAGCGCTCGCTCTGCGCCGCTCCTTTAACTTTGCTTCTTACGAGGGATTCCCTGCTGGGTGAAAATTGTGTCCCTTCTGAGTGGGGGTGGGGGAACGACACTGGGTCGGGGGAAAGCCGTGGGAAGAGAAGGGCGCTCTTTGCCCGAGGGGTGACCCAGTGGTAGAAAATGCTTGTAGCCGGGTGGCCGCGGAGCTGTGCCCGAGTCGTCTCGGGGCGGCCGGGAAGGCCAAATGTTGGGGGGATGCGTGTGCCGCCTTGGAATCAACTGGCTCTCGGATGCGAGTGCGCCCCTCCAGGATCTAACCTGCTGCTTGGTGGGTAGGCGGGGAGCGCGGAGAGGGTGGTGGGAGGTGGGAGAAAATCCCCAAAGCAACGCAGTTACAGGCGGATTCCGCGCTTGGGGAGAGAGTAAAGTGAGCGCGAGCGGCCCTGGCGCTCGTGACGCCTACTGCCTGGAATGCGCTGGCGGCGCGGGCAGCACCCGGCGGGCGGTCGCCGGGCCTCCTCTCCGAGCTGCCGGCCGGCCGCCCGCGCCGCCTCGGTGCCGACCGGCAGATCCGAGCCCCCCCGCCCCCGTGATCACTTGGTGTCCCCCGGCCCACGCCATTCCCTCCTGACCCATTGCATCACCCTCCTCCAGTCTACAAGGCGGGCCGTCCTATTCGCCTTTGACCTTCCCGTCCAGTTGAATTATTGGCATGGTGAATTATTTTCAAGGGTCTGGGGTTCAAGGCCGGGTTATCGCCTTCCCACGCGCCCACCCACCAACCTGGCGCGCGATGGTAGGGAGGGCCGGTTACACCGCGGAGGGGAAGGCTTCCCCGCGCGGCCGTTAGGGGTTCGGGCTGGGCCAGGCGCGGTGGGGGCGGGAGCATCCCCGGGAACCTCCGGCTGGAACCCAGACACCCGCCGCCCCAGCCTGCGGTGCCTGGCGGCGGAGTGCAGTTCCCAGGAAGGGCGTAGCCTCTGGAGGAGGAGGAGGAGCCAGTGGGAAGGCCGGGTGAAGGCCCCTGAGCTTAGGTCTGGAAGTTTAGCAGGGAGCTGGGCTGCCGCGGGTGAACCGAGCCAAATCCCGGGTGAAAGTAGGGAGGAGGAGCACGCAAGTGCCAGCACGCAGGCTTTGCTGCCGGGCGGGGAGGCCCGCGAGGTGAACCTGCGCTCAGCTGGGAGTGGCCTCGTGGAGGTGCTTCTGGGCTGCGCGAGCTTCCCACAGCCCTCGACTTTAACCTCGGGAGCCCCCAAGGGACGCAGGGGATTAGAGAGCACAAGGAAGAGACCTTGACTGACAGGGTCGCCGGAGGCAGTGCGGGCACAAAGGCAAGTGAGAAGTCTCGCTCGAGCGCCTCTCACGGTTGGTGCCAGATGCTCCGAGGGCTGCCGTAAGATATGCAGATTTTGTTTCTCCCTGGAGAGTCAGGCTCCTCCTGGAGCCTCGCCAAGGGTAGCAGAACCGGGACCTCACCGTGTTTTGTACTGAGGATTGCACACACTCTCGAAACTATAGGGAAGGTGGTGATAGACGGAATTCTAGTATTTTCTTATTTCAGTAGTTTCCATCATCAGATTTGTACACAGCCTAGTACTTAATGGTCTCAAATTCCCAGACATATCATGGTATTTGTTACGCCTAGTGGGCAGGACAGCTGGTATGGTACCAATAATTAACACCGATTCTCACTCCCCTCCCCCAGCCTGTTTGGACCTAATGCGTGATAAGAATTATTTAGATATGGGGTCTGTGAGTCTGATCCAGTCGTTGATACAAAGCTATGTTTAGATCTTAGCTACTGGTTACCACAGACTTCTGTGTGCAGATCCTCTACCTCCCTGAGTCTCATTTCATCATCTAAAAAAAAAGGATACAGAACCACATAATGTGCAGGATCTCTCCCAGCTGTATACTTCTTGGCTTTAGATCACCAGACAGGCAAGTCTTTTTGTTTCCAGGGATGTTGGTTGGCTTCAGCTCTTAGTCCCAGTGGATCTGCCATCCCATCCTGCAGTTTTCACGACCTACAAAGCAAGCCAGGCTCTGAACAGAGCCACTGCTTTCTGGTGGATTTAAGAAGGAGACACATTTGGGCAGGGAGGGGGCATGGGTGGGCTTATAGGAATATTGGGTTGTGCATCCCCTCTCAAGCTTCAAGTGTCACAGGACCACCAATGGAGATTTTAAATTACGTGCCCAAAGAGCCAAATTGACTTTTTTTTTTTTTTAAAGAAGAGAAAAGGCACATGTTTAACAAAGCCTAGAAAACAAAATGTGGGCAGTTTATAGTTGGAGGCTCTGCTTCACATGTGCAGATAAATATCACTTCGTATATTTTCAAGTATTTAATCCAAACTACAGTTTGTGGTCTCTGCACACATAGCATCGTGCCTTGCACACAGTAGTCACCCAATAAAATCTGTTGAATGAACAAATGAATAATCATATGCGTCGTTTCCAAGGAGATGAAATTCCCTGACATTTATTACCACTGAATTACCTGTGCACAAAGAATGGCAACTTTATAAATATTGCCTTTCATCAAATTAAAGATAATCACCTGAAATGAAGTCTGTAGTGAAATAATCACTTCTATTTTTGTTTAATGAAACAAAACCTATGCATATTTAACTAAAATATAAAGGTTTGAAAAGACTGTGATTAAGAAAATATCACACAGCAAAATTATCCAGTAATGAAATCTTAGTTCAAATTTAGATTGAGTTTTATACATAATGGGAAAAAGGCATAAGGGAATTATTTAGAATCCCATTATGTTGTTTGTGAGGTGAAATGTGAGTTAATTAAACACAGTCATGAAGCATTGCCTGGATTCTAGGAGTAGACTGTTTCCACCAAAAATGGTTTATCATTCATGAGTGAAATACATCTAGCAAGAACTGTTGCATCAGCAACTAATCACTTCACGTATCTTTAACCGTTTTTCATTTCATCTCAAGCTTTTCATGGCAAATTTCTGAACAGGATTATTTTTTGACAAACATTTGACATTTTCTTTGCCCACTAAGACATTTGTTTAGTTTGGGTTGTGAAAATAATTGTGTGTGCCTGATGCCTCTTGATACATTTATTTTTTCCAACTGCTATCAATTTAACTCTGGAGAAAAGATCCAAGCCAAGTGTCTAAAGTCCTAAATGTCAGATTTTTTTTTCCCCTTCTAGAACTTTGTGAAAGTTAGAGGGAAAATGAGGCATGTAACTTCTCCTACATAGGGAGAGAGATGGCATAAACTTTGTCCTTTGAATGGCATTCACATCCTGCTTAGCCTCCTAGCAGACATTAGGAGATAGAAGCTGTTCTCATATCCGGTTTCTGTACTTGGACAGCTTCTCATAAGGGGTTCTCCTTTTCCCCCCAGCAGCATACGATTATGCACAGGCAGAACTCTGCCAGTTTGGGTGTAGGAAAGAACATCAAGTGGAATTAGGATTTGTGGGACCTCGTTGCACCAAGAGAAAAGATAATTCATTCCCTACTTTCTGAGGCACAGTAATGTATAGTCTCATTTTTTCTCTCTCTCTTTCCCTCTTCCTTTCTGCATCTACTATGTGCAGGGCTTCTTTCAGGCCTTAGAGATACAGAGTTAATTAAAATATGGTCCTGCCCCTAAGACGCATACAGTCCAGGTAAGGCAGAGAGTGGGGGTAAGGAAGCTCTCCCCACTTAGTGTAGCTCACATGCAACCTATGATGAGCCAATTTTGTCAGATTCTTGAACCCAGGTGCCCTTTGCATCTGATTGCTGTGGATTTCCCTTGTTAGGCATCCCTAATGCTGATAGATCTTCTAGATCCTCAGGCAGGAAACTTTTCCCGCCGCCCCCAAGGCACACACCAATTAAAGAAGCAGCCACAAATGGCACTTTGCCAGTCGATTTCTTATGGCTGCTTAAAGTTATTCCAGCCCCCTAAAAGGAAACAAAATTGGAAAAGATACATGCACCCCAATGTTCATTGCAACAC
Source organism: Balaenoptera ricei (assembly GCF_028023285.1). Lineage (NCBI taxonomy): Eukaryota > Metazoa > Chordata > Mammalia > Artiodactyla > Balaenopteridae > Balaenoptera > Balaenoptera ricei. The sequence goes on along the minus strand of NC_082645.1, from coordinate 41,175,335 downwards.
TGTTTACAATAGCCAGGACATGGAAACAACCTCAGAGTCCATCGACAGAGGAATGGATAAAGAAGATGTACATGTATACAATGGAGTATTACTCAGCCATAAAAAAGAACGAAATAATGCCATTTGCAGCAACATAGATGGACCTAGAGATTGTCATACTGAGTGAAGTCAGACAGAGATAGACAAATGTCATATGATATCACGTATGTGTGGAATCTAAAAAAATGGTACAAATGAACTTATTTACAAAACAGAAATAGAGTCACAGATGTAGAAAACAAACTTATGGTTACGTGGGGGAAAGTGGGATGGGGGGGGATAAATTGGGAGATTGGGATTGACATATACACACTACTATATATAAAATAGATAATCAACAAGGACCTACTGTATAGCACAGGGAACTCTACTCAATACTCTGTAATGGCCTATATGGGAAAAGAATCTAAAAGAGTGGGTATATGTATATATGCAACTGGTTCACTTTGCTGTACACCTGAAACTAACACAGCATTATAAATCAACTACACTCCAATAAAAATTTTAAAAAAAAAGAAACAAAACCCTCTTATAAATAACTGCACTGTGACTCCTCTAAAAGATAGTCTTTAGATACAGGTCTATGATTTCTTGATTTTAATGAGAAATATTTCCTATTCCCTTTCATTGATAATAAGATGAGCATTTTGATTAAAAGTTGCAGAAATGCTCCTATTGATTTTTCAAATTCACTCAGTGAGTTTCTGCAAAACAATGGGTAATGGTTTCAACATTTTGAAGTGATAAGTGAGACCAAAGTAGTCTTGTGCTTCAGAATCTGCCAGATTTGCCAAGCATAGAAGCAACTTGTAGCATAAAGCCAGTGTCTACTAATAATAGAAACTTTGTCATATAAGGATCACCATATCTTTTCCTAAGTGATTTGATTGCAGTGTAATTTCAGCACATGTGATTTAGGGAGTAATAATCATTCATTTCAGCTTTTAACCAGGGCAAGTTAATGCACATTTTATTTAAGGCATATTGTTAGTTTTAAAATACTCAATTCAGCTGCTAATATTCCCCCACAATAACTATGCTGTTGCCTCATAAACACGCTTTTGAATCCTGTCCTGATACAAGGTTCTTTTAGGCCACGAGTGCTAAAGTTAGCACTTCCTGTACTAGTTTTTAGCAGTATTAACAGAGAATGTAGTATTCTTAGGGAAGAGAGGAAAATCTTAATTACTCATGGCCTGACTTTGAGGACAAACTCCTCTATAACCATAAGTCTACCTATCAATATATTGTTGTATTTATAGATCATACATCAGGTTTGAAGAATAGTCTCAGTGACAAGCACTCTTGAAATATTTCTTAACAGGGATGGAAATGTTTCAGCAATGTGGAGGTTAGTCAATAATCCAGAAAAGCAGCATCAAAAGGATCACTGGTCCCTTTTTTGTGATTTAACATGTAAATTAACACATCAAGGCAAGACTTATAGAAATGATTGAAACTAGTAAACATTTTTTAGGGCATTCGGTGTGCATGAACTCTGCTAAAGGCTGTGGGAGCAGGGACAAGCCTGGCTAGGACAGTGCCTGCCCTCAAGGTACTCACTGTCTAGTACTTGTTTATAGGAGGCTGGGCCTGGAGGTTCTAAAGCTGGATTCACTTAGCAAGAAGATCCAAAAAACTGTTGAAGCCTGCAGGGCCAGCCCAAGCCCCCTGACTTGTGACTCATCGAAACCCACCACAATTTCTTCCTCATCTCTCGAAGGTGACTCAGTTCTTAAGAACTCTTTAACATCCCTCCCACTTGGAAACATGCTTACAGTTGAATGACTATCAGGGAGAACAAGATTCTGAAAGTTGAAGAATTTTAACTTAACCTTGTTAGAGAAAGGGGGAGGGCAAGAATTTATGAAGAAGCCAAAGAAGCATGGGTGCTTGTGTTGTGAATATCAAGGGCAAAATTGCACAAAATCAGTTAGAACATAAGGTAGTAATGAGCTCTAGGAGCTTAGAGTTCCAAAGCCAGGTTCAACTCTTGAGTTTTCACCCTGAAACTCTGTAAGAGATGTGGGTTAAAGGCAAAACAGCCCTGGGTTTGGATAGTGATTTCTAGTAAGAAATACATAAAACTACATTTGGAGAATTGTCCACTGTGCAATGATTTCCGTTGAAACTATAGATCAAAAAAAGGAGGAAGATATAAATTCCCTTTCTAAGTTTATATCTGTGTCTAGATCTCTGTCTCTCTTTAGTTTAAACCCCATTTAGTGCTGGGTTTTTTCCAATCTAGTTTCTTGCTAAGTTGCACATTTTCAGTGAGGCATCCAGATTTATCATTCTGATGCCACCTGAAATAACCAGATGTTTTCTCATTAATCCAGTTCTTTTGCATGTAGATGTGACACCAAGGACCAATAGTTCCTCCAGCTAGCTCATGGTGTCTGATGGTCCATGGCAAATGAATTACTTGTGTCTCAACCATTTTCTGATGCCCTTTAAATTTCTTCTCAGTTACAATATATTGCCAACGTTACTCAGAGACACCCTTGACATAACAGAAATTTCACTGGCATGAACATAAGCTGCCTCAGAAGTCCGACCAGGTGTTGTGCACATTAGCTTTGAAACATGAGCCTGATGACATAGTATGTGGCAGGGCAGATTCACTCATGGGTTATTACTGAATGATAATGTAATTTTTTTAGATGTATACGTATCTACTCTTATCCCTAAGGTTCTGTGACTTATTGTAGTTCCACTTTAAGTAAAATGTTTTGATTCTTATATTTTTAAAGTATCTCAGTAAGATTGGGAGTTTAACCCTAAACCTTTATTTAAAGCTCAAAAGTAGTCTTATTTCTACCTCTTTGACTTTCTATACAACTACGTATCTGCATTGTTCCCGGAAATTGAAAATATTGATTCTTTTCTTAATAGCAACAGAGAAGTGCCCCCAAATTTTCATAAAATCTGTTTATAATTTCTGTTAAGCTGAACCTATAGAAGAAACAAATAAAATATCCTTCCTGGCAATACTTGTTGCATATTTGAGGGCCTGGTGCCTGTAGTGCAGACTGCTTGGAAAAAGAGTTCAACAGTCTTATATTGAGCCAGACCCAGAGTTCTGCCTGGACTTGATTCACATTCCTGAGATGATTGCTGATTTGGAGCTTTCACTCTGAGTGGAGATGGCATGACGAAATGGAATCTTGTAATAACTGGGCAGATCATCCACATGGTAACTGCTGTTGGGTACAGGTGTTCTCTTGGTGATCACTAAAAATACCAAAAGTTAACATATTTTCTCTCCCCAAAATATGCAGTATCCCTGATTTTATTGTTCTAGGTAGGAATTTCTTATGGGAGAAAGAGAAGTTGTTCAATTTAAGGTTCAAGTAAAAGAAGTTGTATTTATGAAATAGTCAACTAAAGTTTTCAGTTCTCAAGCTCCTATAAAGCCTCCCAGTGTTCGAACTCGTTTTGCAAAAGGTTCCCTAAAGCCTCCCTTTTGGGCATGAATCTTCTTACATTTACTTATGTACATATATGGTGTGTTCTGTCTTTGTGAAGAGATGACTTAAGCGGACAGGTATGTGTCTGCAGAAGTAGTTTCTGGGTGAGGCACTTTGTGACCATTCTTGGGCTGGAAAGACTGCTCTCACCCAGAATTAATGATCTTGAAGACAAAGATGGGTAGACCTGAACAGTTTCAGAAACCTTTTGGAACTTTGCTGATGTTTGCCAAACTCGAAGGACTCAGAGAACCTCACATGGCACTATTCCAGTCTCCACCCAAGCAAAGCTTGTTCTTTGTGGGGTTTGGGAGCACACATTTTGCATATGTGGTGTCATCATTTCTTTACAGTGTGGAATTTTTTGAAATTTTCCTTTTGATGATCTGATGGTTAAATAGAAAGGACCTTGGAATAGTGCTGGGTGCTTAAAGTTACACAAAGTGTAAGAGAAATGCTGCATCTGAGAACTACCATGTGCAAGAAAGCCTATTCCACATGGTGAGAAAGAGTTTTATTTGACAAGCAAAGCTCAGTACCTAGACTAACTGACTTTAGATCTAGTACTTTCTTGGGCACTAGAGTACATACTATATGTATGTCAGTACCTACTATATACTGCAGTTAAAGTTCAGTTCTTTTCTACATAATACACAATTATTCAGTGTTCTTTCTTGCCTTGTGTTTAGCTCTATAGTTACCTTGGAAGCTTTTCACATGCATCTTTAAAAAAAAATCTGTAGAAGTTAATATTTTACTGTTTGACTTAACAGAATGCTGTAAGGCTTTTCTGGAGGGATGGAGGAGTGAGGGGCAGGTATTGTTCCTGTCTCATCGACTTGCTTTCTGCTTCTTCCTTTGGTGTCACTTCTCCCTGCCTGTATTGCTTCTCACTTCATAGGGGCATTCCTGGAATTCCTCTTTATTTTTTCTTGGCTGACGAGTTAGCTCCCGCATGCCTGTGATCACACCGTGCACCCTCAAGCTTTGCTTTTCTTCCTTGCTTTGTGCGGTAGCTTGGGCTTTATAGGCAAGAATTCCAAGTGCTTAAATGCAGAGTAAACACTTGCAAGTTACACTGGATTTACCCTCCCCCCGGGTCCCACACCCTCCCACACCCCGCCCGAAGGTCGTGCTTAGCTGATGATTGTTAGATTCTTCCTGGTAGGACAAGTTCTTTTATCATTCTCTATCAGTTTACTATGAAAAAATTCAGACCATGGATTTTTCTATTCAAAGTTTTAACCATGCCCTATCAAAAAATATAATGAATAAGTGGTCTTGTTACGTTTAATGACAAATTACTCTTGTGGTTAGTGGTTAAGCAAATTATGCTTATAACTAATAAATGTGGAGATCAGTTTTATTACTACCTTTGGACACTCTTGTGGATCTAAAAGCGCTGTTCATTAGCAAAAGTAATAAGACAGATCAAAGTATCACTCCTAATTAGATCTTGTTAAAGCTCTTAAAAATTACCTCTGTACCTCAACAAGCAAGGTGGCATATTTCTCATGAACCTTAATATATATATATATTTAATATGTATTTTCATTCAAAACATTAAACCAAATAAAAACAAAAGCAGAATCAAACCTCCATAAGAATTTGGTTTCAGTTGCAAACTCCATTTCATTTTAAAGTCAGGCCAGTACTTAACATTTTGCAGATATTTGGGTACACCCACTAAGTACAGAAGGCAGCTCCCTTGATTCTAGGAAGCAGGAGTCTCCAGCAGTGACAGAGGGCTGAAGACAAAGCCACATCCCCTTTGTGGCCATAAAATGGGAGAGGGAGAGAAGCCCAGTACACTAAGGGAGGATTATTCTCTCTAGCCACGTGGTGGCTTGGAAGTTAAAACCATTCCTCTGGATTTTCCCAGTAGTTTGAATTTTAATTACTCTATTTTAGCACCCTTGTAATTCTCCAGCTGTCTTTCCTTAATTTTGTGTCTGGAAAAGATGGTTTTCACTGTTATGTAGAGTAGTCTTAGATCAGAGATTAGCAATGTGTACTTACTTTCATCTTAGTCACAGATTATGTCCTGAAGGAATAAGGCACCTGGAGAAGGCTGTCCTCCAAAGTTCAGGTCTGCTGGAGACTGGAAAGTATCCACGGCGAGATAGTTTTCTTCCCAATGGTAGTGATTTCCAAGAAGGGAGATCTCTGAAGCCTAGTTAGGCTTCTGACATCCTGAGTTGTTGGAACACTGTGACCTTCTAGATTTGGGGTCAGGTCATCTCCTGCTAACTTGGAAGAGCAGAGGAAATCCTCATGTATGTGTCTGGTATTTGGATTTCCACTCTGTGATCTGGAATTTTCTGATTCCATGTTTGGAAAACGAGATTCCCCAATAATTACAGCAGAAGCTGTGTCCAGGTTAGACTTTGGACACGGAAACAGAAGCTGCAATTCAGAAAGTCTGAACTTCACGGAACAAATACGGAAATGCCAGTGTATCCACGTAGAGTGATAAGCCATCTCATTTCTGATCCTCTCAAAAATGTTGACGTTAATGAACTATTTGTGAATTTTTCTTGTAACCTCAGATTTTTTTTTTTTTTTTTTTGAGTGGCTGAGAAGGCAGCAGCCATAGCGTGTCATTTTCAGAAAACAGCCTTTCAGAAACAAGCTTTCAGAAACAGCCTATTCTTATAGGCCTTACTATTTTAAATGGCTTTTTTTTTTTTTTTTTTTTTTTTTTTAAACGTTAAACGCTTTAAGCTTTTGGAAAGTATCTTTTTGTTGTCAGTCTCTCCTCCATCAGGGTCCTGATTCCAGATGTGGGCAGGGAGCTGCTGTAGCTCAGGACAGATTCTGGCTTAGTTGGTCTATATTTGTTCACACTTTTCTTCCTGATTCCTAGAACATTTCGCTTCCTTCTGGCTTGGTAGACACACCTGGCTTGAAGTTGTCACTTTCCATCCCTAAAGCGGCTGCTGAAAGACCACAGCATTCCTGGGGTTGCTTAGTGAATGCTAGGGACCCACAATATCCTGAGAAAAGAGGGTGATTCACCCTAACTACGGGCAGTAACTTTGAGATCTCAGGAGCAGCCTCCTGAAAAATTTTGTTTTGATAGAAATATAAAGGATTATTTGACAAGCTGCTTTAGTCTTTCTCTTTCCCTGACTTTGACTTAGGAGGTTTTGATTTATCAGGGGACAACATGTCATGTTTTTCTGCTAGAAATGGAAGGTGATGTCAAAATGAAATTGGGTTTCAAAAAGACTGGTGGCTTAGATTTTCTCTATTCTGGAGTCAAATTTTATATATATATACGTATATGTATACATTCCTAGTAAAACGATTTCATGTTGTGCTTGTGAAATGTCAGTATACTGAAAATGATTTTTCAAAAAATAAATAGCATGGCAGGCCGTTATTTAATTTTATAGGCACACCATTTTATAATAACTGGCCTCATGCAATTGCCCATCCTTTGGGATTTTTAAAAGAAGAGAAGAAATTTCCTAAACGACCAGAGGGGGTTCTGTGGTTAAATTAATTGGCTGGTAACTTGAACCTTTAGGGAACCCTGTATTTAACTCAGGCTCAGATCCTTGGATCATGCCTTGATGTCACTCCCAGAGATGGAAAAGTGTAAAAAAGTGACAGGATCCAGTATGGCATTTATTACATTTTTTGGTTGTAACAGGAAGAGAGTCAATACAGAGTTTGGGGATAAGTTTAAGTAAGCAAGCTCAAAGGTCATGGCTTATACAAACTTGTAACTTGGAGATAGGGTGGTGCTGATGTGGCTCACGATGGTTCTCTTTGTGTGGCTGAACCCACCCTTTTCCTCCCTCCCCCATTCTCCATTGTACTAACAGAGTGATCTTGAATATCGGGCTCTTTCCCAAGAAGTAGCTCCAGTGACTGTGCTTGCTACCACTCAGCTTTCGATAGCAATAGCACAGCCATAGCCTTAGTTAAGACTTCTTGGTCCGTTACTAAGTGACAGGCACTGCCCAGGTTTATTGAATCCCAGGTAGGTACTGTTGTCATCTTCCTTTCATGAGTGAAGAATCGGAGGCACAGAGACCTGAAGCCACCTGCCCCCGTCTTGCAGTGGTGGAGGTGGATTTGCACTCCAGACCATCTGGTTCCAGCTGCTTCTGCCCTTCACCTAGGTGCCTTTGGGCTCTACTCTTTGAACTGTGCAGATTTCAACATAAGATCCTGGCTCCTCCCCTCGAATTTAAGTCAGATACAAGTGAGGTTTCCTTGTCTTCTAGTAGAAATGAATATAGTACTACTCGGCTTTTGTTTACTTTCTTTTCCAAGAACTAGAGGAGATGGGAGCCCTGTGACCATCCAAGGATTCAACTCAAAAGGGCAGAGTTCATGCATGACAGGCAAAGGGGATATTCATCTGAAAACTTGTGTTTCTTTGTTTCTTCTCAGGTTCTCCTTACTATGACAACGTCCGGCCCCTCTCTTACCCAGATTCAGATGCCGTGCTGATTTGCTTTGACATCAGTAGACCAGAGACCCTGGACAGTGTCCTGAAAAAGGCAAGTGCTGGGGAGTGATGACACAGATCAGTACTGGCCCAGATATAAAGTAGAAACGTGGTTGGCTGGGAGCTCAAACACTGCAGTTAATTCCCTGCTGTATGTCTTGTAACTAAAACACTGAAAAGGACACTCTCACGTTATAACAGGGTTTCCACTCTTACGTGTCCCAAGTTTTGATGATGAACCTGCTTAACATTTTATTTCATTTTAAGAAACAAAATACCCTTTTAAGAGCCTCTGTGTTGATCCTTTGGGTGGCAGTGGGGCAGCTAAAAATACTGATACTCCATTACTGCTAAGTGTGTCTTCCTTCTTTCCGTCCTTCATTCACCCTGTAGCTTGTGCTTTACTTTACAGGTTTACTTTTGACCTCAATTCAGGGATTGAAATGAATGCAGTAATAGCTGTTTTAGTAAAGAAGCTGTATTTCAGTAGTGATGTTATTTATTAGAAACAGAAATAGAATAAATAGGGGAGTAATAGGGGTGTGTTTACAGACATTAGACCAGGTGATGTCAGATACTAGTAAACACAGTCGTGTACACATGTCACAGATGATATCACATAGCTACTTTCTGGAGGCAAAGGTAGTGAGGTTCTGTAGGTGGGGAAGGAATCTGAGGAAGCTCTGGATGGAACCCAGAGGAGGTCGGGAGGAAGGCACCCTATGGCAGGTGGGTCACAGGTCCTGGGGAGGCTGAGTGGGGGGAGGAGAATTCCTTGGGCTCTGCCAACCTAGGACTAAGCCTCCAGGTAGTTAGAGAAAGGCATATGCCCGTCCAAGGACCAGCGTGTATTAGCCTCTAGCTGACTTCTCAGTCCTGGCCTGAGTGCTGTGGGGTTTCGGAATCAGACCTTCCCTAGAGCCCCCTTCTTCTCCATGCACTCAGGCTTAGTCAGAGGATGTGCTTAAGAGCAAGGCAGTGTCCTCGTATTTTTTGTGTTTTTATTAGTTTATTTTTCCCTATCATGTTTGACTGCTGGCCTTGTGTGTCATTATGAAATTAGGATTTGAAGGTTAATCATTCCCCCTACCCCATCTCTTTACTAAACATGACAAATACAGTTAGTTCAATGAAATATGAATTTCTTAAAAGATTAAGGGCTCTTTTTAGCTTTCAATTTTGAGTCATGTTTGTATCTAACACAAATAATGCGACTGTCAGATTCTGGCAGGAATACGCCTTTCCTGCCTTCGGTGCTTGTGAATAATTGCTAGACACGGGGCAGGCCAGAGCCATCACACAGCTGAAGAACAACATAACTTGTCTCTTGCTTGTCTGTAGATAAAAGAGACTGCTTATTTACTGGAGTTCTTACTTGATGTAGTATCGGGTTATGCATAATTTATGATGAAAAACCTTGCTCCTGTTTTATTTTGCTTTTGTCTGCTAAGACCAAATGTGTAGTGACTTTGGCCTTAGAGATATTAATGAGTGTGTTTTACATTTGTGTGAAGTTTAGGGCTCATGATAATCCCTGCTATGGTTTGTCTTGATTAATTGAATCCTTTAAGTCCTTGAATATCAAAGAGTTTACAGTGACTTAGAGCTGGAGAGATCTTATTCTTTTTTTCAATTCACCTTCTAGTTCTTACTCCAGTGTCATCTAGCACATGATAGATGCCTCTAAATAGTGCTGGAAGGAAGGAAGGGAGGGAGGGTGGGAGAGGGAGGGGGAGGGAGGAGTTGGTGGATAAATTAGGCTCTTATGGAAAGTATGTATTATGCCCTTCAATCCACGGGTGTACTTTGGACTAGAGTTCATTGCCCACAGTTCTAGATCTGGAGATGTCTCCTCTAGAGGTCTTTTAAATTACTCCTGCAGGATGTCACTTTTATCTAGTATTATAGACATGACTTCATCACCCCCACTCTCTTGTGAATTCCTTTCTGGAAGACTCAGCTACATCTTAATCATCCCTGTAACCACCACAGTATTTAGCAGAGCACTGAATACGTATTTGTGAATGTGGGCAGGCAGAGGCAGGCGCAGATTCCCGATCTCGGCCCCTGAGCTGAGCTCTCCTGTGAACACTCTGAACTCCTGACTCTCACCCTGATGGTCATCTCAAGCTTGAGGAAGTGAAACCACAAAAAGTCATGCATTTGCTCTTTAAGAGGACAATTGGAATTCCCCGCCAGGCATTTCTGGAGGTTCTAAGAGTTCTTGTTGGGTCATGAAACAACTAGCCAAAGTAGACTAAATTAATAACTTACGTAATTTAAGACTAACTCAAGGGCATATGAGCCATGGGACCAGATGCCTCCCTGATAACCTGAGATGGGCCTTTGCAAATGTCATGGTCTTTGTTGATTCAGCCACACCAATGGAAGCTCCTTAAAGGCAGGACATTCTGTCCTATTAATTAACTCTATCTCCAGTCTCTGAAATCTCAATAGAGATTTCAGCACACGGTGGCTGCTCAGTCTTTCTAGGTGGGATTAGTGAACATATATCTGTGCTTGTGTTGGCTCTGCCTTATTCCCGGTCTTCCATGCTGGGACGTACCAGCTCAACATATCCGAGGATGTAGTCACTTGTTAGAATATATAATTATTCTTAAGGCACTTTTATCTTTCAGAGATACCACAATAATTAAGAAATTGCCTTAGTTACTTTCTCACAACACCCAACAAGTCTCTTGCAGTAGGGACAGTTAATGAGTCACAGAGAAGAAGAATATGGTTCCCTAATGGATCCACTTTAAAAAGCAGTAACATTTAATATCTATGTAGAAGATAAATGCAAGTTTGCTTCTTCATCTGAGGTGACAATTTCTTTTAAATGTCCTTTTTGAGTCCCATTTCTAATGCCTGCCAGTGGAGAACTTGTTTTCCACTTTATGGATGCCAGCACTTTGTTAATTTTTCATCTTCTTTTCCCCCCCATAGTGGAAAGGTGAAATCCAGGAGTTTTGTCCCAACACCAAAATGCTCTTGGTCGGCTGCAAATCTGATCTTCGGACAGATGTCAGTACATTAGTAGAGCTCTCAAACCACAGGCAGACCCCAGTGTCCTATGACCAGGTACGTATGTAGTCAGTGGGCACACATAGATGTTAGAATGTCAGAAATGGAACATCATTCATAGTAAATAAAATGAAAAGTAGCTGCTTTTCTAAAGGCTCAACCAGGGGTCAAGGCCAGGCGCTAGCCCCTTTTTTTCCTAAGATGCAGAATGAACACCATGTGTCCAGGTCGTGACCATCTGTAAACACAGATGAGAAGGGCTGGCGTTTCTGTGCCTCTGCCTTCACAGCAACTATCCCAGCCCCTTCCTGGAAGCCAAGCCCATTGCTCAGATTAATGTAAAAACTGCCAAGTGAGCACCAAAGTGATCTGGGAAAAGGTTTGGCTGAAATTGTGGTGATACTTTGATTCTGGACTCTCTCAAAAAGCTTTCCAGTATTTATTTAGCAGTTGACTGTGTAAGGATTCATGTGTGTGTGTGTATATAAGACACGTTTGGAAAAAAAATCCTTTAAAATGTGAAATGCTCTGTCATTCGGTAGGGGACTCACATGATATTTGATCACTTGAGTGCAGAAACAGTGGCTCATAGTCAACCCTCTGTATCTCTGCAACTCTCACTGGGTTTAAAGTGAAATAGATTTAAGAGAGAATGTGGTCAAAATCAGTAATACTCTTAAAGTATTACTCTTAAAGTTAATCTTATTTTACACTCAGCAACACAATACAATACTTTAAAAAGGCCATTGTCAGTAAAATGGAGCACTCCAGAAAACTGTCTTTTAGAGTTTCATCATTTCTGCACGCATTTCCCTCAAGCATTTAGAAAGGAGGAGAATTGGTTTCAGAAGTTCATTCTCTTAAAACTTACAACCAGATTCTAAAGAGAGTTCATGTTGAAACAGCTAGAATTTTATTTAGTATTCATCGTTTGACCATTCATACTGTGGTCTTCTTTGTCCTTCATTCCAATTAACAAAAATCTGGCTATTTAAATAAGTCATTTTGATGCACACATGCTTATTATTGTGTCCACTGGTTGTCTGGTCCACATTTAGAAATTACATATTTTGTGTCCCCTAAGTAAGTTGTAGATGCTAGAACAGTATTATTCCTTTCCTCAATTTATTTTGTCCCTAAGACATAATCATATACGTTTCAAAATTGATTCTAAATTCTCTTACCCCTGTTTTTTGAACAGCTTGTCTATTAGTCTTGAGTGCCATTTACGCTCAAGAAAAGAGAAATTGAGTGCCCCATGAGGTGCTGGAACAGGCTCAAGGGACCAGATCACCCTGCCAGAGCATTTACATTCATGGTCTTCAGCTTTTTTACTCTCTTCCAATAGTAAGATTCTCTGGGTAATTCTTAGAATCACCCATACTAACTACTTCATGATCGTGGCCCTTGTTTATTGATGACTCAATGACATTAGATCAGCCTTTAGCACCTCTGGGAAGTCAAGCAGTGTCTACTGAGTGATGGTAATTGGACATCTTAGGATTGGGTCTTGGCTGCAAATATTTATGAAATAATAAATAAGGCAGTTCAAATGTAAAAAAATTGTTTTTTGTCAATACTTAGAAAATTCAGTTAACATTAGAAACATTTTGCTATGCAATTATTTCGTGGTGTTAGAAGACACACTTCCCCGAAGACTTATTGGTGATCACAGCCCGTTTTTTTGCTTCTCAGGGGGCAAATATGGCCAAACAGATCGGAGCAGCTACTTACATCGAATGCTCGGCTTTACAGTCAGAAAATAGTGTCAGAGACATTTTTCATGTGGCCACCTTGGCATGTGTAAACAAGACAAATAAAAACGTTAAGCGGAACAAATCACAGAGGGCGACAAAGCGGATTTCACACATGCCCAGCAGACCAGAACTCTCCGCAGTGGCTACGGACTTACGAAAGGACAAAGCCAAGAGTTGCACTGTGATGTGAATCTCTGGTTATCTTTAATGAGGACAAGGAAACCTAGTGTGGAAAACACCACCAACAACAACAAAAAAAAGGTGAAGTCTGAGCAAAGTGCACAGCCAAAGTCACGTATTCTGGAGGCTTAGGAGGCATTTGGAAGGATGCTCATCTTTTTGGAATCCTGTCCTTAGGTTCGGCATGTAGAACAAGCGATGAGAAGTGAGTTCATTGAAGAGTTTTGAAGTGTGACTTGAAAAGTATGCCAAAAAAGAGAGATTCAGATGGGCTAGAGGTTGAGGAGGAGGAGTGCGAGTACCTCCAAGAAGAAAAACCACGCTCTGAATGGTGCTTGCGTTTTTGTTTTCTTTGTTACAATCTATTCATGGATCTCTACTTTGATTTAATTTTTAAGTGTTTTAATCTCCTTTACAAAAAGTATATATTAATACACCGTCCTCATTGGGGAACTGGCACTGTGACCTTAGCATTTAGTTTTCTAGAGGATGTGATCTAATTTCCTCCTAGCTCATCATTAAAATGGAAATTGTATCAGGACCCATGGGATATCCAGAGGAAAAGTTGGTGAGGCTTTGAAATCTTGCCATCCTGAAGATAGCTGAGCGCGATGGTTCTCAAGAAAGGCTTTTGCAGTCTTGCAAGATATGCAGACCAGCACTACCAAGATCGAATAGGTCAGCTAGAAAAAGTGTCAATTTTTATTCAGTCTGATGGTTCTTTTCATCCTTGTGATTGTCATTAAAAAGTGGTAAATTGCTCAATGTGATATTTTTGTGTGCTGTTTAGAAAAGAGAGTGTGTGATTTTTTTTTTTTTTTTTTGCCATCGTTGATAAAAATGCAAAGTCAAATAAAAGGTGTCTTGGTTTGACGTCATGGAATGGTCCAAGGGGGAAAAAAATGTAGGTACTATTTTCACCTGAAGAGATAACGAATGAAGGTTAGTAGCAGAAAGCACAGTTTGTGAGTTAAGCTGTCTGGAATTAAGATACCAAAAGTACAAAGCAAAAAACCTATTTTGGGATGAAGCTCCCAAGTTGGCAATATCTGATGATCAGTTTGTTTATTTCACTTTCTTTCAGTGAACATGATACAGAAGGACCCTCTGATCCAAGCTTTCGAGAATCCTTAGAGGAAAATTACGTAATGTCAGTCCTGACACTATCCTAGGGCATTTCTAGAGAGTGATTGCTAAACCTCACTTAACCAGATTCCACCAAGGCCCGTGTTTGATACTTTATCTCTATCGTTACATAAAAGAGTCAGCATTTAAAATAGTTTACAGGTATTTTTTGACCAGTTACTTTTAGAGCTTCTTTCAGAGAAGAAACCAGATCTGACCTTTTTATTGTTGGCGCTTGTTGAAAACGAGCTTTCTTTCCAATGATAAAGCTTCATTTTTGAAGTGTTGAAGCTGTGCTCCCATTCAGTTGTGGCAGGAGAGGAGATTAAGGTAATTACAACATTCAGTCTGTGTCTTACGAGCACTTTGTTTTGTCTCTGCAAGAAAATACCATTCCAGTCATTTCCCACGAAATACAGACATTTTACCAACATGCTATGCTTTGATTGATGCAGCATTATGCTTTGGGCAGTATTATGAAATAGCTGGCAAGTGCTTTCTGTATTTAAATATTGTAAAAAGAAAATAAGTTATAACTGTTATAAAGCAGAACTTTCGTTGCAGTTTTTTAAATGTTGAAGTCACTTTGTATGTTTGTTTGGTCAATGTTTCTGCAGTATTTATTAAAACATACTTTTTTTTTCTTCAAATAAAAACGTAACCATGTCTTTGTCTAAATGTGATCTGCCTTTTATTACCTACTTCCTGATGTAGCTGTTTAGTTTTCTTTAATAGAGGTGATTGCAAGATCTGACCTAACATTTCCTGGATGAGTAGGCCTTGGAATTTTTTGATTTCTGGCAGAAGTCAGAGTTTCTTAGGGGAAGATAAATCTGTGTATATAAAAGGTTTTCATGATGATTTCAGGTCCCAAGAAAGAAATGGAGTGTAATTAGACTAAGTGATTTGACCATAAACAGAAAAGAGCCATGACACTGCCTAGGATTAATTCGTAGGAGATGTGGAACTTTCCTTCAACACTTTAGTAATAAAACAGTATGATGCAGTCTCAGGTCACAGGTTTAATTCTGATAATGAGCCTAGTTTGCTACTCTGCCCGCTGGAGCCCCAAGCTACACTTCCTAAACCAGCATCCACCTTGCAACACGTGCTGTTGTTCGCAGAAGCCTACTGTATAGGTGACCCAGGACCCGGCTATTGCAACAATTAAGGGAAAGCAGCACAAAAAAAAAGAGGAAAGCAAAAATGACCTTGTTTATTGTAGCAGCATCTCTAAATAACACAGGACAACACAATACAGGCTTCCCCAGTGACCTGAACGCTATAAAGTCAGCATGGAATAGCTTAGGATCAAGAGAGGGCTGGGTGCCCATAAACCCTGTCTTTAGCTAAGACTCTTACATGCAAGTTTTACAGAAATGTCCAAAGATACTCCACGTGGAGTATCTCACAGCTATTTAGAAAAACTCAGCTACTTCTACACAGCTAAGTCCCTTCATATAAAAACTGCATCCATGCTTTTTTTAAAATGGCTTTCAAAGTCTGAGGTACAGTGACTTGCTTGGGAATAATTCTCGGAAACACAAAGCAGAGGGACAACCGAGGATCTAGCACAAGTGAATGAGTTAAAGAGCATTGACGTTACGGAGAGTCTTATAAAAAATTTTAAAAAGCACAGAATTACCGAAAATATTTATAACTCATTCTTGTCGGCATGTAGTAAAGGAAATAAAAGTACTTTCTTAATCTTTGGTGTTGAGTAACTTCTTAGGCATAATATCTAAATCAGGCTTGCAAGAAACTCGTTTCTCAACAATGACCGACACAGGAGAAAAAACCCAACAGCTGGTTTCTGCTGACCTTGGTGGTATTTTATAGGTTGTACAGTAATGTTTCCCTCTGGTGAATTGTTCTTTTCCAGCAGCTTTGTTAAACCAAAAAGAAAAAAGTTGGTCTTCAGCCCTAGGCATGTATGCCTTCCTTTTCTCCTCTGACATTTTGCTTCAGCAAACATTTCTTCTAAGCATTCTGTGAACATTCTTTTCTATTGATTAATGATCATGATTAATGCCTCTTTAAATACCAAAAAGTGATTTTCAAGTTCTGACTAAGAGTTTAATTGTGTCTCTCTTCTATTAATCTTTTTCAGGAACAGGAATAGTTGCTTAGAAGATTCTGGTTATTTCTAAATGTGCCTTAATTGCAAATTTAGAAATAACCCAGGGAGTTATTTTGTATTAGAAGCAATAAAAAAAGAATCGCCTCATCCGTTATGACTCCTGAAACTCTTAAAGCTGCATGTCCTTTTTTATGGGTTATTTTGACATTAGCATTCTGTTCTAAATCTCCTAGTTTTTATTTTTGTCCTTCCATTGACCACATATTTATTGACTGCCTACTATTTGCCTGCCATGTTTCTAGGCTTGGCCATAATCATGACCAAAGCAAAATCTCTGTCCCAGGGAGTTCATAATAGATTAGAGAGAGACAGTCACAAGTAAACCATGATGTACCATGTCCAGGTGTGACCTCCATGGATATTAACTGAGTCATAGATACTGGCTGGTGGAAAACATTCCAATATGTAGCCAGGTGCCAATGAAATAGCCACACGTTACACCACACTTATAATGCTATGATATGATGGTG
Source organism: Balaenoptera ricei (assembly GCF_028023285.1). Taxonomy (NCBI): domain Eukaryota; kingdom Metazoa; phylum Chordata; class Mammalia; order Artiodactyla; family Balaenopteridae; genus Balaenoptera; species Balaenoptera ricei. The sequence goes on along the minus strand of NC_082645.1, from coordinate 41,158,662 downwards.
CAAAAGGAATTTTCAAGTGCATCCTAATGGCTGAGGTCCATTTATGGTGACTATGGAAGAGCAATGTGAATGTGAATGATGGATGCCCATCATCAACGTAGAATTTGTATAAGGACTTCAGATCTTTGTGCTTGGTTAGAAGTCCAATAGGGGACTACATTACTACACAATCCATGGTTGGTTGAATCCAAGGATATGGAACCACAGATACGGGGGAGCCGTGGATGTTGAGAGCCAACTGTGAGTTGTATTTGATTTTTCAACTGCACCAAGGATGGGAGCTCCAACCTCCACGCTGTTCAAAGGTCAACTGTATTATAATATTATTACAGTATATAATATAGGGACTTCCCTGGTGGCGCAGTGGTTAGGAGTCCGCCTGCCAATGCAGGGGACACGGGTTCGAGCCCTGGTCCTGGAGGATCCCACATGCCGTGGAGTGGCTGAGCCTGTGCGCCACAACTGCTGAGCCTGTGTGCCACAACTGCTGAAGCCCGCCCGCCCACCTAGAGCCTGTGCTCCTCAGCAAGAGAAGCCACCGCAATGAGAATCCCACGCACCGCAGCGAAGGGTGGCCCCGGCTCACCACAACTGGAGAGAGTCTGCACGCAGAATCAAGGACCCAATGCAGCCAAAAATAAATAAATTAATTAAAAAGTATATATATATAATACAATACTATAATTATTATTTCTAAATCCTCCCAATTTACCAGTCTTCCACATGAATGATATAGAAGTGGAAGATATGGCAAATTGCTGATGAGAGAAGACTCCTTCATTCCTTAGGTTCCTTTGTTAAAAATTTTAGGTTCCCTTCAGCTCCAGGCACATAGTTCTTCCCTCTTTTCTTACTGCTTGTTCATGTACTTAGCCAAGTAATTTCCCTTTGCACATAATATCCGTGAACATGACCCTTCCTACAAAGCTGTAGCATAATAAATAAATAGATGCAAGCAAACATAAGGTATAATGATGGGCTAAATAATGGCTCGCCAAGCAAGCCTGCCTCTTAATCTCCAGTAACTGTGAATGTTACCTTATCTGGTACCTTATCAAAGGGACTTTGCCTTTATGATCGGTTAAAGATCTTGAGATGGGGAGATTGTTTTAGCTTATCCAGGTTGGCCCCAGGTAATTACTAATCCTTTCGAGAGGTATGCAGGAGGACTCAGAGTCAGACAGTGGCAACATGATGAAAGACTCAGCAGAGGGACAGAGCAAGAGATTTGAAGATGTTGTGCTGCTGGCCTTGAACACAGAGGAAGTGGGCCATTAGCCAAAGGATGTAGTTAGCCTCTGGAAGCTGGAAGGGTCAAGGTAAGGGATTCTTCCCTGGAGCCTCCAGAAGGAACGCAGCCCTGAAGACCTATTTTAGACTTCTCACCTCAAGAATTATAAGATAATAAATCTATGTTGTTTTAAGCCACTAAGTCTGTGGCAATTTGTTACAGAAGCGATAGGAAACTGATACAGGTAGGCTAACCAAAACTGTCCTCTTCCTTCATGCCTTACATCTGACTTCTTTAGATGACGAGGCGATGGCCTTGGCTTGTGGAGTTGCTACCACAGACCCAAACTACTCCTTTTAGGAATTGCCGACCTGCCATTCCTAGTGAGTGTCAGACATCTTCACTCTCTCTTCACTCAGTGTCTCCAGAAGTTCCTGGACTAGGCATCTCACCCCACTAGCCTCTTATGTGGATGGTCTTAGCAAATGATCCCTCTACTCTCTCTTGAACTCCTTTTGGATGATGATATTTATAGCCCTGATCCTGGAAGACATAGAGGTTTTGAGGGGAAACAGTCAGTGTTCTGGGATAAAATAAATCTACAAAAATTTTCAATCACCATTTATTGTGGGCATTTGGAGAAATAAAAGACTGAGCTCCAGATTCAAACAATGTAGATGAAGTTTAACCTGGACATACATAGATAGTTAAAGTATCAGGAGGCAGTGAATGATTAGGGGCAAATGAACAATCAGAGAGGAAAAAAAATGCTGTGGCTGAAGGAATTTTAGAAGTTTTCTTAGAAGTATAGAAATTGTATAGGGGAAAGGGATATCAAAATTTAGCTATTCAGGAGTTTCTTAACCTTTTTTTAAGTTTTATTTTTTTTGAATTAACCTTTTTTAAAAGTTATTTTTCTTAAAAAAAACTTGATGAACGCTATCAACCCTTTCTCTCAAAAAAATGTGTAAGTGCACCTATCCATAAAACCATAACATGTCACACACAATCTCAGGAAGCTCGCAGGCTTGCCATGGTATTCATCTGTGAATCTGTGCTCTCCAGGTTAGAAGTTCCTGTGTCCAACTCCTCTGGTCTACAAACAAGAGAAATGGAAGACCAGCTACACTCAGGGACTTGCCTGAGGTCTCTAGAAGGAGGCTAATGGCAGAGACCAGTGGGCCTCCTGAGTGGCTGTTCTCCCAGACCTTGACCGGTGAGCAGACCATTGCATGAGGAGGTCCAGCCACTGTGAATCTCCCATTTGGTTGAACTAGAGTATATGGTTTCTTCCAAATCCACTTGTGGCGCTGCTGGCAAATGCAACAGAACTTCTCCGAGAGTGAAAAATAATACAATGGAGATCTTTGTTTAAGTGATGCCCTTTGCTTCTGTGGACCCAGTCATTGATGTAGTCAACAAATAATTTTTGAGTACTTTCCATGTGTCAGACACTGAGTTCTGTGCTGGGCATAGAGAAGGGTGAATTAGACCCTGTCCTTGTCCTTATGAATGCCAGTCTAATGGGTGAGAAAGTCAAAGACAAATAAAACCACAATTCAGAGTGATAAGTAACTTTGGGGAAGTATAAACAGTCTTCTCCTCTCTCTGTAATTATTATTGTTACTGAAGTCCTCTGCTCACGTCCTAAATCTCAAAGACAGAGTCTGAGAAGTATTAGAGGACAAAAAAGGAGAGATCACATTGCAAATGGTTGCTATTTTTTCCCTCTGTAACTCGATGGAGAGCAACAACCTGTCCAGTTCTGTCGGTGAAGGCAATGTCTCTATTTGTCCTCCAAATGCAAACTCATACTTTTCCTGAAATTAAAAGGGAGAAGGCTCAGGTGTTCTCCTGATCTCATGTGCAGAAGATAGAGGGTATTTCTTTTTCATAATCAATAACAAAAGGAGTGACATGTTTTCTTAATAAAGACATAAGCACTATGGTGTGAGTGTGTCTCTAGACAAAGAGGAATACTGATATATACGGTAGGACCAATTAACTTCAAGAGCAGAACAGCGGTAACAGCTGAGCTGTCCTAAAGAACAGAATACAGCAGTTCAAATCCAAATCCAAATCCTTAAGTCCATAATAAGGGATAATGAAAGTGCCAACTTTCCTTCTCATACCAAGCCAATTTTCTGTGTGAGACTCTCAAAATGCTCACCCCAGGGTCTGTTAAACCCACCTTAGGCAGGAGTTACTCGTTCTCTCCACAGCTTTAAATAGAAGATGGTGGGAAATACCTATAATGTTGACTTAATTATAAAGAAATGGGTGTCTGGAAGAAAAGGAATAGGTTGCCTCTATTCTTAAAGAATTATCTAGATTTATTGAAGTAAATCTTCCAGCTGCACGGTTTGGGATATGGTTGGCAAAGCAAGATTCTGAAACGAAGCTGTCAGCCAAGGGGAACCAACACTTAGGTGGCCCTTTCATATCATGGCTACTTTTGTCACTCTCTGATGTCCTGCCAAGGTGGGAAGAAAATAGCTTTCTGGATAGAATGTTGCCAATTTCCTTGGCATCTCTTGACATCACTCAAGAGAAAAATTGGGTTGGATTTCCAGTTCCCTAACGACACAAAATAGGTTGAAGAAAGGTAGAGAAATAATAGTAGTTCGTGAGAGACCACAGGCAGAGTAGTACATAGTAAGCTTCTAGACAGCAGACCCCAGATCTCTGCTGTTTTGTATGTGTTACTCCATTGAAGGGCTGCCCACAATTAGAAATCCTTTCGGTGATAATTTAAACATGGGTCTATTCCAATCAAACCGCCCCCTCTAAACTTATCAATGGTGTCGTTTCTCATAAAACTGGGATAGGAGAAAGTATCATTTTAATTTATTTTTATTTCTACTATATCTAGTTTAATGGAGAGCAAAGGAAGCTATAGGAGAAGAAGGGATGGATAGAATACAATGCCTGCTACCCTCCCTGGTGAAACAACAGAAATCAGCTTGAAACTGTGGCTCCCCATTACTTTTATGATCATATTCTGCCATCTTTACATAGCTTATAAGGTCCGGCCCCCGTTGCTCCCGGCTCATCCATTGAGTCTCATTTTTTAGGACATTTTCTCTCTTCCCAGCCACTGGTTCCCTCCCCTCCTGTGGTCCTTTCCAGTGCTAAGAATCTTTTTAAAATTCTCCTAAATCAATGACTCTCACAGTTCATGGACCCATTGTCCCTCCAAATGGACCCTCCAAATGGACCCTCCAAATGGGTCATAATCTGATCCCAAAGCTTATAGGCAATAATTCTACAAGGAAATTATTTATGTAATACTACATATATAAGCTATAAGCTTTTTTTCTCCCAAACAAAATAGTAAATTATTAATGTATGATCTTCTGCATTCTTTAGTTTGCATGAAAATTAGGAAAAAAAGAGAAAAGCATGTCACTGCTATATTCTCTGACTTTCACATATGCTGCTCTTTCTGCCAGAAAGACTCTTCTCTCTTTCCATGGCTGGCCACGGTTGTCTGGCAAACTCATTCTGACCCTTCAGATCTCAACTCTGATATTACTGATCCAAGTATATTCCCATTGACATTACAAGTTGGGTTAGATGTTCCTGTTATCTGGATCTATGATACTTCCCGTATCATAGGATGTATCACAGTGTAAGGGGGTCATATCTGTCTTACTCATCACTATAACCAAACATCTGGGCTGATTTCTGACACACAATAGGCTTTCAATAAATATGTGTTTATTGAATGAACTGCAAAGTTAATATTCCATATTTTCTCTGCTGATACTAGCCCACCCCAGGAGAAAGGAAGAGAACAAACGAGGGCTATGCTCATCTAAAGCCAAGAGATTAAAACTCAGCAAGAACATGTGCTGAGTTAAACATAGACCTGGGGAGGGGAGGATGGAAAACTATAAAAATAGAATATGGAACATAATTAACTGTATTTGAGAAAATAAGAAAAGAATCTAGGACATTTTTAATATGACCCCAAGTGAATACATGAAAAAAGTAAGCAATTATGTTTAAGAAAATATATTCATTCTTGGAGTGGGAGGTAACAATAAGGAAGAAAGTCTTCAGGAAAACTGGACCTCACCTTGCACTACATTTTCGGAGGGACAATGCAAATCATGACACTGGAATCAGGCCTCTCAAACAGAAGAGGGAGTAGAAGGTCCCAGAGTAGACCTCATTATAAAACAAACCTAAGAAAAATGAGAATATTCTAAATATGAAAAGTAACCTCATTACTGCTTTCAAGTAATCCATGTCATTTCAGGATAAGAAAATGAAGTAACAAGACTTGCTTTTCAAAGGTGGTTCATGGAATTCAGCTTTGTTGCTCTGCTGTTATTATTCAACTGTGAGAGAGTGTGGTCAACATTTTTCATTTTTGCTTAGGAAATAAATAATAGAAGCTAACAGAAAATATAATTAGAATATACTTTTCTTCAAAGAAGAACTTGCTAATGGGAAACACTTAGTATCAGAAGGACATTGAGGGAAGCACTGGAGTCCTCAAACAAGCTTCCACCTGTCTGGAGGGGAGGCTGATGAAGACTTCCCACAGCAAGATCCCTTCTAGCCCTCAGCATCGTGATTGGTGGCATCATGAGCTCAGCATATGCACCTCAGTGTGGTAGATATGCACAGAGACTCAGGTTCAAACACTGGCTCATCCACTTCTCCATTGCTAGATATAGCTGAGACTCAATTCTCTCTCCTAGGAGAGGGATATAATAATACCTAAACATAGGTTTGCCAAAAATATCTTAATTTTCTTCCTTCCTCTTCTTTCTTTCTTTCTTTCTCTTTTATTTCTCTTTTATTGTGAAATGAACACTTAGGATGAGATCCACTTCTTACCACATCTTTAGGTCTACAATGTAGTACTGTTGACTAGAGGTACAATGTTGATCTCTAGAGCTTATTCATCTACTTCTCTTAGATCTTTGCATGATTAGCACTGTATCAGGAAAGCTCTTCTTAACTCTGGCAACAATGTCACTTTCCCTATCACACACTCTCATAGCACCATGTGCCCCTCCTTCTTAGCACTAATCACAGCTGTAAACTTATATTTTTGTCTATAATTCTTTGGTTAATGTGTGTCTTTACCTAGTTCAGCATTTGGAACCTAATAAATGCTCAATAAATTTAGTTGATGAATGAATAATTAAAAGCATGAGTACAGTTGACCCTTGAACAGCATGGATTTTAACTGTGTGGATCCACTTATACGCAGTTTTTTTATTGTTTGTTTGTTTGTTTTTCAGTAAATTGCTATAGTGCTACAAGGTCTGCAGTTGGTTGAATCTGCAGATGCGGAACTGAGATAGGGATGGTCAACTGTTAAGTTATTCAGGATTTTTGACTCAGCTGGTGGGCACCCCTAACATGACTCCCAACCCCTGAGGGTTCAGGGGTCAACTGTACACACATGAATAAAGATTAAGAGACATGAAAATGGCTCACGCTTAGTTCAATGGAACTACATTTTCAGAGGGACAGTGCAAATCATGACACTGGAATCAGGCCTCTCAAACAGAAGAGGGAGTAGAAGGGCCCAGAGTAAACCTCATTATAAAACAGACCTAAGAAAAATGAGAATATTCTAATATGAATATATCTACCACATATCTACCACACTGAGGGGCCTTTTGGGTGATGCCATATCCTCTGCTAGTAAAATTCTGCCATTGTTCTCATGGGAAAATATCATCAAAATGTTTTTGGTTTGTTTCTTCAAAATGCATGTAACTTCTACAGCTGCCAACAAGCTAGTCCAGGAGACAGGTGGCAATGTTCAGGAGCTAGGAGACTTCATAGTACAGTTCCTTCTGTGTTTGTTCCCCTAAAAGATTTCTCTTTCTTTGTCCTCCAATCCCTGCCTATAACCCTGCCAACCCTGAAGGAAAACATGCCTCAAACAAGTCTATCTGAAACCACAGGGACCACATCCTTAAGTAACAGATGATTACACAGTAGTGACTTTTTTTCTGGCTCGCTTATCTGTAATTTTTCATCCTCCCTGCTTTTTTCTCACTGTCTCATAGTTCTTGTTCTTTTAACCCAATGTAGTTGCTTGAGTTACTGTGTATCACTCACCATACTTTTACTTCTCCTGATGACATTCTCATAGCACCTTAGTGTACTGCTGAGGCTAAATGAAGATTATAGTCTCTTTTTATAAGTTAAAGAAATTTTAAAAATTTTTTAAAGAAAAGTGGAACTAGCGTCTAGAGAACATAGTTCTCTAAATCTGAATTCCGTGGTGAAGCTCCCCAAACTTTGTCAAGTGAATTGCTGTAATAAAGACCATTCAACTGTAAGATCCATGAGCCCTAGGTGTCATATCCCCCGCACCTAACACAGTATCTAGTGTAAAATGAGTACCCAATATGTATTTGTTCAATAAACAATGAAATAAATTATTATACACTAAAAACATAGGCCTTCTTTAACAAGATGTATTTTAGCAGTGAAATACACTTGGATAGATTTAAAAATGGGCCCACTTAATGTTCTATAAGAATTAGAATCATTGAATTATATTGTAGTATAGGATAAGACAGTATATTAAAGATGGAAGGGAATTATGAATCTCCCCATCATGACCAGAGTAAAGAGTAGCACACTTCTTCCAAGAATATAAGCAATTTATGTTGCAGTTGGTAAGGGATTTAAATTGTTATTAAAATTATTAAAGCCATTACTAAAATGAAAGACTAGAGTCCTGACTGACGTTGCCTGGGTATGGCCAGTGAGTATTCTCCTTTGGATCCCTCCACAGCATCTTTTATACACGTTCACTAAGTATTGATTTAATGGTTGATTGAACTAATAACACAGAGGAATTTCCCTGAGTTGATTTACCCACTGTTTTCTCTCCTATCTCCTTGATCCTTCTGGTCTTATGAGCAACCTGATTTGGTGGAAACCATTAGCTGACATGTCCCCTTTAAGAGAGTGGTTCCATTTGGGCTTGTTAGCGAGTCAAACCAAATCCTCTGTAGTGTCAATATTTGCTCACACATCAATATAAAATAAACTGAAGAAAGTCCTGACTTTTTCTTCTTTTCAGATGTTTAGATCTCTGTATAAAACTAAACAGTGAAATTAGCCCAGGTGTAATATTCACACGAAACTCAAATTCTCTTCTCTGTGTTAAACTGGTAGGACTGTCTCTTGTGTTTGGAGATTCTAAGAGAATTCCTTTGTGTTAACAGCATACAGCCTTTTTAAATCTCCCGTTGTGGAGGAGTTTGGCCAAAATCTAGCATCTGCTTTAAAAACTAACCTTAGATCAGGGTTTGTTTTGGTTTTTCTTCACTAGGTGTCATTCAGTTTTAGAAGACCTAGTTATGTAACTATCCTAAGAGACTATTTTGAAAATTGATGATAATCAGTTTAAGATTTAAAGTGCCTGAGGACTTTGGAGAAAATAAGTTTAGGCTCTTACTAGATTGCTACTTATGTGATGATTGCGATGTAGGTGAACTTTTAAGATGTGGAAATCCTAGCCACAAAGCTTGCTCTGTAGACATATGCTCTTGAAATAAATTAATTTCATAAGGAACCTACGAATGTATTCTTATTTTTCTAAAATGAGACATAAGTCCTCTAGAACACTGACTCCATGAAATGCCCATCTTCTCTCCCACCCACACTCACCTAGGATTGTAGCTTTGCCTTTTTTCCTATTTTACTTTGCTCATTCACCAGTCTTAATACCTGTATCCTCCACGTTTTATTACCTTTACTTACCAATTCAATCTTGGCACTTGGCAGTGAATCAGGAACCAGACGACAGAACTATTTACTCTTGGTACAAAGGTCCTGCAGAAAATATCCAGACAATTATTCTCTGAGTCTCCATCACCATCATCATCATCACCACCACTTAACTCCTTCTATGGCTCCACCTCGATGTACCCCCTTCAGAGCCTCTGTTCTGTTTTCTTTTCCCTTGAATATCTTTCCTTAATTTTTCCCAGATACAAAGATTAAAATTAAAAAATCATAGGAGAATGGGGCAGAGTCAAGATGGCGGTGTAGGAAGATGCCGAGTTAGCATCTCCCCACAACTAGGGTGCCTGCCGGCCTCTGGTGGGGGACCCTGTTGCCCAAGGAGATGGGGGAGCCCCCAAGTGAACCGGTAGGACATGGGGGGACTGAGGGGGGAGGAGAAGTAGAGGCCAGAAAGGATCGGCACCCCTGAGTCCAAGGAGATCAGGAGAAGCAGGTGGGAAGGGTCCTCCAGAAGGAGCAGAAGAGGAGAGGAGGGCATTTGCCCCGCCCACTTGAGCCCAGGAAGCCTGCTGGGCTCCCAGGTGAGGTCCCCTGCCCTCTGAGACAGGGGTGGGGGGCACGCCTGGGCCTGTTCTGTTCCTTGAGCCTAAGCCCCACCCCCCACAGGGCCTTTTCCAGCCCTATGAGTCCTGAGCATAGGTCCCGCCCACTGCCCAAACCTCACCCTTGCTTAGGCCCAGCCCTTCACAGCCAAGGCCTTCCCCCCCGCTTTTTTTCTTTCTTTCTTTTTTTTTCCTTTTCCCTTCTCCTCTTTTTTTTACTATTGTGGTACTGCTGTACCTCCCAGTTAGTGAGTTATCTATATTTTAATTTTTATACTCTTTCCAACATATATATTAGTTTCCTAGTCTAATTTCATTTTTTACTTTGTTATTGTTCTCTTTTCTTTTCTTTCTTTTTTTTTTTTTTTTGCCACCCCACGCGGCCTGGGGGATCTTGGTTCATGAGCCAGGGGTCGGGTGAAGCTCCTGCAGTGGAAGCTCTGAGTCCGAACCACTGGACTAACAGAGAACCTCAGATCTCAGGGAATATTCATCGAAATGAGGTCTCACAGAGGTCCTCATCACAGCACCAAGACCCAGCTCTACCCAACAGCCTACAAATTCCAGTGTTGGAAGCCTCAGGCCAAACAACCAGTAAGAGAGGAACACAATCCCACTCATAAAAAAAATCTAAAAATGAGACAGCAAAACAATAGGTCACATATGAAGGAGCAAGGTAAAAACCTACAACACCAAATAAATGAAGAGGAAATAAACAATCTACCTGAAAAAGAATTCAGAGTAATGATAGTAAAGATGATCCAGAATCTCAAAAATAGAATGGAGGCATGGACTGAGAAAACACAAGAAATGTTTAACAAAGATCTAGAAGAACTAAAGAACAAACAGAGATGAACAACACAATAACTGAAATGAAAAATACACTAGAAGGAATCAATAATGGAATAACTGAGGCAGAAGAAGGAATAAGTGAGCTGGAAGACAAAATGGTGGAAATAACTGCCAAGGGGCAGAATAAAGAAAGAAGAATGAAATGAATTGAAGACAATCTCAGAGACCTCTGGGACAACACTAAATGCACCAACATTCAAATTATAGGGGTCTCAGAAGAAGAAGAGAAAGAGAAAGTTTCTGAGAAAATATTTGAAGAGATCATAGTTGAAAACTTATCTAACATGGGAAAGGAAATAGTCACCCAAGTACAGGAAGCACAGAGAGTCCCATACAGGATAAACCCTAGGAAAAACACACCAAGACACATATTAATCAAACTAACAAAAATTAAATTCAAAGAAAAAAATATTAAAAGCAGCAAGGGAAAAACAAAAAATAAAATACAAAGGAATCCCCATAAGGTTATCAGCTGATTTTTCAGCAGAAACTCTGCAGGTCAGAAGGGAGTAGCAGGATATAGTTAAAGTGATGAAAGAGAAAAACCTACAGCCAAGATTACTCTACCCAGCAAGGATCTCATTCAGATTCGATGGAAAATCAAAAGCTTTTCAGACAAGCAAAACTAAGAGGATTCAGCACCACCAAACCAGATTTACAACAAATGCTAAAGAAACTTCTCTAGGTGGGAACATAAGAGAAGAAAAAGACCCTCAAAAACACACCCAAAACAATTAAGAAAATGGTAACAGGAACATACATATTGGTAATAAGCTTGAATGTAAATGTATTAAATGCCCCAACCAAAAGACACAGACTGGCTAAATGGATACAAAAACAAGACCCATATATATGCTGTCTACAAGAGACCCACTTCAGACCTAGGGACACATACAGACTGAAAGTGAAGAGATGGAAAATATTCCATGCAAATGGAAATCAAAAGAAAGCTGGAGTAGCAATACTTGTATCAGATAAAATAGAATTTAAAATAAAGACTATTACAAGAGGGACTTCCCTGGTGATGCAGTGGTTAAGAATCCGCCTGCAAATGCAGGGTACATGGGTTTGAGCCCTGGTCCAGGAAGATCCCACATGCCACTGAGCAACTAAGTCCATGTACCACAACTACTGAGCCTGCACTCTAGAGCCTGCAAGCCACAACTACTGAGCCCAGGTGCCACAACTACTGAAGCCCGCATGCCTAGAGCCCATGCTCTGTAACAAGAGAAGCCACCGCCATGAGAAGTCCACACACCACAACAAAGAATAGCCCCCACTCACTGCAACTAGAGAAAGCCTGCATGCAGCAACAAAGACCCAACACAGCCACAACTAACTAACTAACTAAATAAACAAATAAAAATAAATTAAAAAAAAAAAGACTGTTACAAGAGATAAGGAGGGACCCTACATAATGATCAAAGGATCAATCCAAGAAGAAGATATAACAATTATAAATGTTTATGCACCCAACATAGGAGCACCTCAATACATAAGGCAAATGCTAAAAACCATGAAAGGAGAAATTGACAGTAACACAATAACAGTAGGGGATTTTAACACCCCACTTACACCAATGGACAGATCATCCAAACAGAAAATAAATAAGGAAACACAAGTTTTAAATGACGCAATAGACCAGATAAATTTAATTGATATTTATAGAACATTCCACCCAAAAGTGGCAGAATACACTTTCTTCTCAATTGCACATGGAACATTCTCCTGGATAGATCACATCTTGGGTCACAAATCAAGCCTCGGAAAATTTAAGAAAATTGGAATCATATCAAGCATCTTTTCTGACCACATGCTATGAGACTGGAAATCAATTACAGGAAAAAAACTGTAAAAAACACAAATACATGGAGGCTAAACAGTGCACTACTAAATACCCAAGAGATCACTGAAGAAGTCAAAGAAGAAATTAAAAAATACATAGAAACAAATGACAACAAATACACAAAGACGCAAAACCTGTGGGACTCAGCAAAAGCAGTTATAAGAGGGAAGTTTATAGCAATTCAATCTCACCTCAAGAAACAAGAAAAAGTTCAAATAAACAATCTAACCCTACGCTTAAAACAACTAGAGAAAGAAGAACAAAGAAAACCCAAAGTCAGTAGAAGGAAAGAAATCATAAAGATCAGAGCAGAAATAAATGAAATAGAAATGAAGAAAACAATAGCAAAGATCAATAAAACCGAAAGCTGGTTCTTTGAGAAGATAAACAAAATTGATAAACCCTTAGCCAGACTCATCAAGAAAAAAAGAGAGAGGATGCAAATCAATAAAATTAGGAATGAAAAAGGAGAAAACACAACTGACACTGCAGAAATACAAAGGATTATAAGACACTACTACAAACAACTATATGCCAATAAAATGGACAACCATGAAAAAATGGACAAATTCTTGGAAATGTACAATTTTCCAAGACTGAACCAGGAAGAATTAGAAAATATAAATAGACCTATCACAGGCAATGAAATTGAAACAGTAATTAAAAATCTTCCAACAAACAGAAGTCCAGGACCAGATGGCTTCACAGACGAATTCTATCAAACATTTAGAGAAGAGCTAACACCAATCCTTCTCAAACTCTTTCAAAAAATTGCAGAGGGAGAAACACTCCCAAATTCATTCTACAAAGCCACCATCACCCTGATACCAAAACCAGAAAAAGATATCACAAAAAAAGAAAATTATCGACCAATATCAGTGATGAACATAGATGCAAAACTCCTGAACAAAATACTAGCAAACAGAATCCAACAGCATATTAAAAGGATCATACACCATGATCAAGTGGGATTTATCCCAGGGATGCAAGGATTCTTCAATAAACGCAAATCAATGTGATACACCACATTAACAAATCAAGGAATAAAAACCATATGATTATCTCAATAGATGCAGAAAAAGCTTTTGACAAAATTCAACACCCATTTATGATAAAAACTCTCCAGAAAATGGGCATAGAGGGAACCTACCTCAACATAATAAAGGCCATATATGACAAACCCACAGCAAGCTTGGGTTTCAATGATGCTTGAAAAACTGAAAGCATTTCCACTAAGATCAGGAACAAGACAAGGATGTCCACTCTCACCACTCTTATTCAGCATAGTTTTGCAAGTCCTAGCCACAGCACTCAAAGAAGAAAAAAAATTAAAAGGAATACAAATTGGAAAAGAAGAAGTAAAAATGTCACTGTTTGCCAATGACATGATACTACACACAGAAAATCCTAAAGATGCCACCAGAAAACTACTAGAACTAATCAGTGAATTTGGTAAGGCTGCAGGATTCAAAATTAATGCACAGAAATCTCCAACATTCCTATACACCAACAACGAAAAACCAGAAAGAGAAATTAAGGAAACACTCCCATTTACCATTGCAACAAAAAGAATAAAATACCTAGGAATAAACCTGCCTAAGGCGGCAAAAGTCTTGTACTCAGAAAACTATAAAACACTGATGAAAGAAATCAAAGATGACATAAACAGTTGGAGAGCTATACCATGTTCTTGGATTGGAAGAATGAATATTGTGAAAATGACTATACTACCCAAAGCAATCTACAGATTCAATGCAATCCCTATCAAACTACCAATGGCATTCTTCACAGAATTAGAACAAAAACGTTACCATTTGTATAGAAACACAAAAGACCCCAAATAGCCAAAGCAATCTTGAGAAAGAAAAACAGTTGGAGGAATCAGGCTCCCTGACTTCAAACTATACCACAAAGCTACAGTAATCAAGACAGTATGGTACTAGCACAAAAACAGAAATATAGGTCAATGGAACAGGATAGAAATCCCAGAGATAAACGCACGCACATATGGGCACCTAATTTAAAACAAAGGAGGCAGGAACATACAATGGAGAAAAGACAGCCAGCCTCTTCAATAAGTGGTGTTGGGAAAACTGGACAGCTACATGTAAAAGAACGAAATTAGAACACTAACTAACACCATACACAAAAATAAACTCAAAATGTATTTGAGACCTAAATGTAAGACCGGACACTATAAAACTCTGAGGGGAAAACATAGGAAAAACATTCTTTGACATAAACCACAGCAAGATCTTTTTTGACCCACCTCCTAGAGTAATGGAAATAAAAAGAAAAATAAACAAATGGGACTTAATTAAACTTAAAACCTTTTTTCACAGCAAAGGAAACCATAAACAAGCCAAAAGCAACCTTTAGAATGGGAGAAAATATTTGCAAATGAAACAACAGACAAAGGATTAATCTCCCAAATATACAAACAGCTCATGGAGCTCAATATCAGAAAAACAAATAATCCAATTAAAAAATGAGCAGAAGACCTAAATAGACATTTCACCAAAGAAGACATACAGATGGCCAAGAGGTACATGAAAAGATGTTCAACATCACCAATTATAGAGAAATGCAAATCGAAACTACAATGAGGTATCACCTCAGGCTGGTCAGAATGGCCATTATCAGAAAATCTAGAAACAATAAATTCTGGAAAGGGTGTGATGAGAAGGGAACCCTCTTTCACGGTTGGTGGGAATGTAAATTGATACAGCCACTAGGGAGAACAGTAAGGAGGTGCCTTAAAAAACTAAAAATAGAGCTACCATACAACCCAGCAATCCTACTACTGGGCATATACCCTGAGAAAACCATAATTCAAAAAGACACATGGAAAAAGGGCTTCCCTGGTGGCGCAGTGGTTGAGAATCTGCCTGCTAATGCAGGGGACACGGGTTCGAGCCCTGGTCTGGGAAGATCCCGCATGCCGCGGAGTAGCTGGGCCCGTGAGCCACAACTACTGAGCCTGCGCGTCTGGAGCCTGTGCCCCGCAGCGGGAGGGGCCGCGATAGTGAGAGGCCCGCGCACCGCGATGAAGAGCGGTCCCCGCACCGCGATGAAGAGTGGCCCCCGCTTGCCGCAAATGGAGAAAGCCCTCGCACGAACCGAAGACCGAACACAGCCAAAAATAAAAAATAAATAAATAAAGTAGCTATTAAAAAAAAAAAAAAAAAAAAAGACACATGTACCGCAGTGTTCATTGCAGCACTATTTACAACAGCCAGGACATGGAACCAACCTAAATGTCGATTGACAGATGAATGGATAAAGAGGATGTGACACATATATACAGTGGAATATTACTCAGCCATAAAAAGAAACGAAATTGAGTTATTTGTAGTGAGATGGATGGACCTAGACTCTGTCATACAGAGTGAAGTAAGTCAGAAAGAGAAAAACAAATACCGTATGCTAATGCATATATATGGAATCTAAAAAAAAAAAAAAAATGGTACTGATGAACTTAGTTACAGGACAAGAATAAAGATGTAGACATAGAGAATGGACTTGAGGACACAAGGTGGGAGGGGAAAGCTGGGGTGAAGTGAGAGTAGCATCATATATACACTACTGAATGTAAAATAGTTAGCTAGTAGGAAGCAGCGGCAAAGCACAAGGAGATCAGCTGGGTGCTTTGCAATGACCTAGAGGGGTGGGATAGGGAGGATGGGAGGGAGGCTCAAGAGAGAGGGGATATGAGGACATGTGTATGCATATGGCTTATTCACTTTGTTGTACTCCAGAAACTAACACAGTATTGTGAAGCAATTATACTCCAATAAAGATTTAAAAAAAAAAAAAAAGAAAAAAAAACACATAGGAGAAGAATAATGGAACTAGATTTATGGAAGTTCATTCTCTAAATCTAATTTCCTTTGTGAGGCCTTTTAAAATAATTTTTGTTTATTCATTTGTATCTTGCCATATTCCAAGGATTAGAGGTGACATATAAGATGTATTCAAAACAAGATAACAAATAGATACACCAAAAAAAAAAAAAAAAAATGAGGAAAGGAAAATAAATTGGATCAAGACCTATATCACACAGATCTGAAATTGCTTTAGAATAAACCACAATTTTAGCCTTGATTTTCCTAGTAAATCGAACAAAGAGGGAAGCCTTCAAACAGCTATAGGCCACCAAGGCTATTTAAATAAAATTATACAGCTTTAAGAGCAGCCATAATTTCCAGAGAATGACTTTCAGTAAATATCTTTATAATCGAGAGAAAAGAAAAGAAGGAAACAGCATCAATTCAAAATTCCATGGACATTTGTTTCTTATGATACATAAAATCTCCAAAATCCTTTCTCTGCCAAAAAGGTCTTTTAAAATGAACAAAATTACACTGAACGTGTTGATTATCATCTAGGCAACCTTTTGAGAGTGACACATGTATCTGGAACTGTGTGTCATGTAAGGTACAGCTTCTGCCCTCTAGGATATCATAGTCTAATTGAGAAGGCAGATGTGTACACAGAGTTCCAGCAGAGCAGGAACATTCTAATGGAAGGATGCACAGAGCTGCTCAATGTGGTGGATATGTGTTGGACTGTAAAAATCTCAGAGACGTGGTTTCAAATCCTGACTCACCCACTTCTCCATTGCTAGATATGGATGAGACTCAGTTCTCTTTTGTAAGACGTGGTTATGATAATACCTATAACACAGGTTTGTCCTGAACATCTTAACTTATTTTAGCTCTTAGTATAATTAGCACCATCCCAGGAAAGCTCTTCTTAACCCATCCAACGGTGTTACTTTCATTTTCCCCATCAGATACTCCCATAGTACTGTATGCCCCCTCCTCCTTAGCCCTTATCACACCTTGTAACCTTATGTTTATATCTGTGATTCTTTGATTAATGTATGTCCCCAGTACCTAGCCCGGTGCCTGGAAATAGTAGATGCTCAAAAAATTTAGCTTGATGAATGGATACTTGAATTAATAAATATATGCATGAGTAAAGATTAAGAGAGATAGCATGGCACATACTTAACTCAGTGTCTGACCCCTCAGGTGATGCCAAATCCATGGCTAGGAAAATTCTCCCACTGTTCCCATGGGAATATATCATTATCAATAGCTCTTCAGCTGTGTGTCTAGCAATTCACTAGACAAGGTTATGGCTGTAACCTAGACTCATTTTTATCCCACTGCATATCTTGTTATGCTGATGAGGTTAAGAGATCCATCTTGCTTTCCACTGGTAGGGAAAGGAATTTAAACTCTTGGTATTAGAGTTAGGTAATCAAATCAGAAAAGACTTAAAAATTGTACCTTAAATCATAGTTAATGTTTAATATTTACTGCAAGATGTCAGTTACTGTAGCAAGGAGAGCCTTTTTTTCCTTAGGTTCTTTAACACAGTAGTGAATAAACTGATCTGTTTATCCCCCATGTGTTGAATAAATGGCACAAAATAGGAATATGTATCTGATTAGAACAGTTTTAATTTCAGGGTGACAGAGGAAATGTCTAAGTGTATAATGCAAAAATCCTCTTCATTCTTTGCACTTGCAAATAATTATGTAATTATTGTCAGACCTAACCTGTAAGTTTGATGAGTGTAGGCACTTTGATTTTTCTTATCCCTTGATTCTAACACATTTCCTGGCATAGTGTATGTACTCAGCAAATATCTGTTTAATGAAAGAATGGATGGGGAATTCCCTGGCAGTCCAGTGGTTAGGGCTCTGCGCTTCCACTGAAGGGGGCACAGGTTCAATCCCTGGTTGGGGAACTAAGATCCCACATGCTGCATGGCGCAGCCAAAAAAAAAAAAAAAAGAATGTATGATTGAATGAATGAATGATTTAATAAATGAAAATGGATTTACGAACTCAAGCAACACTTTCTTACAGCTAGGGGAGAAAGCTTACCTAATCAATAAGATTTAAGCATTGCCCGTTCACTTTTTGAAAAGCCTCACCTTCAGTCACTGATTTGAATTTTCTAAGCTATTAAACTTTGGTTGTTATCTGGTGTCAATGTCCTTCACACAAAAGACCAAAACCACACCTATATCAAACACTGTTGGGTGTATTTCTCATTGCAACCAGAGAACCATAGGGCATCTCAACAAGAAAGTGTTAGGAGTGATTTATTGTAAGATCTGAACTTGTATCAGGTGACTTGAGGAAGAGTGCAAGGAGAGAGTTCGCTCTGGATTGAGTGCTGTCAGAATATGGGGTGAATTCTATGGTTGGATATCTTAATGAATTTTAAGTAGAAAAAAAAGGTAAAATAGAGGGACACTAAGTCTGACATGGTGAATAAGCAATACTCATTCATATTATCTGGGCAAGGAGGTAGTAGATGGTACTTTGTGACATTGACAATGCTCATGTTTTGTCGTGTTCTAACATTATTACAAAGTAGTCTTGTTTTTGCCTTGATCTATCATGATCCCAGAGTACCCTCGTCTGACGTTGATGTCCTGTGAAATAATTGATGTTATTAATTATTATAATTATTATTGAAATTATTAATAGGAGAACTCCAAGATCTAGCTGTGAGCACCAGGTCAGCTCCAAGATGTCAGGAACTGCTTTTCCCTTCTCACTGGGAAAGTGACATAAAAATTATTACCATCTATTTGATTTAGGTTGAATCCGTTTCTTAGCTTCCTTAGCAGAGTCAAGTAATTAAAAATTAGTCAGAGATGGGTTGTTTTCACAGGGAAGAAGAAAGGATAAATTTTGAAACAGGAAGAAGGCAGAAAGGAATGCCTCATTATAGCAAACTCAGGGGGTTGGGGGATTTGAAGACACATGAAACACATGAAGGAAAATAAATCAGAAACCTTACTTTGTGTTTTGAATTGTTGACATTGAATTTTAGAACTAGGATTTTGTAAAATAATGACAAAGAAGAAGTTGGAATTTCTGTTTTTAACTAAGTTATGCAACACTATTACTGAAATATACATGAAAGTAGTGTAAATCACAACATGCAACTCCATCTTCTACACAAAATGCTCTAGTCAGTCTTAGGTTTATACCTAAAATGTCACTTTTATTTTAAAATATCTCTTTAAAGATAATTACATTTCTAAGTGATTCATATTGCTCTCTGATAGGTAAATAATGAATACCACTAAAAACAGACCTTTATTCTTAGATATTGAAATATTCAAGATTTTATACATTTAACGATATTTAAAATCTTTCTTTGTAAAAGATCAGTCAAGCAACCCAAAGATTATATCTCTATTCTTTACATATTTTTTTTATCATTCATCATATCCTGTCAGTGATGTTAGCTGTCTTTGGCTAGTTCCCAGGACCTTTTACAGGCTTTCATCTTTAGAAACTCAATTGCTTCCTGTATGGGTAAACTCCGGAACATAAAACCTGCCCTTCCACTCATTTGGAGGTGAAACTTGTAGCAGAGCTTATGCATGCCTTTTTGCTGAAGACATGATTATCCTTCTAGTTTCTCAGACATAAAAGTTCCCGACTCTCCCATCATCCTCATCAAAGTGCATATTGCCACGTAAAGAGCTTTAAGTACACCATTAGTTTTATTTTAGTCTCTGAAGCTTCTTTCATTTACATGTGTGGTCCTCTCCTTTCCACAACTTTAGCACAGTATTTATATTTTTTACTTCAGGGAAAACATACACATATACACCCACATTCGGGGTATATTACTAAGGTTGATTCTTCACAAAGACACAAGAAGTTTACCATTAAAAACAAAACACAGCTCAGAGATGTCCCTGAGCTTTCATCTACACAGCCATAACCAAGCAGAGATCTGTTTATTTTCTGGTTAATTAAAACATTCCTCAATTTTGTTCTCCATATTAGATTACAATAATTAGACAATGGCCAAATCTTTTCTTCACTACGTGCTAGGTAGGTCTGCCAGATTTAGCACATATATATTGCTCCTTCCTAAATTCCTTCTATCACTGATTTATTTTGGTAGAACCCTAAATATGCCTGTTTAGAGTTGAGATAATTATCACATAACTTAAGTAAAATGCCACTGTAGAAATAATTTATGTCCCTGTTGTTTTGGACCCGTGTAATTCACATTCAGTCAATTCTCTGGCTCATTTAAATTGTTGACGCTGTTTAAAATATCACTGTACTGATAGTGCAAGACATTAGTTTGGTGCAATAAAGGGTAACTGAATAGCTCAACAGCTTCTTTGATAGCAGTTTTTATTAATTCCCAGTAATTTAAATCACGATTCATACTGCAAATGTATACAAATAGAAAGGATATGACATTTAAAAGTTGGATTAAAGAGGGCTTCCCTGGTGGTGCGGTGGTTAAGAATCCACCTGCCAATGCAGGGAACACAGGTTTGAGCCCTGGTCTGGGAAAATCCCACATGCTGCAGAGCAACCAAGCCTGTGCACCACAACTACTGAGCCTGCGCTCTAGAGCCCATGTGCCACAACTACTGAAGCCCGCGCACGCCTACAGCCCGTGCTCTGCAACAAGAGAAGCCTCGGCAATGAGAAACCCGAGCACCACAATGAAGAGATGAAGAGTACCGCTCCCCCGCCCCTCATGGCAACTGGAGAACGCCTGCGCGCAGCAATGAACACCCAAAGCAGCCAAAAATAAATAAATAAAATAAATAAATTCAAAAAGAAAAGTTGGATTTAAAAAGTCAAACATGGGGCTTCCCTGGTGGCGCAGTGGTTGAGAATCTGCCTGCCAATGCAGGGGACACGGGTTCGAGCCCTGGTCTGGGAAGATCCCACATGCCACGGAGCAACTAGGCCCATGAGCCACAACTACTGAGCCTGCGCGTCTGGAGCCTGTGCTCCGCAACAAGAGAGGCCGCGATAATGAGAGGCCCGCGCACCGCGATGAAGAGTGGCCCCCACTTGCCGCAACTAGAGAAAGCCCTCGCACAGAAACGAAGACCCAGCACAGCCATAAATAAATTAATTAATTAATTTAAATAAATAAATTTTTAAAAAGTCAAACACGAACTGATATGGCTACCTTAGTGAACAAGTTATTATTTATTGAGCTGCTTCATATTTTAATATTGCTTCCTATTGCTTTGGGGATTTTTAAATTATGTAATTAATGTTTTTGCTGGAATTTCATATAAGCAAAAACAATGTTAGAAACTGCAAAATAAAAATATGGATTAAAAAATATATAGATAATATCAACAGTAGAAGTTGGAGGCCATTTTTCATCTATTTTTCTTTTCTTATAATCATTCTGCATAAGCTTGTGCAAACCAAAGGGTATAAAAGGGGAAAAGAATTCTTACTTGTTCGAGTGTTTCCAAAGCCAGTATAATCTTTGCCTTTGTAATTTCCTCTGAGAAGTCTGGGGCTCCCTTAAGCAGTGTTAGACTGAAAGCAACCAGGTAGGATTTGAAACTTGGTTCCACATTTTCTGGAGCTGTTTCACCATAGCACACGTGGGTAGTGTTCTTCCTTCTTTCAACACAGTACATATGTCCTACCCAATACTTCTCTTTTTTTAGGGTAAGACACTTCCAAAGTTCCAAATTGAAATGTTGACTTTTATAAACTTCGTTTTTCAGCCTCAATCTAAAAAGGCTAGATATTACTCTGGAACCCATTTCAGTAAAACCAATTCTGCAGTGTCCAGAAATGATGGGTTGGATACACAGGGTATTGGTGGTCCAGCTTATTCCAAGAAAGTCTGAAGATCACTCCCAAACTTCTCAACACATTTTTCTTAAAGTACCTGGAAGGCAAAGAAGAAACTGAAAACTTAACATCAAAAACTATAACTGACAACTGCCTCACTACTAAGATCTTAGATAATTGGCATTAATTATAAAGGAATCAGATTGAGGAAAAACCTCCTCAGGGTGCAAGTTACAGCAATAATGGCAAACAGTTGTATGGTATTTACTGTATGCCTGGCATGGTTCTAAGACTTTACTTCTTCCAGTCACTTAATCTACAAAACAATCCTATAAGTTCGGTTACTATTATTCTTCCTGTTTTTCAGTTGAAGAAAACAGAAGCACAGAGAAGTTAAGTGACTCACATAAAGTTAGTAAATTGTGGTGTTGACAGTTAGACCAAGAAAGTCTATTTTCTTAATTATTGTAACATACTACTTCTTGGTATATCACAGCTTTGTGTTTTTTTTGTTTTGTTTTTTTTTTAAACATCTTTATTGAAGTATAATTGCTTTACAATGGTGTGTTAGTTTCTGCTTTATAACAAAGTGAATCAGTTATACATATACATATGTTCCCATATCTCTTCCCTCTTGCATCTCCCTCCCTCCCACCCTCCCCATCCCACCCCTCTAGGTGGTCACAAAGCACGCAGCTGATCTCCCTGTGCTATGCGGCTGCTTCCCACTAGCTATCTATTTTACATTTGGTAGTGTATATATGTCCATGACACTCTCTCACCCTGTCACATCTCACCGCTCCCCCTCCCCATATCCTCAAGTCCATTCTCTAGTAGGTCTGTGTCTTTATTCCCGTCTTGCCACTAGGTTCTTCATGGCCTTTTTTTTTTCCCTTAGATTCCATATATATGTGTTAGCATACTGTATTTGTTTTTCTCTTTCTGACTTACTTCACTCTGTATGACAGACTCTAACTCCATCCACCTCATTACAAATACCTCCATTTCATTTCTTTTTATGGCTGAGTAATATTCCATTGTATATATGTGCCACATCTTCTTTATCCATTCATCTGTCGATGGACACTTAGGTTGCTTCCGTGTCCTGGCTATTGTAAATAGAGCTGCAACGAACATTTTGGTACATGACTCTTTTTGAACTATGGTTTTCTCAGGGTATATGCCCAGTAGTGGGATTGCTGGGTCGTATGGTAGTTCTATTTGTAGTTTTTTAAGGAACCTCCATACTGTTCTCCATAGTGGCTGTACCAATTTACATTCCCACCAACAGTGCAAGAGAGTTCCCTTTCCTCCACACCCTCTCCAGCATTTATTGTTTGTGGATTTTTTGATGATGGCCATTCTGACCGGTGTGAGATGATATCTCATTGTAGTTTTGATTTGCATTTCTCTAATGATTAATGATGTTGAGCATTCTTTCATGTGTCTGTTGGCAATCTGTATATCTTCTTTGGAGAAATGTCTATTTAGGCCTTCTGCCCATTTTTGGATTGAGTTGTTCATTTTTTTGTTATTGAGCTGCATGAGCTTCTTGTAAATCTTGGAGATTAATCCTTTGTCAGTTGCTTCATTTGCAAATATTTTCTCCCATTCTGATGGTTGTCTTTTCCTCTTGTTTATGGTTTCCTTTGCTGTGCAAAAGCTTTGAAGTTTCATTAGGTCCCATTTGTTTATTTGTGTTTTTATTTCCATTTCTCTAGGAGCTGGGTCAAAAAGAATCTTGCTGTGATGTATGTCATAGAGTGTTCTGCCTATGTTTTCCTCTAAGAGATTGATAGTGTCTGGCCTTACACTTAGGTCTTTAATCCATTTTGAGTTTATTTTTGTGCATGGTGTCAGGGAGTGTTCTAATTTCATACTTTTACATGTATCTGTCCAATTTTCCCAGCACCACTTATTGAAGAGGCTGTCTTTTCTCCACTGTATATGCTTGCCTCCTTTATCAAAGATAAGGTGACCATATGTGCGTGGGTTTATCTCTGGGCTTTCTATCCTGTTCCATTGATCTATATTTCTGTTTTTGTGCCAGTACCAAACTGTCTTGATTACTGTAGCTTTGTAATATAGTCTGAAGTCAGGGAGCCTGATTCCCCCAGCTCCATTTTTCATTCTCAAGATTGCTTTGGCTATTCGGGGTCTTTTGTGTTTCCATACAAATTGTGAAATTTTTTGTTCTAGTTCTGTGAAAAATGCCAGTGGTAGTTTGAGAGGGATTGCATTGAATCTGTAGATTGCTTTGGGTAGTAGAGTCATTTTCACAATGTTGATTCTTCCAGTCCAAGAACATGGTATATCTCTCCATTATTTGTATCATCTTTAATTTCTTTCATCAGTGTCTTATAATTTTCTGCATACAGGTCTTTTGTCTCCTTAGGTAGGTTTATTCCTAGATATTTTATTCTTTTTGTTGCAATGGTAAACGGGAGTGTTTTCTTAATTTCCCTTTCAGATTTTTCATCATTAGTGTATAGAAATGCAAGATATTTCTGTGCATTAATTTTGTATCCTGCTACTTTACCAGATTCATTGATTAGCTCTAGGAGTTTTCTGGTAGCATCTTTAGCATTCTCTATGTATAGTATCATGTCATCTGCAAACAGTGACAGCTTTACTTCTTCTTTTCCGATTTGGATTCCTTTTATTTCTTTTTCTTCTCTGATTGCTGTGGCTAACACTTCCAAAACTATGTTGAATAATAGTGGTGAGAGTGGGCAACCTTGTCTTGTTCCTGATCTTAGTGGAAATGGTTTCAGTTTTTCACCATTGAGGACAATGTTGGCTGTGGGTTTGTCATATATGGCCTTTATTATGTTGAGGAAAGTTCCCTCTATGCCTACTTTCTGCAGGGATTTTATCATAAATGGGTGTTGAATTTTGTCAAAAGCTTTCTCTGCATCTATTGAGATGATCATATGGTTTTCCTCCTTCAATTTGTTAATATGGTGTATCACGTTGATTGATTTGCGTATATTGAAGAATCCTTGCATTCCTGGGATAAACCCCACTTGATCATGGTGTATGATCCTTTTAATGTGCTGTTGGATTCTGTTTGCTAGTATTTTGTTGAGGATTTTTACATCTATGTTCATCAGTGATATTGGCCTGTAGTTTTCTTTCTTTGTGACATCTTTGTCTGGTTTTGGTATCAGGGTGATGGTGGCCTCATAGAATGAGTTTGGGAGGGTTCCTCCCTCTGCAATATTTTGGAAGAGTTTGAGAAGGATAGGTGTTAGCTCTTCTCTAAATGTTTGATAGAATTCACCTGTGAAGCCATCTGGTCCTGGGCTTTTGTTTGTTGGAAGGTTTTTAATCACAGTTTCAATTTCAGTGCTTGTGATTGGTCTGTTCATATTTTCTATTTCTTCCTGGTTCAGTCTCGGCAGTTTGTGCCTTTCTAAGAATCTGTCCATTTCTTCCAGGTTGTCCATTTTATTGGCATAGAGTTGCTTGTAGTAATCTCTCATGATCTTTTGTATTTCTGCAGTGTCAGTGGTTACTTCTCCTTTTTCATTTCTAATTCTATTGATTTGAGTCTTCTCCCTTTTTCTCTTGATGAGTCTGGCTAATGGTTTATCAATTTTGTTTATCTTCTGAAAGAACCAGCTTTTAGTTTCATTGATTTTTGCTATTGTTTCCTTCATTTCTTTTTCATTTATTTCTGATCTGATCTTTATGATTTCTTTCCTTCTGCTAGCTTTGGGGTTTTTTTTGTTCTTCTTTCTCTAATTGCTTCAGGTGCAAGGTTAGGTTGTTTATTCGAGATGTTTCCTGTTTCTTGAGGTAGGCTTGTATTGCTATAAACTTCCCTCTTAGCACTGCTTTTGCTGTGTCCCATAGGTTTTGGGTCGTCGTGTCTCCATTGTCATTTGTTTCTAGGTATTTTTTGATTTCCCCTTTGATTTCTTCAGTGATCACTTCGTTATTAAGTAGTGTATTGTGTAGCCTCCATGTGTTTGTATTTTTTACAGATCTTTTCCTGTAATTGATATCTATTCTCATAGCGTTGTGGTCGGAAAAGATACTTGATACGATTTCAATTTTTTAAAATTTACCAAGGCTTGATTTGTGACCCAAGATATGATCTATCCTGGAGAATGTTCCATGAGCACTTGAGAAAAATGTGTATTCTGTTGTTTTTGGATGGAATGTCCTATAAATATCAATTAAGTCCATCTTGTTTAATGTATCATTTAAAGCTTGTGTTTCCTTATTTATTTTCATTTTGGATGATCTGTCCATTGGTGAAAGTGGGGTGTTAAAGTCCCCTACTATGGTTGTGTTGCTGTCGATTTCCCCTTTTATGGCTGTTAGTATTTGCCTTATGTATTGAGGTGCTCCTATGTTGGGTGCATAAATATTTACAATTGTTATACCTTCCTCTTGGATCGATCCCTTGATCATTATATAGTGTCCTTCTTTGTCTCTTGTAATAGTCTTTATTTTAAAGTCTATTTTGTCTGATATGAGAATTGCTACTCCAGCTTTCTTTTGATTTCCATTTGCATGGAATATCTTTTTCCATCCCCTCACTTTCAGTCTGTATGTGTCTCTAGGTCTGAAGTGGGTCTCTTGTAGACAGCATATATATGGGTCTTGGTTTTGTATCCATTCAGCCAGTCTGTGTCTTTTGGTGGGAGCATTTAATCCATTTACATTCAAGGTAATTATCTATATGTATGTTCCTATTACCATTTTGTTAATTGTGTTGTGTTTGTTATTGTCAGTGTTTTCCTTCTCTTGTGTTTCCTGCCTAGAGAAGTTCCTTTAGCATTTGTTGTAAAGCTGGTTTGGTGGTGCTGAACTCTCTCAGCTTTTGCTTGTCTGTAAAGGTTTTAATTTCTCCATCAAATCTGAATGAGATCCTTGCTGGGTAGAGTAATCTTGGTTGTAGGTTTTTCTCCTTCATCACTTTAAGTATATCCTGCCACTCCCTTCTGGCTTGCAGAGTTTCTGCTGAAAGATCAGCTGTTAACCTTATGGGGATTCCCTTGTGTGTTATTTGTTGTTTTTCCCTTGCTGCTTTTAATATGTTTTCTTTATATTTAATTTTTGACAGTTTGATTAATATGTGTCTTGGCGTGTTTCTCCTTGGGTTTATCCTGTATGGGACTCTCTGTGCTTCCTGGACTTGATTAACTATTTCCTTTCCCATATTAGGGAAGTTTTCAACTATAATCTCTTCAAATATTTTCTCAGTTCCTTTCTTTTTCTCTTCTTCTTCTGGGACCCCTATAATTCGAATGTTGGTGCGTTTAATGTTGTCCCAGAGGTCTCTGAGACTGTCCTCAGTTCTTTTCATTCTTTTTTCTTTATCCTGCTCTGCAGTAGTTAATTCCACCATTTTATCTTCCAGGTCACTTATCCTTTCTTCTGCCTCAGTTATTCTGCTATTGATCCCATCTAGAGTATTTTTAATTTCATTTATTGTGTTTTTCATCGTTGCTTGGTTCCTCTTTAGTTCTTCTACATCCTTGTTAAATGTTTCTTGCATTTTGTCTATTCTATTTCCAAGATTTTGGATCATCCTTACTATCATTATTCTGAATTCTTTTTCAGGTAGACTACCTATTTCCTCTTCATTTGTTAGGTCTGGTGTGTTTTGACCCTGCTCCTTCATCTGCTGTGTGTTTTTCTGTCATCTCATTTTGCTTATCTTACTGTGTTTGGGGTCTCCTTTTCACAGGCTGCAGGTTCGTAGTTTCCGTTGTTTTTGGTATCTGTCCCCAGTGGCTAAGGTTGGTTCAGTGGGTTGTGTAGGCTTCCTGGTGGAGGGAACTAGTGCCTGAGTTCTGGTGGATGAGGCTGGATCTTGTCTTTCTGGTGGGCACGTCCACGTCTGGTGGTGTATTTTGGGGTGTCTGTGGCCTTATTATGATTTTAGGCAGCCTCTCTGCTAACGGATGGGGCTGTGTTCCTGTCTTGCTAGTTGTTTGGCATAGGGTGTCCAGCACTGTAGCTTGCTGGTCGTTGAGTGAAGCTGGGTCTTGATGTTGAGATGGAGATCTCTGAGAGATTTTTGCCATTTGGTATTACGTGGAGCTGGGAAGTCTCTTGTGGACCAGTGTCCTGAAGTTGGCTCTCCCGCCTCAGAGGCACGGCCCTGATGCCTGGCTGGAGCACCAAGAGCCTTTCATCCACATGGCTCAGAGTAAAAGGGAGAAAAAATAGAAAGAAAGAAAGAAAGAGGATATAATATAGTGAAGTAAAATAAAGCTATTATAAAGCAAAGCTATACAGACAAAATCTCACCCAGAAGCATATACATATACACTCACGATAAAAGGAAAAGGGGAAAAATTAATATATCCTGCTCCCAAAGTCCACCTCCTGAATTTGGGATGATTCGTTGTCTATTCAGGTATTCAACAGATGCAGGCACATCAAGTTGTTTGTGGAGTTTTAACCCGCTTCTTCTGAGGCTACTGGGACAGATTTCCCCTCCTCTTCTCTGTTCGCACAGCTCCCAGGGTTCAGCTTTGGATTTAGACCGCCTCTGCGTGTAGTTCGCCTGAGGGCGTCTGTTCCCCGCCCAGACAGAACGGGGTTAAAGGAGCAGCTGCTTCGGGGGCTCTGGCTCACTCAGGCCGCGGGGAGGGAGGGGTACGGAGGAGGCGGGCCAAGCCTGCGGCGTCAGAGGCGTCGTGACGTTGCACCAGCCTGAGGCGCGCAGTGCGTTCTCCCGGGGAAGTTGTCCCTGGATCACGGGACGCTGGCAGTGGCGGGCTGCACCGGCTCCCGGGAGGGGCGGTGTGGAGAGTGACCTGTGCTCGCACACAGGCTTTTTGGTGGTGGCAGCAGCAGCCTTAGCGTGTCACGCCCGTCTCTGGTGTCCGCGCTGATGGCTGTGGCTCGCGCCCGTCTCTGGAGTTCGTTTAGGCGGCGCTCTGAATCCCCTCTCCTTGCGCGCCGCGAAACAAAGAGGCAAGAAAAAGTCTCTTGCCTCTTCGGCAGCTGCAGACTTTTTCCCGGTCTCCCTCCCAGCTAGCTGTGGTGCGCTAACTCCTTCAGGCTGTGTTCACGCCGCCAACCCCAGTCCTCTCCCTGCGATCCGACCGAAGCCCGAGCCTCAGCTCCCAGCCCCGCCCGCCCCGGCGGGGGAGCAGACAAGCCTCTCGGGCTGGTGAGTGCTGGTCAGCGCCGAGCCTCCGTGCGGGAGTCTCTCCGTTCTTTCCTCTGCGCCCCTGTTGCTGTGGGATCTGCGCTGATAGCCTCGGCTCGCGCCCATCTCTGGAGCTCGTTTAGGCGGCGCTCTGAATCCCCTCTCCTCACGCACCAGGAAACAGGGAAGAAAAAGTCTCTTGCCTCTTCGGCAGCTGCAGACTTTTTCCCGGACTCCCTACCGGCTAGCTGTGGTGCGCTAACCCCTTCAGGCTGTGTTCACGCCGCCAACCCCAGTCCTCTCCCTGCGATCCGACCGAAGCCCGAGCCTCGGCTCCCAGCCCCGCCCGCCCCGGCGGGGGAGCAGACAAGCCTCTCGGGCTGGTGAGCGCTGCTCGGCGCCGAGCCTCTGTGCGGGAATCTCTCCGCTTTGCCCTCCGCACCCCTGTGGCTGCGCTCTCCTCCGTGGCTCCGAAGCTTCCCCCCTCTGCCACCCGCAGTCTCCACCCGCGAAGGGCCTTCCTAGTGTGTGGAAACCTTTCCTCCTTCATGGCTCCCTCCCACTGGTGCAGGTGCCGTCCCTATTCTTTTGTCTCTGTTATTTCTTTTTTTTTCTTTTGCCCTACCCAAGTACGGGGGGAGTTTCTTGCCTTTTTGGAGGTCGGACGTTTTCTGCCAGCGTTCAGTGGGTGTTCTGTAGGAGCAGTTCCACGTGTAGATGTATTTCTACTGTATCTGTGGGAAGGAAGGTGATCTCCGCGTCTTACTCTTCCGCCATCTTCCCCAATAATCCACAGCTTTGTTTTATACAAAAGGGTTCACCTGAAAAAAGTAGGTAAATACTTCACAACTCTCCTGATACATGTTCATTACTTTAAGTCTTAGGACCTGTAATAGCGAAGAACTGGGCAACTATCGCTATCCATCCCTGAGTGCTTCTCCATGGTGGCTCATCCTCGCTGTCAGCGTCTTTCTGCATGTATGCAAATTACATACAACCCAGGGATAGCTGAGAAGAAAGAGGGGAAAGGTACAAGCAGGTTATACTGTGAGACCTCAGTCCAGGATAAGTAGAGAAAGAAAACTGGAGCCTTTGAGGAGGGGGGAAAACTGCTGAAAAGAGAAGGGAATAGTGACGAGAAGTTTCAGAATAAGATCTTGTCTTTGAAAATAATTGTCTGTAGCCTTAAGGGGAAAATGTCAGTAAACATCTGGCAACCTAACAAAATAGCAAGGAAAAATATGTCTTCTACAAAGCAAGAACTGACAATTATTAAAAAGAAAACAGGTTGAGATTTTTTTTAAAGCACCTAAATAAAGTGAAAAAGAAACTGAATAAGTAATCAATGCAAGTGTACTAAATATATATTATACATATAGTAGATTAATGCCTCATTATCCATAATACCTCCATATCCAATGAAGGCATTAAAAAGCCATTATCGATCAACAAAACTGAGAAACTTTCACTGATGAAGAGGAGGACAAAAATATGAGGAAAATTAGAGAAAAATGATTATACAAGTAAAGGAAAAAACATTCTTGTGGGAAATTATTAAATAGATAATCAAGTAGACTAACTGAGCATTAAAGAAGGAACTATGAGCAAAGGTATGGGTAGGGTTAAGGAAAACCAACAAATACTGATGAAGCATCTACAACCAGCAATACTCAGGTTGGAAGGGGTGAGGGAGCAGCAAGCAATGAAACCTGGAGAAGGCAGTAAAAGAAGGCCTGTAGAAGTTGTGATTAGAGCTAGAAAGATTCAGGCACTGCCCATCCTTCTTCACCCAGTGAGGAGAGAGCTGAGGAAATAAATATCCAAATTTTCCTGCCCTCTGATCTTCTGAAGATGCTTCCCATTGGCCAGCGACAACTGGAAGGCAGAGGGCCAGGAGAATCAGTTATACAGTCATAAAGATCAGACTCCCAGAACATAGAACATAGGGGAAAAGATAGAAACTATATCTGTGGGACAAACGGAAAATATCCAACCCAGTGAATTATGTGGAAGGGAAAGGGCAGAAAAATAGGATGCATGTCAAAAAAAAAAAAAAAAAAGGAATAGAAAAAACAATGAAAAATATCATAGAAGAAAATTTCCTTAGGAAGCTCCATACTGAAGGGTATCACCATGCTCTAGCTAAGGCCAATGAAAAAGATTTACGCCTAAATGCATCATGGCCAAAGTGTGAAGTAAAACCATACAGAGTTCAAGGAAGATGGCTTACTTACAAATGAAGCAAAAAATGAGCAAGTTTCAATATGCATAATAGAATGCCAAAGCAGCAACAACAATAACAGAATTAGATCTAAAAGGTTTTGAAAGGAAACAATTTTAAGTCATGAATTTCATACTTAGTCAAATTGTTCTTTATGTGTAAAGAAATCAGAAATGCACACTCAGATATGAGTAGGAACAGAAAATGTAACATCTATATATCTTTCTTGAAAAACATTTCTTAAATATATACTATGAGAGAAAAAATAAAATGAAGAGCTAAATAGGAAATCATGTTATAAAGTGGTGTTCGTTCTCAACATTAAAGCATTTTAAAAACACACACAAAGCACAGCTATAAGTTTAGTTACAAAACAAAATGTAAATGTTAAAATATTATCAAAATATGTGAAGGAATTGTAAGGTAAAAATTAATACCATAATAATACAGATATGGATTCCAAATCTAAAACGCTATTATAGATTCCAAATCTAAGCTTATATAAACAAATAGGAAAAGAGGATAGAAACACTGTGCTAAATTTCTTACCTCATGTATGGGAATATATTCTTCACTCCGACATTAAACTGTAGCAGTAATTATAATAATAATACCACCACTTTTCATTGAGTACTTACTATATGCCAGGAACTGCTCTGAACAATTTACATGAATTAATCCATTTCAAATTTAAAATAACTCTATTAAGTGTGTGCTATTATTATCCTCATTTTACAGATGAGAGAACTGAGGTTAAAAAACTTGCCCAGGGCTTCCCTGGTGGTGCAGTGGTTGAGAAT
The DNA here is from genome assembly GCF_028023285.1 of Balaenoptera ricei. Taxonomy (NCBI): domain Eukaryota; kingdom Metazoa; phylum Chordata; class Mammalia; order Artiodactyla; family Balaenopteridae; genus Balaenoptera; species Balaenoptera ricei. Next base: position 41,126,634 of record NC_082645.1, on the reverse strand, counting down.
CTGCCTGCCAATGCAGGGGACACGGGTTCGAGCCCTAGTCTGGGAAGATCCCACATGCCGCGGAACAACTGGGCTTGTGAGCCACAATTGCTGAGCCTGCGCGTCTGGAGCCTGTGCTCCGCAACAAGAGAGGCCGCGATAGTGAGAGGCCCGCGCACCGCGATGAAGAGTGGCCCCCACTTGCCGCAACTAGAGAAAACCCTCGCACAGAAATGAAGACCCAACACAGCCATAAATAAAATAAATAAATAAAAATAAAAAAAAATAAACAGGAGCTGTTGTTTAAAAAAAAAAAAAAAAAAAAAACTTGCCCAATGTAAATAAACTAGTTTTTGAGTCTGCCTTTTTAATCACTATGTTACTTACTACACATGTTCAACAATAAGAAATTGATTAAATAAACCATGAAACATCTAAAAAATAGAAAATCTTCCCTTTTAATGTTATAAAAGCATATTTGTTGATGTGAAGATATTTATTTTCAACCACATGTACAAATATTTACCTTGTATTACATAATGGACATCTGCCTTTGCCTTGACAGCATACACCTCACAGGGTTGTCTAAAGTGCCAAATGATTATACTAGATTAATTCATGTCTCAGTCCTCAGCCTTCAGTACAAGCTCCAATAAATTCCCTCTTTTAAGCCATATGGCATTTGTGATTGAAGGAGTCCTAATGATTCTTATTTTTTAAGGAAAATGAAAGTTTCCAAACTACATATCATTTTTAAAAAGCCAATACATATATGCATATACACAGTGATTAAATTCAGTGGTTGCTATTAAACATTGTTAATAGCAGTTATATTTTAGATAGTAGGATTGAACGACTTTTTTTTTTAACAATTCTTTTAATTTTAAAAAATTTTTATTTATTTATTTATTTATTTTTGGCTGCGTTGGGTCTTCATTGCTGCGCGCCGGCTTTCTCTGGTTGCAGCAAGCGGGGGCTACTCTTCGTTGCGGTGGACAGGTTTCTCATTGCGGTGGTTTCTCTTGTTGCAGAGCACGGGCTCTAGGCATGCAGGCTTCAGTAGCTGTGGCACGCGGGCTCAGTAGTTGTGGCTCACAGGCTCTAAAGCGCAGGGTCAGTAGCTGTGGCACACGGGCTTGGTTGCTCTGCAGCATGTGGGCTCTTCCCGGACCAGGGATTGAACCCGTGTTCCCTGCATTGTCAGGCGGATTCTTAACCACTGCACCACCAGGGAAGTCCCTGAATGACTTTTAAAATCTGTATTTCTGATGTTTCCTTTGACAAATATATTGTTATTGTGTAATAAAGGGAAAATCAATTCTTGAAACAACAGTAACAAAATTACCTTTAGATATCACCCCTCTCAAACAAATATTTTATACTACTTGCAGATCAGGCAATTTGAGGACTTTTTCTCTCATGAAAGTTCACATATTACTGAATGAATGAGGCCAGCATTTATGAATAAATAAATGAAAGTCTGAAGGTTTCTGACCATCCACCTCCTCACCAAGATGTGTAGAAGAAGAAACTGCAGGTTAGACTAGATTTCTTCTTAAGATGCAAGTCTTGCCCGTTTTAGCACATGAATGAAGGATAATTCCTCCAAATTTTATAGCATAGAAAGTCACAAGATTATTTTATTAGGAAATATAATTTAAACTACTCATTACTATTCAACCACAATTGCCTAGAAAACAAAAAAAATGCACTGATGCTTCTATTCAATGTGCAGATTAGCCAACATGGTCTGTGGTCAAATACATTCATCAGAAAAGGAAAGGAGTTTATTGTCTTTTTGTTATTAGAAAATATTTATTAAGTTTTTATTTTTCATTGTACTTTTCAATATAATAAAAATCAAATATATTAAAAATAATAATCACTGAACATCTACTAGGTGCCAAGTGCTCTACATGCATTTTTTCAACCCTTTAAGTTAGGTTTCAAATGGGGACACTGAAGCTCAAAGAAGAGAAATACATATATGCATTCAATTCATATAGTCATTCAATCTTACTATCCAAATATAACTGCTATTATCAATGATTAATAGCAACCGTTGACTTTAATTACTATGTATATATATGCATATATGTATTTGTTTTATGCATTTATGTATTTTTGCAAAATTATACAGCTAATGTGTTGTGAGCTTGGTATTTGAACTCAAACCTGCTTGATTCCCAAGCAGCTTCAGGACTGCACTATCCTGTCTCTTAGGCCATGGGAGCTTATGCTCTGCATTTTAAAAATGCTAGTATGCATTTTTAGTTATAAGAGAATGAGAGAGAAATGACGGAAGTTAGTTGAATAATTTTTGCAATTCCTTCTTTTAAAACAGGTAGGGCTCAAACTCTCTTGCCATCAGTAGGGATCACAGGTAGAACTCAAAAGTTCTCCCCTTTGGTGAAGCAGATATCTGTGATTCTGGAACTGGGACCAGGTTGACTTCCTCCAAGTTTCACTTAGTCGTCTCCAAGTGACCATGAAAAATCCGAAGAACCCGATAGAGATGCTGGTACAGAACTACACTAAAGTTGCATGAATAGTAATAATGTTTGCTCTATAAATAGTAAAATGAGAGACTTCTGATTTATAATTAGGTCTTACATTTCCTATTACGTGCTAGAAAATGAAAAAATAGGGCATTTCTCCTCTCACGTCAAGGTAGTCTTACTGATTCTCAGCTTAAATTAAAATACGAAAACCTATAGTCAAACTTGCTCTAAGTTACTTTTCTATAACTGTAGATTGCCTGTAGCATATATTAAATAAATACTAAAATCTATAAGTAAATGACGAGTAAATGTCATTTGCACATGAAACTCAAAATTGGGGCAAAGTAGTTAAGATAGAGTGATGAGAGTGGCATGGTCATGAAAATTTGTTATTTATAAAAGATGGACCAAGAAGAGATGGGTCAGAGCACCCATCTCAACAATGTAATTTTAGAAAGATGCCATAATTAAAGTTAGGAAGGAGAATCTGGAATCTAAAGTGATGCCTGTATTAAAAAATAAATAAATGAACAAACCAAAAAACCCAAACAGAAAGACTATATCACAGGCTAACGCTGGATGATATCATTGTTTAAAAAAAAAGAAAAAAAACCTTACTTTTCTGGTAAAGGGATTATTTAGTTTGCAAGCTGGGCTGAAGATGTTTCCTTTCTGAGGAGTCAAGTTTCTCTTTCCAGATGGTTTCTTCTCCCTTAACTCAAAAAAAAAAAAAATTGCTTTTATGGTTATTGATTTTGATTAATGGATACTGTCATGGGAAACCATTTTCTTTTCCTTAAAGAACACAGACCCCTGTGATAAGGACAAAGTTTACGTTTAAAACCTTTGTCCATCATTAACCAATTGGACTGAGGACTATGCCTAGTTCTTTGCATGGTTTGAGATGATCTAGCCTCAACAGTAGGATTTTAATTGTTAAAGTCTTTTAATTTCTTTTCCATTATGTGTCTAGAATACAATGGCTGATGAAGGAAAAGCTCTTGACTGGACGCCTAATTTCAATTCAGGCATATAATTAATGTTCCCAGGGTCAGGCTCTTACCTAGTGGATGCCCCATGGGCTTCCAGTGGCTGAGTGGAGGGAACTGAGCAGGGAGAAATCATCTCTGTAAGCCAGCTGGGCTTCCCCAGTTACCCATCCCTGGCTCGGTTAACCCCAGTGCATCCCTAAGCCCTGCTGGTATCTGCTATCAAGCAGAGCCAGAGGAAATTGATGGAGACAGTGCCAATATCAGTGCCCCTGAGGCTTCTCCTTTTGCCAACATTAGCTATAAAGAAGCTGGTCTCATTCTCTGTTAAAGCTATTGATTTTTTCCCTCCCTCAGGCCAGTCCTGCATTATGCTCCTTCCAGGGTCTGAGAGCTGTGTCTTTCACCAGTGTGTTTCTTTTAGAACATTCATTTACGGAATCAAAGAAGAACTCTCCTGGGTATCCTGTTATCTTGCCAGTCCTGACCTGAAATGCAGCCGGAAAATGCAGGCAGCTCTGTAAATAACAAATCTGACCTTTATCACTTAGCGCTTCCTGGCATGCTTCTTGTTCAAAAAGACTCTAAGAAAATCAGGAGATAGTGTTCATTCACTGCCCACTTCTTCTCCGGGTACCTGTGTTTAAATCCTCTCTGGTTATGTGTAGATGATATTTATGGTTTCTATTTTCTCCTTGGTGGATATACTTTATAACTGGTGGTTTCTGTCTTAAATAAGTTATTCATTCATTCATTTAATCCATATTTGTTTATTCATGCAATTCGCTCTTTCATGCAATTCATTCATTCATTCATTCGTTCAATACTTACTTATTATTTATTTATCTACTTCATTCCAGGCACTGTGACAGACGATGAAGTTTCTGTACGGAACCACACAGACCTGGTGCCTGTCCTCATGATCAGGACAGAGTAGTAAGCAGACAGTAAATAAAGAAATGTGCTATGTGGTATCAGGAAAAAACACAGAATATTTTAAAACAGCACAGCAATTTAGATAGGGGAATCCACAGAAGTGACATCCAAGGTGACACAGCTGGGGGCTGGAGCATTGCTCTCCACATGTCATCTCTATGAAGACTGATGGGAGGGAATAATGGGTGCTGGACTCAGGCAGGAGATGAGTTAGGAAGCTGTTGCTCAGATGCATGGATAAATGATAGCTCACCTAATGACACAGGGAGGGCTTTTGGAAGGAACTGACGATGTCCTTGTCTCATTTCATCAGCATAGAACAATAGCAAATATTATATTTTTATTCGGAGGGATTATTTTATTTCCAGATAATTGAAATTTCTGCTTAATTGAAAAAAATTAGAGTAGGCAATAGAGGTAAAATATGGATGAAAACTAGATAATATTCCAATCACCCACAAACTCTTTCCTTACCAGTCTCCTGTTAGCAGTGAGGGTTATCCTTCCCCACTTCTTTCCTTGTGTGCATGTGTGTGTACATACATGAGTATATATGTATATGTGTTTATATATACACACATTTATTACATGAAAGGAATTAACACTATTTATACTATAGGAAAATTATTTTTTACTTAAATAGATGTCCTTTCATATTAGCACATATAGATAAATCTTATTTTTAATGCTTGAATAATATTGTACAAGATAGAAATGAAAGTACAATCATATGTTAATCATTCCACATTATTTCTATTGCTTTTTAGTTTTGGTTTTTTACACTTAGTTTTTTAATTCATCCCAAAATTATCTTGGTATATTGTTTGAAGTGTGATCACAATAATTTTTTCTCCCAAAGTGTTCTGTTTATTGAATAATTCATCTTTTCCTTACCATCATGATGTACCAAATTCTCTCATAGATATGTTTTTTTGGACTCTATTTTCTATTCCAGTGATCTATTTATCTATTATTACGGCTGCACCACACTGTTTTATTAAAGTCGCATGGTGCTTTGACATCTTATAAGCTAGAGAACCCAAGAGTGGTGGGTAGAATTGTAGTCACTGGAGTCAGGACAAATATGACTCCAAACTCTGGAGAATAATAATTTATTTACTCTCAGTGCTGTTTATGATCAGAGCACTCTTACATCAGTATGATACCATTTTCAGTATACTATAGTACCGATTATGATTAAAAATTGATTTGGGGAGGGTTGGGGGGAGACGCAAGAGGGAGGGGATATGGGGATATATGTATACTTACAGCTGATTCACTTTGTTATACAACAGAATCTAACACACCATTGTAAAGCAATTATACTCCAATAAAGATGTTAAAAAAAATTGATTTGGTGTTGACTTTCAGTGATAGATGTGTATTAAACAATTTATTTTTAAGAAGAAAATATTGGAATTCTTTAAAACACCACTTTATTTGATGGCTGTTCCTCTCAATGCTTGGAGCCTTAAGTAGTGGGATTTTAGTCCATCATATATCTAAGCTGACTTGTATTCACTCAGGGCACCATGGGGATGGGTTGGCTGTCCATTAGCGCCTTATGATTTTTGCGGGGTCAAACAATTGCAAAAAAAAAAAGAAAAAAACACTTTAAAAAATTATCTTCTTTCAATAGAGACACAGAATGTAGAGAACAAACTTATGGACACCAAGGGGGGAAAGTGGCGGGGGGGTGGTGGTGGTGGGATGAATTGGGAGATTGGGATTGACATGTGTACACTAATATGTATAAAATGGATAACTAATAAGAACCTGCTGTATAAAAAAATAAATAAAATAAAATTCAAAAATTCCAAAAAATTAAATTAAATTAACCCAATATCTAGAATAAAGCATAGGAGATAAAAAAAAAATTATCTTTTTTCTTAGAAATAATTGACTTGGACACAATGGTGTCTTTAATAAAGTTACAGATAAAAATGTCTTCAGTAACCTGGTGACGGTCTCTATCCACTGTGAACTAGCTCTACAGCTCAAGTCCTTAGGTATAAAATACAAATATTGAGTCATGGTTTATAGCTGGCAGCACAGACTGTGGGCAGCTCTTTTTATTTTATTTTATTTTATTTTATTTATGTTTTATACAGCAGGTTCTTATTAGTTATCTATTTTATACGTATTAGTGTATATATGTCAACCCCAATCTCCCAGTTCGTCCCCCCCCCCTCCCCGACTTTCCCCCTTTGGTGTCCATACGTTTGTTATCTACATCTGTGTCTCTATTTCTGTGGGCAGCTCTTAAAGAAAGGGAGGAAGACTGGGAATAAAACACATATCTTTGAATCCTATATGAACAGCAATACCTGCTATAGCCCAAAGTTGCCAAATGCAGAGGATGGAGTACAAAAGTAGAGTCACTTGGAGAAATTACAGCTGGCCCTGTAGATCCTTTGAATCAGTCAGTTGGAAAAATGCCATGAGCAAAACCTCTTGAATAAGCTAAAAGAAAATATTTACAAATATTAATATTATGTTGCTGGAAATGTGTCAGCAGGCAAAATATGGTAAAACTTAAGGCACAGACTCTGATTCTACAAGGGAAGTCTGATCGAGGGGCTGTGTAGGGGGATAAAAATGTTCGAAGGTATGATTTGAACTCGTCAAGAAGAGCTTGTTGGCACCAATTAACTGAAAAGCCAAACCTAGTTTGTGTTTTAGGGCAATGTGGATTGCAAAGTCCAAGAGAAGGATTTTTAAGAGTAAAACACTGAAATCACAAAATGGTCCTACTAGTTCAGCAATATATACTATTTAACAAGCAAAATCACCATTTATCCTAAAAATAGTAGGCACCCATCATCATAACACTACCCAGTTTATTGGACACTGAATCTCTCTTAATGGTACCTAGGGCCAAGTTAATGCATGCAGCTAGATGCAAAAGAAAGTCTTATGGGGCATCCACAGACATCCATTCCCCCTCACCGTTCCTCCTCCAACTCTCTCTCTCTCTCTCTCTCTCTCACACACACACACAGAGTGTATTGAGAGATTGCTGTCAATCCTGGCAGTGTTAACCAGAAGAATAAGTAGGCATGGACCTGGTTACTCTCCCTTTCTCCTTTCCTTTAGTCATACAACCAATCCTATTAAAATCTTGCCCTGTTAATTTTCCCCAGCTGTTTTTCCCCACCATTCCTGCTGTCACCATCCTTGTCTAGCCCTTGATGATGGCAGTAGTAGACTAATTAGTTTCTTCTATCAGGCTTCCCTCTTCCAATCCATCAACTTCTCCATGAACAGATTTATCTTCTCACATTGCAATCATCACCTCGTCTCAAAATCTTTAATGGCTACCATTTTCTGTAGAACAAATACCAAATTCTTAATCGTGGCCTTCCACAATCTGTTTCCAAACTGCCAGTCCAGACTTATGTCGCTGATTACTGTACGACAAAGTATATACAACACAGCAAAGCAAACTCTCTCCTCACAGCTCCGCACACTCTCTTGTCTGTGATTTCATGTCTGTGATTTCCACCATATTTTTTTCATTTCCTTTTAAGAAATCTAAATCCTCTTCCTTCAAGTTCCAATTCATATTCTTTCTCTTTTCCTTAACTTTCCCTGTGTCAGTGGCCACTCTTTCCTCTGAACTGTTTTAACAACCATAAGTCAAGTTGCTGGGTAATGCTGATTCTTGAGTTTTTTGGAATATTGAGAGGTAGAAGGTGGGTGAAGAATATGGCCTTTAGAATTGCAAGTGGTTTTCTATCTTTAGAGGTAGAGATTCCAATTAACTTTTGTGGAAGAGTGTTTTGGGGTGTAATAATCATCAGTTTTAGTCAAATGTTGGGACATATGTTAAGACCACACTGCTCTTTTGAAGTTAGGAGTGGGCACATTTACTAGATTTACTTTGGCCAATGAATTGAGAATTTAAGTGACATGTGATACTTCTGGTTGTAAGCGTCGAGTCAATGGGTGATTTTCAGAATTCTTCCTGCTGCCTTAGCAACCAGCAATATAACCAATAGTGGCTGTAACCTCAGTCTGGTTCTAGAGGATGATATAGAAAAGAGCCCATCAAATCACCAAGTCACCTCTCCTCGGTGAGCTGGAGTCCATCAACTCATGACTCATATAGCTCACCCATGATTAGTAGACAACAGGAGCAAGAAATTGATCTTGATTTTTAAGTCACTAAGATTTAGGGGTTGTTTGTTGTTCCTGCATATTCTGAATATGCAAGATATATCCTAGCCTATCCTGAATGACACACTAAGAAAATCTTCAAAATGCACCTTTCACTCCACAAATAGAGAAGATGCCCTTCCAGTATTGGGGGAACTCTCTGAAAGCATAATTTACTTTAACGCAGGTGTTAAATTACTGAGAGTTGAGCTGAGAGTTTATATCACAAGACCAAGGGTGAAGAATCTGAGTGCCAGCTCTTAAGTATCATTTCAGGATTCTGGAAATGCAGGGTGATGCTTTGAAGATCAACTAAACAGATGGGCGTGCATGTTCCTGAGAAGGGAAGGCTCCTCTCCTCATTTCCACGGCAACTGGAGCTGCCGTAGCTCAAGGAGGAGGGACTTTTGGAGCATCCGCAAGACTGCTGTCTCCTGAGGAGAATCAGCAGCAGGCTAACAAACAGGCCCTTTGGAGAACAGTTGACATTGGCAGAGGGAACTGTAGCCACAGAGAAAGATCACAGCAGTTAGTTATTGGCTGAGGGTGAAGGCTGATTCCAGCAGACAGACTTTTGTGAGCACAAGTGAAGTAACCCTTGGAGAGTCCCAGCAATAATTAGAGGATGTTATGGAATTAGGGCTTGGAGTCAATGTCATTTGGACCATAAAATAAAGGTGACCTGGTTTATTACCAGATAAGCCATGTAATATATGTAATACAATTATTATTTGTAAAGTTTATTTATTCTTATTAATTGGTTTATAATGATAGATTTTCACTTCGTACTAAAATCTCATCTTCACAAATATATTGCTTCTTTTTTTGTTTTAATTTTTATTTTATTTATTTATTATTTTTGGCTATGTTGGGTCTTCATTGTTGCACACGAGCTTTCTCTAGTTGCAGCGAGCAGGGGCTACTCTTCGTTGCGGTGCAAGGGCTTCTCATTGCGGTGGCTTCTCTTGTTGTGGAGCACGGGCTCTAGGCACGTGGGCTTCAGTAGTTGTGGCACACAGACTCAGTAGTTGTGGCTCACGGGCTCAGTAGTTGTGGCTCACGGGCTCTAGAGCGCAGGCTCGGTAGTTGTGGTGCACAGGTTTAGTTGCTCTGCAGCATGTGGGATCTTCCTGGACCAGGGCTCGAGCCTGTGTTCCCTGCATTGGCAGGCGGATTCTTAACCACTGTGCCACCAGGGAAGTCCCTATATTGCTTCTTGAAGGCAAGGACAATTTTTAGTATACAATGGGCAATTAATAGGGGATTGTTGATATTGATAATGAAGTTGTGGAAGAATTTTATTTTGAGCAAAAGATCATTTTATTTTCATGGTGGGTAGAATTTAATGTATCTCTAGTAAATCGAGAATCTGCATTTCAATAGTAGAAAGGAACTTAGAGAAAATTTTGTCCAGTGGCTTCAAAATGGGCTTGGAGGAGACCTTGCTGTAATTTCGACAGGACATCAAAGGCCTTACATTTTTCCATGCAAGTTACTCCACTTGTATCTGTTCTGTTAGTGGGTTCTATAGGCAAATTCATTTGATGAATGAGTCTGCTGTTAATGTAAGATTGACCTGGACCTTTGACTAGATTGATATAATTCAACTACCTTATTTTTTTTTTTTAACATCTTAATTGGAGTATAACTGCTTTACAATGGTGTGTTAGTTTCTGCTGTATGACAAAGTGAATCAGCTATACGTATACATATATCCCTATATCCCCTCCCTCTTGCGTCTCCCTCCCACCCTCCCTATCCCACCCCTCTAGGTGGTCACAAAGCACTGAGCTGATCTCCCTGTGCTATGAGGCTGCTTCCCACTAGCCATCTATTTCACCTTTGGTAGTGTGTGTACGTCCATGCCACTCTCTCACTTCATCCCAGCTTACCCGTCCCCCTCCCTGTGCCCTCAAGTCCCTTCTCTACGTCTGCATCTTTATTCCTGTCCTGCCCCTAGGTTCCTCATAACTATTTTTTTTTTAGGTTCCATATATATGTGTTAGCATACGGTATTTGTTTTTCTCTTTCTGACTTACTTCACTCTTCAACTATCTTATTTATACAAGGTCAACACATGTTAAATGGGTCGTCCAAGGACACAGATCTGGTAAAAGCCAAGAAATCAGGTCTCCTGCTAGCCACCCTGGTGTTACCAACCACAGTTATTCTTATTGATTTGTATTCTTTATTTTTTTTTAATGCATTACTGAATTATTTATTTTGCAGTTCCATAACTGTCTCATTTTCTGCTTTAACCACACACTTAAAAAAAATTCTTTCAGAAGCGAATGAAGTACAGTAATGAGGAAAAGAGCATCTTGGTGTGGTCGGGAAAGTCCCTAGTCTTAGACTCCTACCTTAGATTTGGAAGTAATCTGATCTGTCCTTCATATGATATGTCAGTCACCTTCATAGGACCACTAGTGAGGGGAAATCCTGCGTACGTTGGATGACTAGGAAAACCAATCTCTCATCTCTGAACAACTGAGACTGTTTTCCAGTTTAGCCTTTCACTGAACTTAATTTTTTTATTGGAGTATAGTTGATTTACAATACTGTGTTAGTTTCGGGTGTACAGCAAAGTGATTCAGTTATATATAAGTGTATATATATATATATATATTTTTTCAGATTATTTTCCTTTATGGGTTCTTATAAGATATTGAACATTGTTCCCTGTGTTAATCAGTAAAGCCTTGTTGTTTCATTGAACTTAATTTAATATCAGTATAACATTGTAATCATTCTCCTGAGAATATAAATACATAAGCCAGTGGACATACCTATGTTTAGCTTGACCTTGATGGAATTCAAAAAATTTTTTTAGTTAGTTACTAGAATTCACAAATCAAATGTGATGCTGATTAGAACCTGCCCCTTTTATACAGGAAATGAGCCCTTCAGTTTTCCACAATCCCCACCACTCCATATTTCTGGGCCTGATAACCTCTCTGAATATAGGCATTCAAGATGGGCTCCATGTGCTATGCCATAAATATACCATGTTGTTATGTTTGTCATCGAAACTATGGATTTATTATGCAAATGTTCAGACTTTTAATTTCCTAAATGAGTGTATTAAGGACCTGAAGAATGGTACTTGCCACTTTCAAATTCCGGTTTTGTGGTTCATTAGGAATGAAGGTCAGTGAAACAGAAAAAGAGGGAGAAGCGTGTGAACTGTGAGATTCGGCAGCAGTATGAATGAAAGGAATTCATAGAAATGTATGTATACAGGGAGCAACCCAAAATGCGAATTATTTTCGTAGTGGGGAGGCAGTTATTTGCGTTATCTGTGAGGCAGAGTCAGACACAGCAATCTCACGTGTAAAGCAAAGGACGATCGTTGTGTGGGCTCGAAGCGGACCATCCAGCTTTTGAGCCAGGTCCAGATATGGAGATCTACTCTGTCAGGGGCAGGATCTCCAAATGCAGATGGACGCCGCCTCTGTCACGCCAGCTCTCACCTTATGGCAGCTCTCTGGGATGCAGTCTGGAAACACCATATGGGATATAGCCTTCCCCACATAATCCCATGAAAACTGTTTTACAGTCACACATTATGAATATTTCATTTTTCTTCACGAATCAACTTCCAAGGTGTGGAACATTCCTTTTCTTTTTATTTTTTTCTTTGCTTTCTGGGTCCTTGGTTTAAATGGTTTTCACTTAGCTAAATAAATGCTTCCTTGTCAAATTTAGGATGTTAGTAGAGGGTCTAGAATTATTTGCCATCAGGGTAACAAATAGGAATATGCTGACCTTTCTTACTATGCACATATAATAGCAAAACAACTGAGTAAACCTTTTTACAAAAATCAATTGGTTTGATTTTCTCTCTTTCTTTCTCTCTTTTCCTTCTTTCTTTCTTTCTGTGCTTTTCCTTTTGCCAGAATCGGGTAGATTTTTAAAAGCAGAGTTGGCTGAATTAATTTGGTGTTCTGGTTTCCTGGAAATGTGGCCTCTCTCTGACCCAGCTTAAAGGGATAATCTTCAAAGCTCCTTTCCTATTCTATGGTTTAATTTTAAAATATTAATCATCAGTCATTTAAGTTTACATATTGTTTTGAAATCCAGCTTTGTGGCTATCGCTTTGTCTCTTGATATCAGAAGAATTATTTCATCTTCCTAGAGTGAGTGATAGCAGCTGGTTGACAGGACAGAGCAAACCAGACTGTGCCGAAAAGGGAGGGGAAAATACCATATCTAATTAAAGCAGCAGGGAACGTTTTTAGCAAGGCAAATTGTAATCCTTTATCTGGAAACTAGCCAGGGCATTAGGGTAAACAACGCTGTTTGTGAAAAATAATCATAAAAAACATATACCCACAGTGGTTTTATAGATCAAAAGTGTCTGGGATGTCCAGGTTGACATCTCATTTAAAGAGCTTTCTTACCGTCAGTAACCCTAACACCTGCCAAACAAGATGGCAAAAATTTAGCTGCTGTGGAAAGGCAGTATTAGCTTCAAAAGTGCTTGTGGATCTTATTTGTCCTGGATTTTAGCAAGAACTGTTTTTTTTTTTAAGATGACCTCTTTCCTCCTCTGACTCTATTTATTTATTTATTTATTTATGGCTGCGTCGGTCTTAGTTGCGGCATGCTGGATCTTTCCTTGCAGCGTGTGGGCTCTTCGTTGTGGTGTGTGGGCTTCTCTCTTGTTGTGGCACTCAGGCTCCAGAGCACATGGGCTCAGTAGCTGCAGTGCACAGGCTCTCTAGTTGCGGTGCGCAGGCTGCATGTGGGACCTTAGTTCCCTGACCAGGGCTCGAACCCGTGTCCCCTGCATTGGAAGGCGGATTCTTAACCACTGCACCACCAGGGAAGTCCCAAGAATTCTAACTATAATCTCAGGGGGAAAAAAAAATCAATTGCACTTTTAAAGGAATGGGTATAAAACAGTTACAAATGTTTCTTTTAAATGGACCCTTCCTTACTGGGTCAGAGTCCCAGGAATCAATCCTAGCTGCACCACTTTCTGGCTGTGTGGTAACCAGTGAGACACATGGCCCACTTCACCCTCAATTTCTTTCTTTGGAAAATGAGGGTAACAGTATTCATCGACTACCTTCTCCAAATAATAGGGAGTATTGGATCAAAGATCATCAACCATGTGAAAGCACACAAACTGAGAGCCACTTACACATGCAAACTTTGTTTTTGTTTTGTTACGGTATTAGTCCCTGAAGGTCCCAGATATGTAGCAACATTGGAAAGCCTTGGTTGGAAAGCTTATCTATGAATAGGCAGGCACATTTCTCAAGAGTAGATTTAATCTGTCAATCAAACCTTCTGGTTTAATTCAGTGCTCTGGACCCAGGCTCTAGGTGGTTTGTTAGTTACATATTGAATTGAACTTGTGTCAACGAGGGGATCATATGTGGCAGTTGAAACGCAACAGGTTGAAGCAGCTGTTAGGCCACATAGAATCATAGGGGAAAGTTTGGGAGAGGACGTCAATATTCATATATTTAGGAATAGCGTTTCAAGCTGTAATCAAGGGTTGCGTTAACAAGTTCAAAATGAAGCCTCTAAAATTTGGGAAAAATAATAAAAACAAAATAGGGACTATTATTTTCGTGTTTAGAGATGCCTAATATGCTGCCATTTCAAGCTATGTCATGGTTGGCATGGGTTCCATCCCAGAATTACTGTCTCATTTCTAAGGAGGTAAATTCTAGCTACAGGATACTTCCTGGAATAAAAAAAGATCCTGAGGTGAATAGCAAAAGCACTGACTGTATCTATACTTGTACATATTTAAATTAGAATACCTACCAAATGTAAAAGTATACTTATTTGCTGTTCCTAGTCTTTGCATTTTAGAATTTTTCAAACATTGATTTTGAGTTTCAGACAAAAAAAAAAAAACCTCTTCACTTTGATTCAAATTTCATTTGTATCTGCAAAATTTTTGATCCAAATGCCTATTTGTTATTTAAAAACAATCATCTACGCAAGAGTTAGGATGGAAGGAATGTATCATCTGTTTATTTGTTACTATTGCTGTTGTTAAATCAATGTGCTGTGTCTGGAGATACATAAAGGAAAAAAACCTCAGGAGAAACATGTTGGGCAGTTGAATTCAAGTGGTTTATCAAGAAAACTTGCTTTTCTTTAGTGATTAAGTGGTGACCTACGTCCCTCATGAATCATTTTTCATTCAACGAAATCACAGTCCAGGATTCCCTGGTGGCACAGTGGTTGAGAGTCCGCCTGCCAATGCAGGGGACACAGGTTCGAGCCCTGGCCCAGGAAGATCCCACATGTTGCGGAGCAACTAAGCCTGTGTGCCACAACTACTGAGCCTGCGTTCTAAAGCCCGCGAGCCACAACTACTGAAGTCCACGTGCCTAGAGCCCGTGCTCCGCAACAAGAGAAGCCACTGCAAGGAGAAGCCTGCCCACTGCAATGAAGAGTAGCTCCTGCTCCCGCAACTAGAGAAAGCCAGGGCCCAGCAACAAAGACCCAACACAGCCAAAAAAAAAAAAAAAAGTCACAGCCCAGATGTGAAAGCCTGGCAAGAGCCTGGACTGGCAGTACCTGCCAAATATGCAAGAGTTTGCGTATCTTTCCCTTTGCTCCCATTCTCTGCTCTCCAACTAAAGTCGACATTGCCGAACGTAGTCAGCAGAGGAGTCATAAGTTGGTCTGGTCTGGTCTTGATTCTGAATTGTCCTTCGCAAGTACACCTGGAAAGCTCTGATCTTCTTTAGGGCCAAAGTCATTGTTTTACTGTCTCCAGCAAACTCTAGGCCAGAAGGCTCATCTGGTATCAGTGTCATTCATGTGCAAAGTAGAAACTGAACTGAACACATTATCTTTGAGCTGAAATTGGTCTCTCCAACAGCACCAGCCTCTTTAAGGGGTGGCATGCACTTGAAGGTTGGTTATTAGTTCCAAATACTGCAGAAGCATCTGCTCTCGACTAGCCAGAAATCATGTTTAATAACAAGAAAATCTACTCCAGCCAAATCCCTGTTGGGAGGGCTCTCGCATGAACAAAAGGCCCCCACTTCCCCTGATTTCCATAACAGATGTAGTATCTGATGCATGACAGCTCAGCGCAGCCCCACGCCATTATTCCCCTACATATCCATCTGCAAGAAACTGTGCTTTCATTTTATTAATTGCTCTGGTGGGCTACACATTATTTTTTGTTGCCCAGAGAGTATTCTGTTTGTGCTTCATGCTACACTGGTCACAATAATAGTTATTTTTCTTAATGTTAAAGGTTATTAGCCTTCTTCCTTTACTTGGCTATGCATCTTCCATACCCAATAAACTATTAATGCCTCCCTGGGGGGTTGACAGTTTCACTTAAGTTGGTCTGGTCTGGTGTTCTCATCCCTGGTGCTGCTTCTTTGTCTTCTTATTGAGCATTCTTGGGACAAGCCAGATATGGGGGAAAGTCATTAGCAGGGTCCTAAGGACTGAATGCAGTTCCTAATGCTTTGAAAAAAATAAATAACAGAGCATTAATTTTTGACATTTGTAAGTTAACAGTCGCTTTAAAATCACACATAAACACACACACACACACACACACACACACAACCACAGATAAAAATATTTGCTACTTTAGAAAATATTTAGAAAGACAGATGCTCTTAATTTGTAATTAGTCCTAGGTCAGTTTTCTCCTAGTGATGAAGCTTTAGGTAAATGGTGAAGTTTGCTTCCTGATACCACCAGCGGGCCAGCTATAACACAGCCAGCCATCACCTCCATCGCGTTATTAGAGGGTGCATCATAGAAGCTGTTGTAGTGATAGCAGCGAATGGGACACTGGGGGCAGGGGGTGGGGGAAGGAATTGGTAGCGTGCTTAGAGGGGGAAAAACAACGAAAAGATAGAAGGTAGTAAGCAGAGGAGTCATAAGTATAAAATAATAATAATATATAATCTCCACATTTCATTTATTCAGTAGAATGTTGACTGATTTGTTTTATTTTTTTTAAATAAATTAGGAAGTACATGTGAATTTTCATTCTTAAAAGACACTGTCTAGAATTTAAAACATTGTAACTTGAAAGAAAGACACTGAATTTAGTACTGAGTCCAAAATCACATGAGTGCAGCTATTGTTCAGGTTACGTCAAAAAAATATATATATATATATAGGTATAGCAGACCAAGGGCAAAGCCACAACAACAAATACGTATGAATTTGCCAGGTCAAGCTCATTTAAATATAATTTGCATGTTTGGGTAGCTAGTCATGTAGAATTTAGACATGGAACAGCAGGATAAATGAGCTGTCCCTATTACCAAAATTTCCTGAACAGAGTATCAAAACATCAGAGCGACACTGAAATATCCCAAATTGCTATTTTATAGCAAAAGTGAAAGTTAATATATAAAGAAAGAATCTTATGCTTCTATTAATCTATCCCTTTTATGGTGTTTAGTGTTCTTGCCTACTGACTCTAAAAAAAATAAAAGAAAATAAAAAAATTAAAAAAAAACCCAGCAGCAAAAGCCATAACATATTTACTTATAAGTACCATGTCACTGGAAATCTTTCAAGACCTTTATTTCTCTTTGGACCTGGCACATGTCCACTTATAGACCCACTGATAAATCTTTTTTTTAAGATGTAATTATAATAATAATAATCCTTCTATTGCCTATATTACAAGCTAATGCTTTTATATAAAACTTTTTTTTTTTTGCATAAGGTTATGTTTTGAAAAACTGTCATGAAACAAGTCTGCACAACTGAATCAGTAACATATGAAAGTGTGCTATGACTATATACTATTACTTCATTTCTTCTTGGGCACCTTTTGGAAGATTGCCCCCAAAATACAAACACCAAGAAAGAACACATTTATTAGATTTTGCCAAATATTATTTAATGGGAAAAAACCCAATAAACTATTTTTTTAATAGTAAACTATTTTTTAAAATAGGCTTTATTATGTATTGTATTGGATAACATCAAGAAGAGGAAAGAGGTCTTCCCTGGTGGCGCAGTGGTTGAGAATCCACCTGCCAGTGCAGGGGACATGGGTTTGAGCCCTGGTCTGGGAAGATCCCACATGCTGTGGAGCAACTAAGCCTGTGCGCCACAACTACTGAGCCTGCACTCTAGAGCCCGCGAGCCACAACTACTGAGCCCACGTGCCACAACTACTGAAGCCCGGGTGCCTAGAGCCCGTTCTCTGCAGCAAGAGAAGCCACCACAGTGAGAAGCCTGCGCACCGCAATGAAGAGTAGCCTCTGCTCGCCGCAACCAGAGAAAAGCCTGTGTGCAGCAACAAAGACCCAACACAGAAGAAACAATAAATAAATAAAATAAAATAATAAAATAAATAAATATATTAAAAAAATGAAGGAAACAATTCATACAATTCATAGTTAGTAAAAGAGAAGCTTATCAGTGTTCAGATTCTGTCCCTGACTATACCCCAGTCCATTTCTCAACTCAGCTTGTGAATGAGGAGTGAAATCTCTCCCTCAGCCCCTGTGACTGGAGTCACAGCTGGCAGCCATGAGTACTAATCAAAATAGCCCCTTGTGAGATTTTGCTTCTTGAAGTCTATGATAGTTGCATGGGCCTCTATTACATTCCTTCTGCTTGCCATCCCAACTTTACCTGCCCCACACAATAGGGCTAATCCTCAGTGAGCATTCAAGACCCAAAAGAGACTTCGGAGCAACGCCGTTCAACCCCTGCATTTCACAGATGAGGAAAAGGAATGTCAAAGCATTCACTATATACATTACTTAAGGACCATATGAGTCCAGGATTCTCTTTCCGGATTAGAAGAAAGCTTACGATCATCTAATTGACAGAATAATAAATGTGCTACCACCAATGTATAAGCTTTTAAAAAAACTTAACACACTCACATAGAGTCTGTGTGATTTGGTAGGCATCATTATCTCAATTGGTCATGATCAAGATAAAGGAAATGTTCTGGGTCAATCAGCAGAAATTCAGGCAAGATGGAAGAGTGAAAAAGACATGGGGAGAAGTCTATTTAAACATACTCCGGAACACTTCCTGTCTCCCCACTACGTGCCAGGCACCACAGCTCAAAAGATGAAAGACATAGCTCCCGTTCTTCAGAGGCTGGTGGTCTAGCTGGGGAGGGAGATGCAAAAGGCAGTGTTCACAGCAGAGTCATACAGGATGCTTTGGGGGCAGAGGCAGTGGAAACAAGTGCCTGCAGAATCACACCAAGTTTGACAGAGAAGGACCATTTCTCGCTGGGCACTGAAGGATGAGCTTGCGTTTGAGTTCCTCAGTTAGACCGGGTAAGTCATCATTAGGGCATCACGTACAGAGGTGAATATCGGGATGAGGGTTTTCACAGGATGTTTTCAACAATGCCCTTTGACTCTTCTCTGCTCCACTCTTCAGTATTATTTTTCATCATAAACAATGGATAGTTACCAAGAAATACTTGGTAACATGTACATTAGAAGAAGTATAGTGAGAACACAGCAATAAAATAGACTTAGTAAGTTAGAGAAAATAGAACTAAACCAGTGCAATAATATTTTTAAAATGGAATTATTTGTTCAAAGACCCATGTCAGCAACAATGGTCCAGGTGTACCCTACCAGGAAAGGTGATCCATAATACCACTAACATTTCATTAAGCTTGGGTTATTTTATGCCACCCTCCCTGATTTATCTTTTTTTATTTTCTCCCCCTCGAACACAAACACTGTCTAAAGATGTAGCTAATGGTGATCTATGTTTTGTTCCAAAAAGACTTGAATGACAAAGAGCTAGTTGGGGGCCCAGCAGCCATGCTTTGCTCCAGGAGGGAGAAGACGTGAATGAAGAGAGAATCAGCAGCCTGCTGCCAAGGCTGCAGAAAGAGAATGAGTTTGCAATGTGTGATGCACAGGAAGACTTGTCTGCCTCTCTTTCTAAAGTAACCGGAACACCTCCTGAACCCACACACGCTTTACCCTCACCACTGGAAAATCCTGCCTCCGTAATTTTCTGCCACCTTTCAAAGGCAGCATTAAGACTAGCTCACTTCCTCTGTCAGGTCCCCCCAAACCCACAAAGGTCTTTGGAAGGAGAATGAAAACTGCATCTCATTAAACGGGTAGAAGGCAATTCAAACAGAGTCAGAGGAAGGAAACTGGGGCAGGTGCTACATAAATTCATATCATGAAAGGAGGAAATTTCCCTGTGCCACTTTTGAGCAGCATTTTGGATTTGCATAGACAATCCAGTGGCGAAGGCTTTCAAATTTGAGCAGCACTGTTTCTTCTCTCTGTCATTGTCTTCTGACTAGAAAAGGAGGCGAGGAAAACCTGGGGAGGCCATTTTGGGGTGCCTAGAGGTGGGGTGTACTTGAAAAGGAAACCTAAAGGGGCTGAACTGTATTCATTGTGTCCTTTCATCGTCCTCTAAATGGAAGCACGACGTTTACGCCAGTGCCCAGGCCGGGGGAGCTGGCAGAGGGGCTCAGTGCTGCAAGGCAGCTGAGGCCTTTCATTGGTGACAGTTTTTCTCCCAATGTGTCCCGGTAGGAGTTTGAGTTGACAGACAGCAAAGGATGGGGAGGGGGAGGTTGGACAAAGAAGCTTGTCTCCATAATGGCACCCTGGCTAGTGGACAAAGGGAACACCTCAACTCCGGGAAAGAGTCCCGGCCCTCCTGCCTTGGGTTATCTTGAGTGAACACAGGAACTCAAGGATGAGGCACCCGGCACTATCCCCCTGTGGGTCAGCTGTTTGGGGGGCTTGAGAAAGGAGAAACTCCCTGCAAACGGGTCTGGGGGCAGGAAGAAAGCCTTTGTGGGGAGCTTGTTAAAACACTACAAGGATGAAAACTTGTTCCTCAAAACCCGGATGAGAGGCTATAAGAGAAGAGGCTACCTTTTCCCACCACCCACACGGTGCCTGGCCTCCAGTGGGTGTGCCAACACGCCATGTTGAATTCAAATAAAAGAAGAAGAACGAGTGCTGGTGTTTGGGATATTATCGCATGCCTGAGACCAACTAATCTCATACCTCCAGCTGTACAGAGCTCTGGTGGGGTTGGTTTGGAATTCTCCATACTCTCGAAAGAGCTGGTTGGCTATTGGGATTTGGCAAGTAAAGGGGATGAAAACTATTTTAATTTGAGCTTTTTCTGTCACATGCCTGGAGCTCTCCAGTGATATTTGGAGTGTCAGACCATTAGTGATACCCGCCACGAAATCTCACAATAGACTTTTTTTTTTTTTTTTAATTTATTTAGCTGTGTTGGGTCTTCGTTTCTGT
This sequence comes from Balaenoptera ricei, assembly GCF_028023285.1. Classification (NCBI taxonomy): domain Eukaryota; kingdom Metazoa; phylum Chordata; class Mammalia; order Artiodactyla; family Balaenopteridae; genus Balaenoptera; species Balaenoptera ricei. Next base: position 41,105,829 of record NC_082645.1, on the reverse strand, counting down.
GCGAGGGCTTTCTCTAGTTGCGGCAAACAGGGGCCACTCTTCATTGCGGTGCGTGGGCCTCTCACTATTGCGGCCTCTCTTCTTGCGGAGCACAGGTTCCAGATGAGCAGGCTCAGTAGTTGTGGCTCACGGGCCCAGTTGCTCCGCGGCATATGGGATCTTCCCAGACCAGGGCTCGAACCCGCGTCCCCTGCATTGACAGGCAGATTCTCAACCACTGTGCCACCAGGGAAGCCCTCACAATAGATTTTTACATGATTTTTGATAAGCGCATCTCTGAGGAGTGTTTGATGTGTGGGTGGAGCCATTAAGCAGAGCCTGTGAAAGTGGTCAGGAAGTTAGGCTGACAAAGTCAACAAATGTATTTCTTCTTTGCTTTGCCTTCTGTCAGCATGTGTTTATATGTTATGACAGAGAAAGTACCGGAGCGACTCTCCTGCACTGAATGTTATTCTAGCAACATTGCCAAATAAAAACATGACTCTGGGTATGGCTAGTGAATAGGTCTCCAGAGAAATGTAAAAGGCTTGTTTTATAGACAAATTAACAAACAAGTTGGTTTGTCTGGAAAGAAAGGGATGGTGTGAAACCCGAGTAGTGGAGATATGGTCCCCCAAATGGAAGACCCACACGAGCTAGTGTCCCAAGAAACTTGATAACTGTTCCAGACCATTCCTTTGTGAAATCCCTCCATGGGAGGAATAAATGATGTATGAAATAAAGATGCCCCAGCTCCACAGGGAACGCAGAGAGGAGGCTTCAAGCTATAATGTGTGGTTTCTGATGGGTTTTGGCTGTGACCCCTGGGCACAATTTCTATTCAGCTGTGTGGGGTTAAACAACCTCTCACAATCCCGAAACACCAGAATCCACACACCCTCTTCTTCTCCTGCTGGAAAAACATTCTCTCACCCAAGTTCACTTGTAAATTTCTTTTCATCACAGACACTTCCCCACCTCGGCAACCCGACAGCCGGCTACAGTTGTGACACCTCGTAATTATAGTTATTCAGCAAAAAGTATTGGAAAATCTGGTGATAAATGGCTTGAATTCTGTGAAGTTACTGTCACCAGTATAACCAAAGCTTCTGCAAGAGAGAGAATTGCAGGTGTGCAGGCCCTTCAAGACATTCAAACACTTTTTTTTTTTTTTTTTACTGATTTCTGTAATCCGGCTTGGGGTGCAGTTCTATGCTAGAATTTACATCCACTCAAGCAGCGCTGAAGACAGGGTAGGAGGGTTAACATTGTAATCAGCTAAATGTGGACTATCTTAGTAGTGGATTACTGTGAGAAATTATGAGTTCTAGGAAGCTCTACCCATTCATTATCAAGCATGCTTCTGGAACACTTCTCCTTAAAGACACTTGATGTATGCTAAGACAATTAAGAATGGTATTAGTTTAATTAATGACATAATAATTTGAAAGATAACAGTTTAAAACAAAACGAACACACAAACTTATATGGGTAATACATTTCAAATCCAAGTTACATTTGGAAGAATCACTTTGGGGAATTTTTTATTATCTGTTGCTTCTATCCTCCAGTGAGTCTAATTAGGCACTTAGTGCCACGAATCTGCCAAGATATCTAAGTGTGAATACCTTTTGTCTGCACCTATCCTGTCTGCTATGGTCTGAATATGTTCACCTAAAATTCATATGTTGAAATCCAATCCTCAATGTGACGGTATTGGGAGGTGGGGAGGTGATTAGATCATGAGGGTGGAGCCCTCATGAATGGAATTAGAGCCCTTATAAAAGAGGCCTGAGGAAGCTCCCTTGCCCTTTCTGCCCTGTGAGGTCACCGGGGGAAAGACAGCTGTCTATAAGGAAATAGGCTCTCAGCAGACACTGAATCTGACTCATCAGATACTTCCCAGCCTCCAGAACTGTGAGAAATAAATGTGTGTTGTTTATAAGCCACCCGATTTATGGTATTTTTGTTATAGTAGCCTGACTAGACTAAGACACCACCACAGCACAGTTTCTCCCTCAGCCACCATTCTTTCTTCCTTTGGGAGCTGTCCCGTCTAACACGACTGAAGGTACTTGGTTGACTCAAGCCAATCCTGTTGGAGCATCGAGTCCTCTTGACCACATGGTCCCTACTTCTACTGGGTCAACAAGTTCTCTCCTGGCTTCTTGAACTTGGAATCACAGTACATTTGAATCAGACTCCATTGATTGCAAACTTTGTGGGATTAAGCTCTAAAGCTCTGAAGCTCCCTGCCACATAGGGGAAGGTGGACAGCTATGAGGGGAAAAGAACAGCTCCCTGCAGAGAGAGGCAGAAATGCAAAAGACTACTCTCCCTTCTTCGCTCTGCTCTAGATGGCGGGTGCCAGATTGAGCAAAAACAAATGCAGGATGCTCAGTTAAATTTAAATGTCAGTTAAACAACTAATACTTTTTTAATATAAGCTTGTTCCATGTAATATTTATCATTTTCTTTTACCACAGATACCCCTCTACCTCGGTACCATGAGAGCCAGCTATAGCAGTGACACTTCATCACTGGACCTCAAATTCAAACTTAACTGGCATTCTGTGTTTGATCTGGCAATCCTACTCCAGATATATTGCCTCCTCATTGTTTCTTTTTTCTTTTTTTCAAACAATTGGAAGGCCTTTTTTTTTTAAATTTTATTTATGTATTTATTTACTTATGGCTGTGTTGGGTCTTCATTTCTGTGCGAGGGCTTTCTCTAGTTGTGGCAAGCGGGGGCCACTCTTCATCGCGGTGCGCGGGCCTCTCACTGTCGCGGCCTCTCTTGTTGCGGAGCACAGGCTCCAGACGCGCAGGCTCAGTAATTGTGGCTCACGGGCTTAGTTGCTCCGCGGCATGTGGGATCTTCCCAGACCAGGGCTCCAACCTGTGTCCCCTGCTTTGGCAGGCAGACTCTCAACCACTGCGCCACCAGGGAAGCCCCTCCTCATTGTTTCTTGACATTCTAGATACTCTCCTACTTTAGGGACTATGCGTGGGGCTTTCTGTCCACCAGGGCTTTTCTTCTTCCAGGTACCCACCTAGCTAACTCCTTCATCCCCTTCAAGTATTTGTTCAGCTTTCAATGTTTTCTCCTCAGTGAGGGGTATGCTGACCTAAATTTCACACTGACCACCTCCACCCTTCTTACCCTGTTCCAGGTTTTCTTTTCCCACAGCACATATCACCTGAACATACTATATACCTTAATTATCTACTATGCCTATGTTTATTATTCGTCTCCCTCAGCTCAAATATAAGCTTCATGATGACAAGGATCTGGCATGTCCCAGACACCGAAAGTGTCTGATGTAGAGTAGGTGCTCGCCAAACAACGGCTGAATGAATGACAGAGAATTTGCTCTTCCAGATTTACATTACTTAAATCCTTTGGGCTTATAACTGCCATTTTGCCTCAATTTATTCACATTCCAGATTTTTGTGCAACAAAGTCCTGGTTTATATGAAACCCTCCTAGTAATTGAGGAGAGTCAGCGCCTTCTCTCTCAGGCTCCTCATTTGTTCATTTATTCATTCAAATAAACACATATTAAGGATTCCTGCACTTTAGACGCTGTGCTAGGCACTGGAGGTGGATGCAAGAATTAGACGCAGACCTTGTCCCTAAAGCGTTCACAATTTACAGTGGGCTTTGGCCAAATTCCTTATGGTTTGTGGGCTTCCTTTTCCTCAGCCATTAACTGGAGGTGGGAACGGTGCTCGATTCATGATTTTGTTATGCAGATAAAATGCGATGAGAGAGGAGTGTGCTTGGCTTATACTCGATAAACAGCAGCTACTATTACTAATACTACAGGTATAGGCAGAGCTGTCCCACGAGCCATTCACATATTCTACAACATGAGCAGTGTTTTCTGGAGTTGCGAGGGTAAAACATTGCATGGCCATGTGTGGCAATCTAAAGTAGAGCAGAGACTTGCCCATTGATATACTGTGATAGATGCAATAATAACAATATGCACGGAATGGGAAAACAGCCCAAAGAAGGAAGCGATTGACTCCTGGGAACACAGAAGGACAAATGGTTTTCCAGGTAGAGGCACAATGGGCATCAAATTCAGGAGAATTATAAGGAGCCTGATATTGCTGGAATAATAATGGGTGGTAGTAGGGGGAGATAACAGTCAATACACGGCAGGGGGGGCGGCTTATGAGGGATAGCTTATGTTGTGAAAGAGTTTGGGGCTTTGTCGTTGGGACTTAACAGAGAGAGACACCATCAGACTTGTGTTTTCAAAGGTGGATGTGGAAGAGAGTGTATAGAGGCAGAGGCTGGCTGCAGGAAGGTGAGCGGGCGGGAGGCTATTAGAACAAATGCTGCAGGTGGGCCTGATCAGGTTTCATGAGTTGAGGATTCCCTGATGCTACCTGTTTGTTCTCTTTTGATTTGCTTCAGCTTTTGAACAAACCTCTCAAAGGGTCTGCGTTCAACCACACGCACTGTCTCCTCTGATGAAGACGGAGTGAGCTGGCCACACTGGGACACTTCCCGAACTGCACAGCAATCATGGTTGTGGCCCCCTCCCTGTCAAGCGGGGCTGTGAGTGGATTGAGGGTGACCTCTCGGCAGGGATGGAAACAGGCGATCTGTATACTGAGAGCGGGAAGCTCTCCACCCTGCCCACCCCCATTCTTCTGATTGACCAGCTCACTTTTGGGTTATGATTCTGGAGACTAAACAAAGCTCCATACATATAATTTTCTACTCCTTTGCCTCCTTTTTTGGGATCATATGTAAACATTATAAATAGAAGTTCTCTTCAGGGCAAAAGCTGCCCTACCAGAGATCAGCTACTGTATAATCATTTCAAAGACAAGACTGAAGGCTGAAGGCATAGAATGTGTAGTTTGGTTTTGCTTTTCCCAGAATAAAGGCAGGTATAGATCACAACTTTGCTTTTGAACAAAAGTTTTGAACCAAGTTTTGCAAAAAAAAAAAAACAAAAAACCTGTTCTCTCAAAATGGCTAGAAAGCAGTTTACCAATATGAATAGGGAAAGAGGGGAGGATAGAAAAGAAAAAAAAAAAAAAAGAGAGCAAGAAAACATCTACAGTATACTCAAAAGCTAGAAAACTCTAATCATTTTGTTAATCTTTGCTTTCTTAGATAACTGGGAAACTACTTTTCCAGTAGTTAAGATATAAAACAAACAAAACAAAAAAGATAACAAAACAGCAAAAACAAAAAATTCCTTGGCAGATTTGTACTTCTAAGTTTTGTTTGAATAACTCCTGTTTTTTTCTAAGTGACTAGTTCTTACTTCAGGTTTAGAGCAGTCTTAAGTAACTTGAGACTGAACATTTTAAGTACACACATAATAGAAGGAAACTTTTGAAGCCTTTGTTTACTTATCAAAACCACATTCTGTAGAAGAATTTAGAGCTAGAGCATGAATGCAATTTTTCACAATTCCCTCAAGAGACACTGGAGAATTATTTCAGTGAGATGGGAAATCATATTGAATGATGTGTCAAAAAATGTTGCAGTGAGATTGTAACTTAGAAGTATCATCTGCAGTTGCTTAAATTTCAAAATTTGGAAGAAATAAAAATTTGAAAGTGGATATAAAATCCTCAGAGAAGGAAATGAATAGTCATTCATTTAAGAATTATTCAATGTGTCAGATAATTTTCTGGGCTCTGCAGAAACTGAGATAAATTGAAACGGTGCCTGACCTCAAGGTGCTTAAACTTTAGTGAACATTTAGCACATACACAAATTAGGATTTGGGGGAAAGAAGAAAGAAAGCTAATAGATCTTGGCTTTGTACTATGATTCAGGCCATGGATTGCTTTCTTTCAATCATTCTGCCTTTTCAGTTCTCACAACTGCCCCGTGGTGTAGATGTGGAAGTGTTCGTATTTTTACAGATGAAGAAAGTTACTAAAGTAAAACAGGGCTTGTTCACGTAGAAGTGTCATCAACTTGCATTTAGAATGTTAAATTTATTTTAGTGGTTTAATTTTTTGAGAAAACAGACCAAGGGTTGAATCTTCTAGGGAAATGCTTTCCAAACTCTTTCCGATATAATACACATGGGAAAGGATAGTATTTGGGCAGCACCAGTAGTGAATGGAAGAGGCTTCTCTCGGCCTGAAAGAATAAACCTCCTCAGCCATCTCTCTCTCTGCCCCCCCAGGGCTGAGGGAATCAAAATCTTGGGAAGCCTGTATCTCATGTGGGGATGGTATACTAGCTGGCTCTGTCTAAGGCACTCAGTTAGCAGAGGTAAAGGACCAGGAGAAAGATTGTGGTCCTCCCTGTTTCAATTCCTTCTGCCTGCTCCTGCCCCTAGACTCTCAGTAAAAGGCTAAAGTCTCTATGTATTTGCATAATGTCTAAGGTGAAGACGAGATAAATATTGCTCATACACAATAGGAATAAATCTATCCATTAAGGGCTTCCCTGGTGGCGCAGTGGTTGAGAATCTGCCTGCCAATGCAGGGCACACGGGTTCGAGCCCTGGTCTGGGAAGATCCCACATGCCGCGGAGCAACTGGGCCCGTGAGCCACAATTACTGAGCCTGCGCGTCTGGAGCCTGTGCTCCGCAACAGGGGAGGCCGCGATAGTGAGAGGCCTGCGCACCGCGATGAGGAGTGGCCCCCGCTCGCTGTTTTGTTATCTTTTTTGTTTTGTTTGTTTTATATCTTAACTACTGGAAAAGTAGTTTCCCAGTTATCTAAGAAAGCAAAGATTAACAAAATGATTAGAGTTTTCTAGCTTTTGAGTATACTGTAGATGTTTTCTTGCTCTCTTCTTTTTTTCTTTTCTTTTCTATCCTCCCCTCTTTCCCTTTCTCTAGAAAGCCCTCGCACAGAAACGAAGACCCAGCACAGCCAAAAATAAATAAATAAATAAATTAATTAAAAAAAAATCTATCCATTAAATAAATACAATAATCCAAAGGACGATTTGCAATGACCAGAAAGATTAGTTATCAGGAATGTGCTTATAGGAAAACAAAACTATTGTTTCCAGGTTCTAATTTTAAAAAATGAATGAGATGAAAGTGCTGCATCTTAGATTCCCTGCCTATGCTCCTTTCTTACATATATTTTTTGGATAAAGGTAAAAATCTAAACAAATTTTAATATGCAATTTTCAGGAGAAAAATCTGCCTGAAGAGTAGAACAAAGAAATGTTTTCCATTGTGCTGAGTCTTCACCAGCAAGGTGTCAATGTCATGTTTAATTATAACTTTTAACATTCTTCCTTCTGCAGCCTCCATCCTCTTGGTTGCACAGCATGGATTTAATATGCTAAATCTTGTCTCCTGGAGCCTCCTACTGCTTCTTTCATTCCAAAGTAGGATTTCACCTTGAACTTACACGGTGTTATATATCAATAAACTTGGAGGGGAAAAACAGGGTGGAAACATACTGTGTGAAAATTTTGGTAAAATATTTTAAAACGTGACCTTAAAACGTAAGCTCTGCACAGTAAGAAAATATATATATGAGGAATATCACATTTTCTGATGATTTTGATAAAAAATTAACTACATTAAAGAAAACCAAAGTGGAATTTCACCAAAATTGGTACACTTTGCATGTTGAATCTGTGATATTATGCATTCATAGACACTGACTCAGATATCTTGGTTAAAAAAAAAAAAAAAGCATCAATTTTTATTATAACCCCCATGAAAAGGATTTCCATCAGGATGAGTATAATTATGTGGTCTCATTTACATGCTGGTCAATGTTATCATGCTGGATGCCGGAAAGACCTGGATCCAGGTTGAATCCTGACCCTGGCTCTTGAGTGACTTAACTCCCCTGAGCCTCAGTTGCCTTATCTGTAAAATGGAAATCTACTTTAGAAAATATACAATGTAGTAATTAATACACTGTAGCTGTTCAGTAAATGTTACTTTTCTCCACTTGGTAGTTTCAAGTCCTTGGGCTCAGAGAAGCAGAGGAAATTAGAGCTCACCCTCCGGTGCTGAAAGTGACACCTGGGTGCCTGGAGCTAATCTCTGGAGAAGCCCTTCTCTCAGCAGTTTGACACAAGCCCCATCAACTCATTATTTCAGGGGGCCGGTTCTGTATCACTCTTAGCTCCTAATTTGTCTTATTAACATTTTGTAGTTTGGGGCCTAATTGAGGGTTTTCCAACACATGCTCACAGTACATTTTGCAATTTGGCAAAATCTATGAAATGTATTTTTCCCAACCCATGATAATTTCCTCTATCAAAGATCTGGCCTGAGGAGCTTGACTCTCCTGACCATCACATAACTAACAAATCAGACACTGGGAGGGGAGCTTACACACACTGAAATTTTATTCCACTCAGTAGTAAAATAGCTCAATAAAAATGAATAAACCTAAACCATTTTGTAAAACTAATACAACACTGTAAAGCAACTATACTCCAATAAAAATTAATTAAAAAAATTAAAACAACAACAACAAAAAAAACATTTTGTAGACTTGGTTGACCAACAAATAACCCAGAGCTGCTGAATTCAGAAACATTTTTGGCAGTTAGATAAAACAGAGCTGGTATTTGGGCTACATAGAACATTTTAGCAAAAATCTTCCCTAATTAGAGCAAAATTCCTGCTTAGAGAACTGTTGAGAACCTGAGATTTTGAGGGTTTTGCCTTTGCTTCATTTTTAATTTCAGAGTTTGGCACTCTTCCAGATATTTAATTACTTACTCCTTGTTTTAGTCAGGATTAGTTAAATTGTGCTGTGGTAATAAACAATTCCGTCATAGAAGCTTAAGAACACAAAAGTTTATTTACCATTCATGCTATGTGGTCCGCATTGGTCCTCTGGTGCTCTGTTCCTTGGAGTTACTCAGCAAGCCACGCGGATAGAGCCTACATCATTTTGTAGCTCTTGTATCTGGAACATGGGACCTCCTTAGTCCTGATGATAGGGGAAGAGGGAAAAATTAGAAAACTGACCATGCCTCAGACTGGGAGTATTAATAAATCACACCTGTTCACATTTTATTAGGCAAAACTAGTCAAATGGCCCAGCCTAATTAAAAGGGGACTGAGAATTGTAGAGAAACAAATTGAATATTTGGTGAACATTACTATATCTCTTATTTCTCTCACATTGGTAATTTTTAAATTAGTTCACTAAGACTCAGCATTTATTTCCAGGCAATGAACCTATTTTATTTTTCCAAGTTCATCAGCATTTTTAATTGAAATAAACAATTAAATTTACTCTTTCCCCAAAGATACCAGGCTTTCTCATTGGCTCTGCTTTATAATACAATCCAAAGTTTTCTGAGCTTTCCATTTAATGGGAGTTTTGAATCATATTTATCTGTTACTAACTTATACATTTTGTAGAGCTGGCTTATCTGAAAAAATACGTTTTTCCTTTACATAGCAACAAATGCACTGGTAGCCTGATTATATAGTTCACATTATATGTGAAAGGGCTGTCACAAACTCCCAAATCCCAAAATCTTCTTTTTAAGCAAGAGTCTAATAATTTTTTTCCCTATCCACTACCTTCAGCAACAGGGGAGGGAGGAGAGAAACACTTCTTCCTCTACATCCAATATGTGTTTTGCATTCCCGAAGGAAGTCACAGATAATATATATTTTATATGTTCCCAGTTGTTGGTGATCCTGAAGGAGTAATATGGTACTAAGAAAGTTGTCCTTATGTAAATCATCTTAATGAAATGACAGTACTTAGCAAACAAGAGTTAGCTGTGACCAAGTCCCAAATACACACCAATAACATCAGCGTGACGATGGATCTTTAGCTGTGGGTGTGCAAGAATGTGAGTAAAAGGTTGTGTGTGTGTGTGTGTGTGTGCGCGTTTTAGAGGGACACCAAGGATTGATTTCCAGGGACCTCTGTAAATTCATGTCAGACTACTTGTAGTACTGAAATTCCCAAACCAATCTATTGCCAAGTTTTACTAATTTTCCTCTCTTTGGACTCATTCTTTTTGGCCTTTCTTCTTTTTTCCCCTCCTCCTCCTTCTATCTTCCTTGGAAGTTTTGTTTTATTACCTTCCAAAGTGAGTTCAGTTGGTGGGATGGCAGTGCATCTATATGTGACCTGCTGACCATTATCTCCAGGTTGCACATCACACACCTAGATAGGTTGGGAAGGAGTCATTGGCCTTTTCTGCTGGCCTCTTCTAGGGGTTGTGGTGAAGAAACTTTGGCATTATATTTAATTATGCCTGTACGACAGATACTGCAAATTGGCTCCTAATATCCATCCTCCCTTTCTCCCATAATGAGAGAACAGACAAGTCGTAGCTGGGAACATGGCCAACCATCTTCCTCACAGCTAGATCAAGCCATCAGTTTTGGCCAGTGAAATATAAGACATGTCATGTTAGACTTTGGAGGAGTTCACTGAAAGAAATGGTGGTTATGCATGTTTGCTCTTTCCTCCACGTTGCTGGCTGGAATTCAGAGATGGTGCTTAGAGTTTGAGTTTTTATCTTGGACCATTAGGTAGATGTCACAGGCTAAAGATGAGATGGGAAACAGCATGAAAGGAGGAGTCTGGGTTCCTAATGCTGGCCTATCAGCCCTGGCCCACCATCTTCAGACTGTGTGTGTGTGTGTGTGTGTGTGCGCACACATGTGCACGCACTTGTGCTTGCATGCACGCTCATGTGTGCATGTATCACAGAAACATATTTCTACCTTACTTAAGCCAATTTAATATTAATTTTTGGTCACTCCCAGTAAACTCAGTCCTAACACATACAACAAATAAAAGTTGTATGTGTTAAGACCATACATTCAACTGATGGTCTTAACAAACATGAATCTTCATTTTCGCTTCTCCATGTCCCTGTTGAAAGTCTTTAAGCGTGTTGGGGAGCAGGTTGACTCTGGTATTTGGCGGCTCCATGCTCTTTCACTCAGCATATTCGTGCGATTAACAGCTGTTTCCAGGATTCAGTGCGTTGGTTTCTTCTTCTCCCTTAAATCTCTACGTGGCTTATCTGCCAGCTGCTCATCCTGGGAAAGAGGGCCAACCTCTCTTCCACCTTGGCAGTTCTGTGCAGACTCACTTTTTAAAATAAATTTATTTATTTTATTTATTTATTTTTGGCAGCGTTGGGTCGTCATTGCTGCGCGCGGGCTTTCTCTAGTTGCAGCGAGCGGGGGCTACTCTTCGTTGCGGTGCGTGGGCTTCTCATTGCGGTGGCTTCTCTTGTTGTGGAGCAGGGGCTCTAGGTGCGTGGGCTTCAATAGTTGTGGCACGTGGGCTCAGTAGTTGTGGCTCGTGGGCTCTAGAGCGCAGGCTCAGTAGTTGTGGCACACGGGCTTAGTTGCTCCGCGGCATGTGGGATCTTCCCAGACCAGGGCTCGAACCCGTGTCCCCTGCATTGGCAGGCGGATGCTTAACCACTGCGCCACCAGGAAACCCCGGACTCACTCTTTGAATGCAGCTGGGAGAAGTGAGGAGAAGTGCTCCTGCCCAGAAAGGGAGGACGAGGGAGCAGTGACTCTACAACGCTGACCACTTCAATGTCCCCTCTGCTGCCACACTCAGCTAGGCTCTCATCACCTTATTTCTCAATCGTGGCCCCAGCCTCCAATCCACTGGTCCACACTGCAGGTGGCTTGCAGATTAATCAAGGGTGAACACAGAGTAAGCATACGATCGGTTCTTATTGACTGATTGATGGGTGTTCATCTCCTGCGTTTCCAGGAGGGGCCATTAGAGCAGCTTTGGAAAGGAAAGACAGCTGCCACCCAAACGGTCCTGCTCAGTCATTCCTTCGTTCTGTCAATCAGCCTTCTCTCTGTGGCCAGACAGGGCTCTTCCTCCACTACTATGGCTAGCCTACATTTCTAGACTATGCATGTAGGATTTAGAAAGCGGATGTATATGCTTCATCTCATGTATCCACACAGCAAAAGGCATGAGTTAACTGCAGAGGCAAGACTAAAACCTGGGTTTTAAAACGCCAATAGAGTTATGTAAGCTTAAGTTTGAGAAGGTGACCACTGGTACTCACAACTCGCAAGCAATATCATTTAACGTGGGCTTTGCTTGCTCATTTCTTGGCCTGACAATGTAGCTAGGAGAAGTCTTCTGGAGTAGTTAAAAGGGCCTAGTCTTTGAGTCAGATAGATGTTGATTGGATTCGTGCTTGAAACACTGACTATCTGTGTGATTTGGGGCATGCTTTTTTAACCTCCTTGAATCTCATTGTTCTTTCTTTGTCAAACAAGAATATTGACATATCTATTTTTAGGCATGTTATGAAGATTAGGACTAATGCACAGTAGATGAAGTGACTGGCACATGTTAGGAGTTCAATATGTATTAGACATTTATCTCAATTCAGTTGACATCTATTGATTCCCTGCCATGTTCAAGAACCTGTGCTGGGTGTCATCCAGCCACTGAGTTGTAAAACCTCAGGTGTGGTGTTCCACTGACTATAGCCAGCCTCTTCTTTCTCCCTTGTCCTCCATCTCGCCCCTTGACTAACCATGTTGATGGGTGCCTGGTCACAAGCTTCCTCTGATGAGAGCCGGGTCAGGTCAGGGCACTCAGATTTTTTTCACATGTTTTTGCAGCCGGCCTAGTTTCCAGAGTGACTATCTGGACACATTCTGTAAAGTGGTCTCCAGGAAAAAAAAACAAATACTTGCAACTTTGCTCTGGGTTTTTCATTGAAACAGATGTATCTATGATGCATGAAAAGGCTGTCAAGCAGGCTGAAGGAGGCTGAAAGCTGGGCATCTGTTACTCCACGCCCCAATGTGAGGTCTGTTCTCCTGGGTGAAGCAAGGCTTGGCCAGACAAGCAGTACTATTGTAAAGTCCTGACAATAGACAAGCAAGAGGACTTGGCTGTGATGGAGAAATCCCCACCCCTTTTCAGTTTTAAAGGCAGGGAAGCTGGGGTCCAAAGCCTGCCTTATTAGAGAGAGACAAATCACCCAAACCAATCTTTATTATGAATGCCAAGCTATTGAATTTCCTTGGCTCTGTAAAGCCTATTGATTTTGTGACAGTCAAAGATAAGTTATGCTCATGAAAGCTTTTTGTTTCTCCTGCCTTTCCCCCCACAACATATTTTTTCAGGCATATTGGCATTGGGGATTGTAAGTAAAACTCTTATTGGTCTCTTTCGATTTAAGTATAGGTCAGTGCTCCAGCGAGGCTAAGGACCATTTTTACGGTGGTTTCCAGTGCAAAATAAATGAGGCAGGACTCTCCAGAGCCGGGGTCGCTCTGTTATGTTATTTCAGTCTCCAGCAGGAATGATCCCGGCATCCCAGGCATTTCTGGAATTCTGACATTAGCAATGATCCACTAACTTACTCTTTGTCCTGTCTCTAGCACACCACTCTCCTCTGACTGACCTCTATTCCCTTCTCACCAAGCCATACCATAAGGTCAGTCAGCCAAGACTTTGAAAGGCAGAACTTGAAAGAAACACTTGCTGCAATGCAGAATGCTGTGTTACATGTATGCAAGAGTGTATTCTGAATAAATAAAAGGTTTCTTAAATGGTAGGTGTTTCTTTTTAAATGCGCAAATATAATTTCCACATTTTACAAAGAGAGTAGTCCCTCTCTTGATAGTTTATTCAGAATTCTATCATGTTATAAAAATATTTTGGCAGTGTACATACATTTATGTAGACGAAAGGGACGATGATTCCTACAACTAGTGACTTTTGAAGAAAATTGTTATGATATATCTAGACAATAGCATTTACGATGGTTCAGATAGCATTTTAAATCACAAAAGTTAAGAGATAGATATGTCCGATATTTCTGAATGTTCAGACAGAGAATAAACACAAATGAAAAGTCCTTTAATGTATTCAGTGGACTCTAAGCCCTGATTAATACTCAGCAACACATTCATTCATTCAGTCATTCAACAAATAGACATTGAATACGAACAATGTACCAAGCACACAATAAGAATATGGTGGATTAATCTCTCTATTTTTAATGACAATGAGCTAATTTTGTAATTTATTGGCTAGAAAACCCATATTCAGATGAACCAGAGAAAGATGGAGGCGAGAATTGCTCTCACATTTTCTTTTCTCTCATTCTCCGACCTCCTTTAGAGAGAAGACCCTCTGTTTCAGTGGGGTAGAAAGCTAGAGAAGATATTTTGGAAGGGCTCGTAAAAGTAATCCTCTTTGTTTCTGTTCCTCACAATCAGTATGTGTGGAGTGGCTTTCCTCAAAGTTAACAGACCAAAAAACTTTTTTTTTTTTTTTCCAAATAAGAAGCTTCTCGTGGGAAAAAAGGTAGAGCGGCATCCCAGCTGGCAATCACACATCTATTTTCAACAAAGCATAAAATCCACTTGACTAGACTATGAATGAGAAGGGGGGGGGCGGTTCATTCCCTTCATAAAAATGAAATCATTTTCCATGCATTCAGATTAATTGGAGTGCACATGCCCTGTTGTAGAGTTATCAGAAAGTTCCACCATTGAAAGATATTTCCTTTAGCAATAGGTCCCAGGGTCAGAGGGTCAAAGAAACATTATCTGGGGGTCAGACATTGCTCTTTCAGGAATCCTCTTTCAAAATATATACCCCCTGATTGAAATGCTAATGGTCTGGAGATTTTATATGGTTCCAGAGAGAGGAATATTGTACAATTCGGACATTTCCTTGGAGGGCTGGCACAAGGGAGGGGCTGCAACAAAAAGCTAGAAGTAGGCGCTTCTAGATCAGACAGCAGGAGCTAATGAGGTAAGAAATAAACCAGAGAGAGACAGAAGGGCACGGAAAGAAAGCTTCTCTACAATTTCATAAAGTGTCTCTAGACTCTAATCATTACTGCACTCTGCCCCATCCTTCCAAAGTGTGGCATTATAAAAGAGGGTTTCAAAGAAAATTTTCTAACATGTACACTTATTAAATTTAATTAGGTTTATATTTTAACTCTATGTATAAATGATTCCCACAATTTCTGCTTCATGCACTATTTCTTTCTAGTAGTCTTAGATTCTTTTAGATCTTAGACATATAGCCTCTCCAGACAAAAGTATTGAGAAAAGAATGTGGTTGAGAATCAGACAGATTGGGGTTAAATTCCTGATCCAATACTTGCCAGTCCTTGGGCAAATTCCTTAACCTCTCAAAGTCTCAAATTCCTTACCTATAAAGTCAGTTATACCTTCTATCTCTTAAATCTACTGTAGTAAAGTAAAATTAAAAAAAAAAAACAAAGTAGTTGACACAGGATGAGGGCTTGGGAAAGATTAGATTATTAGCTCCAACAATATCCCACCTCCAGTAAAGACAGTACCGACCAACCCCTTGTTATGTGGTTGCATGTACCAACTACAGCATCCTTACCCCATTGGCTTTTGGCTTGGCTTGACCGTGGACTTTCTTTGAACAGTAGAATGTCAGTGGAAGTGATTGGTCCTAGCAGAGACTTTAGGGTATCATGTAATTCTGCTCACTCCTCTGGAGATTCTCCCCTCCACCATAATAAGCATACCCCAGTTAGTGTTCCCCAAACAAGAAGGCATGTGAAGTCCATCCAAACCTAGCTGAGTCCAACAGAGTCAGGGCCAACCTCCAGACTCAAGAGCAAGAAATACATGGTTTGTTGTTAAAAACAACTGAGATCTTGATCTTGTTTATTACCACAGCAAAAGCTGACTAATGTAGGGTTCAAAAAGCGTTAGTACCCCCCCCCCCACCTCACACATCTTTCTCTTTAAAGAGTTTTGTGCAAGTTAAATGACAAAATGTAAATAAATCCTTAAACCAGTAACTGACATTGTTGGTTGCTTCTCCTTTCTCCTTATCCTCTGCTTAGTTCTTTTTTTCTTGGTTTCATAATTTCTCTGGTATTTATCTGGGATCTAGATATTAAATAGATGGAACTGTTACTTAGATTTTCAGCTGTCATCATGGTTCCTCTAACTAGCTGAGGATCAGGTAATTGGATCAATTTTGCTCCCTAGGCTTCATCCTACTAAGGCCCTGGTGCCGGGTTAGAAGTTCCAGCATTAGATTAGTGGTTAAATGCCACAAACTCTGGTCCAGAAGCAGCAGATAAGAGCCTTGGGCTTGCCAGCCCCCAGATATTTAGCTGTGCCCCATAGAAACAAATAAGAAGGAGATGGAAATAAAAGACCAGGCCCCAAAGTAGGGGCATTGTTCAACAAGTACACTGGCTAAATGGACTTCATTCTTAAACCAGCCTTTGTTGTTTTACTTCTATCAAGCCCCATACTCAGCTACAAAGAGAATCTGGGATGTGCTGGGTCATTGTATAGATTGCAATATCAGAAGTCATATTAAATCCATAATCTGGAAGTATGCTTTGTGAGCAGTTTCCAGAGGGGTCAGTGAAAGGAATCCACACACAATACAATTCTCAGACATGTCTATAGAGGGTTAAAAATCCAAAGCTTAGAGTTGGGAGAAAGCCAAGTTGGGAGCTAAAGAGACTTAATTGGATGGAAACCAGAGCAAAGGTTCAGACATGGGAGGTTCAGATAAATTTTCCCTAATGGCTCTCCTCTTAGCTGCTCTTATGGTTTTATAGGGGCAACTGTTTGTAAGGGAATTTAACTCGGTTACCCTAAAAGGGATATTTAGCTTCTGACATACTCCTATAGATGGGGGATGCAGTGAGGTGATCCCATAGGTTCATAGAGTCAGTTTGTCCTTCCAGAACTCAATAGAAAAGTGGGACGTGAGAAAGGTAAGACAAAAGGGCCTCAACACAAGCCTGCCCTATCATATGAAAACATTTTTTTGGTATACCTGATATTAATAAATTGACGCTGCCAGTCCAGTATGAAATCAAAATTGTTTCAAAAAATCACTTAAAATGTGGAAGAATTCAGGAAGCTCAGAATGTTTACTTTCATTCCATTCTCTAACTTTTGGGGGAAGAAAAAGGCTTAGGTCGAGTTGAGGGAGGAATACAGCTCAGTTTTTCTTGTATAAAGGTGTCCATAACATGAAAAAAATCCTTTGGGAAATGAAAGTTTAATTAGAGAGACTGGTAAAGTCTCTTGTGGGATATAAGAAGCTTCAGTAGGTGAAGGAACTTTAAGAGACAGCATGCTTTATGAATAATGCAATAGCTAGACTACCCCATCTCTTTCTGCAGATTTACATTTCTGAAAACAAAGGGTCAAAGTACACGGGAAAAGCATTTGAATCCCCAGAAACCACTAAGCTGGCACAACCAGCCTCCACAATATATTTGCAGCCTGCCTCCCCGGCTTAATTCCTCTTACACATGCTCTGGGCTACAACTAACTCCGCCCCATGAGGCCTCCTGCAAACACCGTGAGCTTTTCTACCCCTCCTCACCTACCCCTCCCTAACCCTGGCCCGGCCCGCCCCTGCCGTACGTCTCTTGATAGAGGTGTACAGAGGACCCCTGCAGAGGACCGCGAAGATGCCTCCTCCTCCATTGAACCTCCTTCAGCTGCAAGTGACATTTTCCCTCTAAATTTCATGGCATTTCGTCCATCTCTCTCTCTTTTTTAAATTAATATATTTTATTTTATTTTTGGCTGTGTTGGGTCTTCTTTGCTGCGCACGGGCTTTCTCTAGTTGCTGCAAGTGGGGGCTACTCTTCTTTGAGATGCGGGGGCTTCTCATTGCGGTGGCTTCTCTTGTCGCGGAGCACGGGCTCTAGGCGCACGGGCTTCAGTAGTTGTGGCTCGTGGGCTCAGCAGCTGTGGCTCATGGGCTCCAGAGCGCAGGCTCAGTAGTTGTGGCACACAGACTTAGTTGCTCCGCGGCGTGAGGGATCCTCCCGGACCAGGGCTCGAACCCGTGTCCCTTGCATTGGCAGGCAGATTCTTAACCACTGCGCCACCAGGGAAGCCCTGTCCATCTCTCTTGACGCTTGTGATTTTCTACTTTTTATAATTATTATATACTATGTCACTGCTACTGGACTATAAAACCCTGAGGGCAAGGATTGTATCCAGTATCATCTCTGTGTACCAAAAGGACAAAGAAGGTGCTCAAGACAATTAATATACTAAATAGAAGTAATGAGAAGAAAAAAACAACTAGGCATCACCTTTTTTTTTAATGTTCATCACCACCTTTCGTTCAAATTTTTATAAATAGTTCTATAAAAATTGTTGACACACATGGTTTAAAAAAGCTTACTATTTCTATGGAGTTTGTTGCGAACTAATGATGTCCTGCTCAAATATCCAAAGGCAACCACTTTCAAGTGTGTTTGGCCTTTGTTTTTCTATTACCTCTACATCTCTCAATGCATGGTTATCCCTTTCTTGACTTTTTTACTCTTTGCCCTTATCTATTGATTTCCTACCTTAAGATAAGAATTTATCTTTCTTGGGACTTCCCTGGTGGTCCAATGGATAAGAATCCGCCTTCCAATTCAAGGGACGCGGGTTCCATCCCTGGTTGGGGAACTAAGATCCCACATGCTGTGGGGCAACTAAGCCCACATGCCGCAACTACTGAGACCAAGCACTTCAGAGCCCATGCACCACAACTCGAGAGAAGCCCATGCGCCACAACTAGAGAAGCCCGGGTGCCGCAATGAAGAGCCTGTGCACTGCAACGAAGATCCCGCGTGCCGCACCTAAGCCCTGATGCAGCCAAATAAATAAATATAAAATTATAAAAAAAAAAATGTGGCTCAGTTTAAAAAAAATAAGAATTTATCTTTCTTGCATCATTCCAGTCTGCCACTCATGCCAACTTCTTGAGGACAGCCTCTAATATGTTTAAGTATTAATTTGGTTAGAGTACTACTCAGTGTTGACATGATTATGATCTAAGTAGTATACCCTGATTAACTTTCCTTTAAAAAAAAAAAATTTCCCTGGAGTTAATAACTGTCCTGCCCTTTCTTAGTTTTCTGTAAACTCATCAGTAGCGAAACCCCAAACTCTCCTCTAATTATTTAAGTCCCCTCTCAGTATTTTCAGATATTATCAGGTGTTCAGTCAATTTTCTCTTATTGAATAAATTTCTCCTGATTATCCCTGGACTGGCCTCTCCTACTGCAGTGTGGTCCTGTGGGAATTCCCTGCATCACCATCACTGGGATCCCCTTGCTTCTCTCCTGGGTTAGCACCCATGCTATGTCTTCCTTGGGTTAGTGGGAAAAAACTCTCAGAAAGCTTCCTAGGGAATCATGCAAAGAAGGTAAATTTCTTAAGATCTGGAAGCTCTGAAAATATCTTTGTTCTACCTTCAGCCTTGACCGATAGTCTGGCTTTGTAAAGAATTCTATTTGTAAATAATTTTCAGTCAGAATTTTGAAAGGGCTGTTCCACAGTCTTCAAGCTTCTACAGTTATTGTTGAGAAGTCCAAAGCCATCCTAATACCTGATCTAATTCCTATGTGAACATTTCTTTTCTCTCTGGAAGTGTCTATGGTCTTTACTTTTACACTGGTCAGAAATTTCACAGTGATATACCTGGATGCAAATCTGTTATTGTGCATGTCACTGGACACTTAGTACGAAGTTTAATAGTAAGTATTAAAAAATATTTTTCAAAAATATGTATATTCAATTGTTTTCTAAGCCACTTAGAATTTGTTTATTATTACAGAGTTGCTTTGAAATGTAAACAACTGAATTTTGTATTCACATAATTTTTTTTGACAGGAAACACTGTTGTTCCTAATGTGTTTTTAGAAGCTGAAAGTAAATGGTAGAGATGTGTAATCATGATATAATTACCTGTCTGAACATTTGAAACCTTGAAATGCCAGGTGTTTAACATCAGAGCTGGATCCTGTGACAGGAGCAGCTGAGGGGCCATAGCAGGAAGGAGCTCAAATGGTCAAACAAAATAATCAAAGATCTAAAGACTTGAGGTTGTTTGTGTCCATTCTTGTAAATTCACGGCTAAGTCTTGACATGTAAGAATGTGGCAGATTGCTTAGCACCAGCAAATATGTAGGATACAATTTGTGTATAAGAAAAATGCTCTAGGGCCATTCACTGGCAAAGGGAAGGTGGTAGAGAGGCCTCCACAAATATGAGATTTAACATTTATATCAGAACTATAATAATTTCTCTAACATAAATCAGATCATATAAAGGGGGAGAAGGAAGAATGTTGCACTACTTTGTAAAGAAAAAAACCTATAAATTAGAGAATATGGAATTATAATTACAGAAAGTTCTGATTAATTTACCTATAAAATACGGTTTATGGTAAAGGTCACTAAACCTTAACCAGTGACATAATTCAGATCTGTCAAGACACCTCCAATTGTTCCTCAGGGAAATTAGTTTGTCAGTTACAGAGCCAGTGTCACTGATCTGAGTGGGCCAGAGCGGGACTTGGCACTAGTCGTTTTTGGAGCAGGGAGAAGACCTTAGGATATGGGTGACACCATTGTCCCCTTTGATCAAAACTTCAGCCGCAAGTGCTGCTATCAATCACTGATTTCCTCCTCTTTTCAGATCCCTCCCTTCCCTTCTGGGCAAAGTGAAACTTTTGGCTCTGACCTTGAAATATTTCCATCACTTCTATTTTTCTATCTATATTTCCGTCTCCATTTTCTTCATGGCTGGTTTAAAGTAGCTTTCCTGGAAGCAAGAAGCGTCACTCCAGCTATCTCCCTTAGGGAAAAAAACCAAAAATCAAAAAAAAACATAGATTTTTACATGCTTTGAAATGATACATAAGAAAACAATATTAAAAGGGGATGGGGAGGGCTTCCCTGGTGGCGCAGTGGTTGGGAATCTGCCTGCTAATGCAGGGGACACGGGTTCGAGCCCTGGTCTGGGAAGATCCCACATGCCACGGAGTGGCTGGGCCCGTGAGCCACAACTACTGAGCCTGCGCGTCTGGAGCCTGTGCCCCGCAACGGGAGGGGCCGCGATAGTGAAAGGCCCGCGCACCGCGATGAAGAGCGGTCCCCGCACCGCGATGAAGAGCGGTCCCCGCACCGCGATGAGGAGTGGCCCCCGCTTGCCGCAACTGGAGAAAGCCCTCGCACGAACCGAAGACCCAACACAGCCAAAAATAAATAAATAAATAAAGTAGCTATAGAACGCAGCTTTCTTTAAAAAAAAAAAAAAAAAAAAAAAAAAAAAAAAAAGGGGATGGGGAGACTTCCCTGGCAGTCCTGTGGTTAAGACTCCGTGCTTCCACTGTAGGGGGCATGGGTTCGATCCCTGGTTGGGGAAGTAAGATCCTGCGTGCTGTGCTGCACGGCCAAATAAATCAATAAATAAAAACTTTAAAAAAATTTTTTTTGAAAACAAGGGGCAGAATGGGAAAGGCTGAGCTGGTGGAAGGAGAGGCACTGTATATAATCGTACATGCTTTTTTTTTACTGATATTATTTTAGTCCTCTGAGAAAAAGAACTATCTCAAATCATTCCTTGTGTAGTCTTCCTGCTCAGTGTACCATCTCCCCATTCCACACGCAAACTGATTATAAACACGTGTGTCCTACATCAGACATGGATGATAGAAGGAAACAAAAATTGTGTGTTATTTATCACGACTTTGATTTATATGTTTATAAAATTATGTATTTCATGATAAAAAAGAAGGGTTGGAAACAGAAAAGTATAAAAAGGGGAATAAAAGAAAGTTGTGTCATGCTTTATCACTAGATTTACTTCTTTTTTTAAAAAAAATATTTATTTATTTATTTATCTGGCTGCACCAGGTCTTAGTTGCGGCATGCGGGATCTAGTTCCCTGACCAGGGATCAAACCCAGGGCCCCTGCATTGGGAGCGTGGAGTCTTAGCCCCTGGACCACCAGGGAAGTCCCTAGATTTACTTCTAATCATAAAAGAATTCAGATGTGCGTGTGTCTATGAGTTTACCTATGAATATGAAACAATAGTATAAATGTCTAAATCCTAAATATTGCATGCATGTATTTTATATTTTTAAATATTGTTTGAGAACCTGATCATTACTGAGCTACACAACATTTCGTTATTTGAACATTTCTTAAATTCTTTAAGCAACCCTTTGTTTTTTGGACATTAATGTATTCCTGAAATTCTGTTTATAAGTTGCAGTATTTTGGGGTTTCGATACATTAATCTTTTTATTCTTCTCTGATTGTTTTCTTCGGATAAATTCCAAGGAGTGGAAATACTGGGGACAAAGGATATGATTGCTTGTGGCATTCTTGATATATATATATATATATATATGTATTGCCAAACTACACTTTAGAAAGGTTGTATCAGTTTTCACTAAAGTAGCAAACTGTGAGTGTACTTTTACAACAAGCATCTTTTCCAACACAGGTACCTTTTTTTTTTTTAATACTGCTTTTTGGGAAACTGGTTGGTAGTTTCTAGAAAAGTTAAACATATACATATGATTCAGCCATTCTTGCTTTAATCTAAACTTTTTTGATTGTGAATAAGGTTGAATTTTTAAAATTGTGTTTATATTTTCTTTGTGGATTACAAGAGCTCTTTATAGATAAGAATATTAGCCCTTTTTTGACTTCTAACAGTTATATTGAGATACGATGGACATAAAATAAACTACACATATTGAAAGTATACTCTTGACCTATAAAAGCATCACCATAGGGGCTTCCCTGGTGGCGCAATGGTTGAGAATCTGCCTGCCAATGCAGGGGACACGGGTTCGAGCCCTGGTCTGGGAAGATCCCACATGCCGCGGAGCAACTAGGCCCGTGAGCCACAATTACTGAGCCTGCGCGTCTGGAGCCTGTGCTCCACAACAAGAGAGGCCGCGATAATGAGAGGCCCACGCACCGCCATGAAGAGTGGCCCCCACTTGCCGCAACTAGAGAAAGCCCTTGCACAGAAACGAAGACCCAACACAGACAAAAATAAATTAAAAAAAAAAAAAAAGCATCACCATAATCAAGATAATGAACATATTATATTCATTAGCCCTAAAATTTCCTTGTGTCTCTTTGTAAAGCTCCTCTCCTTCTATCCCACTCTGACCCTGTCGTGTCCCAAGGCAACTACTGATTTCATTTCTGTCACTATGGGTTATTTTTATTTTAAAAAAACGGTACTATATAATATGTACTCTTTTTTTCTTAACCTGGCTTCTTTCATTCATCATGATTATTTAGATATTTATGTTCTGTCATATATCAATAGTTTCTTTTTATTGCTGCATTAGTATTGCACTGTATGGATAGAAAACAATTCACCTGCTGGTGGAAATTTGGATTGTTTCCAATTTTGAGCTATTACAAATACAGCTTTTACAAATATTGCTGTAAACAGTTTTGTATGGACATATGCCTTCATTCCTCTTGGGTAAATACCTAGGAGTGGAATGGCTTGATCACATGATAATGTGTATGTTTAACTTTTTGAGAAAGTATCAACCTGTTTTACAAAGAGGTTGCACCACTTTATATTTCCACCAGCTAGATTGAAGAGTTCCATTTGCTTTACATTCTCCCTAACACTGCATTCCAATAAATGTGGCATGGCATCTTACTGCAATTTTATTTTATTTTTATTTTTAAAAATTTATTTATTTATTTATTTTTGGCTGTGTTGGGTCTTTGTTGCTGCGCACGGGCTTTCTCTTATTGTGGCGAGCGGGGGCTACTCTTCGCTGCAGTGCACGGGCTTCTCATGCGGTGGCTTCTCTCGTTGCAGAGCACGGGCTCTAGGCATGTGGGCTTTAGTAGTTGTGGCACGCAGGCTCAGTAGTTGTGGCTCACGGGCTTAGTTGCTCTGAGGCATGTGGGATCTTCCCGGACCAGGGCTCAAACCCGTGTGCCCTGCATTGGCAGGTGGATTCTTAACCACTGCGCCACCAGGGAAGCCCTCTTACTGCAATTTTAATTTGCATTTGCCTAATGATTAATAATATTGAACATACTTTTCAGGTACTTGTTTACCATCTGTATATTTTCTTTGGTGAAATGTTTTTTCAAATCTTTTGCCTATTTTGAAATTGAATCCAACACTAAATAAAAAGAATAATAAATCACAACCAAGTGGGGTTCATCCAGGAATGCAAGGTTAGTTTAACATTTGAAAAATCAATCAATGTAATTCATCATATGAACAAACTAAGAAAAATCATATGACCACCTCCATAGATGCAGAAAAAGTGGCTGACAAAATTTAACATCCTTTCATAATAAAGATGCTGTCAGCCTTCTAGAGACAGAAGAGAACTTGCTCTACCTGATAAAGGGTACCTACAATACCCCTACCATAATACCTCATGGTGAAAGTTTGATACTTTCTCCCTACAATTAGGAAGAAGTCAAAGATTTGTGGTCTCACCACTTTTATTCAAAATTGTACTGGGCATTCTAACCATTGCAATAAACCAGGAAGAAATAAAAGGTGTCCATATTGTAAACAAAGAACTACAGTGTTTTATTCGTGGTTGATATGATTGCTAGTATAAAACATCAGATGGAATCTTTAAAAGCTAGTAGAATTAATAAGGGAGTTTATCAAGGATGTAGGATAAACTGAATACATAAATCAAGTATAATTCTATATACTAGCAACAAGCAATAGGAAATTGAAATTAAAATACAATTTAAAAGAGCATAAAAAATGTTTTAAAATTTTTAAAAAATAAAATAGCATAAAAATTATGAAATATGTTGGGATAAATCTGAAAAAAAGAAGAACAAGACCAACATACTGAAAATTATAAATAATTGCTAAGAGAAATTTAAAAGACCTAAATAAATTTAGTATATACTTTGTTCAAAGGACAGAATACTCAATATTTTTAAGATAACACTTTTTCTGGAAATGATTTATAGATTCAATGTAATCCCAATCAGGGGCTTCCCTGGTGGCACAATGGTTAATAATCCGCCTGCCAATGCAGGGGACATAGGTTTGAGCCCTGGTCCAGGAAGATCCCACATGCCACGGAGCAACTAAGCCCGTGTGCCACAACTACTGAGCCTGCGCTCTAGAGCCTGCGAGCCACAACTACTGAAGCCTGCGTGCCTAGAACCTGTGGTCTGCAACAAGAGAAGCCACTGCGATGAGAAGCCCGCGCACCGTAACGAAGAGTAGCCCCCGCTTGCCGCAGCTAGAGAAAGCCTGAGCGCAGCAACGAAGACACAATGCAGCCAAAAATAAAATAAATAAAAAAATTTTTAAAAAAGAATCATTAAAAAAAACAATGTAATCCCAATCAAAATCCCAGCAGGCGTTTTGTAAAATTGACAAACTGATTCTAATATTCCTATGGCAATTCAAAGGCCCTAGAATAGTCAAAACAACTTTGAAAAGGAATGATAAAGTTGGAGGAATAACAGCACTTGATTTTAAGACTTAATGCTATACTAATTAAGACAGTGTAGAATTGGTGTAAAATAGTAGACACATAGGTTGATGGAGCAAAATAGAAATTCCCACACATAAATGGGCAAATCATTTTTGACAAAGATGGAAAATCAAGGTAATTCAGTGGAGGAAGAATATCTTTTCAATAAATGGTGCTGGACCAATTAGATATTTGTATGCAAAAAACAATAGCTTCAATATATACATTACACAATATACAAAATTTAACTCAAAATGGATCTTAAACCTAAGTATAAAGTAAAAGGCTGGAAAACTTCTAGAAGAAAACATAATAGAAAATCTTTATATGTTTTGATTAGGCAAAAATTTCTTAGCTATGTTGCTAGAAGTATCATCCATAGAAGAACAAATTGATAAACTGGAATTTATAAAATTTAAAACTTGTGCTCTTTAAAGACACTACTAAGAGAATGAAAAGACAAACCAAAGAGGAGGAGAAAATATTTACAAATCATATGTCTGGTAAAGACTTATATTTAGAATACATTAAAAAAAAAACCCTCAAAACTCAATGATAAGAAATTAACCTTTTTTTCTCCCTGATATTTGTGAGGTAGTCTTCCAAGATTATCATTTAATTTCTATTTTCTTTTTTTTTCCCCCACCCCTCTTTATTTGGCTTCATTCCAGTCTTAATGAAAACAAAATGATTAGCATCCCTCTGTGTATCTTTTATTTTCTTAATGGTTTTCTTGAACAGAATGTTTTGTACTTTCTACATCATCATATTTATCAATTAAAATTCATTTTCATAATATGTAATAGTGATTTTTTTTAAACATAAAGATTTTAATTTTGTTAGGTAGTGGAAGAAAGCTAAATCCTATCTTGAAATTGACTTTGTACGTGGAAAGATATTTTTTTAAACTGTCAGCCATGTGCAATTTTCATGCATAGATGTTCTACATTAGAAATGCATTATACCAGGAAAAGCTGCCCATGCATTTGACCCTGGCTTTGCAGCCCCAGGTAAACTTCTGTGTGGTGAGGTGACTGGTGTTAATGATAAAAAACGAAAGGCAGAGAAATGCCCTGGGGACACTCTCAAGCACAACTTGGAAGTCAAGAGACTTTTTTAACCAGTGGGACCTTGGAGACAAGTTTTAACCAATTTTGAGGAAATTGAATATGACGGTGGCTGACTGACCTGGCACATAGCAATCAGAAATTGGGAACTATAGGAGGGTAGAAATAAAAGAAAGAATATGCATCTAAGATGCCAAATAACCCAGCTTGCTCGCTGTTCTAATAAAGTTCCAGTGATGCTGCATGTAGCCATGGTCACCCCGAACTTCAAAGCCCAGCCCTCCTACAAGGAGGAGGATCACTGCCCAATTCATCATCTTAAATACTGAAGACAATCACTCTATTGTCTTTATATTCCTGTCTCGCTTAGTTCATAGAGTTTTTGTTGGAAACTTGTTAACTTTTGGAAGGATGATGCATTTGTCTGTCTCTCTCCCCCTTCTCTCTCCTCTCTCTTCTCTCATGGTAAACATCAGTTCTGATCTTTTAAATGTTTTAATGTTTTGTGGAATGTGCCTTTTACTCCCATTCTCATATGCCTACGGAGAGGGGGTATATGGAAACTTTTGAAAGGATAACTCTGAGATGTCAAATTTAGGACAGGAAACCTCACTGTACCACACAGGTGAACTCCTCACAATCCCCAAGGGTCCTAATGATGTCCTCACCCTGGAGTCAGCTATCAAAAGTTTAGAAAGTTATTTGAGTAACTTGCAGAAAATTAATAAAATCAGTAATGATTGATTCAGAGAAACCAATTTATCCTGGCTGCAAGCACAATCAATCAAAAACAGTGGTCTTCAAATTTTTGCTGAAGTACCTCCTGAAAAGAAGAGTGGGAAAAAAACACAACATGAAAACCATCACATATTTTAGGTAGAAATAAAATTTTTATCTCAGATTTAAGCAGTGGCAAAAAATATAATTTGTGCCATACTGTAAACAAGGACATTTTAAAAGAAAAATATTAATTACCCTTTTAAAAGTATGCAAATAGTCAAAATACCTTATCGAGTTGATATCCACTCTCATCTGTTTTAAAACTGTACGATGACTTCTGCTTTAACAGTATGAAATTATACATGATTTTATTTTTCCTTGACCAAATATTTCCATTTTATTTTTTCACAGTATCCTATCCTAATATCCTATGTTTGAAAATTTTTTATTCATAATCTTATCATACTTACCTGCTGCAATAATATTTATATATTTAAATATTATTTTTATTTTTGTAACCATAGCCCATAGTTTAAATTTTTTTTCTAGATTTAGTTATTATTACAATTATTTTTCATACACATTTGTTGTAAATACATACATTAAAATATTGACCAGATTAATAATCACAAGGAGAAAATTTTTCTTGAAAGATATTCCTTAATAAGAAGGAGTGAGTCTTATTTTTTAATGGGTTCATGGATCCATGAATAAAAATTACCTAAGCTAGAGTAAGACAGAGTTCAGCCTTAATACTATTCCTATTTTGTTTAAATAAACATAAGCGGTAAGAAACCTTATTCACATAAATAAGTAGATTAAAAATGGAAGGAATTTTTTAATAGTAATCTCAATTTTTTGAATTTTTTCCTGATGAGGAGGGTTGTGGTTTTCTTTTGCAAACTGGGAGAAGGACAATCACAAAAGGGGATGCAGAAAAGTAGAACCACTGATGAATCCTCAGACGAATTACTTTATTATTAGGAAAGAGTAATATAGAAATTGAGGATCTGAAACTTTGATCCCATTAAAATTGTCGACTCCTGAGTAACCCTGCAAAAGTTTTTCTGTATCCCTAAATGTATACATGTCTCAGTTTGAATATTGCTTGCTTAGACCAGGGACTCTCAAATGTGGTCCTGCACCAGCATCATTTGGGAATTTGTTAGAAATACACATTCATAGGCCCCACCTTAGAATCATGCATTGATATCTACTCAACCAACTCAGATAGGAACAGTCTACTGTAACTGAGTAAGCACTAAATTCCTCTGCTTCTCAAATAAACAGCTTACAGAAAAGGGCCCAAAGAATTTAACCTTTTCAAGACTGGCCATTCTGCTTGCTCTTTCAAATGAAGAGCACTTCTTCACTTACTGTGTACGTGTGTTCCTACCAAATGCCTTGAAGTGCAGGATTATTTGGGATAAAGTTGACGAAGAGACAGAGGACCTAAAGCTATACTATAGTCCCAAAGGTCATTTTCTGATAACGTATCTATCTTCTGCACAAAGCCTTAAGTCTCCAAAGGCAGGGACAAAGTCTTATTTATCCAACAAGGGCACAAAGATGTTTGTTGAATTGAATTTAAATGGTACTATTTAAATGTAATGGAAGAAGTGATGTGTTTGGTGTCTAAACAGCTATCAATGATTTTGTGCTCTTAGGTCAGTTTTGTCAAGACCATGGAAGGGGACTCAATGCCAGAACAAACCGACTGTGATAAGAAAATGGAAACTGAGGCAGTACAGTGTGAACAAGAAGGAATTGCTGTCAATCACTTAGGACCTCAGAGGCCACCAGCTTTGGAAAACATTTTAGTATTTTTTATGTCCATGCGTTTCTTAATCCACTTACTATATGCCTTACTAGCCAATTTGGATGAGTTCTACTTTCTGAGGTTTTGAGTGTTTAAGCAAGAGTGATTTTTATTTTTTTTAATATAAAATTATGCTAATGGGCTTAAAAGAGTTTATGCCCCTTGCCCAAGGTCACACAAGAAGACATCAGTTGAGTTGGATCAGGAGCAGCCTTTCTTGTTAAGTATTTTACTGGCTCTAGCACCCTGCTCTAAGATTCCTGGAAGAAATTCCTACTTTAGTAGGGGGAAACTCAACAGAGTGCGATGTCGGGATTCTGGTGTCAGCACCACCGCGCAATATTTTAGGTGTTGGGTAGGTCATTTTACGTCACTAAGTCTTGCTGAAAACCTTCTTTGATTCTAAAATTTTATGAAATCTGTCAACTTCAAGATATTTCCCTGATGAAATTGAAACTCAGAATTTTATGATATTTGTGATTTGTTTATGACTTCTCTTATCTTCAATACCTTCCCCTATTCTGCTCCATTTGACTTAGCTAATAAACCTTTTATTGTTATGCCCTGGAAGTTAATAGAACTTTTAGAGGGTGTTTTAGAGTTTAGGCTTCGAATAGGCAAAGGGAAACGAATTCTAATAAGACAGCTTTCTCTTATTTCACATGAAAAACAAAATTAGAATTTATGTGTGCTTTTTTTTTTTTTTTTGGCTGGCTGTGTGGCATGGCACGCGGGATCTTAGTTCCCTGACCAGGGATCAAACCTGTGCCCGCTGCATTGGGAGCGCGGAGACTTAACCACTGTACCTCCAGGGAAGTCCCAGAATTTATGTTTTATTGTTGAACAAAAATAATAGGTAGAGTCTGTCAGAAACTGTTAAGATGTATGTATGTATGAATAATCTTTACTTTCTCAGAGGTTATCTTTTCTCGTGCAGAACATACCCTATCCCTGTGGTCCTCGGTGCCAAGCTAGGATGATCTGACTGTGGGCACAGCAGTTCCTGCAGCAAGGTCCTCTCTTGTCTTCTTAAACATCTTCTTGATCACAAAAAAAGGGTATTTGATCACTGAGAAATCCGCTTCCAACTCTGCCAGTCATGTATTATTCTTCTTCACGATATGCTATAGGAAGATGAGGGGAAAAAAAAAATCCCCTCCTGTTAGGGTGGCGGTGAGGTTCTGGAGTTCTTTAGAAATGGTTGTATTGGAGGTCTAATAACTCTTTTGAAGGACTAAGCCTCTGCATTTTTTTTTTTTTTTTTGTCACTGTGTTCCCATCTATTCTATTTTCTGCAGTAATTTACTTGTCAGAAAGATCACAGGAAACTAGTAATTTACTTGGGGCACAAAGCATTGTGTGGCTGTAGCTGCCTTTTCTCATGGGACTGTAATCTTTCATTTGTCTAAATGGAATGATGGATGAGCAGATATCACCACTTGGCATGCCCAGGCTGCTATTTGTCCACGCCTCTTGGGCCTTCATGACATAGCTCTTCTGACTGAGACACCCCTAAAAAAGGGAGCTGCAGGACCTGGGAGAAAGACTCTTAAATGAGGATCTCCAAAATAGGTTGATAACCACTGGAAACCAATCCATAATGTTGGAAACGTTTACATTGCTCAGTATATCTTAGTCTCATTATATAGAAAAGAATTAAATAAAATTCCTTGTTTTGCTTATGCAAAAAAATTGATAAACATACTAAACATTTCACAGTTGTCCACATGAGAGGATAAAAAATGCGTTGCTTGTGGTTGACCCCTCTCCCTTTCCCAGCCAAAGGAAAACAAGCCATAGCATCTGTTAATTACTAGTGGGTTTCATTCATAAAGATGTTTCAATTACCTTCCTACACACACTACACCTCTTAAGCCCAAAGTCTGTGCTGAATGAACATAAACAGGATTAACAACTTCATAATTTTCCCAGGCTTCATTCCCATCCACCCTCTTCATGTGACAGAAGCCAAAATGAAAAGAGTTTAAAATTTAATAAGAAGGTTTCACTGGAGATAATTATAGAGATGTTCATAGGCTTTCAGAGCCCTCTTCGTTATCAGAAATAGTTTGGAGATTTTATTTCAATTTTGTCTGTGCAGTTTACAGTGTGAGTACCACGGCCCAGCAACTCTGCTGTCTGGGATGGGAAGAAATGTTGAGGTCAAGGTTTCCCATATTCAGATATTACACCCTTAGGGTCATCATTCTCAAGCAACAGGGAACAAAAGGTAGAGGCCTTATCTGGCAAAGGCCGTAGACCAAAAACCTACAGCAAAGATCGCATTTAAAGTTGAAATATTGAAAGCTTTCTTACAGGAGTTTGGGAAGTGGAATTTTTGTCAAGCAGAACTCATCCACTCTCTCCTAACCACACACTTCTCTGGGAGGCAAGTTCAGCAAGAATCTATGAAGCATATATTCCATGTTTAAACATTAAGGGTCCAAAGATGAATAAAACATGGCTCTTGCCCTGGGAGGCCTGATGTATTACTGCATAAGGCAGGCAGAGTCTAACTGACTATAATACATTGTGATAAGTGATACCAGCAATGCAAACAGAGTACTGTGAGGAAAAAACCTTTCATAACATACGTTATACATACTTTTTCATAAGTATAAAAAGACATGACTGTTTCTATAGAATTTGGGAAATAATAATTGTGTCTAGTGGCAAATAGTTGTATCTAGTACACAAAGTTTCTGAGTAAAAAAATAAGTCATTAATTCATTCTTTCATCTATTTCAAACATTTATTGCGTCTTACTCTTTGCCAGGAAATGTGCTAGGTCCTTGGGCTACAAAGATAATTTTGAATTGGCTGCTGTTGCCAAGGAGCTGAGTGCTAGATATTAGAGAGTAGATTAAAAGACCTTGAATGGCATGTAGATGTTCAAATATTATTCTGTAAGCAAAAGGAGCCATGAAGATCTGGTCGCTTTTGTTCTTCAACAGGGGAATAATGCTCTGATAAGATCTTTGGAAAGAGGTTGGTTTGGAGTGAGGAAAGACTGATGTAAGGGAGAAGCAATGACCCTTGTCCAGATGATAAGGGCTTAAACTCGGGGAGATAAATTAGATCTGGAGGCAAGAAATCTAAAAGATAAAATAAAAAGGAAATAGGGCATACATAATTCAAGAAATTTTAACTGCAATTAAGAAAAACTGACTCTGGTTATGTATGAAGAAAGGATTTTATTGGAAGGATTTTATCTGACTGGTCTGGATAATCAACTTGAGGCTTGAGAATCAGATTTAGAAAATGTGCAGCAAAGGAACCTCTGGACAGTTACAAGCAGGGAGGATTTCCACTATCTTAGAGGAAAAATGAGCCCCAGATGCAACAGCACAGTTCCTGCTACTCGGCACGACTCCCTCTAAACCTGCTACCCTGAGTCTGTACTCTGTTCCAATTCTGTTAAACCTATTTGGCTCAGAATTCTGGATGCGAAGGCTGAATGTACAGGGAGAGGGGAGGGGAATACGTGCTAATAATTCTGGTGGATTCTCCCCAAATGTAAAGGGAGCTCTAGACATTGAATGATGATGACAATTGTTCACTCCAAGGATATTAAACCTTTATCATCAGGACTCCAGGGGATCTGGATTTATTGACAGAGTGAATGATGGTGACAACAGGACACAGATCCAAAAGGAATGCAAAAGTGAGTCAGGGGCAAATTAAATTTGAGATACCTTTGAGATAACTAAGTAAAAGCCCAGAAGTTGGAGACTGTGGTTTCTGGATAGCAGGACAGAGGTCAGAGCTAAAGATAAAGACTTGCAAATTCCTTTTATCCGGCATTATCATCTCCCTGCCACTACTGTCTGTCCAGAACACAGAACCGCCTGGAAGAATTCTCATCCCTAGTCTTGCTACTATTATCTCCCTCTCTTGTGTGTTTCTGTATTTCATTCCATTCCCTGGTCTTTCAAAATGGTATTTTGTCCCACCGTTCGGGAGGAAGTTAATCCTCAATTGCCCACGTGAACACTGATAATTCAGAGGAAAGAATGTGCCAAGAATGTTCCTCATACACCTACACTCAGACACCACCGTCTCTTCATAAAGTCAGTTAATCACTTTTGGGTGTCTTCACCAGTGATTCCACACATAGTTACGAGATCAGAAGCCATAAGATAAGTATTTTTAAGTAAGAGATCTCTGGACTCCTGAGTGCTTGCCATTTGATGGACTGAGAAGGAGACAGCGAAGGCATTCACGCCTGCAATCTGCTTTGATGCTCCCCCATCACTCATCTTAATGGTTCATCCTTCTCCACCCCACAGGCCTGGGATTCCGCAGTTCCTGCCGCCTGCCTGATACATCCATTGATGCTTCTGCACAGGTGTTTGAAGCTGGGATTATAGAGGGACTAGGGGCGGGTGGCAGGAGATAGAGGAGGGGTAAAACAGGGGTGCCTTTGGGTCCTTTTTTCCCATTTAATCAGAGCAACTCTGATTTTATATTTTTGATTTTTATATTTTTGTAAATTAGACTTACATAAAATTTCCTTTGAGCACAGAGTTCTGATGTTAAAAACAAGTTTACAAACCATTGCTTTTAACTGGCAGTTCTCAAACCTTTTTGGGGTTCCGGACACCTTTACACTTTTAACAATTATTGAGGACCTCAAAGGGGATTTATTTATATGGATTTTATCTACTAATGTTTACCATGTTTAAACTTAACACAAAAATTTTAAAATATTTATTATATCTATTTAAAAGAACAATAATAAACCCATTACATGATACCATAAATATCATATTTTTGTAAAAAATAACTGTTTTTTCCAAAACAAATAATGAATGAGAAGAGAGGCAGTATTTTACACTTTTTTGCAAATCTCTTTATTGTCTGGCTTAGTAGAAGGCAGATGGATTCCCATACCTGCTTTGGCACTAAAACTGTTATGATATGTTGTTTTGGTAGAAGCGTATGGAAACAAAAAAACCCAGATCTCATAGAGATATATAGTTGGAAGGAGGAGGACCATTTTAACATATTTTCTAGATAATTGTGGCTATTCCTCTTTGACACTAGACCAAAACTCCACGATTAATAGTTTCTTAAAAGTTAATTGTAATGTGCAATCAAAACCCATATCCGTAAACATTTTGAACTCTATAACATTAAAATATATTTTTCTATCTTACACTTTGGATGGATCTTTTACCCATGAATAACTTTGTAACATCATGCATTGGTCATTTGGAACATATTGGCTCACTACTGAATTATGTTGTTTTTCAAATTGATACTTCATTTTATAATCTCAAAAAATTGTATTACCACGGATTTCATCAGAAAAATCTCTAAATATTGGGCAGCTGTTAAACTCAGAGTGGTGGATTACAAGTTTTCAAAATTCTAATTTTTGCTTGAAAGTTTTAGTTTTATTATTGGCAACAAATAACCATCAGCTATTTTCCTTGAAGTGACAGGCTCACTTTACATTAAAAAAAATCTGCAAAGTATCTATTTCTGAATAACCAGAGTTTGTCTGTTTTTCTTTCAAGTTAAAGTATGTTTCATGGAAAAAGTATCTAGTTCAGCTTGCAACTAAAACAAACACACCCGTGCTTTTCCTCAGGGCAACCAACGTACTTTTGTATGCAGCTTAGAAGTGCCTTATGTGTACTTATCATTTCATCACATAGACTATTTAAAAGATGTGTACTCAAAGGTAGAGATTTAATAAAATGAACACGCATTTTATTTTTCCTCAAGGGCATTCTTAAGTGAAACTGGGGCAGGGACGTTGCCTCTTTTTTTTTTCTTTTCTGTGAAGTATACAACGTTACTGATGGCACTGCCTTGATTCCTACTAAGGCATCAGCAATTTTACTCACCACGGCTTTTCTAGCATCAGTGAAAATGGCGCTAGAGTGAAAAAGATAAATACAATTTTAGTATTATTATGAAAATACACACACATATATACATATATTTTACACACGCATACGTATGTGTGTACACACACATATATATATACTGCTTTGCAGTATTTGTGTCACTGGTTTTTGATTAATTGGTGAAAAACCTATTTAGATCTTGTGAAAAGTGAAGAATTGACAATTCCATTTATACTTGGTAAAACTATCAGCTTTCTCTGGCTTCTGGGACTAAACTGGTAAAGTAAGTTTCTCCACTAAATGCATTCCTGGACAAATGGACTATGTACGTGTGACTTGCCGTTCTGGAGGCGTCCTGGATTAGCTTCTAACGCACCCGTGTGGAAGATAATGCTGCGGGAGTCCTTGGAAGTTGGTGTCTGAGTATCTCCTTTGCCAGGTGCTTCTCCACATCTGCATGCCTTATGGCGCTCCCTGATATTCTACACAGGGGACTTGGCTACTTCCTCTGTGGAACCGGGCTAATTCCATTCACTTCTGAGCCCCGGTAAAAAACGTTTTGAAACCGCCTCCTGACAGGTGCTAAGTAAAGAAATTATTTCACTTACCTGGTTTATTGATTGAGTTGAGTAATTGATTTTATGGTCTCTACTAATATCACTTCTTACATTGTAAACTAAAAGACTCTAAGCAGTTCATATAAAATTGACGTGGGAAAACATCCTAGTAGAAGATCCTAGAGATGAAATATCTTGGTAAAAAGTACGAGAATTTCAGCAGTTGGCACTCTTTTGCTGCCTCAAACTCTTTGGCACCTAGTGGTCTAGTCTAGGCATCACCACTAATCTTTTCTCAGGAAAACCCCCAGTTATGTGAAATCATTTCTCATTGATGTACTCCACTGACAACACCATCCATCACTGTTATGTGGGATGTAGAGGAGCCCTGAGATCTCAAATTGTGAAGAAATGAGCAATTAAAACCAATGGGTGTTTTTCTTTAGCCCGCAAAGACAGACTAAAAACTGCTACCTAAGATCAAATAAGCCCCACTCTCAATCTTGGCAATGCAGTTGTGGGAAAGAGCATTACCAAGTTGCATCCATTGTGTTATGGTACTTTAACTTGGATTGATTCTCTGTACCTGCTCTGAGGTTTGGCTTCAAAGAGTGAGCATACTGAAATATCCAAAACTCATTTCTTACCATCGATCATATAAGAATATTGAGTTTAAATTTCTGCTTTGAATCTAGTATACAGAAAGAAATGGCAGAAATCAAACCTTTTGCCATGGTACTTCCTGAAGATGACCTTGTCAGAGTTCTGATCATTACCATGGCAGCTGAGGTCAAAGAGTAAATTCCACTTGCGCAACTTGAGATCAGCTTGCTCTGGGATTTATGCAACTCTGAGGCCCCAGGAGCCAAGTTTTCACAGGCTTTGAGGAAAGCTGCCTGTTTGCATAATGTTCAGGTGCCCCCTGCTTTTTGAATATGCACAACTTCCATTCGTTCATGCAGATTTGGTAATTGTCTATTTAATCACCTATTTGCATGCACAATTACTCCGTTTGGGCACATCCACACAACATTTGCATATGTAAATCTTGACTGGGCCTCCAGCAAAATGACTGCACCTGCAAACTGCAGCCGGGCCCATTTATAAGCCCTTAGGGGGGAATCAGCCTTGTCCCAAGAGGGAGAGCAAGACCAAATGGGCTTGAGGTCCTAATATTGAGCATTAATTGTATGTATAATGAAATCGATTTTATTTTAAGCCTAAAAAGGAAAAAGTTAAGAAGTATATTGATTATTCTCTAATAAGTGGAAAATAGGATAAAAATTTTTAATTAGAAAATAAAGGAAGAAAACCAGAATAAAGAGCATTGTTAAGAGAGAAAAATAATACTGAGTTGAACCTTCTCCCCAGACTCTCTGTCAATATAACATTTGTTACTGCTGATACTTGAAAGAACCGAATTTTAAAAACTGGAGGCCAGAAGGCTGAAATTGAAGTAATAGCCATCTTTGATGGAAAATGGAGCAAGTGACACAAATGCAGGGCTTTCTGAAGATCTCTTTCTTCTCCCACTGATAACAAAATTGGCTTAAGGCCCGATGCATGAGATTACTTTCTCTGTTCACAGAAAAGTTCAACTCGGCTATCTGGGGCTTCTTTAATGACTTTTAACTGTCAACATAGAATGTGCCCAAACAAACATGGGGAAAATAAACGTGTGTGTGGAGAATGGAGGGAACATAACTTCTTTTGGTCACGCATGGGAACTTGCCACTCTGAAAACAGTTTCTCTAGCTTCAGTTTGAATGTCTCATTTGAAAGGTTGTTTAAAATTCAGGTTGCCATCCCAGAGACTGATTCAATAGATGTGGGACGGGGCCCAAGAATCTGCATTTTATCTAAGACTCCAGGGGATCCTGATATATGTGAGTTTGGAACACACTCTGAAACACTGATTACTATGACTTTCAAGGAAACTAATGTGTGTGTGTGTATTCCTCCCCACCCCCCAAACACACAGAAAGCTCTTCCTGATCCTATGAATCCAGTTCTTTGACTGCTGGGTAATAAACGTACAGCTGGTTTTCAGTGTGGTCTGTAGCAGCAACCAGGTTTGGCTCAGTATTGCTATTAATAGCACTCAAGGATGGGCATACAAAACCGTCCCAAACTCCACCTCCACATAACACTAGACATTTCTTTTTTAGAGGCCCAGGAAACCAAGAGGCCCTAAGTTAGCCACAGCGAAGACCAGATCTCCCTGGAACAAGTCCAAGCCACAGTGTCAGGCTGAAAGCTAAGTAGTGTTGTGTCTGTTGTTAATATGTTGATTTACCTTTTCCAGTGTTTCTCTGTGTACAATTTTTTTTTTAACAAGTCAAGAATATATGTATCAGTCCTGCCATTACTACCTGCTATTTTTCTTCAGCATTTCCAATGTCATTAAAAAGCCTTTCAACGTAGTTTTGTCTGTATAATATCCCATATTATGAAAGTATTGTAATTTATTTTATTACCCCCTATTTTACATTTTAAACATAGAAGTTGTTTCCATTTAAAAAATGTAAATGACACTATGATGAACATAATTTGTACACATTTTAAAACTTCATTTTTAAATATTTATTTGTTTATTTATTTGATAGTTACAGGAGGCAAGGGATCTTTTTTTTTTTTTTTGGCTGTGTTGGGTCTTCGTTGCTGTGAGCAGGCTTTCCTACTTGTGGCGAGCGGAGGCTACTCTTCGTTGCGGTGCGTGGACTTCTCACTGCAGTGGCTTCTCCTCATGGAGCACGGGCTCTAGGCGCATGGCTTTAGTTGTAGCACGTGGGTTTAGTAGTTGTGGCGCACGGGCTTAGTTGCTCCACGGCATGTGGGATCTTCCCGGACCAGGGCTTGAACCCGTGTCCCCTGCGTTGGCAGGCAGATTCCTAACTACTGCGCCACTAGGGAAGCCCAAGGCAAGGGATCTTGACTTTTTACTGGAAAGGTTGCCCTAAGTCTCCTGATCACCCTTCCTTTATCTCTTTTCTTTTTATTGAGTCTATTTGATTTTAACATTTATTTAAGATAGGTTGTTAAAAGAAAGAAATTGATACAGAGGGAATAGTATCACTAACTGGTTTTGATCACAGGAGTAGCTATGCAATAAATAAGCCTTCAGTGAATTTTGTTTCCAAGAGGAGATTAATTTATTTTGATTCCTTTTTACTGTATGGCTTGTGGGATTTTAGTTCCCCTGACCAGGGATCAAACCCGGGCCCTCGGCAGTGAGAGCGCAGAGCCCTAACCACTGGACTGCCGGGGAATTCCCTGACTCATTTTTTGAAGGTGATGTGTTTTAAAGGTCTGATTTGTTACAGTGGCTATGATAACCAGAAAACATCATTTTGCAAAACATCTTCAATGGGAAGAATTTCAAAAGAGAAGGACAGCTAGATGTTGATTGTCTTTGATGGAGACTTCTAGATAAATTAGTTGAATTAGATGGACCTAGAGATTATCATATTAAGTGAAGAAAGTTAGAAAGAGAAAGGCAAATGCCATATGATACCACTTATATATGGAATCTAAAATATGACACAAATGAACTTATTTACGAAACAGAAACAGACTCACAGACATAGAGAACAGACTTGCAGTTGCCAAGGAGGAGGCGGGATGGGGGAGGGATGGATTGGGAGT
Organism: Balaenoptera ricei; assembly: GCF_028023285.1. Lineage (NCBI taxonomy): Eukaryota > Metazoa > Chordata > Mammalia > Artiodactyla > Balaenopteridae > Balaenoptera > Balaenoptera ricei. The sequence continues at coordinate 41,066,934 of NC_082645.1, read as the reverse complement.
TTGGGATTAGCAGATGCCAAAAACAAATGTTGAATTAGTTTCTAGAGAGGGGATGGAAATAAGTCCTACCCAATTATCTCATTTAATGCTCACCTGCAAGATGGGTATTATTGCCTCCATGTTGCAAATGAAGAAACTAAGAGGTTAAGACGTGTGCCCAAAGTTACACAACTAAGAGCTGGTAGAAGCAGGATTTGAACTCTGGTCTTTCCCACCTGATTCTGAACATACCCTGGCTGCTTTCAAGCAAGCAGGGAAATTGACATCTTCATCCATCCTCTCTCCTGTGAACGTTCTCCCAGAGGAAGGGCTGGCCATTAGTTCCTCTTTCTACCACTGACCTTGAAAACCATCTATCTCTTCCAGTAATTACTTGGATGAAAATGGTGAACCCAGCTGCTTCCCTGGTGATTCTTTAGCTCAATCTCATAAAAGCTGCCTTTGTAAAAGCTGCTGCTTGTCTCTTTCTTTTACTTGATAATTCCCAAGGGCAAGATTACCTACTACCAGCTGCTCCTCTCTACATGCAAAGGGATTGAGGAAAATCAAATGCTGATTAAATCTACACATTGTCTTTCCCATTCCCCTCCAGTGAACACCAAGAAAAATCACTGGAGTCATAAGACATTGGCTTCAACCTTTTTCAGAAACCCCAACAGGATTATTAAGCTGATAAAAGCAAGAAACAACAGAATAGTTTCCTCTAATCCACATGGAGATTGTATCTAGTGTTTCTCTCCATTCTTCCTCCATGCGGGGGCTTTTAATTTATAATTTAGCCATCACTGATGCACTCATGAGTGTCTTTCAAAGTCAGACTGCCCATTAGTAATACTTAATCAGGAAGGCTGTCCCTCCCAGGATACCAGAAGAGTTTTTAGGATCTCTTGTTTATTATACGCAAATTGAAAATTCCCTGCCTAGGTACATCGTTTACTAATTAATTGTTGGTAATAGCCACATATTAGAAATGCTGTGCAAATACATCTCGTTTTCTAGTAGCTTCAAAGTGTATGTCTTCTTGTTCATTCTATAGAATCATGGGAGAGCATTTTTAAGGAGTGCTTAACTTTTCCTAAGAGGTGCTTGTGCTGAGAATCAATCTCTGTATTATAATAAGATGTTAAAATGGGGCTCTTCCCGACTTAATATCTACAGACATGACTGTGATAACCGTTAGATACCAAATATACAGAACCCTATATGCAGAATTTTTGAAGGACTAGTTCCCTGGCACTCAGATTCTAAGATCAAGAATATATAAAAAAGGATCAGAAAGTAGACAGAAATGTTGTAACCACTTTGGAAAACAATTTGGCAGTCTCTTCATAAGTTAAATATAAATTTACCATATGTTCCAGCAATTCCACTCTTAGGAATCTACCAAAAAAAATTAAAGTATATGTCCACACAAAGACTTGTACACAAGTTTTGACAGCAACATTATTCATCATAGCCAAAAACTGGAAACAACCAAAACATCCATCAACCAGGGAATGAATAAACAAACAGTAGTATATCCTGTCTGTTTATTTTGTTTATATTTTTTGAGAATAAAAGAAACAAAATACTGAAACACACTACAACATGAATTAACCTCAAAAATATTACTCTAACTGAAAGAAACAAAAGACCACATATTGTATGATTCCATTGATATGAAATATCCAGAAAAGGCAAATCTATAGGGATTAAAAAGTAGCTTAGGGATTGCCTGGACCTAGGTGTAGGAACAGGTAGTGATTGAAAAAGATCTTCTTAGGGTGATGAAAATGTCCCATTTTAACATGTTATTATAATATAGAGATTGATTCTCAGGACAAACACCTCTTGGGATAAATTAAGCACTTTAAAAATACTCTCCTGTGATTCTTTAGAATGAGCAAGAAGACATACACTCCAAAACTACTGGGAAACAAGGTGTATTTGCACACTATTTCAAATACATGACTATTGCCAACAATTAATTAGTAAAGGATGTACCTAGGCAGGTTATTTTCAACTTGTGTATAATGAAACAAGAGATCCTAAGGGCTCTAAAACTGGATTGAGGCAATGGTTGCACAATTCTGTAAATTTACTAAAAATCATTGAACTGTGCACTTAAAATGGGAGAATTTGATGGTATATAACTTACACTTTAATAAAGCTACATTAAAAAGTGGAGAGAGTAGAAGAGATTTTTAAATAGATCTTCACTGTCCAATATGGTAGCCACTAGCCACATGTAGCTAGTCCAAATTGACATGTACTTATATTGTAAAAATACACACTAGATTTCAAAGACTAGATGTGGGGGAAAATGATTATAAATTGGCTCATTAGTAACTTTTATATATTGGTTACATGTTGAAATGATAATGTTTGGGACATATGGAATTAAATGAAATATACTATTACCATTATTTCCATGTTTCTTTTTAGTGTGGCTACTAGAAAATGAAAATGATGGGTGTGGTTCACATTGCATTTTTATTGACATTGCTGCTGCAGAGAGAACTGTTGGCCCCATACCCCTGTCCCCTAGGAGGAGAAGAGAGTCTGCTGCAGTCTGATTCCAAACTTACTGAGAGGTTCTTCAAGTGGAACTTTACATAGCTGATAGGTGTTCATTGTAGTCAAGGTGATGGTGGATGGTGGTCGGCATGCTAAAGCAGCAGGATGAACAGATCTACCTGTGGATAAGCCAGCCTGTCGGAAGCAACATGTCCTGGTCTGTCTGGGACCCGGATGTGGATCACATGCGAGAAGCTTGGATCGCAGCTTGGAGCTGGCAAGGGCACCGCTCAAAGCTGAATCTAAGTGAGGAGAACCCACAGCAGAACAAAAGCTGAGGGCAGGTTGAGAGAAGCTAGTTGAAGAAAATGCTCATTCCCCTATCATGAAAATTGGAAGACAAATAAGAAGGACCTAGGTTCTGATTCTGACTCGAAGTTTGTTTATTCACTATACTGATTGCACTATAATAACGCCTCTCTTCAAAAACCAGGCTGCTGCAGGACAGAATTCCAGGAGGTACTGTTCATGGCTTAGCCTAGGTAAGAGGTGCTCAGGCACGAGGAAGGCCAAAGAATCCACACAGGTGCTCAGCAGAATCTACTTTAAGCACATGCCATCCCAGAGAGCATGAAGCCAGCTTGCAAAGTCACCTGGTCAAATAAGAATGTTCTGATTCCAGTACTACCCTTCTCTTTCTCATGGAGGGTTCAGAAATTGTCCTGGAAACAATGGGGTAAGGTGAGAAGGAGATGGAGGGAGAAGCTAGTAGGGAAATAGATAAAGGGCTGATTCTGCCCCTTTTTCGCATTTCAGACTTTTAGCCTAAAGCTGACCTGAGCTGGATGTGGGAAAAAGATCCAGTATTGAATCAATTTCTGGTCATTGATGAATATATTGGTCTAGATGCCAATTTCTGATTTAAGAACTCATTTATGATTTAAAGAGGTCATACGATTGTGATTGAGTTAAAAGCCAGGGAAAAAGTCATGAGTCTACCTGAGTTTTCATCCAGGGGCAATAAAATGTCAACACATTTAAAGTGACAGCGATAGAATGGCTGAGTTCTGATTATAAGTCAAGTTGTGCTTGTTCAACATAATGATTACACTGTAATGACCTCTCTCTTCAAAGGAAGGGTGTCACAGTGCAGAATTCCTGGAATGGCATTTCCTGGAGTTTATAGGGTAGAACCTGTGCGCCTTGTGGAGTCCCATGAGGGTGGGAGTCAAGCCAACCAGACCTACGTTTTCTTTAAATGATGAGAAAATAATAAAATGTACTAAGGTTCAGTCTCAGGCTAATTCTAATTCCAAACAACGTGCTCCTTTTTCTCCAAGAGGGTAAAGGGTCAAATTCAGCACATCTTGAAAATCATTACCTTTTGTGAAATAGGATCCCTTGTTCAAAGGCCTGCGGGGCTTGCAATGACTCCTAAAATCAACAGTGCCCTCCTATAATCAATAATGCTATCAGTGCCTCATTGATTGTTGCTAAGTGAGTGTCAGAGACCAGGCAAATGAAACTTACCCTACGTGCACCTGAATCCCATGCCCTTTGGTGCTGCTGCTAACTGCTTAAGTGAAATTGGATACAAAGTGTTAGGCCTACAAGACTAAGCAAATTAGCTGTGAGCATTATCTAATATTCAACATCAGACTAGTTATCCTGAAAGTATATAGATTTTGGATATTTAAGGTCATACAGTAAGTTATTACACACGAAAGTCATGCTTATTATTTCTGAAGATTCTTTTAGGGGCAACATAATATCACAAAAATATGATAAATTAATAACATACTGAATTATTAAATATACCTTAGAAATAAATATTTCTAGCTCCTCACATAACCTTAGATTTTCATGCCTGTGTTCTCATAATTGACGGCTCAGCTCTGTTTTTTACCTTGCAAATTGTATCTAATTTTCCTTTTGAGCGCTGGCCAAGCTCTACCTTGTTCACATGCAACGCCTGAGTGAGCTTATCAAGAAGATAAGAGTCTCTAGATGACAACACAGTGGTCACGGCTCAGATGGTAAGTTTCTGTTTTAATATTCCGATCACTCGAAGCAGCAAATGAGACATAACACACAGAATGCAAACCAGAGAACTACAGCCAGCCTCCCAGAATTCCATGCTAGGCCACCCATCTTCCACATCCATTTCCCTGTGTGGCTAAAGGCAGGAGTCCGTTTCTGTTGATGACTCTATCCCACATCAGGGTCTTTGCATGTGTCCCTGTGTCTTCCTGGAAAGGTTTTCCTTTTATTTTCTGTGCATGGCCACAGACCTTTTATCCTTAAAATCTCAACTGAAATGCTGTCTTAGACCACCCAGTTAGGTTCACTTTCTATCTCAACCCATTTTTTTTTCTTTCATAGCACTAATCACATTTTGAAATTATTGTATTCACTTCACTTTTTTTCCTTTTCATTCTAACATATGCTCTGTGAAGGCAGGGACTCAGCTATCTTGTTGACAGTTTTATCTCCAGAGCTGAACTCAGTCCCTGATTTATAGTTATAGTTCAATAAACACTTGTTGAATGAATAAACGGATAAATGAAAAACATCTCTTGACATTCTGATGATAAAATTTAGGCTTATGCGGCCAGACAATTCAGAGGTTAAGAACATGGTCCTGTGGCTGTGGTTTTTCTGGTCACTAGTTGTGTGGCTTTGGACATCTTACATTCTTTTTTTTTTCTTTTTTTTTCTTACATTCTTTTGAGCCTTAGATTCCTCAGCTGTAAAATAGTAACCAACTCATTGAGTTGCTGGAATAACAGATGAACTATGCTTGCAGAGCACTTAGCAAGGTCTGGCCGCTAGTTATTAATCAATATGTCTTATCTATTTTTATTTAAGATCTCCAAAGGAGGATATTCCAAAATCATTCCAGGTAAGATAACAATATATAAGTCCTCTTTGTTTGGAATGCCCTGCTGAGCACCTGTGTGGGTTCTTTGGCCTTTCCCTGTGCCTGAGCACCTCTCGCCTAAAAATGTGGCCCATCGCCTGCAACAAAACCATCTGATGTATTTGTTAAAAATATAAACCACTTGCTGCACTCCCGATCTACTGGATTAGAGTAGAGCCCAGAGATCTGCATTGTCATAAACTCCCAGGGTAAGGTTACCAGGTAAAATCCAGGACACCTGGTTAAGTTTGGATTTCAGATATCCCGGATGGGACACACTTAAGCTAAAAAAATTATACTTGGTGAATCTGAGATTCACATTTAACAGAAATTGTATTTTTATTTGCTTATCTGGCCACCCTATCCTAGAGATACTCTTTTATACAATAGCCTAAAAACCACTGGATTTTGAACTTCTTGTAGGAATTCGATGAGTGGATTAGAAGCAGCTCATTTGTTCATAAATTTAGAACAGTGTTTCTGAGCCATTGGAATCATCTGGGGTGCTTTAAAAAATTATTAGATCCCACCTCCAGAGATTCTGATTTAATTGGTCTGCGGGGCACCTCAGGCATTGGGCATTTTTCAAAGCTCCTAAGGTGATTCAATGTGCAATCGAAGCTGAGAAACAGGACTGGAAGAGAGATGGAGAGACAGCTGAAATTCAGATTATGAACAGATGGTATTAAGACTGGAATATAACATTAAATGGGCTGAGCATCAGCGTAGAAATTGCTGAGGTGTTTGATAAATAAAGCCCTCGGTTTGTGGTCAGTGCTTTTCAAGTTTTCTGTGTGTGGTGGGCGTGGGAGACAGGGTTGAGGGGGCTACGTAAGGGAGGATGATGAGGGCACGAGACTGATACTGGATATCAGAATCTCCTAGGAATTTTGTGCCAGTACTCATACCTGGCTAATCTAGTCCAGCCCTTATCCAAGGAATTCTAAATATTTCTCTCTCTTAACCCTCATCCCTATCTAGGAAGTTAGAGAGCTATTATTCTAGCTAACAGCTGATACATACAAGCTGAAACAGAAGGGGAGAAAGATGTGAAAGTAGCTTAGGACAACCAAGAAGGGGGAAAAAGAAAATAAGTAAATATTTAGAATAATCAGAATTCGCACATAATAGTATAAAATGGTCACAAAATCAGTAATATGGAGAAACATTTTTGTTGGCTTTTGCTCAAATTGGGTGGAAAGAAATAAATAATATGATAAGTAGTTAGTGGAAAGAAATAAGTAAAATATATAAGCAGTAAGTACTCTTTTCTAATGAAGCTTTTCTTGTATAAAGCCATGCTCTAGTTATTTGTAGTGAGGTGGGTGGACCTAGAGTCTGTCATACAGAGTGGAGTAAGTCAGAAAGAGAGAAACAAATACCGTATGCTAACACATATATATGGAATCTAAAAGAAAAAAAAGGTTCCAATGAACCTAGGGGCAGGACAGGAATAAAGACTCAGACGTAGAGAATGGACTTGAGAACACGAGGAGGGGGAAAGGTAAGTGGGACGAAGTGAGAGAGTGGCATGGACATATATACACTACCAAATGTAAAATAGCTAGCTAGTGGGAAGCAGCCGCATAGCACAGGGAGATCAGCTCGGTGCTTTGTGACCACCTAGAGGGGTGGGATAGGGAGGGTGGGAGGGAGACGGAAGAGGGAGGGGATATGGGGATATATGTGTACGTATAGCTGATTCACTTTGTTATACAGCAGAAACTAACACAACACTGTAAAGCAATTATACTCCAATAAAGATGTTAAAAAATAAATTAAATAATCCCGAAAAAAACTCAAAAAAAAAAAAAAAAAAAAACCACGCTCAAGTCAATGGTGGGGTATATTGGCTATATCACCCTGTTCCTTAGTCAATGACAGCTTAAATAAGCATCAGTACTATGCCTCTGCCATTTACCTGGGGACAGCTTCCTGAGGAGAAGATATAAGGGCTTAGAAAAATTAAAACTCTTCTTTAGAGCTGTCCTGGCATCTTTCAAACCTTTTTCAAGCATGGAATCTTTTACGCAAATTCCTTTCTGTAAAAAAATCTGCCCTTTTGCATGGAAGTATAATTTTCTCATTAATTTTTACTTCTCTTTATTTGCTTTATATCATGCCAAGGACTAGGTAGCAAATAAGGCTGGACTGATTATGCAGGGATTGGACCTAGGAGAGCCTAGAAATATCTTAGAGGCTGGAAGTAGACTTAGTATGAGTTCCAGGGCTGCCAGAGGACCAGCCAAGTGACAAGGGTCCCTCAAATAAGTGCCTGCAAGGCCACTGGAGAACGCCATCCCCTTTGAACAGAGCAGCCTCCACTCAGCTCCAGCTAATTATTGTTACCATGACAGCAATGCATTTTAAAACACTTTAGAAGAAGCTGGTTGTCGACCCTGGTCTTTAAAATCACCCGAGGACCTTTACAAATATACTGATGTCTGGGCCCTACCGGGTCATTAAATCAGAATCTCAGGGGTGGTGTTCAGCACTGGAATTTTTTTTTAAGTTTTCCAGGTGATTCTAATGTGCAGCCAGGGTAAAGAACTGCTAGCCTAGACGATGTGATAAGTTGTGTGCGGTAACATTAAATTACAGACCAGATGTAGCAGGCATTATGAACTGTAAGTAATTCATACTGCAGGGATATCAGCCAATAGTATACCAAAAAGACCACGCTCCAGAAGTGAATACTGTAAGTACTTCTGTCAGACCAACATCAGAAGTTTAGTTAATAAACATATGGAATGTCAGAGCTTTTTTAAATCAGTGACTTGTTAATTGTCATAATAGACTTCAGAAATGGGCTCTTATTGGTAGAATTAGAGTATGTTTTAGAGACACTCCCCAAACATGTATGAACCCTTTATAAGAATCTAGTGACACCTGTAAGGATGCTACCCAAAGCTTGATCCCTGCATCCTGCCATTGGGTCAGAGCGCTGAAGTCTACCAATGCTGACACGGGGGCTACTAGAATCCTGCCTCTAGAATCCTGTTGCACCTTCCGGGAGTGAACATTTTGTCAAAGCATCTAGGATGATCGAGAGCTTGGTAAAGCTTCATCAACCTCACAGAATAGACAACTTGCCAGCAGGTGTTTATTCAATAAATGCTAAAGTGGTGGCAGACATTTGTTTGAGACTCACTGAGAAGTTGGGAAGAGTGGCTAACTCCCACCTTCTTGAAAGTTTTTAGCAGTTACTGTCTACCTATCGGAAGAACCCAATAGTTATATCTGACTAGACTGGCTTGAGTCAGTTTTGCAACAGTCATCAAAGAACAATATGACCCAGTGTTGTCAAATTCTCCAATTTATTTTTTAAGACAGAAAAAAGAATTTTTTTATGTGAAAATTTTAAATGTTGCAACTAAATTTAAACTTGTAAGGAAAAAACAAACCAAAACTCTTGAGTAGAGCCAACAGCTTCTCTCTGGGCCAGATTGGACGTGCAGGCTGTGAGATCGTGCTCTCTTGCCTCAGCCATGTAACAGGCCCTGCGGTTAAGCCTTGGCCTCAGGAACCAGCCAGCAATCTGAGAACTCAGGGGTCAGCCCAGGCAGGAGAATGAAAACTGGTGTTGGAGGCCAAGGTAAGACAATCACAGAAATTCAGAAGGCGAGAGAACAAGATAGTGATACTGGTGAACAGAAATATTGGCAGGAGACTGTTCCCCAGCACCCCTTCCAACTTCTCCAGACATGGGCCGGTTCTCAAAGGCAGAGCAAGAAAGAAGTTTTGTGAAAACACCAGGACCTTCTATGGAGTAGACAAGAGGAGAGGGGTTACAATGGGGAAAGATCAGTTGGCTTATTGACTTCGTCAATATTGTATTGAGCATCTGCTCTATACATATTCTTGGACTAAGAACTAGAACAAGGGAGATGGTGTCCAAGAAAAACACTCCCCTGTTTTCCTTTACTCACACATAAAATACTTCTGACACCAGATGTTTGGGGGTGTTTTGTTATTGGTTTTTTCTTTTTTCCCCCACACCAAGCAATTCTCAGAGACACCAGCTGAGTGTCCTATAATTCAATTCTAACCCTATCTACCTGGAGTTAGTGTCAGATTCCATAAGCTAAGGGCTCAGGCCTGCAAGACTACACCTGTTCAGACATCAGGCAAGTTCCAGGTTGTCATGTGCACTTCTGACCTACTGGCTATAAATTAGATTCCCCATGACCCCTTCCTTGGATTTAATAATTTGCTAGAACAGCTCATAGAAATCAGGGAAACACTTACTTTTTTTTTTTTTAATTAATTAATTAATTTATTTTTAGCTGTGTTGGGTCTTTCGTTTCTGTGCGAGGGCTTTCTCTAGTTGTGGCAAGTGGGGGCCACTCTTCATTGCGGTGCGCGGGCCTCTAACTATCGCGGCCTCTCTTGTTGCGGAGCACAGGCTCCAGATGCGCAGGCTCAGTAGTTGTGGCTCATGGGCCCAGTTGCTCCACGGCATGTGGGATCTTCCCAGACCAGGGCTCGAACCCGTGTCCCCTGCATTGGCAGGCAGATTCTCAACCACTGCACCACCAGGGAAGCCCAAAACACTTACTTTTACCAGTTGATTATAAAGGATGTAATAGAAGATACAGATGCACAACTGGATGAGGAGATGCATCGGGTGAGGTACACAAGAAGGGGTGCGGAGATGCCATGCCGTCTCCGTGTACAACTCTCCCCATGCCGTCACATGTTCACCAACCTGGAAGCTCTTCAAATCCTTACACTGGGGATTTTTATGCAGGTTTCATCACATAGGCACAATCAATCATTAACTCAGTCTCAAGCCCCCTTCCCCTTCCTGGAAGATGGGGGAATGGGGTGGAAAGTTCCAAGCTTCTAATCATAGCTTGTTCTTTCTGGTGACCAGCTCCCATCCTGAAGCCATCCAGGAGCTGACCGAGAATTGCCTCCTTAGAACCAAAGACACTCCTGTCACTCAGGAAATTCCAAGGGATTTAGGAGGTCTGTGTCAGGAACCAGGTCAAAGACCAAATATTTAGAACCAAAGATGTTCCTAGTGTTCTTATCACTTAAGAAATTACGAGGATTTGAGGAGTTCTGTGCCAGGCTCTCTCTCTCTCTCTATATATATATTTTTACTAGTACACCGTTGGAGATTCTTGAACTTCCAGCCAAGAGCTCGCACTTAGCAGACCTCTGAGGAAGTCAAGAGAGGTTCTCAGAGTTCCTGAGATCTTCCGAAAGAGCACACTACAGTCTGCAAGCCCAAGCTCAGGAAGGCTCCTGGGAGTTCTGGGGACCTGCGCACTTGGGGGACCCCTAGCCACCATCTGGAGATGCTCCTTTCCGTTTAACTTCAGTCAAAGGTGAATCCACACTAGGGTCACACATGGGTGGAAGTAGAGATCTCTGTCCTCAAGAGGCATGGGGTTTAGTGAAGGTGACAGGCAAGTACAAATCATGCTGTAAAGGGAACACAGAATGCAAAGGAGACGGGAAATGCTGTGTGTAATGTGACCAGTCTGAGCCAATCAGTTAAAATAAAAATGACCAGTCTGAGTGATTTATTTAGATGTTGAGATATGTCCTGTGTTCGAATCCAGATTCAACTCATGCAAATGGGGGGAAAAGTCACCATAATGGGGCCAAGAAAGCAGGCCTGTTTGGATGAAGGAGATAGACATTTTATTTTTCTAACTTTTTTTTTTAATTGAAAAAGTAACACATTAAGGAGGTAAACTATCCAACCAGTACTAAAGGAACAGCAAGAGAACTTTAGTTTTCCTTCTATCCTAGACCCCTTATCTTGGGAAGGAGAGCATTAAATTTCATCTCAACTTTATGGTCTGGGACAGAGAGCTCTGGGGGGTGTGAAGCTCCAAAGTATATGAAGTAGTGTTGTCACCAGCTGCTTATATAGGCTACTGGCCAATGGTACAAGCACTTTGTCTTATTCCTAGACCACACCACCACTGTCCTAGGTGAAGGAATGGGTTTCATAGGATGTGGAAGCTAGAAGGAAACCTAGAAGTTTCCTCTAGCAAGCCTCATTTTACAAGTGAGGAAATCAAAGCCCCAAGAGTTAATCAGCTCACGAGATCCCTCGGCAGAGTATTGGCTACGGTCTGTCTAGACTCCTTCCACTGTTGACGCCCAGCTATCACAAAGCAGCGCTGGACACTGGCCATTGGTGCAGCTAAAAAGAAAGTAGATCATGCAGTGTGGTCCATATTTTTGCTACCATACCAGGGAAAGCTAGTTAATTTCTAATAAAGAGTGGAAACTATTGAAAATCAAAGTTAAACTTTTTTTTAAACAAGTAAATAAATGACTAAGGATATGGAGAACATCAAATATATAGTCAGTCCAGAACAGACTGAAAAGATATTTAAGAATGAGAACACAGCTTAAGTTTAGAAACATTATCTATTTCCAAGTGTTAAGAATTCAATTCAATTCAAAGGTTTTTTTTTTAGCATCTTCTGTTACTCTATGTCGTACTAGGTGATGCGGGGAATAGAAAAAAGTCTAAAACACATCCCTGTTATGCAGGCACATTGAGCACCAATGTGCTGGCCCCAACTACCTAATGAGGACATCATGTTTACAGAGGAAAAAATGAAGACTCTGAGGGTTTATGGGCATTTCTCTAAGTTTGTGTCTAGTAAGCAGCAAAAATGGGGGCCTCCAATACAGATTTTTAAATTTAATTCCACATCAGAAATATCTTTCATGATAGTACTTTAAACAACAATTTAAAAAAGCAGAACATGATAAACACCAAAGAGAGTGACACGGTGCCTTTTGTAGGAAGTTCTTGTAATTGAGTGGCTAAAAGGGTAGGCTTTGGAGCCTGAGATTGAATCTGAGCTCGGTAACTTAACCAGGTGTGTGATCTTGCCCTCATTATACTCCCCAGGATTCTAGTAAGGGAATATTTATGCTTCTCTCACTAAGTTGTTTTGAAGATTAAACTGAGATAAATTTCATAGTTGCCAACAATATAAATACTTCAGAGATGGTAGCTAAAAATAATAAAGCAAATATGGGAAGTCATTGAGGTCTTCTTGTTGGAGGAGGTAGCTTTGTTTCTGATACAGTCTCCCATTCATCGTGACTTTCAACAAATATGGAAGTTACACAGCTCTCCCGCTGTTCTTTAGCAGTAAGAATGCGTGGAAAACATTTCCATTTCTCTCAAAGTCATCAGCTCAAATGCTGCTCCTGCTATAAGTATTAAAGATGAAAATATGGTAAGAAATAGCCAAGGGCTGGGTGATAGACACATTGACAAGTACGTTTCTCTAGTATTCTCTGAGAACTTGGCTGTGCCTTCCGTGGGCTGCACTTGGGGCCATAGACCAAGGGATCAGGCGTGTTGCTTTGGCTGGTGGCTGGATCACCCTTGGGCTTTAGGGTGACAGCCATTGCGACAGTTTTGCTGCCCTAATAGGAAAATTGCTTTCCTTTTCTCCTTTTCTCTCTGCTTCTCCCATCCCCTTCCTTCCCCTCCACTCTCCTCCCCCCTCGTCTCTCTCCCCCCCCTTTCCTCGCCTCTTCTTCCCTTCCCTCCTCTTTCCTCCCCGCCTCTCTCTCCTCCTCCTCCTCATAATTAGTCTTCAAAGAAGAATCCATTTTTAGAGGCTAGAAAAAAATAGCTCTCCATCTTGTAAGTTTTTGTCTTTTATATATTTAACACCCTAGAGACAGTTCTACCCAGAAGGAAGAAAAGAAGGAAAAATGCATCAGTCTATTAGCAGACGTGGAATAAAAGCAAACTTCTCATGCTCAGATGCATGTGGGCTACCTTCATTATCAGGGTCACTATGGTAATAGTGTGAGGCTCTGTCGTTCCTGGTGCCCCAGAAGACACTTTTTCCCTTAGAGGCCACTGGTAAAAATCCCAAGTGGCTGACATCTTTACTCAACTTGTTGCTTTCCACATGAAACACCAGGGACATATTTGTGTCTTAAAGCCCAGACACCAGCCATTAGCTTTAGAGCCCTTGCAACCTGCTGGGGTCACACCAGAAGCACACAGTTTCCAAAGGGACATGATGATTGGAATTGGATTGTGTGAGGGTTTCCTGACACCAGACACTGACCAAGTTCAAGTGCTCCACTAGCTGACTCTGCTGTTTCTGTGACTTAAAAAGAGACATGCCCACAGGAAAAGGAAACCATGGGCTTATGTGTTATACCATGAGAAATGAAGCAATAATATCACTGTACCATCCATCCTGGTGATTGTCACACCTCAGGATATGTCCCGGTATGTTAAACAGTGTCATAACATTCCCTGTACAACTCTGTATTGAAAATAAATACATGTCATCTAACACCTGAGGGGGCTGACTAAAGAATAAAAATGGCACAAAAGAACAAAAACCAGTGTTACAGCACTAAAGTAGTTAAGAATTGGATTCATCTGGATGTGTGGTTAGACCAACATTATGGCCATTGATTACTGTTTCTCAATACCTGCTTTTTGTTCTCTGGTCTTCGTGGTGACCCGGCACCAAGCACTGGCTGTTTCTAAACACCACTCTGCTCTGCCTGTCTTCCCCGGCCAGCTGTTGAGGCTTGGAGGCTGTGAACAGCCCCAACACTCCCTTTCTGTTCCTGGTTCCTCCCATACTCCTTCACACAGCCTATGCTTCAGGCATGCCAAACTACTCTCCTGTCTAGACTCAAGATGCTCTATCGGGACACAGTGCTGTTGAACAGGGAGGGCTCTGAGGACAGACGACTTGGGCTGGGCTCTCAGCTGTGCCTTCACCACACCTGAAATCAAGGAAGAGTGACCTGGCCCTTCTGGACCTGAATTTTCATGTCTTGTACAAATAAATGCACCCATCTCATAGGGTTGTCATAAGAATCAAAGGAGTTAATGCATGAAAATGCCTAGAACAGCACCTGGCCATAGTAAGTCCTCAGCAACTGCAACCTAGTGTTTCTCCAGACTTTTGTGGCTTTGCTCTTTCCTCTGCCCCAAACGCCTTTAGCTCCCATTGCTCTTCCTTCTGTCTCCTTGTTCAAATATCTAGCCCTAACCTCCTTTCTGACAAAATTCCCTGGCTTGCCCAAGTTGGGCTGACCATTTTCTACCATACATCCCCATGCCACTTACCCTGAACTTGTCATTATTGCATTGTTATTGTCTGTTATTGTCTAGCTGTGAGCTTCTTAAGGACAAGGTCATTGTGTCTCCTTCATATTGTTTTCATCCAAGCTTTGCCCATGGAAGGTTCTCAATCAATGTTTGTTGAATGAACAGACGAATGAATAAACTAACTAACCAACCAACCAACTAACCAACCAGATATTGTCTACTATATATAAATTAATAGAATTAGTGAAACTTGGCAAAGGTAGAAAAAAAAGCTTACCGTGCTCATTTACCATGAATGGAATGATGAATTCAGTCCCTTCTATAAACTGCCAAATGAAAGGATTGTCCACATTCTGACTCAATTCACTTGCCATGTCTATACCAGGCCTAAAGCTAAGTCTATACAGTGCCAGCTAAAGTGGATGTTTGGAATTCATTAGTCAGTATAGTTATCGTGGGGAAATCCAAATAAGGTAGAATCTAATGTACAGTTTTAGAGAATATGTATCGTCCGTTCAGCCTTTCTGTGACCACCTAAATTCCTCGGTCCAATTCCAAATCTGTACTTCCTTTTTGCACATCAGCAGGTGGCTCTCCCTATTGTGAAAAGGCCCCATTCACAGGAGGCTCCACAGATGAACTTACAAGAGGTTCACATACTGTTACAGCTGAATACACACTGAGTTGGCCACGGTCTGCAGGATATTGACCCAAAATGATCCTGGAGGGCACACAACCAGAAGAAAACCCCTTTCCCCATGAGGGGAGCTAGAGGTCAGACTTTCTGGAAAAATCATGGCACTTTTGCATGACTTTTTCCTTGTCACTGAGTCTGCCATGGGCACCAAAGGTTTTCTTCTTTCCTTATGGATTTCTCTTTTTTCCCCTTTTTCCCAGAAGGAACTTTCTAGCATTTTAATGATGGAACGTTGGGCAGAGATTCAGGACATCTGGGTTCCAGTCTCCGTCCTATCACCTACTGAGGCATTTTACTTCATGGATCTGGGCCTCAGTTTTACTTGGTATAAAATAGTCTCCCTCTTTAAGAACAGTTTGTTCTTAGAGCCTCATAATAAAATAAATGCTCTGTGAATCCAAAATAATTTGTCCGCTCTGAAAAATAACTGAAATCCCTATGGCTTATATGCAGCTGGTTTTCAGTTATCTTAAAAGGACACGCTTTCTTCTACACAGGAAAATAAAATAGAGCCAAATGATGTCTTCAAGAGCTAGCAATTGTCTTGCACTAGATGTTCCCTTTTTTCTTTATCTTGCTGCTTATTTCTAGGCGGCAAAAATTACCATGATAACACATTCTTTCTACAAAACTATCAGGTGTAGTATTTGTTTCTTAAGAACATGATATAGATTTTAGGAAAACAGTGATTTTTAGAGAACATTCTATCAACCCAGGTGAAATAAAACCACTATCTCTCCACACCCAATAGATCTGTTATTAAAGAAGCAGACTTGATAGTAGGAATACAACTTTAATTTTATTGGCTTATTTTGGTGACTTGGAAACTTTTACTGTAAGAGTAAGAATAGGGTGCTACAATTGGGGTTGTGATATTAGAACTACATTAGAACATTTAAATTATTATAATAATTTCCATATATAACATGTAAAACCATTATATATATATAACTATTATTAATTAATCCTAACCTGTAACATTTACCAAAAATTGTTCTAATTTTATTAAATGTGCTATCATTATTCATACTAAATAATTACATAGTTCCATCGTTGAGATTCATTTTATGCAAACAAATGGATTCTTTTCAAGTTAATGAATCATGAGCTCATTAAAAAATATATCACTGGAATTAACATTTCCTTCATTAATTACAATTTTAATGTGGCCTCTACTAGAATTTATAATGGAGAGAATGGCTATTTAAAATAAAACACAGCCTCTTGTTCTTGATTAATGATGAGTTAGTTGTTGAATTTGCTGAATTCTCCCTTCCCAAGCAAGTGAGAAGGAAGCAGGCTTGGCATGAACTTAGGGCCATGATGCTGGACAAAGTATCCAAAGTTAATGTGGATAAGAAGGGTTGTTTCCCATTCCCTATGGACACAAGATGTGTGGGTCTCAAAGGGATGCCTAACAAAAATGAAAGTGTTCATAGTTGAGCTTCCCCAGGACTTTCTAGGGCAGTTTCTCAATAGGATGATGTTGATATTTTGGGAAGGAATATGCTTGATTATGTGGACTCTTGAGAACTACAGACCATTTAGCACCTGTGACATTCACTGGTGAAATGACAGTCTTCCCCTCCCCCACCCATCATTGTCCCATAGATTCAACAAGTTAAACTACCCCAGTCATTTCCAAACATCTCAAGTTAACTCTCTGTAACCAGATAGAATTCTGCACAATGCCTGGCCTTTGGGCAGAATGTTTACTCACTCTTTGCCTTTGTTCTCTTTAAAAAAAAATCCAGGTAACTGCTAGGGTACTTAGTGAAATGACAGTTTTTCCATCAAATTGCCAGTCCTTCCAGCCCTATGCTATATTCTGGAGTAGGGTTTTCATGAAAAATTAAGGGCTGCCTTACTTGTGCCCTGAACAGGATTATATTTTAGGGATATGTTTCCGTATGTTGTGTGCCTCACTCTCCCTTCTTTAGACTATTCTCTCAGCATCAAAGCACTAAGCATCTTTGAGAGTATATAGGTTTCCTAAGGCTGTTATAACAAATTACCAGAAACTTGGTGGCTTGAAACAATAGAAAATTATTCCCTCATAGTTCTGGAGGTCAGAAGTCTGAAACCAAGGTATCAGCAGGGCCACACTCCTCTGAAGACTCTTGGAGAGAATCCATTCCATGCCTCTTCCCCAGCTTCTTGCGGCAGCTGGCGGTCCTTGGTGCTCCTTGGCTTGCGACTGCCCTCCTTTCTCTACCTCCCTCTTCACATGGCCTTTTTCCCTGAGTCTGTGTGTCACGTCTCCCTCTCCTTTCTCTTATAAAGACGTTAGTCATCAGATTTAGGGCCCATCCTAAATTCAGGACGATGTTATCTCAAGATCCCTAACTTGATTACATCTGCAAAGACCCTATTTTCTAAAAAGGTCCCATTTTCAGATACCAAGGCTTAGGACTTGGAAATACCTTTTGGGGGCCACTTCAATCCCCTACAAGAAATGAATTGGAAAATAGAGTAGAGAACTCAGAAGGACAGGTAGCAAATGCTGAGGAAACACTTCCCAAATTTCCTCAGGTGACCTAAGCCACCAGGAACACATTTACCCGCAAAATGGGCTCCCAAGTTGGTGTCCTGGATCTCCTTTGTATAGTATGATTTTATACACAAAACGGGGAAAGGAAATGTCAGTAAAGAATGTTTTTGGCTGCAGGTAACATGAGATACAAATACAGTGGCTAAACAAAGAGAAAGTTATTTTTCCTCTTATCACAGGGAGACTGGAAGTAAGTAGTTGTTGTTGATGATTCAGTGACCTAAACTTGTTAGGGCATCGCTATAACTTTCTTGGATATTTCTTCAGATTTGTCACTTCACAGGATGGTTGGCTCAGCTCTGGATTACAAATAGTATTCAAGGCAGGAAGAAAGAAAAAGGCAATGGTATCTCTATATATTTTTTATCCCAAAAGGCAAAGTCTTCCCTTAAGTCCCTGGCAGACGTTATTTGCACTTCACTGGCCAGAGCTGTGTCCATGAGTACCTGTAACTGCAGTGAACAAGAGGAGTGGGGGCTTGGACCTTCTCTGGGCTGTAGAGCGAAGGAGGCAGGGAAGAAGGGAGTGAGGATGTCTATCAGTTACGCTGATGAACGGAACTGTCAAAGGGAGGCAGAACTCTTCCACTGTTTTGTTTTTTTCCCATTGTTTTTACAATGCATTTTTCATACCCCAAGATCAGAGGAACAGAAGGTCTGCAAAACAGCAGACTACTAGAACTGGATTCCAATGCTAGTTTTGCCATTATTCATCTTTGACTAGGTGATCTGAACTTACTGGGCCTCAGTTTACCTCATCAGGAACCAGACACTAGACTGGATAACCTCTAATGGCATCTCTAGCTCTGAAAGTCGATGATTCTATTAATCCTTTATCAAGATAGTATTTCTTTTTGGTCCTTTTGTACTTCCAGTGGTGAATTTGCTACATCTAGAAGCATAGATTACCACTGATGGAATCAGAAGGAACTATGGAGATAATGTAGTATACAACTCGTTTAGTCCATGAAATATGGTTATACTGGTGCTAAGGGAAGAAAAATTAATCTTTCTATTTTATTCTTTGTTTATACATTTGTTTTTGTTTTTTTCTTCTTTTCTTCATAGCCTAGCAAATTTTGTTAAATTTTATGTATTTATTTATTTATTTATGGCTGCAATGGGTCTTCCTTGTGGTGCGCGGGCTTCTCATTGCGGTGGCTTCTCTTGTCGTGGAGCATGGGCTCTAGGCGCGTGGGCTTCAGTAGTTGTGGCACATGGGCTCAGTAGTTGTGGTGCACGGGCTTAGTTGCTCCACGGCATGTGGGATCTTCCTGGACCAGGGCTCGAACCTGTGTCCCCTGCATTGGCAGGCAGACTCTTCATCACTGCGCCACCAAGGAAGTCCCTATACATTTGGTTTTTAATCAGGGTGTGTCAACCTGTTCAGAATATAGCCAAGCTATATAATGGCTGCAATCATTAAGAGGTTTATTTTAAAGTAAATGCAAAATTAGATGAGAGTCTAGCAATTTCTGAAATGGTATTTTTGGAGGTTGTCAAAGAGCCTCTGCCTTTTTTTGTTGTTATTGTTTTGTTGTTGTTGTTTTCTTGGCTGCGCTGCTCAGCTTGTGGGCCACAGGCAGTGAAAGCATGGAATCCTAACCACTGGACCACCAGGGAATTCCCATGAGCCTCTGCCTTTTTTTGAAGCCGAAGGTGCTGCCCTTCCTCGGGGCATTGCTGAGTCAGTTGCATCCAGGCTGCTTTCTCTCCTTGCTGGGCCCTGCTGAATAAGACATTCTTTTTCTTGGGTAGGAGAAGTCCCCACTCTAGATTTCCTCATAGGGCTGACTCATGAGGCTGTTCTGATGAGGCTGTATAATTTTCCATGAAAGTACATGAGCTCAGTCAGGCAGGAAGTGAGGCCCTCAAATTAAATCAAAGATTATGGCAGCATCTCTATCTGCTTTTCCAAAACTCCATGAGAGACAAGGTTTCATTTCACATGGTATGAAAAATCAATAAGCAAGGAGTAGTTTCAATCATTTAAGGGCAGCATGACTAAAATTGACCATGGAGAGCCCACAGATGGAATTCTGACAGTCATCAGACCTTTGACAATTTTAAAAGTGCACAAGTAGGTGAAATATATATGCTGCTGGAATTGTGCCTAAAATCCTTTTTTACCTGTCATGCAAACATCAACTACTTGACTCCTATGTAGTAAATGGGAGAAATATCAGTTTAATTAGAAAAGTCCAGTAGGCAAGGTCTATTGCAGTATGCAATAGTAACGTGATGAGCTATGCATAATCCTACGTATACTGTTCTTTGTTTGGACCCATCCCTCCACATCCACTCTTGTCCTGACAATTAAGTGTATTGCTTCCGCTCTCAGCACCTTGACTTCAACCAAGAGCATTAAAGGATGATGTGGTTGAGACACTCCTCCAAACGTTTCTGTGTCTCTGTTAGTCTGGAGTGTGGGTGAGTAATACCAGGTTTCCTAGTGAGAGGCTTAAGGAAGTGATGTTCAAACTCTTTTGGTCATATAAGGGAAAACAACTTAAAATGTCTTTAATTTTCATTAGGAAGAAAGATATACCCTTCACATGGTTTTAATTTGACATCTATATATTTTGATCATAAGTAGTTTTAAAGAATATAATTATTGAAGTAGTTCCAAAGAATACCATTTCTGGCATGTTGATAACATTGGCACTTAAAAATGAAATGGTTGTTCCTTAAAAAACTAAAAATAGAGCTACCATATGATCCTGCAGTCCCACTCCTGGGCATATATCCAGAAAAAACCATAATTCGAAAAGATACATGCACGCTAATGTTCACTGCAGCACTCTTTACAATAGCTAGGACATTGCAACCTAAATGTCCATTGACAGAAGAATGGATAAAGAAGATGTGGTACAGATATACCATGGAATATTACTCAGCCATAAAAAAGAATGAAATAATGTCATTTGCAGCAACATGGATGGACCTAGAAATTGTCATACTGAGTGAAGTCAGACAGAGAAAGACAAATATCAATATCATATGATATCGCTTATATGTGGAATCTAAAAAAAAATGGTACAAATGAACTTATTTACAAAACAGAAATAGAGCCACAGATGTAGAAAACAAACTTATGGTTACCAGAGGGGAAAGGAGGGTAGGAAGGGATAAATTGGGAGTTTGGGACTGACATATGCACTACTACATATAAAATAGATAACTAATAAGGACCTACTGTATAGCACAGGGAACGCTTCTCAATACTTTGTAATGACCTACATGGGAAAAGAATCTAAAAAAGAGTGGATATATGTATATTTATAACTGACTCACTTTGCTGTACAGCAGAAACTAACATAACATTTTAAGTCAACTGTACTCAAATACAAGTAAAAAAAATAAATAAAATGGTTACTTCAGTCTTTTAAACGCATCCAGTGGAATTCAGATAATCTAATGATTTGATACTTAGGATCATTTTTCATCTTTTTGGCTGTGCCACATGGCTTTTGGGATCTTAGTTCCCTGACCAGGGATTGAACCCGGGCCCCGGGCAGTGAAAGCACCGAGTGCTAACCACTGGACCACCAGGGAGTTCCCAGGATCACTTTTTTTTTTTTTTTTTTTGGTAAGCTTTTTTTTTTTTTTAATTTAATTTAATTTTTTTTTTTTATTTTTGGGTACATTGGGTCTTCGTTGGTGTGTGTGGGCTTTCTCTGGTTGCAGTGAGTGGGGGCTACTCTTCGTTGCGGTGTGCAGGCTTCTCATTGTGGTGGCTTCTCTTGTTGTGGATCACAGGCTCTAGGCGCGTGGGCTTCAGTAGTTATGGCACGCAGGCTTAGCTGCTCCGCGGCATGTGGGATCTTCCCAGACCAGGGCTCGAACCATTGTCCCCTGCATTGGCAGGCGGATTCTTAACCACTGCGCCACCAGGGAAGCCCAGGATCACTTATTTTTAAAATACAGGAACATGTTCCTCTTAATTGTATGAAATTTTATATTTTTTTAATGTGAACTCATATTTCCATTTCACTTTTTCATATTTTTATGTTTGAAAGTACTTTTATTAATCACTCTATAACTGTTTAAAAAGAATATGTACATACATTTAAGTATAAAAGTTTTTAAAATTTCTGTGACCATAGGTTCTCATTGCTCATAATAATCTGAATTGAGTTAAGGTAATTATTAGTAGTAAACAATTAACCCAAACAGCATAAATTATGACACATTTGAAAACATATTTGTTAGGAATGAAAAGCAAAATTGTAGTGGAAATGTGTTTCTTACTAAGATGAACTGAGCTTTTAAAAAATTTGTTCATAAACCTATGAACAAATATTATATATTGTTAGAATTAAACAGGGTTCAACCTTAAGGTGATGGCTATTTTTTGTTTTTGTGGTTGTAAGCACTAAGAAAACTTGTTTACACAAATAGATGAGAATGGAAGGAGTTTTATTATAAAAATACCACTCAATTCCTTTAACATTTTCTGAGTTACATAATTGTAGAAGGATCCATCACAGAAAAGTTATTTCTAGTGTTCTTTGATAACTAGATTAGGTCCTCCTTTAAATTTGTTGATAGCAATGATTTGGAAACCACATGACTCGCAAAGGAATTTGTTAGCCGCTAGTAGACTTATTCACTTTCCCAAAATTGGCCTAATATTTCAATTTGGTCTTTGATTTGTTGCTCTGGTGGTTTTCACTCCCCAGAGGAAGGGCCAGAGTAAGATGCAGGAGGCCAACTAAGCCACACCGGGCTTGTAGCGGCCAATGGCTCTTCTTTTTTCTGCTGTCTTCATCCAACTACACAGGCAAGAAATCATACAGACCAAGAAGGTAATACAGGGTGGACCATATTTGTATTCAGGTCTGGGTACAATACATTGACAATCTGGAGCAATCTGGATCATAAAGAATATGAAAGAATATGAAAAACAAGCCTTTGGAGAAATGATTTTTAAAAAAATGATTTTGTCAGGAATAGCAAAGGCATAGGAAGACATCAGTTGTCTATACACAATTCAGAGCAAGATTAAAATTGTTCAATGTTCTGCCACAGAACAAAACTAGGATCAATGGATCCATCAGAGGGGAAACTTTTAACATCACTGCCCAACAATACAGTGAGTGGCCATTTGACGTGATGAATCCTCCCCACCCGCCGACCACTGGAAATTATAAAGCAGAAACTATATTATTTTCCCCAGGGATGCTGTAGAGAAAAGTTCTGCATCATGCAGTGGGGTGGCCCAAATGACCTGTAGGGACCTTCCACTTTTGAGAGTCTAAGTACCTTAGTCAAAAGAAGCAGAAATTCCTAGCAGCAGGGGTAGGGCAGTCACTATGTTGAAATAGCAATATGTTGTCTGTTCATAAGATGTGTTGCTAGTTACCTAGCGTAGTGGAACATAATTTGAACTCTGTTGGATAGTGTGGACGATTTTCATGAATTAACCACACTCCTCTGTCTAATTCCCTTTGTGGCCAAGGGCAGGCAATTCTGAGGCCACTGAGTTTGGACGTACAGTCTGTGGCTAAGTCACAGAACCAAGTCAGGCTGCCCACTTGGGGATCAAAGCAAGAAACTTGGCTGTACTTAACAAGTTCTCTGACCAAGTTAGCTAATCACATACTCTTCCCTGACAGTTCGTCTCACATTTGGGGATTGAGCTTCATTTAAATGCTACACTTGATGCTAAGACCCACAGATGCCAAACACGCAGTTACCTAGGTAGGTATTTGAATGATAATAAATTCTGGAAGGCTCCAGTGATTCTGGGTCATCTTAAAAAAGAGTTTCTTTGGGCTGCCAGTCGCCCACTTGTGCTTTAGCTCTCCATGTGTTATAATTAATACATTCATTTGTTCTGCATTTTAAAATGTACAACATGCTTTCATGTGCAATGATCTCACTTAATCTCATCAAATATGCCACTTGATCAGTCTGTTCCTGTGCATCACAATTATATTTTCCCCAAATGATAAACGGATAGTTCAGCCAAACTGTTTGAGTTTCAAAATTCATGTACAATGCTTATGATTGCATACAAACAAATTTTAATATAAATGAAATATTATTTAATTTGGAAAGTTTTATTTCAATGTTTTAATATATTTTCTTCTTTTTCCTCTTCTTCTTATTATTTTGGCTGCTCCGCGCGGCATGCGGGATCTTAGTTCCCCAACCAGGGATTGAAGCCCCGCCCCCTGCAGTGGAAGCGCAGAGTCTTAACCACTGGACCTCCAGGGAAGTCCCTCAATTTTTAACTTACGTAAATTTTTATTTACATAGAAATTTAACTTCTACAAAATAATATGTGCTCATTCAAAAAATCAACTCTACTGAAGTTTATAAAGTAAAGGTTCTCCTCCTCTCCTCATTCCTCCAATTCCATTCCTCAGAAATAGGAATGATTAACTGTAATTAATCCTTAAAGACCTCTTAAATACGTGTATAAACGTAGTTTCTGTATTCCATGCTGGAATGTAACACGCATTTTTAGATTTAAGTAGTTACTTTTATCAAAATGATATACTTACAGATTATAAAGAGGCAGATTGTTCTCCAGAGCTTGCCGAGGGATCGGCAGTCCCCAAACGCTACCTTCCTCCTCATTCCCTGAGGCAGTGACTTCAAAAATGTTTAGCTATTTATCTTGGTATTTATAGTTATATATCTTGTAGTATGCTTATATGGCTATTTTTCTTTTCCGTTTAGGCATTATTTACTGACAGCCCCACCTCACTCAGCACACACACCCCTTCACCTTATTCCTATCCTACAGATACAGTTACACCATATTTTGAGTACATCAGTGTTCAGTATTTACATTATTATGAGTATGCATAGGCTATTCGCATCTGAGTAATGTGGGATTCTATGATTAGCTTTCCTTTCCTGCAACCCTTTCTGTTTCCCTAAACTTAATAATTGTCTTTCTTTTTTTAAACTTGTTTGCCTGCTTGTTTTTCAATGGACTTGTCACTGATGCATCCCTAAACTCTCCCAAATCAGTGTAAATCTAAACTCAATGTGTTTAAAGACAGACATTTCACCAGTTATCTTCTTAAAGGAAACTCTTTGATAAATATGTCAAGGAAATATTTATTTTAAAAGGGAAATTGAGTCAATCTTTTTTTTATTTTTTATTTTTTAAAAATTTTGGCTGTGTTGGGTCTTTGTTGCTGCATGTGGGCTTTTCTCTGGTTGTGGCAAGCGGGGGCTACTCTTCGTTGTAGTGCATGGGCTTCTCATTGCGGTGGCTTCTCTTGTTGTGCAGCACGGGCTCTAGGTGCATGGGCTTCAGTAGTTGTGGCACACGGGCTCAGTAGTTGTGGCTCACAGGCTCAGTAGTTGTGGCACACAGGCTTAGTTGCTCCGCAGCACGTGGGATCTTCCCGGCCTAGGGCTCGAACCCGTGTCCCCTGCATTGGCAGGTGGATTCTTAACCACTGCGCCACTAGGGAAGCCTGAGTCAATCTATTCTGACATTTGTCATTTATACATAAGCATATCATTCATACATTATATTAGCTTTATATTAGTCATTTATTTGGGTTGAATATGTCATATCAAATTATGATTGCATTTTATCCATCCTTGTCTGAGTACTTCTTACTATTTTGCATATGACCAGTGCTCAGTAAAATTTCCATGTAGATACCAAATAAAATATCTCAAGGGTCAATGATGATTTGCAAAGTTAGTATAATTTTCCTTGACTGTGTGCTTTCCAAACATCTTGACAACAACAACAAAATATCTTGAGGTAACAAAATCTTCCAAAACTTGTGAAACACATTTGTATTCTGTGAAGCCCTTTGGGAAAGCTCTTGTTGAGTTGAAAGGGTTAGAAATTGAAACCGTAGTGATTCTAACAGAAAGAATTCTCACTCATCTATCTCAAAGAGGTACTTAGGAGTAGTTGAAATCTGCTTATCTTTCTTTGTCGTCCCCCTTCCTCGTGCCCACTTCGATCAATATCTAGCAAACCCAGTGTGCAAATAACATATATTTTCTGGCCCATGTTTTTTCTCTTTCCAACCCCTTTCATTTCTCTTCCTGTAATAACCAGTTCCTATTGTTGCTTTGACTTGCTTTGTAACTGCCTCTAAATCAACAGTGTTCCTGACCTGCAGAGCTGGAGTGGCCTGAGGAAAGAATGGAAATTCATTCTCTCTATCAAAGCGTTCAAGCCCAGCAACCCAAATCCCCTGAAGTAAGATATGTCTCTGGTATACACGTTATAATGAGATGGGGTGACTACACCTACTCCATGAAGTGTTTTTTACCATGAACCGTAGGCGAGTTCCAACAGTTGTCAGAGGCAGGATAGCCTATTGTGATGTGCCACCAGCTATGCCGTGGATTTTTCAAAACTGCAGATTATCTATTTACATGATAGACGAAAGAATGACGATGAGAAAACAATTAGAAGGTTTCACATGCATCTTGATAGCAGCCTATTTCATTCCATTTCAAAAACAATTTTTAGATATTCCTTGGTTACTGTTATCTACACATGTAGATAAATTCTTTGATTCAAGCCCTCTTCTCCATTCTGTTATTGACTCATACAATCTGGATGGAATAGCACAAGCTCAATCACATCTGGTTGAGTGGGTGTAGTTGACTTACTTACAGCCCAATTTCATAGTCCTCTTCCCAAAACACAACCATGAGTTCGACTCCATGACTGCTTTCAGCATCTGTAATGTGGTTAAAAGATTTGGGTTTCTGGGATGTATAAGAGTGTGATTAAGTATTTGTGTGATGTAGGCTATATCATGGTCCTTGTTTAAAGGACTTCATGACAGAATTTTAACCTGGCATTTTCAATTACCCAAAGTGATAAATGTTCACATTTTCATTACTAGCCAGTGGGAAGCATCTCTATAAATTATGAGACTCTAAGCTCTCAGTCTGTTTTGACTAAAATTGTATATATAGTGTCTTCTACTTGCTTGGTGCTCAATAATTATTTGTTGAATGAATGAATCATCATAATCAATTTAGTATTAGTCGATGTAAGAATTTATTAATTGCCTTCTCCGTTGGAGCACTAAACTGCATAGATTCCTAAATACTAAATCAATGGACACATCTTAACTCTTAATGGTCTACTCTGCTCATGTCAAATGTTAATTACTCCTCAGTCCTCAGTGATTTCACTCTCTTCATGGTCTCTTCCTCTATCAGCAACTATTTTCTGTTGTCTCATTGGTCTTCTTCATGGGTTGCTCTTTTTTACTCACTCTGTAAATGTTAGTGTTTAGAGTTTCTAACAGTATCTGCTCTTCCCACTCTAAATTCTTCCCTGGGGACATCCCATCAAAGGTCATTATCAGTTATAGAGTGCATGTGGCACATAAGAGAATGAGAAAGAAAGGTTGGAGGAGACAGGGGTTTCTTTTTTTTTTCATATGACAGGTAGGTCATCCTGAGCGGGTGTGGTGGCTCAAGGATGTGAGGGCTGATGTCTGGATGTCTGTTGGCATTTCTCTCATGGTCAGTCACAATACGGCTGCCACAGCTCCAACAGTAAAACCTGCAGATATTCAGGCATCAGGAGAACAGAAAAAGGACAAGAGCTAGTAGAGTCTTTCATCCTTCTTAGGAGTATTTAAGGAGTCTCCACTCAATAACATGAGCTTCCTTTTCATTAGCCAAAACCCTGTCACATAGCTACACCCATCTGCAAAACAGTGGGAAATAAGGTTTGTTTTATTTTTGAAATTAGAGTTCTGTTAGTAAGGAAGAAGAGCCCTAACAACATTTATATTCCGATAACTCCCAAATTACTGCTTAAACCTTGACCCCTACTCTGGATTTATTTATCCAAATGTTTATTGGGCATCTATACTGGCACAAAAAGTCACAATAGGCTCTAAAGAGGCTGCAGAATCTAGCCAGGGCTGTGCGTAGGACACTAAAAATGCTGATCAAGGAGGGAAGAACATAAAGTTACAAAAGGAGGGAAGAACATAAAGTTACAAAAGGAAAACTTTGTCAATATAATAGCACTGTCTCGTGATATAGGACTTAATACCCTGGCAAGGACCCCAAGAGCCTTGGCAAATGTGCACATAGGCTGGCTCTTGGAAGCTAGGAGAAAGTGATGGTCCATGCTTAATGAAGTATAAATGCCAAGACTGCCATGACTGACAGTCGAAGAGGGTATTGGAAGGCTCAGAAAAGTGGCATGCTGGTAGATAAGGCTAGAGAGCCCAATAGCCAACTCTGTTCTATGAGTTGGCCTAGAGGATACCCCCATTTACCAAAGTGATAAAAATGCATTGATGAGAGTGGCCCTAGCATACTGAGATGCTCAGTGATGGTTGTTCTCTAGTGGCCTGGACTGACCGTAAGGAGGTGCTCTTACAGAACTGGGGTTTCCTAATAGCAATGAGGATGATAGGAGCCCAGAAATGGGGGTCAGGTGCGGCGCTTAGCCAGAAGAAGCCGGGTGGGCACAACTTCATAATGAGTG
Organism: Balaenoptera ricei; assembly: GCF_028023285.1. Classification (NCBI taxonomy): domain Eukaryota; kingdom Metazoa; phylum Chordata; class Mammalia; order Artiodactyla; family Balaenopteridae; genus Balaenoptera; species Balaenoptera ricei. The sequence continues at coordinate 41,038,727 of NC_082645.1, read as the reverse complement.
GTGAGGTTGGAGAGGCAGCCAAGAGAGCTTGACCTGTCGAGAGCTCTGGGGATAGTTAACAACATAGCATCCCCAGGGGCAGGATTGAAGGGCAGCCAACAATGGTCTTGCTCAATCAACTTACTAAAAAAAACTGAGGATTAATATCAGAAGGCTGAGGGCAACTGCTCCCCCAAGTGGTCATGATTCCTTTCCCAGTTTATAGGCTGGATCCCTAGTAAGAAGGATGCTGTTTCTGATCCAAATGTCTGTGAGTTGTTGCACAAAAGATGAAATATCTCCTATGAGTACGTACACCTCAAACTCAAACTCACACATCACAAATCATGATCCAAAAGCAGTTCTCAACATGAGACTTCACCTCATGTACTCTTACTTGAAATTAAAAAAAAAAAAAAAGAAGCATTAAAAAAAAGAACATATTGAATAGGGTCTGTAATTTCAGAGTGAGATATACTGTAGACCTTGCGTTTCTTTCTCTCTCTTTTTTTCCATTATAACTTAGATTGGACTGGAGATTTCCAAACTTGACCTCGTCAAGAGAACCACAAGTTTGCTTGGCTGAAGAGTAAGGGGGTGGGCAATGAATGGTGGGCTGGGGTAGAGGGGTGAGGGGGAAGGGAAGGGAAGAAAGCATTCCTCAAACTGAGCTCTTTGGGATGCCTGACAACAACATTTATGTGTACCATGGGCTGAATCGCCAATTAATTGATTCAACATTCAAGTACCTACTGTGGGCCAGGCACTGTCTAGGTTCTGAGAAGTCAAAGTTGAATAGGGCACCATCTATGTTCTCCTGTAACCTCTATCAAGTCACTGAGACCAGTAAACCAAAGGTTACATTACAGTGTGACTTTGAATTGATCAAAAGGAGATAGTGGTTCAGTAGTGGCTTGGCCATGTGCTGGCTCTTTGCTCTTGTCATGTCATTTTTCCTTTCTGTATCTAAGGAAAATATCGGTACCTACCTCTGAGGGTCATTTTTGAAGAGGCAATGGAATACAGCACGTAAAGCACTTAGCAGAGGGCCTAGTGCATTGTCAGTGCTCTGTTAATGTTTGCTATTATTATTATTGTTGCTGTTATTAGCAAGTTAAGAAATGCTTTGAAAAACATTGTTGTCCCGTCTGTTAATGATTTAGACTCTAGCTTCTAGGCATTAATTAGGAAACAAAAGTGCCTAAAGTTACAATGCCTTTGATTTCCAAGTAAGACTCTCAGTCTTCTACAGGACAGTTTTGTGCTTTATGTTTTAATGAAATTAAAAACAAAAACAAAAACTTCTCTTTATCTCTATGCACCATCTTCCCATCCATTAACTGAGTCATTCGTATTTTCACTCATGTTCATGCACTCATACTGCACTTCAGTGAGTGTCTACTCTCCTCCGAGCAATGCACTCAGTACAGGAGACACCAGGATGAAAAACAGTCCTTGTCCTCAAAGAGCACTCTCTCTTTTCATTCAATCACAACCCTATGAGTTATAGATTATTAGGTTCTTTTTTCAAACAGATGAGTCCTCAGGTCAGAGAGGCTAATTCATTCATCCAGTGTTTTACCACCAGAAAGTGGCAGGGCAAGACTTGGGGCCAAGTCCTTTGACTGACTATGAACCCTTTGCTTTTTTTCGGTACGAGACTGGAGGGGGTGTCCAGGTACAAGGAATGATCAATCTTCTTGTGATTAAGCATACTTCTAATAATAATAAGTAAAACAAAAGGAGCAATCTCTCTACTTATATCTATAACCTGAAGTCTGAGATGTGGTGTTAAGCCAGGTCAAAGCAGCCCCCTACCCACAGTGGCACCAGGAGAGACTTTTGTAGGAGGACGATTGGAGCTGCTGTTGGCGGAACAGCTGGAGACGGTAACCAGGACCATTGTTCTGGTCTCTGGTCTCTTTAATGTAAAAAATATGAAGTTGGAATAGAACAGTTATGTTAATAGACCACGAGTTTGTGAATAACTGGCTGGGCACAGACTACATGTAGAGAAGAAACTAAAAATAAAGGAAAACTCAGGCATCAAATGGGCCTGCTATACTCAGATTTGCCAGTGCTGGTCTAAAGTACCCTGAAGGCTGAATCCAAGGGAGCGTCAACACCACCTGTGCCCAGAGCAGAACTGGACGATCAGACTTTGAGACCAGACGGAATCTGGATGGGCCTTAACGGGAAACTTAACTATCAAGAAAACAGCAAGTAGGGAACAAAACTCATCTATGGTTTTGGATTATATAAACTTTGGGAATGTTGTTTAAAAGATAAAAGAAAAAAGAACCTCTCCTGACATTCCACTGTAATCACTAAAACTGACTGTCTCTGTCTTTCCAGGAACTAGAGAAGGCTACCAGGACGAATCTGCACTTAAAAATAAGGCACACACACGTGTGTATGCATGACCCTTGTCAAACATTTTTGTGATTAATAAATACGTTGAAAATTGAAATTCAAGATCCATTAGATTTTAGTCCTTAGTCCTGCTTCCTGAAAATGGTTAAAATACTCTTCGATTTTGATTTGACACACTTCCCCTCCCATCCATTTAGAATTGGCAGAGCACCACACAATTTCTAGGAAAAGAGCGTCAGGTTTCAGACTGACTGTGAAAACAACCAGTGACATTAGTTTCACTTCCCTTGAGCCTTTTGGCGGGGGTAGTGGTGGGGGGTGGGGTGGGGGGGTGGGACCAGGGGGTGAGGGATAGAAAGGATGGGAAGGCCCTCAGGGAAGGTAACAGAGATGCAGATACCCTTCTTTCTAGACAGCACTAGATGAAGTGCCCACTATCTGATGGATGAGATCAATGCAGGTAACTTAACAGAGTAATTCATTCTCGGAATGATTTCTTAAAACAAGAAGCCTTAATTATCTGTTGTGGCTGACTCTACTGACTGAATTAACCAAATAACCACAAGCTTTGCCTTTCTTTTTCTGTCTCGGGTAGATAATCATTTTAAAAATAAGTGAAAGCTGCTGTGCTAATTACAGCATGGTCTGAAAAGACCTGAAAGAATAACAAACACCAGAAACAAACGCTGCAGAAGATGTGAGTAAAGATGTTTCCATTCAATCGCATTGCAGAATTGTGCCCAGTTCTCCCAGAAAAAGTGTTTACTTAGCTGATTTAAATAGAGATTATGCAGTGAGCAGATGGAGCTTGTTTGAGGCTGTTTGGCGGGCTTGTCGGTTGGGCTGAGTCGATGGAGACTGGGTGGGGCGACAGCAGGGAGGAGGGCTGGAAGGAAGAAAGCAGGGTATTCCAAGCAGAGCAGCTGCATCCAAAAATCCTTCACTCCCATAAAATACTGGAACCTGGAAATACTGGATCTGAATCTGGATTTCAGGAAACCGAAATCGCAAGGTCGTTTGGCCTTGCTCTATTACATAAGCAGAAAGAATGTCAAAGCTAAGTTGGGCCATAAAGATCTAGGTTCAGAAAATCCCCTAAACCAAATCTAGCTAATTTTGACTCATGTGGGGAATTCAGTTGACGACTGTCCCAAGCTTCGATCCTTACCTTCCTCTCAAACTTCCCAGTCAGTAATTCTAGAAAAGAAAATTCATATTCTGGTGTATAGATGGTTAGGTTAACCCTGTTCAAAAGACCTTCCTGTTCTATAACTCTGCTCCAATGCAGCAGCCACTAGTCACATGTGACAACTAAGCACTTGAAATCAGTATGAGGGTTTTTTAAATTTGCTGTAGTCAAATAAAAGTTTAGTAAATTAAAAAAGAAGGGGGATATGGGGGCTTCCCTGGTGGCGCAGTGGTTGAGAATCTGCCTGCCAATGCAGGGGACACGGGTTCGAGCCCTGGTCTGGGAAGATCCCACATGCCGCGGAGCAACTGGGCCCGTGAGCCACAATTACTGAGCCTGCGCGTCTGGAGCCTGTGCTCCGCAACAAGCGAGGCCGCGATAGTGAGAGGCCCGCACCGCGATGAAGAGTGGCCCCTGCTTGCCGCCACTAGAGAAAGCCCTCGCACAGCAACGAAGACCCAACACAGCCAAAAATAAATTAAAAAAAAAAAAAAAAAAGAATGGGGATATATTTTTTTTAAAAAAATAGTGACTCTACCTTCTAATGATACCCAGTGCAATAGGAAGGAAAATTTAGAAACTGATATTTCTCAATATGGATTTCTATTAGGACTGGATAAGTACAGATGTAGTAAAAGACAGAAAATAGGCGAGTGATAAACACTGAGTAATGCAGAGTTCAGAGACTAGGTCAATCAGTTGTTTTTGATCAGTAAGTGAAAAAAAACAAACTCAGGGCTGTGAAGATCCAAGGGTTCCCAAATCTGTTCCAAAGACTCATACTTGTCAGGAATAAAGTCTAACACAAATAGTTACTACATAGAGAGATTTTCATGAAGCTAGGTTTAATAACTATCTTTGGTGCTAAACTTTCCTACCCTTTATGAAATCATGGTGAGAGTAGACGGCACTTTTTAATGTCCCTATTTGGCAAAACTAAAAGTTGGCAAAGCTTATCATATCTAATATGTATTTAAACTGTTACTGGATGATGAAATGTAAAAATCCATGAACTGCTAATTTAGTTGACTTCTTTTTTACAAATGAGGAAATTGAGAATTGGGAAGGTTGAGGGATTGCCCCTACCTGACCGCCCCCCGCAGTAACAATGCACGTCCTGCTGGTCTTCCCGCCATCTCTCTTTCCCATTCCCACGGTCACCTCGTCTCGTCACAGGCAAAACCAGAGCTTGTAGGTAGGCTCATAAAAAGTCTACTCCATTAAGGCTTTCAATTTCAATTTCCCATTGTTACTGGGAAGAGTCTAAGTGTTAAATCTGAGTGACAACCTGTTCAAAAAATATGACTTAATGGACACCAGGAGCCTACCCATCTTCAGTCTTACGTTCCATAAGACAGGTCTTTGAGATTTTAATACTATGTGCTCAGTGGAGATAAATCAAATTTCAGAATTCTTTCAGAAATGCCTTTGCACTTAGATTGGATTCAGTTTGAGGAGTGGAAAGATTACACGGTATTGACATCTCTGTGGGTTCTGCCCTGACACTTAGTGAGTCTTAGACATGCATTGCATTATGGCAAGTCGTACTTACCAAATTGCTCTACAAAGTACTATTATTTCTTACAAAATTAACAAGATTTCCACAGCTCATAAATTTGGTTTTACATACACAAGCTGATTTGGTTAAATTTATCAAAATAACAGTTGAGCGGGACTTCCCTGGTGGCACAGTGGTTAAGAATCCACCTGCCAATGCAGGGGACACAGGTTCGAGCCCTGGTCCGGGAAGATTCCACATGCCGCGGAGCAACTAAGCCCACGTGCCACAGCTACTGAGCCTGCGCTCTAGAGCCTGCGAGCCACAACTACTGAAGCCCACGCGCCTAGAGCCTGTGCTCTGGAGCAAGAGAAGCCACAGCAATGAGAAGCCCGCACACCGCAACAAAGAGTAGCCCCCGCTCGCCACAACTAGAGAAAGCCGGCGCGCAGCAACGAAGACCCGACGCAGCCAAAAATAAATAAATAAATTGAATTTTGTTTTAAAAAAACAAAAGACAGTTGAACATAAATTATCAGGCTCTGACTGAATTTTTTAAATTGTCGATCAAAACCAACTGATAGACTCTCTAAAAACTCAGTCTGTTACTCATCAGTTTTCCTATTTCTTTATTCATCAAGTCCTAGTAGAAATCTCTTATTGAAAAATATCAGTTTTTAGACTTTCCCATTGCACTGGATGCCATTGGGAGGTGGATTTACTAATATATTTTCTTCTTTCTAGAAATATGTTCTTTCATCTTTACTAGCATTTTGTTTCATAAGGAAAAAAAGCAAAGCAAAAAAACCCAACACACACACACACACAAAGGTTCATTAGCCACGTAAGTGTACTATTGAATCTGGCAATGCAGATATAGAACATTTTTATCATCACAGAATGTTGCACCATACAGCAGTGGTCAGAGCATACCATGAGTATGATTTTTTTTTCAACCTAGAATTACCAATTGGGGTTGTGAGAAGAAGGGGAGATTTAATCTTAGAAGAGTATAAACTGAATTCTCAGCATAAGTAAATACTAACTTGAGTTTGTTTGCTTGTTTGTTTTGAGAAAAGGAAATACAAAATAGTCAATTCAACTGCATTTCAAAGTAAAAAGAATGTATATAGAGTCTCTTAAAAAAATTAGGACTTCAGGGACTTCCCTGGTGGTCCCGTGGCAGAATCCACCTGCCAATGCAGGGGACATGGGTTCGAGCCCTGGTCTGGGAAGATCCCACATGCCGTGGAGCAACTAAGCCCACATGCCACAACCACTGAGGCCCGCACGCCTAGAGTCTGTGCTCCGCAACAAGAGAAGCCACCACAAGGAGAAGCCTGCACACTGCAATGAAGAGTAGCCCTGCTCACCGCAACTAGAGAAAGCCAGAGCACAGCAACAAAAACCCAACACAGCCATAAATAAATAAATTTATTAAAAAAAAATTAGGACTTCAGTTCACATTATGGTTAAATTTTTTTTTTTTCACATTATGGCTAATTAATGCTGAGAAACAAAATTCAGGGCATATACCTGCATAAAGGAGGGACATTGGGAGGGTTACGAAGTCAAGTATTTAAAGCTCAAGTGTTTAGCACTGCATAGGCCCTCTGAGGCAACCAGTGGAGGCCATGTCATTCTGAAGGTGGCAGAAAGGGAAGGGGTAGAAAGGGGAAAGTAAGAAACTGTAAGAAAGAAGCAGAACTAGGGCTATTTGGGGTAGATCCTGATTGTGAGCTTTTGAGTAAATTCTTAGATATTTTCCCTGCCCCTTGAAATTCAAAATGCATAGGCCAAGCTCTCCAAGGATGCTGATGTGCCCTCCCAGGAGAATGTTAATCTCCGGGCTTCAGTGACTCAAGGCAGAGAAATGTAATCTCCCAAAGCACTTGCTGCAAGAGAATGAAAGCAAGGGGAGACCTTGATCTATTTTGTAACTAATATCTTCAGAGGGATTTTGAGAGACCAATGTAAATTTTGATATAGAAATATCTCACAGATTTCAGACACTCCTTAGAGAACATAGGACCATAATACAATGAGTAGATTATACCGTGACATTAATAGAATCTTACTCTCTGTAAAGTGTGCTGTTTTGCCCCACATTGTTTCAATTTTCATAATCTCTTCAGCATTCCAATGTGGGTAGTTATGCAAATGGCTTGTAGAATGCATGGAGGCAAACAGATTCAGTATCTAGGACACGGAGTGATTGTAGAAAAGTCACTCCAGACACACACAGCCATGGACATGTCCGTCACCCCAGTTATGATTGCGAGTGGTCCATCCAGCAAACCGCACAACCGCCTTAGCCCTCTGAACCCCAGTGGCACTACCTGCTATCCACTGGGGCTTGGGGGGCCAGTAAGTACATTACAGGCAAATGGACAAAAAGCACTTGAAGAAATGGAGTCGAAAAAGAAAGAGACAAAAGGGAAAAGAAAAGGGAGGAAAGAAGGAAGGGAGTGAGAGAGGAAGAGAGGCAAAGATAGAAAAGAAGTATAAGTGGTGGGGAGAATTGAGATGTCCCACAAAATCATCTTGAGTGGGCTCAATGAAACCATGCTCGCTTTATACTTTTGTACATGGTTATTTGTCCAAGAAGCATTTACTGACTGAGCATCTGTGATGCCAAATCTCTGAGGCGGGTGCAAAGACTTTTCAAATGAACCAGAAAGTGTACCACTGAGGATGGCCCTAGAATCATCTCTTTATAATTTCAGGACTGAATCGTATTAGAGAGTCAAAAGAAATGCACCAATAGGTTAAGTTAAATTAAAAATCTCAGTGAAAGAACAACAGTAATAAAATGGCCCTTTTGCAATGTTTTAAGCCTAGTATTTCTCCTTCACTCATTTCTAATTCTACCTTGAAATCTCTTCTGGTTTCTCTCACAAATTCCTAACAGTCTTTCCACACTTTATATCAATTACTACTTTGACAGACTGTAATAAAGAAGTCAATTTGGCCTTCCTTTAGCTGCTTGCTGCTTTATTATTAAGCTTTATTCTCTTGTTACACGTAATATATTTCAATTTAAAGAGAACCAGCAAAATACAAGTGCACCATTGACCAATTTGACTTGAGCCTGAAGCTGAAGATCATAATTTATTTTCATTTTTTTACCTTTATTTGGGAATGATAAGATGACCACCCATTTCTGATTGTGAATTGGAAAAAAATATTTTTCTCAGTTAAAAAAAAATCATATCCTGAGAAAGGAAAAAAAAATCATAAAAACAGATTCAGACAGCCCATGTGCAAGAAGGGCAAATACGAAAATTACACAGTACAAAACAAAATGAAATGTAAATCACAAATATAAACAAATAAAAAACTCTGATTCCCACACAAAAACCTGCACACAGATAATTATACCAGCTTTATTCATAATTGTCAAAACCTGGAAACGACCAGGATATCCTTCAGTAGGTGAATAAATAAACTGTGGTACATCTAGATAAGGGAATATTACTCAGCACTAGAAAAAATGGGCTATCAAGCCATGAAAAGACATGTTACTAAGTTAAATAAACCAATCTGAAAAGGTATAGACTATGTGATTCCAACTATATGACATTCTGGAAAAGGCAAAACTATGAACATGGTAAAAAGAACAGTGGTTGGCAGGGTTAGCAGGGGTGGGAGGGATGAATAGGTGGGGCACAGAGGATTTTTAGGGCAGCAAAAGTACTCTGTATGCTATTCTAATGATGGATATTATTATCATTATATATTTGTCCAAACCCATAAAATGCAAAATGCCAAGAATGAGCCCTAATGTAAACTGTGGGCTCTGGGTGATTATGATGTGTCATTGCAGGTTCATCAGTGGTTACAAAGGTACCGCTCTGATCGGAGACGTGGATAATGAGGGAGGCTATGCATGAGTTGGGGCAGGGGTATATGGGAAATCTCTGCACCTTCCCCTCAATAGTGCTGTGAACCTAAAACTGCTCTACAAAAAAGTCTTAATAAAAAACCAAAAAACCTAACTAAATCAATAAAATTAACTCTGATAAAAACAAACAATGATTCTGCTTTAACCAAATCTACCTAATCCGAACACATCTAGAACCTCGTGCCGTAGAAATGGTGCCGCTACCCAAGCAGCCCTTCCTCCATTTTGGCCCTCCACCTACCTTCTGCCACAGACACACACAGGAGTGGACCCCGCCAGCAGGCTTTTCTTGGCAATTTTCTTGTAACAACTCTTCCTGTCTTGCCAGGGCTTGGCAGACTTACCTTTGGCATCCTAGGGCAAAGTTTTATTTGCCGTACTTTCGGCAGCAGGGAGATGGCTACGTTACTGTAAAATCACATTAGAGCACCACCTCATAATCTCAACAGGCCTCAGAGTCTTTGCCATACTTCTCTCTGTCCTCATACCTTCAGGTGATGTGACTCTTCCAGGGGAAGCGCTTGGGGATGACTTCCACCCAGGCCTCCCAGTCCGTCTGTATTGCACGGGCTCCTGCATTAAGCAGTCCTGGATTAGGCTTGCTGAAGTCCTTTCTCTACCAATCCAGTGTTTGATCCTGGGCTGATTTACTGGTGCTAATGAATGTGCTAAAGAAAACTATGGAAGGAGGCTTATTACTGTCCCTAGTTTGCTCTCCCACCGAGATGTATCTTTTGCTCTTGATTCACAGCCACCAAAACCCATCAGGATGGATGCAGCAAGAACACAGGGGCAACTGACTCAACTCTGTATGTATATTCTTTCTTAGCATCTTTCCTATTGACACCAACCTCAGGCTGGCAGGTAGCTCCTGAATTTCAAAATCAGATGAGCAATTCAGAGCTTGAATGAGAATAATATGGTAAAAGTTTTAAATGACTTCAAGAAGCGGTTCTTATGGTTAATATTTGAATTAATAAGAACATGATGGTTAGAGGAAAGAAAGTGAGTTGCTCGTTGTACTACGAAAAGGGAAATCAGGAAGGGAAGAACCGTTAAACATTGTTAAAGTAATTAAACAAGGAGGCCATAAGACTGAGGCGGCTCTAATGCCTTGGCAGCCGAGTAAACCAGCGAAATCTAAGCCAGAGTCAATTCCTATAAATGCCTCAAGGTTAAGAAGTTGAAACTTGAAAACAACCAATTCCAAACGGACAACTAGGCTTTCCCAAATAAGGCAACTGCTTAAGCTATAGCCAACCACATAATTTCCTTACTTCACTTCTGCATCTGCTCCTATGCTCCTTCCAGCAGAGCGCCCCCTATCACTTGCAGTTTGGCGCTGTCCAGTTCCAATCTATGTTAGTGCAAATAAACTCATAAATTTTAATGTGCCTCGGTTTATCTTTTAACAATATTAAGACAGACAAACTAATGCTAAAAGAATAACATTCTTTAGATTTAGATAAAGATTAAATTGATTATTGAATTGAACCTCAAGAAATCACCCCCTCCCACAATGGACTCTTTATTTCCAAGACCTTTCTGAATTGTTTTGAAATAATTAAAAGACAGTCAATTGTTCTTGTTGATAAGGACACACAGCTTTTTCCTTGCATTGCCATCTTTTACGAATAAGTTACCTATAATGATTGGTTCCATTTCCTTATCACTTTTTTCCCTTAAACCTCTGTTTCTTCTGACTGAAACAGCTATCACTCAAAGATACCAGTGGTCTCAAAATTGACTTCTTTTCTTGCCTTTCACTTATTTTCTGTGAATTTCTGCACATGAATTTAACACTGTTAACATGGGCCTTGGAGTCAGACCGATCTCACCTGGACAGTTCTGCCACTTATGAGGTGCATGATCGTGGGTGAATGATCGAAATTTACCCTGTTTTTCTCAAGTGAGCTTCATAGGGTAACTGGGAGAATTCAGCAAGTTCATGCGTGTGAAAGTGTGTCACTGCGTGATTATACCCAGTGCCTCGCCAGGCCCATTGTGGGCGGCCTCCTTTCACACAGCCCCCCTCACCCTCTTGTAACATTCTCCCCACGTCTTCCCACTGTGCTGTAGAATCTGGGTTTTCCTCATTCTTTGAGCACTGCCCCCACGACTTTTTTCGAACGCTCTTCTTCTTTTTACCTCTGGATATAGGTGAGCACCAGGGTGGTTTTCTCGGTGTCCCCTCACCCATGCCAACAGCTCCAGGTGTTCCCTCAGGTGCACGGGTCCTACTTTGTACAGCTTTGCCCTGAGCATCACTCCCAAGCTCTCAACCACATTTCCCCCTGTCTGCTTGCTATCTTTCTGTGGATGTTCAAACCTCACTTCAAACTCCACTTAATACTTTTTTAAAAAATTTATTTATTTTTTATTTATTTTTATGGCTGTGTTGGGTCTTCATTTCTGTGCGAGGGCTTTCTCTAGTTGTGGCGAGCAGGGGCCACTCTTCATCGCAGTGCGCGGGCCTCTCACTATCGCGGCCTCTCTTGTTACGGAGCACAGGCTCCAGACGCGCAGGCTCAGTAGTTGTGGCCCACGGGCCCAGTTGCTCCGCGGCATGTGGGATCTTCCCAGACCAGGGCTCGAACCCGCGTCCCCTGCATTGGCAGGCAGACTCTCAACCACTGCGCCACCAGGGAAGCCCCCACTCCACACTTCTAAAACTCTACATTCTCCTTACACAGTGCTGCTGCTCCTTGGATCATCAAGAATCATGAATCTGCCAAAATCAGCTTCATCACTTAGAGAAACACCTCTACAGGCTTACAGTGCATTTAATTGTCACACTTTCATTCATGAGATGGTCATATGAACAAAAATTCTACAAATAACAAATATTGAAGAAAAGGGAACCCTCTTGCACTGTTGGTGGGAGTGTAAATTGGTGCAGCCACTATGGAAAACAGTATGAAGTTTCCTCAAAAAACTAAAACTAGAACTACCATATGACCCAGCAATTTCACTCCTGGGTCTATATCTGGAAAAAACAAAAGCAGGAATTCAAAGAGATACATGCATGCCAATATTCATAGCAGCACTATTTACAATTGCCAAGATATAGAAGCCACCCAAGTGTCCATCAATAGATGAATGGATAAAGAAAATGTGGTATATATATATATACAATGAAATATTACTCAGCCATAAAAAGAGTGAAATTCTGCCATTTGCAACACCGTGGATGGACCTAGAGAATATTACACTTAGGGAAATAAGTCAGACAGAGAAAGACAAATACTGTTTGATACCACTTATAAGTGGAAGTTAAATAATAAATAAACAAACAAATGTATACAGCAAAACAGAAACAGACTCATGGATATAGAAAACAAATTAGTAGCTACCAGTGGGTAGAGGGAAGGGAGGAGGGGTAAAATAGAGGTATGCGATTAAGAGATACTATGTACAAAATAGATAAGCAACAGGGATATATTGTACAGCACAGGGAATTATAGCCATTATTTTGTAATAACTTTTAATGGAGTATAATCTATAAAAACACTGAATCACAATGCTGTACACCTGAAACTATTCAATAATATAGTAAATCAACTAAGTGTCAATAAAATAATAGAAAATACAAATAAATAACATTTCTTATGATTATTTGCATTAAATTTCTTCTTTACAATGAATGTTTATAATTTTTAAAATTGGGGGAATGTAGTTTTAGTTTGAAAATAAAGGAGCAAAACCTAATCATTCGCATACATATGGTAAGGTAAAGTTAGGACATATCTAAGAGGTGGACCAGAATGATCGTGCATAGTGGCACATTCAAAACCAGCTTCTAAACCTAAACATACTGAGTCATGAAGGGGTCACCAAAGAAAAAATAAATGCACTAAGTCTGCAATGCATGAAAGAGAGACAGGTAACAGAAGGGACTAATACATCAATACATATGTGGCCTCAGCAGGGTAATGACATTTGTGAACATCCTAAGTGCCAAGCGTGTAAGGTGTGGCTGTTCACATCATTTTATAAGTGGAGACCTTCTCCTGATGATCAGCTCATTGTCTCTAGCACAGGCTGGGCCCCTCGTGAAATGCAAACACAGACATGGCCTCAGGCTGCTGGGTCCCACATGTTTATGAGCCAAAATTTCTGCAATCTTTAGCCAAAGCAGAGCGCCAGCCCATTGGCACAAGTGAAGGCACAATTTAAAAGCATGTGCATGTGCCAGCATTTACAGGGATTAAAAAAAAGACATTTGTAGAGAGCAAAATACCATTTTTTACCCGGTTTTGTTGGGCCTTAATTAAAGAGGCCTTTCCCCCCTTTTCTGCCACTTGGGCTGTGGGATTGCAGCCTCTCCTGGCTTGGCGGAGGATTTCATTGGTCCGCGGGCTAATTAGGAAGGACTCACACTGTTCCCCAGCCTCCTGAAAGGCCAGAACAAAGGCCGCTGCTGGTAGATTGCAGTTCTGCCTCAATTGCAGAGGCTCAGGAGTAAAAGAAAAAGAAAAGCTTTTAAATAGAGAAGCCTTTTGATGCTGTGAAAGAAATTAAGAACTAAAACAGAGGCCCAGGCGCTACTCCACACAGCTCTCCACACATACTCATTGTGTGTAGGAACAAGGTCAACAAAAGCTTGTCTGATACTGAACACCTCACATTAAAGAGGCATCTATTAGCGCCTGCTTCCTGGGCTCTCCCTTCTTCGAAGCGCTTTCCCAGTCAGACCGTCTGGTGCCGCGATAAACATAGATAAATAGGAGAAGCATCATGCTTTCATCGGAACAATTAATGTATGATTTCCTTGTTGATTGTTTGCAAATACAGTGCAAACAATTGTGTTTTGTTTTTTGGACCAAACTAAAATAAAGCTGTTCAGAAAAAAAACCCACCATCATTATATTAGCATCTCATTGTTCCACCCGAATTTCACCACCTCTTTCTCCATGTTTTAAAATAATTGCAGTTTAACCAAATAATGTGAGGAAAATGCACATTTTTTCCCCCATAGAAGAATGGAAATCTTGAGTGCTGATTAATTTTTTAATAGCATGAATCAGTTAGTCATAAGTAACTGAAGCAAACTTGCCCATTTGTTCTGATATGTGCAGTCTTTACTCAGAGGGCTTCCAATGGAAGTCCTTTGTCTAATTCTATGATTTTGAAAATTGAGCGTCTTTCTTCAGAGCTTTTCTTCCAAATAACAATAATCATCCTTAATTGACCCCTTACATGTCAACTACCATGCCGATCACTCTACGTGTATTATCTCATTTAACTCTCAAAAATCTATGACTTGAGTGCTATTATCACCTGCAGTTTACAGATGAGGAAACAAAGGCTCTGAGAGGCTTAACACAAGAAGGAAGATACAGCTATTAGGGTAGGGTAGGGATTTGAAATCACGGCTTTCTGTCTTCAGAACCTAAACTTTCAACACTGAGCTATTATGGTAGAATTTTAATTTTTTTTAATTGAAGTATAGTTGATTTACAATGTTTCAGGTGTACAGCAAAGTGATTCAGTTATACATATATATATTCTTTTTCATATTATTTTCTATTATAGGTTATTACAAGATATTATAGTTCCCTGTACTATATGATAGGTCCTTATCGTAGATCTCTTTTATATATAGCAGTGTGTATCCATTATTCCCAGATTCCCAATTTATCCCTCCCCCTTTTCCCTTTTGGTAACCGTAAGTTTGTTTTCTGTCTGTGTGTCAATTTCTGTTTTGCAAATAAGTTCATCAGTATCATTTTTTAAGATTCCACATATAAGTGATATCGTATGATATTTGTCTTTCTCTGTCTGACTTACTTCACTTAGTATGATAATCTCTAGGTCCACCCATGTAGCTGCAAATGACATTATTTCATTCTTTTTAACAGCTGAGTAATATCCCATTGTGTACGTATACCACATCTTCTTTATCCGTTCATCTGTCAATGGATATTTAGGTTGCCTCCATGTCATGGCTACTGTAAATAGTGCTGTTATGCAGGAATTTCAATATTAATGTGTGAGCAATAATGTAGAATTACACAATCAGAACTTATGTAACCCACACTTCTCAATTTGCTGATAAGAAATTAACTTCAGAGAAGTTGGAGGATTCGTTTATGCTCACCCAGCTGGTTTTGTGAATTGCAGTTCCCTAATTTCAGAGAGCTTCTGCATAGGAAAGTTCTCTAGCTATAGCATGGATTAGGACCAGAGGGAGTTCTAGCAGATCTCTGGGGCCCACCATCGTATTTTCTTATTCAGCTGGTGTGGATAGAGTCCCAGCATTCACTTTTCTAACGAGTTCCCAGATGATGCTGATGCTGCTGGTCTGGGAACCACACTGAGAACCACCATCCTAGTATCACACTGCTTCTCACGTGACTGTTACGTGAAAAAACTGATAAAGAGGATGAATAGACTTAAGCAGCAAAATAGTTGTAATTTTATTCAATTCAACTGAATGAGTCTCAGAGATGCCATCTTGCATTTTGCATCCTTTTTATCCATCTGACGGTCACATGCACAAATTTGGGGAAGGCTAAAACAAGGCAGTCATTTACAGCAATGGTACTTCCAGTGCAAATATTTCCTGGAGGTTCTTCCTAAGATATTTGGGCTCATTTTCCTTTTTAAAAGATAACTGCAGGGCTTCCCTGGTGGCGCAGTGGTTAAGAATCCGCCTGCCAATGCAGGGGACATGGGTTCGAGCCCTGGTCCAGGAAGATCCCACATGCCGCGGAGCAACTAAGCCTGTGCACCACAACTACTGAGCCACAATGCCCTAGAGCCTGTGAGCCACAACTACTGAGCCTGCGAGCCACAATTACTGAAGCCCGCACACCTAGAGCCTGTGCTCCGCAACAAGAGGAGCCACTGCAATGAGGAGCCCGCACACCGCAACGAAGAGTAGCCCACCCCCGGCTCTCCACAACTAGAGGGAGCCCGCATGCAGCAATGAAGACCCAATGCAGCCAAAAAACACAAAAACAAAAACAAAAGATAACTGCAAAAGCTCGAAGTTCCTGCATGCCTTAAGTTCCTTTCACAGTTCCTCTCAAGCCATTTTTAATACAAAGATTTGGATAATACAGCTGGGTAATTTATCTTTCAAAGGGGCAAGTACCACCTCCCTGCTGTGCAGATGACTCAGCATTGAAATGTAATTTACCAAAATGATTATGATCTGGTAAATGCATTTCTTTTCTCAGGAAAATTGAAACATCTATCAGCCAGAATGTGCTTTTCTTATCCTCTTCCTCCAAATAATTTTCATCTATCCAAGTCGCAATCTGTGATTGCTCAACCTGTAAAATAATCCTTATTCAAACCTGTTCATTATCTGAGAAGGAAATGAACGACCTTGAAGGAAAACTTGAATAACTCCTGCTCTGTCCTACAAAACTTTTCATCTGGGTCACATCCCAGGCCTGTTTCATCAGGAGGCCGAATGACCAGGCACCATCACCATCTATTTGCTGGTCACCAGCCTGTATTTGGAAGTCAATTGAGATTGTCATTGAGCCGAACATGTGGCCTCACTGCAATTTTTATCGTCTGTTATTTTGGGATATACTTGCTGCAAAAGTGACAGATCAAATAGAAGGAAATAGGATTCTTTAAAGTGGGTAGAACTAAGTGGTCTTCTGAGGAAGTCTGGAAAATGTTTAAACAGAAAAAAATAATTATGAATTGGTGGCAAGTGAACTTAGTTCCTTCTTAAATATGACAATTCTCAGACAATCTTCCAAGCAGCCTTCTTTCCCTGTGCGCCGAAGCCATTTCCAGGCAATGAAACTATTATAGTGCATGCTTGGAAAGATTCCAGCAGCTTCAAGGGGAATTCAAGGCTCCCACAGTCACTGTGATACTCGCATCAATGCAGTAATGGGACAAGAACATATATAGCACTATATATGCACTATAGCAATATAGTGCATTGCTATAAGCACTATAGCAATAACACTATATTATAGTGTATTATAATTGTTGTAGCAATAACAATTATAATACAGCAAATGGACTTGGAGTGGCAGAGACAACCTGTAATTTAACATTTTGCCCTTGCAGATGGAGAGTTTTAATACCTGATGTTAACTGGTTTCCTAGCAATGATAGCAGGAAGCAACCAGTGGGATGAACGTGGAGCAGAAACAGAATGTTGTAGAGCAGAGACAAAAAGTGGTATAACTGATTCACTTTGTTATACAGCAGAAACTAACACACCATTGTAAAGCAATTATACTCCAATAAAGATGTTAAAAAAAAAAAAAAAAGTGGAGGACCCTGGACAGGACCGAAGAGATATTACCCTGGTGGGGAATGATTGACAGCTGACCCTGACTGCACATCAGAGATTTTGTTCTTGGAGGTTGGAGTTTTAAAAATATGCTTCTGAGAGATGATTCTACAAGTGGAACCAGGGTTGACCTAGAACACAACAGCTAATAGAGCTGCAAATAATTTGTACTTTTATGGGTCTTAGTCAATTCTTAGTAAGTTTACACAGTTTATTTCAAGGTCCCATGTTCCTCTTGCCCTAATAATCCTTTGATTACCTTTATATAATCTCAAAATGAATAGCTCATTCAAATGTTATTCAGGAGATGTAGGACTCAGAGAAACTCAACCAATATTTATAGTAACAATTGATGTTTGGTTTAGGCAATTTAGATATCATTTATATTTACGTCAGAAGTGATCATACCATTCACTAAAATTTTTCCAGCATTTAAATACTCACAACAAGTTCTTGCAAAGTTGTGAAAAAGATAAATCAATCATTGAACTTTCATATTTCCTGTATTAATGTTCTTTCATCTTTCTCTTCTCTGCCTTCTCTATGCTGTTACTTGGCTGCTAATTTTTTATAAAGCAGGGGCTCCCTCTGTTCTGCACACACTAACTCTTGTGAGTGTTAATTGGTGCTCAAAGAACAAAGAGCCTCATGGTCAAGAAAACTTGGGAAATGCCTGGAT
Organism: Balaenoptera ricei; assembly: GCF_028023285.1. Lineage (NCBI taxonomy): Eukaryota > Metazoa > Chordata > Mammalia > Artiodactyla > Balaenopteridae > Balaenoptera > Balaenoptera ricei. Next base: position 41,020,833 of record NC_082645.1, on the reverse strand, counting down.
ACCAAATCCTATCCTTGGAAAGTCACAATACCCGTTAGCATATTAAAGGCTCTGAAAGGTCTTGCAGTAAGAAAGAAACCTCTCTAATTTTGTTTAACAGTTAAACAAACCTATTTGAGCCTGGTTAGACTTTTTTCTTGGCACGCATCTTAACACACCCCAGAAAAAAATGTCCTTAACCCCAAGCTGGGCAGTGTAAGTGTTAGCAAAATTTCAAGTTACAACCATCTCTGGACTGTTTATATTTTAGTAGGGTATACTTTGTAAAGCCTTCTTAATGCAAAGGATGTATGCTGTGACAAATGGTGAAGCCATTACACGTCCGTTCATGAAGATGAACTTGCAAAAAATACAGGGAAATTTACAAAACCATGAGACAGAAGCTATTGTTTAATACTGATTTCAAAACAATGTGACCCATGTATTATGTTTCCCAAACCAGGCAACAAGGAAACTAGAACCACACACGCACACACACACACCACAAATGGTACATAATTTGCTGTTGACTCTTATTTCCATTTATCTTGAGTGTTTCCCCAGAATGCTGTGGGTTTTAGAGACAAACAGCTCCTGGCTGTGCTACTTGCTTACAACTTGACTGACCTTGGGCAACAGAATGAACTGTTTTCTCATCTCTGAAATTACATATTTACCTAAGAATTGTTACATGGATTCAGAGGGGTAATGTGAACAAAGTACCTAGCATATAATAGGCACTCAATAAATTACAATTTCGCCCACGGCCCTGATTCTCCCTCCACATTTTGGAGTCAGTTGGGGTTCTGAGAATGACAGCATTCTTTTCACGTGCTAATGATAAACTGCTGTTGCACTGAATAAATTGTAATAAAATTAATGTTCCTGTCTATCACCCCATTGTGAGCTCCTGAGATGCAGCTCCTGTGTTTAATTCACCAGGCCAGGGTCTTCAACATATTAGGAGCCCAGTATGCTTGTTAAATAAATTAATAATCTCCAAAAAACAACTGTCCTTTATCTTGCACAGTCTTCTTTCTCTAGCTACTAAGCATGGCTAGTCAAAACTACTTTGACTTGATGTTAACTCTTTCTCTTTGCAATAATGCTTCTCCTCTGAAATAACACACACATCAAAATATCAGTTTAATACACATAAATTAGTTGCTCATTGCACTGTGATATTAGTTAATTTTGAAATTGCATTATAGATTTCTAAATTAAAGAGATTGCCTGCCTGTCACTCACATCACATACAATGAACGCCAGCATCAGGCATCACCTTTTTCCAGCTTTGCCAGACTGAAGGTCATTATCAATTGCTGTTTAATCAGCCAAGTCATGCATATAGACAAAGGTTAACTGAGCGTGGACCAATCTGACTTCCTTTGTCATCGCAAGACAATTTGCGGCTTAATAAAGCTCCTCTGATTGCACTTAACAACACCTGCTTTAAAATCCAGCCTCATTAATAGCACACTAATGAGTTAGGGATCTTCTGGCAAGGGCATGATCAAAGACAGATTATTTGCTTTCTGATTAAATGACCTAAATAACATAAAACCAAACCTCCCAGTTTCCTTTAGGGAAAGTCTTTTTGGAAAAAGTTATGAAAGCTGTAGGCATCTTCAGATATGATTTTTTTAAAAAGGCAGGAAAGAATCATCCGTTGGCTTTCACTGTGATGTGGAACCACGGTGAACAATAAATGAAATTGAGCCAAACTATGTTCTCGACTTTTTGAGCTCACACTTTAAAACACAAAATAGCCACTGAGCAAGAAAGCAAAGAGATATAAAACTCATAAAACAGAAAGGGAATTTTGGGAATCTTTATGAAAGCAGTATATTAGTATAAAGATTGTTTTTTAGAAGCAACTTTGTTACTAAAATAATAAAAGTGGTTTGATGCTTTTGCATACACTGGAGTTTTGGAGTTTAATGTTAAGTTACTATGTGGTGTCAGGCAAGTAATTTGTTGCTCTTGGCCATGTGTTCCGATCTAATACAACCACTGGCTGAACTTTCAACATCGGAAATCTCGCACCTTTCTTTTTGCATTTCTGTAATTATTCTATCTGAACTAGATATGTCAATCATACCTGCCTGCCTGCCAAGGTAAGGAGAAAGCTCTGCCATCATCTCTGCTACGAAGGTCAGTGAGGGAATAGAATCTGCTGTCAGAGCTCAACCAAGGGCAGCCGATCTAAAGCCCTGACAGTGGCCAAAGCTTTCCGTTATCAACTAGCCAATCCAAAGTCTTCTCAGAAATGGAACAGAACTGGAAGTTCAGAGCCTAGAATAAAGAGGTTGGGAGAGAAGCTGAAGTAGACATACACATACACGAGAACAGACATGAGGAAGTTAGCTGAGTCACATTCATGGAGGGGCACAAGAACAAAGTTCCACTGGATTTTTAAAAATTGAAGTATAGTTGATTTACGGTGTTATGTTAGTTTCAGGCGTACAACATAGTAATTCGATATATAAGATTGAAGGCTCCTTGAGTGTAGGAAGCAAAACTAACATTCCTTTGGCCATCTTCACATCACTAGCAGAGTACAAAGTAAGTGCCTAGTGAATATTTATTAGTTGATGGTGCAGAGAGCTTCTGTGTGAAATGTTATTCTAAACTTCATCTTTAAAAGGAAATCACTTCAATGATCAGTAAGGTGTCGCTTGGACAAGTTTTAAATATAGGTACATCAATAATTAAAATCTTCTGAAAAAAAGTCCCCCAATTCATTTTCCTTCTTTCTAAGATGATTCTAAAAAGGTGTGTGGATGAGACAGTGAATGGGAGACAGATGATGGTGGCCTGGTTCAGCTCTGTGGCTTACTCAGGAGGGGACAAATTGAAATCTCTGTGAAACTTGATATCCTCATCAGTCAAAAGGGTATAATATGCCCTCCACCACCTCCACTAAGTGGCTTTCAGGAACAAAGGAGAAAATAAGCTTCAATAGTGTTTATTTTTTTCCAGTATTGTATTGTAGTTCACATATCATAATGTATTAGAGGCGGTGGTTTGTACAGGCTCTCAAGAATTTTTTTTTTTTTTTTTACAGTGCTGCTATGAACATAGGGGTACATGTATCTTTTTGAATTACAATTTTATCTGGGTATATTCCCAGGAGTGGGATTGCTGGATCATATGGTAATTCTATTTTTAGTTTTCTGAGGAATTCCATACTGTTTTCTATAGTGGCTGTACCAACTTACATTCCCACCAACAGTGTAGGAGTGTTCCCTTCTCTCTACACCCTCTCAGTATTTGTTATTTGTAGAGCTTTTTTTTTTTTTAACGTCTTTATTGGAGTATAATTGCTTCACAATGGTGTGTTAGTTTCTGCTGTATAACAAAGTGAATCAGCTATACATATACATATATCCCCACATCTCCTCCCTCTTGCGTCTCCCTCCCACCCTCCCTATCCCACCCCTCTAGGTGTTCACAAAGCACCTAGCTGATCTCCCTGTGCTATGCGGCTGCTTCCCACTAGCTATCTATTTTACATTTGGTAGTGTGTATATGTCCATGCCACTCTCTCACTTCGTCCCAGCTTACCCTTCCCCCTCCCCGTGTCCTCAAGTCCATTCTCTACGTCTGTGTCTTTATTCCTGTCCTGCCCCTAGGTTCTTCAGAACCTTTTTTTTTTTTTTTTGATTCCATACATATGTGTTAGCATATGGTATTTGTTTTTCTCTTTCTGACTTACTTCACTCTGTATGACAGTCTCTAGGTCCATCCTCCTCACTACAAATAACTCAATTTCTTTTCTTTTTATGGCAGAGTAATATTCCATTGTATATATGTGCCACATCGTCTTTATCCATTCATCTGTCGATGGACACTTAGGTTGCTTCCATGACCTGGCTATTGTAAATAGTGCTGCAAGGAACATTGTGGTACATGACTCTTTTTGAATTATGGTTTTCTCAAGGTATATGCCCAGTAGTGGGATTGCTGGGTCATATGGTAGTTCTATTTTTAGTTTTTTAAGGAACCTCCATACTGTTCTCCATAGTGGTTGTATCAATTTACATTCCCACCAACAGTGCAAGAACGGTTCCCTTTTCTCCATACCCTCTCCAGCATTTATTGTTTGTAGGTTTTTTGATGATGGCCATTCTGACTGGTGTGAGGTGATACCCCATTGTAGTTTTGATTTGCATTTCTCTAATGATTGGTGATGTTGAACATTCTTTCATGTGTTTGTTGGCTGTCTGTATATCTTCTTTGGAGAAATGTCTATTTAGGTCTTCTGCCCATTTTTGGATTGGGTTTTTTTTTTTTTTGATACTGAGCTGCATGGGCTGCCTGTATATTTTGGAGATTAATCCTTTGTCAGTTGCTTCATTTGCAAATATTTTCTCCCATTCTGAGGGTTGTCTTTTCGTCTTGTTTATGGTTTCCTTTGCTGTGCAAAAGATTTTAAGTTTCATTAGGTCCCCTTTGTTTATTTTTGTTTTTATTTCCATTTCTCTAGGAGGTGGGTCAAAAAGGATCTTGCTGTGATGTATGTCATAGAGTAAGAACTAATTTTTAAACTTTGAAAGGTTTTGTAAGCTGGTTGTTAAACAGAGCCATTATTAAATATTAACATAACTTACAATTAAGCAAATTATATTAAAAATCTAAGCAACAAGTAGTCAAAACTCATATTCCCTAATTGTTTTACCATATTTTGTTATTATCTATGCTGTTGAGGTATTTATGTCTGTTATCTTTGTGTGGTAGTAATACTGTATAATGCTGTGCATTTTCACATCTCTTCCCAGCTCTGCATTCAATGAGTCATGTTTTTAGCTTGAAATTGGCCATGATGAAAGTATTTACACCATGAAAATCAGCAAATGCTACAAATTAAGGCTTTCTGTTCAGATAGCCAGTTTTTAAACATTTACAATACACTATGGGTATTTCACAGACTTGGGTATTAGCAACTGGAGAAAAGAGCTGGTTCTGAACCTATCATTGTGTGTCTCACAGTGTGGGGTACGATGTTTAATCCAGTGCATACTGGAATCCACTGCAGAGTTTTAAAAAAGAAAATGTAATCTGATGCCTGGACAGCCTATCTCCTACATTTTTTTTTTTTTATACAGCAGGTTCTTATTAGTCATCAATTTTATACACATCAGTGTATACATGTCAATCCCAATCGCCCAATTCAGCACACCACCATCCCCACCTCACCGCGGTTTTCCCCCCTTGGAGTCCATATGTTTGTTCTCTACATCTGTGTCTCAACTTCTGCCCTACAAACCGGTTCATCTGTACCATTTTTCTAGGCTCCACATACATGCGTTAATATACAATATTTGTTTTTCTCTTTCTGACTTACTTCACTCTGTATGACAGTCTCTAGATCCATCCACGTCTCAACAAATGACTCAATTTCATTCCTTTTTATTGCTGAGTAATATTCCGTTGTACATATGTACCACCACTTCTTTATCCATTCATCTGTCAATGGGCATTTAGGTTGCTTCCATGACCTGGCTATTGTAAATAGTGCTGCAATGAACATTGGGGTGCATGTGTCTTTTTGAATTATGGTTTTCTCTGGGTATATGCCCAGGAGTGGGATTGCTGGGTCATATGGTAATTCTATTTTTAATTTTTTAAGGAACCTCCATACTGTTCTCCATAGTGGCTGTATCAATTTACATTCCCACCAACAGTGCAAGAGGGTTCCCTTTTCTCCACACCCTCTCCAGCATTTGTTGTTTGTAGATTTTCTGATGATGCCCATTCTAACTGGTGTGAGGTGATAACTCACTGTAGTTTTGCATTTCTCTAATAATTAGTGATGTTGAGCAGCTTTTCATGTGCTTCTTGGCCATCTGTATGTCTTCTTTGGAGAAATGTCTATTTAGGTCTTCTGCTCGTTTTTGGATTGGGTTGTTTGTTTCTTTAATACTGAGCTGCATGAGCTGTTTATATATTGTGTAGATTAATCCTTTGTCCATTAATTCATTTGCAAATATTTTCTCCCATTCTGAGGGTTGTCTTTTCATCTTGTTTATGGTTTCCTTTGCTGTGCAAAAGCTTTGAAGTTTTATTAGGTCCCATTTGTTTATTTTTGTTTTTATTTCCATTATTCTAGGAGGTGGATCAAAAAATATCTTGCTGTGATATATGTCAAAGAGTGTTCTTCCTATGTTTTCCTATAAGAGTTTTATAGTGTCCGGGCTTATATTTAGGTCTCGAATCCATTTTGAGTTTATTTTTGTGTGTGGTGTTAGGGAGTGTTCTAATTTCATTGTTTTACATGTAGCTGTCCAGTTTTCCCAGCACCACTTATTGAAGAGACTGCCTTTTCTCCATTGTATATCTTTGCCTCCTTTGTCATAGATTAGTTGACCATAGGTGCATTGGTTTATCTCTGGGCTTTCTATCTTGTTCCATTGATCTATATTTCTGTTTTTGTGCCAGTACCATATTGTCTTGATTACTGTAGCTTTGTAGTATAGTCTAAAGTCAGAGAGTCTGATTCCTCCAGCTCCGTTTTTTTCCCTCAAGACTGCTTTGGCTATTCGGGGTCTTTTGTGTCACCATACAAATTTTAAGATGATTTGTTCTAGTTCCATAAAAAATGCCATTGGTAATTTGATAGGGATTGCATTGAATCTGTCGATTGCTTTGGGTCGTATAGTCATTTTCACAATATTGATTCTTCCAATCCAAGAACATGGTATATCTCTTCATCTGTGTGTGTCATCTTGGATTTCTTTCATCTGTGTCTTATAGTTTTCTGAGTACAGGTCTTTTACCTCCTTAGGTAGGTTTATTCCTAGGTATTTTATTCTTTTTGTTGCAATGGTAAATGGGAGTGTTTCCTTAACTTCTCTTTCAGATTTTTCATCGTTAGTGTCTAGGAATGCAAGAGATTTCTGTGCATTAATTTTGTATCCTGCAACTTTACCAAATTCATTGTTTAGCTCTAGTAGTTTTCTGGTGGCATTTTTAGGATTCTCTATGTATAGTATCATGTCATTTGCAAACAGTGACAGTTTTACTTCTTCTTTTCCAATTTGTATTCCTTTTATTTCTTTTTCTTCTCTGATTGCTGTGGCTAGGACTTCCAAAACTATGTTGAATAATAATGGTGAGGGTAGACAACCTTGACTTGTTCCTGATCTTAGTGGAAATGGTTTCAGTTTTTCACCATTGAGAATGATGTTTGCTGTGGATTTGTCATATATGGCCTTTATTATGTTGAGGTAGGTTCGCTCTATGCCCACTTTCTGGAGAGTTTTTATCATTAATGGGTGTTGAATTTTGTGAAAAGCTTTTTCTGCATCTATTGAGATGATCATATGGTTTTTATTCTTCAATTTGTTAATATGGTATATCACATTGATTGATTTGCGTATATTGGAGAATCCTTGCATCCCTGGGATAAATCCCACTTGATCATGGTGTATGATCCTTTTAATGTGTTGTTGGATTCTGTTTGCTAGTATTTTGTTGAGGATTTTTGCATCTATATTCATCAGTGATAGTGGTCTGTAATTTTCTTTTTTTCTAGTATCTTTGTCTGGTTTTGGTATCACGGTGATGGTGGCCACATAGAATGAGTTTGGGAGTGTTCCTTCCTCTGCAATTTTTTGGAAGAGTTTGAGAAGGATGGATGTTAGCTCTTCTCTAAATGTTTGATAGAATTCACCTGTGAAGCCATCTGGTCCTGGACTTCTGTTTGTTGGAAGATTTTTCATCACAGTTTCAATTTCATCACTTGTGATTGGTCTGTTCATATTTTCTGTTTCTTCCTGGTTCAGTCTTGGAAGGTTATACCTCTCTAAGAATTTGTCCATTTCTTCCAGGTTGTCCATTTTATTGGCATAGAGTTGCTTGTAGTAGTCTCTTAGCATGCTTTGTATTTCTGCAGTGTCTGTTGTAACTTCTCCTTTTTCATTTCTAATTTTATTGATTTGAGTCCTCTCCCTCTTTTTCTTGATGAGTCTGGCTAATGGTTTATCAATTTTGTTTATCTCTTCAAAGAACCAGCTTTTAGTTTTATTGATCTTTGCTATTGTTTTGTCTCTATTTCATTTATTTCTGCTCTGATCTTTATGATTTCTTTCCTTCTGCTAACTTTGGGTTTTGTTTGTTCTTCTTTCTCTAGTTCCTTTAGGTGTAAGATTAGATTGTTTATTTGATATTTTTCTTGTTTCTTGAGGTAGGCTTGTATAGCTATAAACTTCCCTCTTAGAACTGCTTTTGCTGCATCCCATAGGTTTTGGATCGTCGTGTTTTCATTGCCATTTGTCTCTAGGTATTTTTTGATTTCCACTTTGATTTCTTCAGTGATCTCTTGGTTATTTAATAACGTATTGTTTAGCCTCCATGTGTTTGTGTTTTTTAATGTTTTTTTCTCTGTAATTCATTTCTAATCTCACAGTGTTGTGGTCAGAAAAGATGCTTGATATGATTTCAATTTTCTTAAATTTACTGAGGCTTGATTTGTGACCCAAGATGTGATGTATCCTGGAGAATGTTCCATGAACACTTGAGAAGAAAGTGTAACCTGCTGTTTTTGGATGGAATGTCCTATAAATATCAATTAAATCTATCTGGTCTATATTGTCATTTAAAGCTTGTGTTTCCTTATTCATTTTCTGTCTGGATGATCTGTCCATTGGTGTAAGTGAGGTGTTACAGTCCCTCACTATAATGTGTTACTGTTGATTTCCTCTTTTAGAGCTGTTAGCAGTTGCCTTATGTATTGAGGTGCTCCTATGTTGGGTGCATATATGTTTATAATTGTTATATCTTCTTCTTGGATTCATCCCTTGATCATTATGTAGTGTCCTTCCTTGTCTCTTGTAACATTTTTTATTTTAAAATCTATTTTATCTGATATGAGTATTGCTATTCCAGCTTTCTTTTGATTTCCATTTGCATGGAATATCTTTTTCCATCCCCTCACTTTCAGTCTGTATGTGTCCCTAGGTCTGAAGTGGGTCTCTTGTAGACAGCATATACATGGGTCTTGTGTTTGTATCCATTCAGCGAGCCTGTGTCTCTTGGTTGGAGCATTTAATCCATTCACGTTTAAGGTAGTTATCGATGTGTATGTTCCTATGACCATTTTCTTAATTGTTATGGGTTTGTTTTTGTAGGTCCTTTTCTTCTCTTGTGTTTCCCACTTAGAGAAGTTCCTTTAGCGTTTGTTGTAGAGCTGGTTTGGTGGTGCTGAATTCTCTTAGCTTTTGCTTGTCTGTAAAGTTTTTGATTTCCCCATCTAATTTGAATGAAATCCTTGCCAGGGAGAGTAATCTTGGCTGTAGGTTCTTCCCTTTCATCACTTGAAATATATCGTGCCACTCCCTTCTGGTTTGTAGAGTTTCTGCTGAGAAATCAGCTGTTAACCTTATGGGAGTTCCCTTGTATGTTATTTTTCATTTATCTCTTGCTGCTTTCAATAATCTTTCTTTGTCTTTAAGTTTTTGAAATGATTACTATGTGTCTCGGCATGTTTCTCCTTGGGTTTATCCTGTATGGGACTCGTTGCGCTTCTTGGACTTTGGTGGCTATTTCCTTTTCCATGTTAGGGAAGTTTTCGACTATAATCTCTTCAAATATTTTCTCTGGTCCTTTCTCTCTCTCTTCTCCTTCTAGGACCCCTATAATGTGAATGTTGTTGTGTTTAATGTTGTCCCAGAGGTCTCTTAGGCTGTCTTCATTTCTTTTCTTTCTTTTTTCTTTATTCTGTTCCACAGCATTGAATTCCACCATTCTGTTTTCCAGGTCACTTATCCGTTCTTCTGCCTCAGTTATTCTGCTATTGATTCCTTGTAGTGTAGTTTTCATTTCAGTTATTGTATTGTTCATCTCTGTTTGTTTGTTCTTTAATTCTTTTAGGTCTTTGTTAAACATTTCTTGCATGTTCTTGATCTTTGCCTCCATTCTTTTTCCGAGGTCCTGGGTCATCTTCACTATCATTATTCTGAATTCTTTTTCTGGAAGGTTGCCTATCTCCACTTCACTTAGTTGTTTTTCTGGGGTTTTATCTTGTTCCTTCATTTGGTACATAGCCCTCTGCCTTTTCATCTTGTCTATCTTTCTGTGAATATGGTTTTTGTTCCACAGGCTGCAGGATTGTAGTTCTTCTTGCTTCTGCTGTCTGCCTTCTCTATCTCCTAGATTTTGACTTAGGTGGTTTGGCTATATTGTAGGATATATTTTAAAAGCTCCCTGTTGAATCTATTGTATATCAAATTGAAAACCACTGGTCTAAACATCATCTTGAAACTAATAGGCATTGAGCAAGTGATTGTTAAACAAAAAATAAATGTGTTAACTTAAAAATACTACATGTACTATGTGTAAGATAATGTAAGGTGTTTGTAAGAAAGATTCTCCTTTAAAATTAGTTTGCTAGAGTTCTTTTCAAATGTTTGCCTAATTTCTTATGTAATGGAATCTATGGAGACAGACTCAATATCTGGAGAAAGGAAATAGGATGTAAAGTTAACTTTTCACTTTTAAATTTTCTACCATGAACATATATAAACCATTCAGAACACAGACATAATTTTTATGATTTGTGTCGTAACAATTGTTAGTGAACAAATTAACTTTTAAAAATATGGTTTTATAATTTCTCAATCTGATTCTTGAAAATTGCCTAAATTAACCTTTTTAGGGTAAAGAAGTTACCCTTTTGTAGTTAGCTGAAGCTCAAGCATAGGATCACAGGAAGTTGTCAACTGAGGATGACAAACCATAGTAAATTATTTTTAAAGCCCTAGTTTGGAGGAAAGCAAGTCTGATTAAGAGAATGTAAGAATTACTTTGACATAGATTGGCTAAATCTTTCCTTTAAAGTGATAAGAGAATGTTAGTAGCTTTGGATTTGGAATGTTAGTAGTTTGGATGTGCCCATTTGGATATATGGGCACATCCAAACATTTGAGGACAATGATGATCTAAAATATTACTGACCAAGGTATTTTACAATGTTATTTTTAACATATTTTATGAGATTTTACAAAGTTACATACAATTGGAGCTATTTAATAGTAACTATATGTTACATGGAATTAATCATGCTAAAACTCCAATTCTAATCTTCAGTCATGTTATATCAAATGTAAGCACTGCATTTATATTTATAATAGGTATATAAGTTTATTTCCTCATCTAAGGTGTGGGTATAAGAACAGTACTAATCTCATATAGTTATTATGAGAATTATTCTAGTTAATATATATAAAATATATAGAATAATGCCTTGCATGATATGTGTTCAAAAAATATTTGCTAACATTTATTTTATGGAAGATAAAACTGAGTCCCAGAAAGGCTAAATGAATAGACCCACAGTCACACAAGTTGTTAATTAAAAAATCATGTATATTGAACACATAACTCTTCAACAAACTCAATTATCACCATTCTAGGAAATGACCAAAGCTTAATTTTTCCTAGTAATTTTTACTTAAATCATTTTTGCCCGTTTCAAAATCTAGTATCCTCAAATGATCTGCATGTTTTATTTTAGTACTAAATTATGATTAGCAAAAATTATATCAAGATTCAATTATACCATAGGCTTTTCAAAATCAATTTGGAAATGTAATAAGTCTCTATTTTCCCATGGAAATGAATTACTTAATTCTAAGTTTGTTAGAGAACTAGAATTAACTGGTTAATGTACATAGAAAAGTTTTTTACTAAATGCAATTTAATGTTTACTATAGCTGAAATCTATTGAAAATCTATTTAAAAATATACAAATTTATCACTGTCAATTAAATCTAATGAAAGATAAAATTAAATATCATTAGTGAAATTATTATATCTCTTTAAATTTGTAACTTTTTTTTGAAAAAAAGGTCCATTAAAAATATCATGTATTGGGAGTTCCACTTACAGTAATAGAGACTACTAAACCTGGACAAATAATCTGAAATAGACGCTAGAGGAACTTTACAAGGGAAAAAAAATAAGAGTTTGTCAAGACCAAGGAGAAGGAAATGGAGAGGGGGCCAGCATTTTGGGGTTCTTTTACACTAGAATGTTCATTCCATTCTTAAAGATGTGGCTGATAGTTGAGAACCCAAGCAGAACTTTCAAGGTACATAGCATTAGGGACACTAAGAGAAAAAATAGTGGGGTTCAAGTCTGATCATTAAGGGGACCCTCAGTGGCTTGCAACTGGGGGAAATTTTGGCAGTCTGTAGACATTTTTAGTTGTCACAACTGGGAGTAGGCATGCTACTGGCACCTAGGGGTTAGAGGTCACGGATGCTGCTGAACATTTGATAAAAACCAGGATTGCCCACCTACAAAAGAATTGTCTGGCCCAAAATAGTGTCAAGGTTGAGAAATCCTGTCCCAGGCTCTGAAGGTTTGGATGAACTAGATACAGACAGGTCCTTGCAAGAACAGAAGTCTAGTTTTGAATTATCTCAGTTCCTGACTGGAATAAAGTAGTATCACACTGCTGGTGGTCTTAGCTTATCCACTTATCAGAAGCAGAAATAAAACCTCTCTAGAACAAGGCTCAGCAAACTACAGCCTTTAAACCAAATGCAGCCCACTGCTTGTTTTTTAAATAAAGATTCATTGGAATACAGCCAGGCTCGGTCATTCATTTATGTATTGTCTATGGCTGCTTTTACACCACAACGGCAAAGTTGAGGAGTTGCAACAAAGATCACATGGACTTCAAAGTCAATAATATTTACTGTGTGGCCTTTAAAGAAAAAGTTTGCCAGCCCCACAGCTGGACTCAGGATGCAGATTCTTAAACTATCTCTACAGTTTTTCATATACTGTATGCAGCACTCAAACAAAAATAACCAGGTATACAGAAAACAACACAATCTATCAGTAAAACAAAAGAACCAATCAACAGATGTTAGAATGACCAACATGTTAGATGTTAGATATAAATTTTAAAATAACTGGTCTATATCAGACACAATTCAGTCAGGAAAACAGATCCAACACTAAGAATTTTGTCAAAGAGTATGAAAAGCAAAGATTTATTTAACTGGATGTTGGGGAAAGAGGAAGTAAAAAAGGGCCTCTGAAATCCTGCAGTAATGGTGCCTTGAGAAGAGTCGACTTTTTAACATAAACAATGGAAGCTAGAGGACAATGGAATGACATCTTCAAAGTAATGAAAGCAAGTAGCTGCCAACTCAGAATGCTATCATTAGTGGAAATATCAGTGGAAAAGTGAGGTTAGAATGAAGACATTTTTCAGACAAATACAAATTGAAAGGATTCAGCAGCAGCTGACACACATGGAGGTGAACAATAAAGGGTATCTTCAGGCAGAAAAACAATAATCTTGGATGTCAGCTTGGATATGCAAGAAGGGATAAAGAACAATGGAAAGGGTCATAATATCTTAAGGGATAATGAATGTATAAAGCAAGAATAATAGTAATTTGTTGAGAAGTTAATAAAAGAAAGAAAATAAAAATTCATGAAAATAATAGTGTAAAATATAGGGAGATAGCAAATGGTCTAAGTGTTCAAAGGTGCTTGCATTGACAGGGAATTGGTAAAACTACTAAATTACATTAGAATTTGAGACATTATGGATATAAGTTATAATTTTTAGGGTAACTGCTTAAAAAGTACTAAGTAGTAGCATAATTACCTATAATTACCAAACAGAGTGGGAAAATAGAATAATTCTTAAAATCTAAATAAAAAAAATTAATCCAGAAAGGTCAGAAAGGAGAGGAAAAACAACATATATCAGGTCAGAGAAATAGAAATAAAAATAATAATGTAAATTTAAACTCAAGTGCATCACTAATTATATTAATTATGAAAGAGCTAAATACCTTGAAAGGTATTCAGTTTTCAGACAGGATAGAAACAAAACCTTACTGTACCCAGCTTACAAGAGACATATTTTAGCTATGGGGTACAAAAATGGATGAAAGTTGAAGAAAATACACAAACTAGATTATTATTAGATAAAGTAGAATTAAGGACAAAAAGTATTACTGGATATAAAGTTATTTAATTTTGATTAAAAATTTAATTCACCAGGAAGTTAAAACAATTCTAATTTATTTGAAAGAACCTATTACAATAATTTTTAAATATATTAAGCAAAAATTAACTAAACAAAAATAATCTATGATCATAGTGAAATAATTTTAATGTGTTTCTCTTAGTAACAAATAGAACAAAAAAATTTGGTCAGGATATACATGATTTGAAAAACATGATTAATGAACTTAACTGACATATTAACTTATGAGTTAATTTTACTAAATAACTGCAGAGCATGAATTCTTTTCAAGAGCACACAGAACATTTGGTAAAACAGAGCACATGTTGGGCCATAAAGTATGTCTCAATAATTTCAAATTATTGAAATTACACAAAGAATATTCTGTATTCTTTTATTAAGCTAGGAATCAGTAGAAATTTCAATAAAATTAAGCTAGAAATCAATAGAAAAAAGATAACTTGGTAATACTATATACTGGAAAATTAGGCTATATACTTCTAAATAACAAATGGATTGAAAAGGAAGATGCAGTGGAAGTTAGAAATAGTTGTATTGTATGAAAATAGAAATACATTTCAGAACCTCTGGAGTGCAGCTAAAACCATGCTTTAGAGGGACGTGGATAGCCTTCAGTTTGTATCTTAGAAAAAAAGAAAGACTGAATAACAAAGATCTAGATTAGAAAATTAAGCTTCAAAAGTTTATAGAAATAAGAAACTACTAAATTCACAAATGTCAACTTAAAAAAAAAACTTACATGGAAAAATAAGGTAACTGGAAATTTTGTTCTTTGGAAAGGCTAATAAAATTGATGAAATCCTGAAATGCTGATCATAAAAAAAAAGAAGAAAGGCACTAATAATTTCAGGAATGAAAAGGGACATCATTACAGATGGAATAGATATTAAAAGGACAAGAAGATACTATAAACCAATAAATTCTTTAAAACATGACACAAGAACTTGACCATGCAGCAATAGCATAAAAACCCATTTTGTGAGAACAAAACTAACAAAAGATGTGAAAAATATCCACATAGAAAACTAAAATGAAA
This sequence comes from Balaenoptera ricei, assembly GCF_028023285.1. Taxonomy (NCBI): domain Eukaryota; kingdom Metazoa; phylum Chordata; class Mammalia; order Artiodactyla; family Balaenopteridae; genus Balaenoptera; species Balaenoptera ricei. The sequence continues at coordinate 41,005,801 of NC_082645.1, read as the reverse complement.
AATTAAGAGAAATTAATGAAAACATAAATAAAGGTAGGGATATACCATGATAATACCATAAAGGTCATTGTACACAAATTGATTTTTTTTGATTCAGTTCAATCCAAACAAACTCTGAACAAAATTTGGAATTTGACAACCTGATTCTAAAATGTATATAGAAATGTAAGGAGATGAAAAAGAAAGCAAAATGAAGAGAAAAAACTTATCTTACAAGATGTTCTAGAAGATATTAGATATAGAAATTATGTTAAGAGTAGAAAAATGTTGAGTGGTATAAAGACACAAAAAGACCACTTAAACAGATGGGAGTTCAGAAACAGACTTGTGAGTATATGGATATTTCATTTCTGATAAAGGTGACATGACCCAACAGTGAGGAAATTAAGGTCTTGTCAATTAACAGTGCTCAGTCAATTGGTCATCCAATTAGAAAAATGAAAATTGACCTATACTCACATCTTCTTAATATAAAAGGTAAAACAAAAAGCATTTAGAAGATACAAACAGAAAAATATCTCATGTCCTTGAAGTAGATGAAGATTTCCTAGACAGTACATACAAGTAGAAACCATAAAGAAAATATTGATAAAATGGAATACATTAAGATCAAGACCTTCTCTTCATCAAAAGACACCATTAAGAGTAAAAATGGAAGTCACAGAGTGGGAGGATATATTTGCAAAGACAGTAACACAGACAAAAGGACTTGTGACCCACACACACCCAACACACACACTCCTACAAATCAATAGGAAAAACATAGCTAACCCAGTAGACAAATGAGCAAGAAAACTGAACAAAAATTTTACAAAATACATAGTCAAATAGCCCACAAACATTTGCTCAGCCTAAGTCCTCTGGGAAGTCCAAACACCAAGACACCATACACATTCCCCAGAATGATGAAAATGTAAAAGACTGTAAATAAAAATTATTTGAAATAAAGAGCAATGGGTGGTCTCATCCATTGCTAACTGCAAAGTAGTACCATCACTTGGAAAATATTTTAGCATTTTCTATGAAGGTTGACCCAGCTATTTCATTCCTAGGTATGTAGCCAAAAGAAATTCATGCACACTTACATGCAAGCACATGTACAAGAATATTCATGGCAGCATCATTTGAAAGTTCCCCAAAAGGAGACAATAGAAATACCCCCATCAACATCAGAATAAATATATTTTATTCTATACCCTCAATGGAACACTACAAAGCAATGGAAATGAACAAAGAACAGTTTAGGGCAATAACTAATACCAATCAAAAGAAGCCAGATACATACAAATACAAGTATATATCATGTGATTCAATTTCTATGACCTTCAAAAACAGACAAAACTAATTTGTGGTGTTAGAAGTGAGAATAGTGACTATTCTTAGAAGGAGAGAGGAGGATGCTTTGGAATGGCCCTGTGAGTTTCTTCTGGGATGCTGGATGCTATGTTTTGACATTGGCTGTGGTTACATGGGCATGTTTACTTTGTAATAGACTATTTAGCAATGCCCTTATGATTTCTCTTTCCTGTATGTATGTTATGCTTTAATAAACATAATTTTTAAATTAAATGAAAAAGTTTTAAATTAACAAAAATAACCACAAACAAATGTTAAAATCCCTATTCTAAATAACTCATATCAAAGAGAAATATAATACAGATATTACAAATTATGGGCTGATCAATGAAGTTAAGAACACTTATCAAAATCTAAGGCGACAGCTAAAACCTTATTTAGAGGAATTGTATTATTCATCTTGGGCTGCCATAACAGAATACCATAGACTGGGTGGCGTTAAACAACAGACATTTATTTCCCTCGGTTCTAGAGCCTGGGAAGTCCAAGATCAAAGTTATGGTTTCTGGTGAGAGCTCTTTTCCTGGTTTATGGATGGCAACATTAGCACTGTGTCCTCATATGGCGAAGAGAGAGCTCTGGTGTTTTGTCCTCATCTTAGGGTTCTGGACCTATCAGGTTAGCGTCTTACCCTTATGACTTCATTTAACCTTTGTTATCTCCTTTCAGGCACTATCTCTAAATACAATCACATTTGGGCTTCAATATAAGAATTCTGGGAAGACGTGAGCATTCAGTTTATATCAGGAACATTCATAGCTTTATATTCTATTTTAATTAAAGAAAAAATATGTAAAAGTATTCTAAGTTGTTTAACTTAGTAAACTTAATAAACTAATAGACAACCACAAAATAAACCAAAAGAAAGAAGGTGGAGAGAATCGATAGACTGTATAGCCTGATACAGATAGACTGTAGTCAATGAATTTGAATACAAAATAATCCTCCAAACTAAAGTGAATTAAGAACTGGAGTGAATAAATAAATAAATAAATAAATAAATAAATAAATAAATAAATCTTAATAAGATCTTTCAAATAGCAATATTTTCAGAAACCACCAAGCACTAACTCCATCTTGGGATTGAGTCCAAAAGGGTGGGTTACTTGTAAACTGGTTACTAATGAACTTACCATGAAATTTCTACTTTGGAATAATTACTATATTAGGTTGGCCACATGGTGATATGATTGATTCCTGGACATCAGCCATTCAGACAACTAAAAAATTTTTTAAAAACCCAAATGATCGCAATCCTGGTTGTTTCAAAGAAGTCACTTAAGCTATGTCATAGCTCTTGCCAACTTAACCAAGGGATTTGTGAAAGACAGAGAAGACTCATTGGGTATAGTGTTACAGAGTATAAATCAGCCAAGTCACATAAAATTAAATAAAAATAAGAGGCAATGTGCAATTGTTTTCTTGGGCCAGAACCTGAATCCTTTCCTCTGCTGGAGCATGGGTTTGTGTGTTTGGTGATGTCTTATCTGTGGATGTTAAACAATGACTTCATTTAGGAGAGTGAGGTGATGGTTCCTTTCATCTCCTGGAACACACTGGTCATCCTTCCACTTGAGGCTAAAATTCTGCTTGGAATGGAAAGCCAACCACATGTATCTTTTTATTCTGCCTCTTTTATGTATATGAGAGTGTTATGCTGTCAATCTCATTGCTTTGCCTAATCCCAGTGCTTTCAGCCATGAATTTCTGTTAAATGGCCATTTAACATGGGCATTTTACCAAAAGACTGAAACTTTTGGGCTCTGGGTCAACCGACTGAAAATTTGATTTTGATTCCAGTTACATTGCCTAAACAGATTTCTGTGAAACTGGCAATTAATCATCTGTTAGAAAAATGAATCTTACTTGACCAAAAAAAAAAATTACCACTTTTTCATATGCCCTCATGCACATACACACATATACATGTGACCAAAAAAAGAAACAAACTACACATATGATAGTTTCAGCCTCATTACATTATAAAAAGCATTCAAGGGATTGAGATTGATAAGTTAATGTGATTAAGATATTATGTCAAAAATTAAGGGGCCAATTATAAAAGGCTCTGAGATTTTCCTCTTATAACCAAGCAGAAGACATGGCCAAGAATTTAGCTTCACTTGTTATACCTTACAATACACATCAACATTTTCTTAACTACATATTTACAGTTTTAGAGTTACTCATGCCATCAAAAGTAAAATACTTTCAGTATTCTGTATTAATAAGTTCTAATATATTAGTAATTAACTTCAGGTTGAGCATAAATTGTTATTCAAATTATTTATTCAGAAAACGCTTATAAAGCAAAAGACCTTTTAGAGGTCTTAGCGTTCTCTAACCCAGCAGATCACTCCAGGGTCTGTTTCTTCTACATTCTGTTTTTTCCTCTATCCCTATGGAATAAATTTAAATTGAGTTCATATTTTATAACAAGACTTAGAATCAATGTCTGTATACTGAGATGCAGATGGAAAAGATCATTGGGTCAAATGTCATAATCTCATTATTTATTGTCCTGATTCTAGTAATTTTTAAATGTGTAAATACACTTGACTGTGTCTTTATAATTATGGTAGAATTAGACACAGAAGAGAAACTTAGTTGTGTCCTTTCTCTACTCCTTATGAAACAGCCCCATTGAGAAGGGCATTTCCAATTTTCTACCAGTTGAGAGAAGGTTCCTATTTGAGGCATAAGGTAAATGGAGTCTATTGAATGAGGAGTTCATATTAAATTCTGTTGCCATCACTAGTCACACTCTTTCAGGATTTGAGTTTGCAGTGTATAAAGTTTCTGGTTCATGTACCATGGTCAGCGAAAAGAACATTGCTATGAAAGCAATCACATTGAGGATTAAGGCTTTTTCTAAGTAAATGGAATTGAGTTCATTTACTTAGGACTAAAATGTAGTCCTTGTTAAATGTTCTATAGACTGAGCTCAATTCTCCTCTTTGGCTCAGGCCTGTTATCTCTGAGAATGCAGAGAGGAGAGAATTCTTCACCCAGGTCTCTCTTATACTTAGCCTCTGTAATACGTCATACTATATTTTAGGGGGCAGGTGCAAGGTAAATGTCGCTGATATTGCTTCCCTTCTATTTCTGAAGGTCAGATAGGGGCCTGGCAAGCTGCTTTAGTTTCTGCTTCCACAGTGAAATGGAAGCCTGATACAGAGGTGAGAAAGCAAATATTAGATGTTTTAAGCCACTTTCATGATGTTGCACTCCGCTTACATAGGGCATCCATATAGCAACCTCTTATCCAGGAGGTTAGCATGCAGTAAAGGATGCTCTTGTCTTTATATTACTAATTATACCACCTGTGCCTCTAGAAGCACTTGTTCTCACTCCTTCAGGGTCTCTAGATGTTGCTGAGATCTTGTAGGTAAGATTAGGCATGGAGGTAAGCCTCCAGGACTGATCTAACATACAATAAGACAGAACGTGTGGCTGGGAAAATCCACTATCTGAAATAATATCAATAATAATAATAGGATGATAATGAAGCAGAGCTAAATGAGCCCCAACTGGATTGATATTTGCAGAACTGGTGGGCGATTGGCACTCTTTTATGTCTATAACTGTTGGCTGATATGCACAGGGGCTTTACATTTTGTGGCGTAAGGAAGAGTTTTGAGTACAAGAAAGCCTAGGAAACAGAAGAGAGGGGAGCAACGGTGGGAGATTGGTTAGGATAACATCTATGTCCCTGTTAGCCTACGGACTGGATATGGACTTGTATAGAAAGAGGGTTTAGGGCCACAGACGGGAGAAGTGATGTTCATAAAAGGCTCTGCCAGACTTTGTACTGTCATGAAGCAGTACAGCTCAAGGCTTGGAGAGAAAATCCAAAACAGTGTTATGAGGGCCATTTGAGGTGGACATTTATTATTTGTTCCTGTCCAGCCTCACTTCAACCCTCTGGTAAAGGCATCTTAAAGAACTTCCCTTCCTCCAGTCATAATCTGTGGAATTTAGGTGGAGTTGACTCCAATCCCCAGATGCAGGAGAGGGCATATGATTCAAACCCGTGTCTCTTCTTGGTCATATTGATTCATTCACAAGCCAACCAAACAGGGTCGATGGGATTTAATAAGTCTTTTGTTGGGACAAGAGGTAAAGAGAAGATTTTTTGGGGGGCATGCGTCTTAGATGATTTAATCCTGAAAACTATGGGGCCCACCATATGGAAAATGCCTATCTGAGAGCGAAGTCTACAGAGAGGGAAGCAGGGATAAGGAAGCAAATAGACAAAGTCCTGCTGGCACTCTTATTCTTTGTGCACTTTGTCTCTGAAGCCAAACACACTGATGACTTCTGTTACATTGGCTAATACATTCTTTTTCATATGAGCAAGTTTGCGTCAGGTTTCTTTAGTTATGACGGGGTTCAGGACATTCTATCCTAAAGTATGGACATTTGGCATATAAAATATCTTAAACTGAAGAAATTTTTGAAAAACAGCAAAAGTGGGAAAGTCACTCTGACCTCCTCCCCGCGCTTCCCTTCCCCCACTGCTTGCCTTTTCTAGTTACTTCTTCACCATTTACTACCCTCAGCCCAAATCCCTTTATCTTCTCAATTCTTCACAAATTTATTGTTCCTTTGTCCAAAAGTATAAAAGTTTCTTGCTCTGGTCACCTCTTCAGATCTTTATTCTCTTGGGAAGGCTCCCAGGTACAAGTAAAAATTCAGTAAAATTTGTATGCTTTTCTCCTGTTAATCAGTCTTTGTCATTTTAATTTTCAGACCTAGGCAGGGACCCTAAGAAGGTTGAGGAAAACTTCTTCCTTCTCTACAGTTGCAACCTCAAAAGTCCTGACTACTACCCTATTCTTCCCGTCTACCACTCCATGCCATATTGCACTTTTGGCACCCAGAGGGCTTAGTAAAGTACCAGTGGAGGCTGGTCTTGATGGAGTAATGTCATGTTCCCTTGGAAATCACTGGCAGCAAGAGCAGTGGTGAGAGATATTGATGAGATGGAAGAACATGTGTGGGCTTGTTTCTTAGCTCAGGTTCAATGCCATCGTCCTGGGGATTTCCAGCAATAACTGTGGGAGATATTAAGAGAGGTCAGGGTGAATGTGTCCAGCAAGTGTAACTCAAGACATTAATTCATATGAATGGGAACTCAATTGTCCCACAGGCTCTAAGCCCTGGGGCAGGTAGTTACAATATAATGACACCATTACTGAGAACCTTCTATGTATCAGGTGTTTACATGCTACCCCCAATCCTTCCAAACCCTCTTCCAGTATTTTTTCTCAGTGAGGTTAAGTGAGTTGTCCAAGATCACATAACTGGTAAATAATGGAGACCAGGTTCAATCCAAGGTTTACTTTTTTTTCAGTGTCCAATCCTTTCCACTCTGCTACATTGTCTCCCTACTGCCCTGCAGAAATCTGGTCCTAAAATCCCATCAGTGAATGAAAATTTTTTTCTACCGACTGAGAGGCAGAATTTGGTATGGCATTTATTAACAAGTCCAGAGGAAGCACTTAATAAACATTTTTTTATGATGAAGAAAAAATCAACACTTAGGACATCAGGGAAGCAAGAGACAAGTTTAATCCCTTGAATTTTGCCAAGAAAGTTCCGTAGAAAGCACAAATTATAGATATTTGAAAACCAACATAGAACTTTCAAAACTGGGGTATGTTTCCTTGCACTGGGTAAAAATTGCCCTGCTGTTTTTACTGAGATTTCAAACCTCTCTCTCCTCTCTCCACCTCTCTCCATTCTTCCTTCTCTCTCTTTCTCTCTCAGAATATATACATATATATATATATATATATATATATATATATATATATATATATATATATATATGAACTTATAATAAATAGATGTGGATTGTGCATTCCTCCCTTGTGTCCATTCTATTCTCTCCTACGGAGAGAAAATAGCTCACCTCAGGATTTAAAGCCATCTCTTCTTCACAGAAGCCAGGAGCCTATCTGATGTTTGATGATTCATATATCGCCCTGCATGACAGTGACAGCTAAATTCATTGCAGATGTTATTATGGAGTAAAAAGCAGTACTAATGGGCTTTAGCGCTATTTATTCAGGTAGCCCTGCCTCTCTTGAAGTTATACTCAAGAGTTCTAAATAAAATGAACCAAGGAGGTCATGACCTTGAATGAAATGAATACACATAGCTTACCTCAAGGAAGTTTTACCTCTCAACTAGGACTTTTGAAAATTACGTAAGAACATCAGAAATAAAAAATCTAGTCTATGATGCTTTAAAATTTTTCTGATGTATAATTAGAACAAAAGTCCTGGGCTGATATAGGAAGAACCTCAACATTGACATTACTTCTACTGTCACTCATACACCAGCTTAAAAAGAATCAAATTCATGTGCAAAGAAATAAAGGGCAGGGCTGGTGGAGTGAGTAGGGTCTCCATGCATGTGCACAGGTCCCTTCCAAGGCTGTTTGAGGATCTTTGGCAATGTGTTCACATAGTCCTCCCTGTGTTTGATTATATTTGCAAGCTAAGATACTCTTATTCTTAAAGAGGGTCTCCAAACTATGGAAGCTTCAGGTCCCACAAATCCTGGATCTGTCCCTCTGAGAAAGTTACTGGAGTGGCACTGATGCGGCATGTCCGCGCTCTAAGGACAGAGGCACCGCCCTGGCAGAGTGAGCGAGTCTCCTACAATCAGCTCAGTGACCTCTTGGCCTCAGTTTCTTCACCTCTAAAATGGGATGTTAGGGCAGATAATCTGATTTGCGGTGAGCTCTTTCATATCTTTTGTGAGCTAAGAATAGTGTGAGTAAAGAGAGGGAGAAAGAGAAGTAGATCTTTAAAATGACTTTCTGGAACGAAATTGAGTTATTTGTAATGAGTTGGATAGACCTAGAGTCTGTCATACAGAGTGAAGTAAGTCAGAAAGAGAAAAACAAATACCGTATGCTAATGCACATATATGGAATCTTAAAAAACAGTACTGATGAACCTAGTGGCAGGGCAGGAATAAAGACGCAGACGTAGAGAAAGGACTTGAGGACCCGGGGTAGGGGGGGGGAGGGGGGAAGGGGAAGCTGGGATGAAGTGAGAGAGTAGCGTTGACATATATACACTACCAAATGTAAAACGGATGGCTAGTGGGAAGCTGCTGCATAGCACAGGGAGATCAGCTCGATGCTTTATGACGACCTAGAGGGGTGGGATAGGGAGGGTGGGAGAGAGGCTCAAGAGGGAGGGGATATGGGGATATATGTATATGTGTAGCTGATTCATTTTGTTGTACAGCAGAAACTAACACAACATTGTAAAGCAATTATACTCCAATAAAGATACTAAGAAAATAAAAAATAAACATAAAAAATAAAGAGGCTTTCTATCTTCACTCCCTTTCTACCTCAATCCACAAGGTTAACATCAACAGTTAGGGTGATAACATACATTTTATAATATTTTTTTATAGTACATTGTATAAATAGTACCAATTGCTAGAACTAAATAATAATTATTTTGATACACAATTCTGTAAAACCCTTAAGAGAATAATATATGCACATTTTTTCTACTTTATACAAAAACTGTTTAATATGACAGATGCCACAGGAGTAGAGTGGACTTGAAAATGTCAGCTTTGTTAATGACAAACTTTGAAACAATTCCATTGACAGTAGGGTGATGTGAGTCAACTCAGAAAGGACAGAAAGTGGATCTTCTGGATCCACTTTAAAGTATTTCAGTTATCTAAACACCAGTAGCACCATGTTTTCTGAGATGCTCTGAATAGTTATGTCATAAAGAGAGCTGGATCAAATGTATGTAAAAAAGAGAAACCATTAGCAAGTTCACCACATAGGGTCAAAGATAAAATTGCATGTCCACAGAATTAGTTTTTACAAGAAGTTTCACAAGTAATTTTAACTAAACCTCTGAGGAAAAGAGCTCTCATGCTGTTAAATATTTTAGTGCATAGAAAGTATAGGAGAATACACAGAATATTTTTATGAATCTAATGAAACTTGTTACAAAAAACTAAAATAGCACAATAAAACAGATCCATATACCAATCTCACTTATGAATATCTAGGCCAAAAATTCTAAATAAAATGTCAGAAAATAGAATACACTTGAAAAGGATGATATATAAGAAAAGATTCATAACAGGAATTCAAGAATAATGTTATATTAGTAAATCTAGTAAAATAGTTTATCATATTACTATATCAACAGAGAAAGATATCATGTACATAGATTCTAAAAAAACTTTAATAAAATTTAACTTTCATTATTGAGTTAAAAAAAAAAAAAGCCTTAATAAAATACGAATATAATGGCTTCTATGGTCACTTCCTTAGAAGTTTACAAACCAAAACCCAATGTCAGGCTGAATGGCAAAATCCTAGGCAAAGCCCAATGGAGGTAACTGTGTTCACTATTCCTATTTTTATTAAAACTTTTCTGGGGGGAATTCCCTGGTGATCCAGTAGTGAGGACTCTGCACTTCCACTGCAGGGGGCATGGGTTCGATCCCTGGTGGGGGAACTAAGATCCCGCAAGCCTCGGCCTGGCCAAAAAAAAAAAAAAACTTGTTCTGGAAATATCAGTCAATACAATTCAAAAAGAGAAAAAAAAATAGTAGTATAAACAAATTAGAAAAGAGGAGAGAAAATTATCATTATCTATACCTGATATGATAGAATACTTAGAAAGCAAAGAGAAGCAACTAAAAACTATGACATGCAATAAAACATTAAATGCATTGATTATTACAAATTTAATAAAGCTTTAGACATAATTTTTATGCATAATAAAAATAATCAGTATAAAAATTTAATGGTGAGAAATTATTTTGTTTACAGTAGCACCAAAACTTAATAAATACATATAGGAATAAATTTAACAAATAGACATGATCTAACGAAAAGACAGTAACAGCAGCTGTGAAACTTAAGAAAATTTGAGTAAATAGAACAACACTGTCTGGCTAGCTTATCTTTTTTATGTTATTATAAATACATTAGTTATTTCTAAAATAATACATATGTTTAACAGGTTCCTTATTATTTTACCAGATTTTTATTTTGCATTCTAGAAAAGATGAGTCTCAAGTTTATATACTGCAAAATAAGCTTGTACTCATTACTAGAAAAATCTGGCAAAAACATTTTTTTAATTAAAAATTTTTTATATTAAAAAATATTTTTGAATAATGAAGGGGAATAGATCTACCAAAATTAAAACATATTATAAAGTTAGAGCCATTAAAATAGTCTGCATTGATTAATGAATAGACTAAGAAATTAATAAAACAAAATGGCGACCACAAAACATGTCAGAATTTAATATAATCTAGGAAACATTTCCAATATGTGAAGGAAAAAAGGGGTTATTCAATAAACAGTTCACCGTATGGGGGAAAAAATTGTATTCTCTCTTCATTTCTTGTTCCAAAATCAAGCCACAGGGATCAAAGGGTTGAGCATAATTAAATGATTCACAAAAATAATAGAAAAAAATATAGAATATTTTTTTAAATATGTAATTTTAGAGTAGGATAAAACTTTCTCAAAGCTGTCACAAACCAGAAGCAATAATAGTATAGATTGGGAAAATTAAAAATATTTTAAAGATTAGTTTTCTTAATCTTTATTAAAAATTCATCAAATAACTTTAAAAGACTAACAACTGTGCTCTACTTTTTTTTTCTTTTTTTTTTGGCTGTATTGGGTCTTTTTTGCTGTTCATGGACTTCCTCTCTAGTTGTGGCGAGCAGGGGCTACTCTTCGTTGCGGTGTGCGGGCTTCTCATTGTGGTGGCTTCTCTTGATGTAGAGCACGGGCTCTAGGCACGCAGGCTTCAGCAGTTGCAGCACGTGGACTCAGTAGTTGTGGCACACGGGCTTAGTTGCTCCGTGGCATGTGGGCTCTTCCCAGGCCGGGGATTGAACCCGTGACCCCCTGCATTGGCAGGCAGGTCCTTAACTACTGTGCCACCAGGGAAGTCCCTGTGCTCTACTTCTGTGAGAGGGGACCATCTACATAAATTATATGGAATCCTTCTGAATGGGAGATTTGTCTTTTCATTTTTTTGTCATTTATTTATAGCAGTGTTGACTCATGGACAATTATTCGATACTTTGGGTTATAATCCAAAACTATTTTTTTGTTCAATTTATTTCAGTTTTGGCCACTTGCTTAAATAGATATTTTGCTGCCCAAATTGCTCTTAAGTAGATGAAAAGAGGGGTAACCACATTCATAATTAAGAAAATACAAGATAAAATGACAAATGAGATTTAATTTTTCACCTGTCACATTGGCAAAGATTAAAGTATTAGATACCATTTGAGTTGATATCACAGTTGGGACATAGAAACCTGCATTGTTGCTTGAAGTGAAATTTTAATGATCCCGTTGAAAGACAATTGGTTACTATTTATTAAATTAAAAATTTATACATCCTTTGTCCCAGAAATTTTACTTTTAGAAATTTATCCCATAGACACACTTGCACATATTTTTAAGCATGTACAAGTGTTACCCTGGCTGGCTCACCACGCCAAAATCTGTTACCGAACCCAGGTCTGGCGGCTCACCGCTCGAAAGCCAGTTTTCGAGAGGCAAGTGTTGGTAGCAAAGGAAAGTTTGCTTTATTTCAGAGGCCGGCAACCGTGGTGGGGGGAGCGGGGGAGGGGCAGGGCACACGCCTGTCCAAAGGCCCACTTCCACCCTGACAATCAGGGGGCAAGAGCTTTATAGACAGAGGGAGGGGGCTACGTGCAGAAACAGCACAGTCAGCTCTGACAGTCATCTTGAAATTGGTCATTGGTGGTCTGACCAGCATCATCTCGATTGTTTTAGGTACAGTTAATCTTCAGTTCCAGGGTCGGTTTGTTTCCATTTCTTTGAGGCCAATTCTTGGAATTGTGGCAGCTTATGTCATGGCTACAGTCTGGTCATCATGTAGTTCACTTCTTCCACCTGGTGGGTTTATCAGTATCTATAAGACAGCTCACAGGATAGGACTCAGAAGATTACCTATAGCCCTTAAGGAGGAACTAAATGTCCTTGGCTATGCTTAATGACTAAACTATTATTTGGTCTCCTTTGACTGTTTTCCTTTGTTTCTGCATTTTCTCACTTCTCTGATTAAACTTATTCTTTGGCTAAATTTTTTCCACAGACTAAAGGCAGGCTGAGGACATGGTGTGGAGGGCAAGGACCATAGGGTCTTGCTCCGTTTCACAAGCATATTTGTTGCAACATTTTAACTAAAAACAAACTAACTAAAAAGCCAAACAAGAGCCAACCAAACAAAAATGGAAAACAATCTTTCAATTTAAAAATATAAAGTACATAACTTATAGATTATCCATGTAATGGAATATAATGTGTGATTAAATAAATGAGGTGGATTTATATATATTGACATTAAGTAATTACCAAGGAGAAAAATAAGGTGCAGAACAATGGGTACAGCTTAAATGTAGTAAAAAAGAAAAAAGGATTTTATATACTGTATGTACATACACACACACACACACACACACACACACACACTTATGCATGCAGAAGAAACTGATTGCCTCAAGGCAAGTTACTTGAGAAACTAAAACAGAAGTTCAGGGTTGGGCAGTATAATTTTTGCTGAATTTCATCCTGTTATGTTTGAAAGTTTTGAAATGTTCATGAATTACTTGTTCAATTAAAAAGTCAAGTAACAGATGAATTATCCTTAGTTATTTAGAGCTGTTTTTACTGATCAGCAAGTAATAAGTGAGAGAATTTCTCAAGTTGCCTGCAGACAGCATGAGTTTTGCATTTTTAGCTGCATATGCAGGCTCACTTATTTAGTGTGACTTGGTCAGGTCAGAGTCACAGAAGACTACATAAGTGAGCAAATTATTATTCTTCAAAACAAATGCTAAATATAGATACATGAATTCATATCGTCTGAGAAGGATAATTGCTTGATATTCAAACCCCTAGTTATTTCCTTTACAGTGGCAACCGAACTGGATTGAATTGTGTCCCCCGCAAAAGATATGTTGAATTTCTAACTCTTAGGACCTGTGAATGTGACCTAATTTGGAGATAGGGTCTTTGCAGATGTAATCAAGTTAAGATGAGGTCATTAGAGTAGGTCCTAATGCAATGACTGGTGCCCTTATTAGGAAAGGGAAATTTGGACACCGATACACACAAAAGGAAGATGGCCACGTGAGTATGAAGACAGAACGTGGAGTTATGCTGCCACAAACCAGGGCATGCCGAGGATTGCTGGCAACTACCAGAAGCTGGAAGAGGCAGAGGGGATTCTTCCCTGGAGCCTCCAGAGGGAGCAAAGCCCTGCTGACACCTTGATTTCGGACTTCTAACTTCTAGAACTGTGAGAGAATATATTTCAGTTGATGTAAGCCATCTAGTTTGAACTAATTTGTTATGACAGCCTTTGGAAACTAATACAGCAACCTTTACATTTCTCTCTTTTTTTCCCCCTCTTCTAATATACGTATATAAACTGAAACAGTCATACATATTTCTTCTCAATAATTCCTCCTCTGTTTTCACCCTGATGTGCTCTTGGGTATAATGTTATAAAATGAATCACTCCTGAGCAGATCTTATGTCTTTATAAAAATAGTATTCTAATCGGGATTGTGTTCCTGATCAAGTATCTAATGAAAACAAACAAAAAATTGCCTATATGTGATAAAAACATTTATAAAACAATGGTAAACGTTTTTTTTTATCCTGTTGAAAAATAAAAGTTATTTCAAATATCATAAAAAGGACAGAAATGAAATAAAAACATTAATATACAAAGGATTTTTACAAATCATCAGGTATGTATCTGGCTTATAAAATTACAACAATATTCATAACTTTGACCTATATTAATGTGATAAATTTTTTAAGGAATAACTAACTTTTTTTCTTTTCTTATAATTGAAAGCACTTTTTGAGGATAATCTGGATGATTTCAGATCTCACAATAATCCCATTTGGGGAAGTTGAAACTAGTGCTTTTTCTTAGATAAATTTTCTAGTCATATGTAAATATGAAAATCATTTCATTGACCTTAGTTAGACAGAGATGAAATAATTTTCCAGTGAGGGTATTCCATTAGGAAAAAAGTGACAGGTAGCTCAAATCTCAGTGCTACTATTGACTAGAGCTGTCTGACTTTGGGCAAGTTACTGATAACCTTTTAATCATCATTTTCCTCATCTGTAACTCACTGCTAATAGCTACTCATTTTGTGCACATTAACTAACCTCATGCCTCTATTATATTAAGCACAGAGCTTTGCACATAAGTTGGTCTAACTGAAGCTACTGTTGTGTTGGTCTGTGTGAGATGGGGTCAGATAAGTCCTTCCCATAATGAAAAAGGAGAACTGTCCCCTCGATCTTCACTTGTAATAAACAGTATAAGCAGTCTCAGAGATGAAAGTAATATGTTAGGCAGCCTTTATGTCAAACTCCTTTAAACTTTAATGAATAAGGCAACTATATATGTGACAAAATTTGCATGCTGCTTTCAAAATTTTAGAAGTCCAAGATATTTTGAAAAAATCATGAAATAAATGGCTATTAAAAGGTATTGGGATAATTCAAAAATATTTTCAGTTTAATTGAAAATATCCAATAAACAATACAAAAGATTTTGAAGGCCTTTGCTATATCTAGGTCACCATTCCCAGTGCATGCCCCACAGAACTGTACCTGCACAAGACGCTTATAGACATATGTTCAAAGAGGTTTCCAAGTGTGAGAAACTCCGAGGTAAACAGGTTTCTTTACTGTAGGCTTCCACTGAATCTGTAGGGAAAACAGTATATAGTGATTCAAAAATTCATTTAATTCTGTTTTTCACTATATGTCTTTCAGGAGTTGGTATTCTGTGGAACATACTTTGGGAAGCGTTGGTGTAGCTCATGCCCTAATGTCCACTTCAGTCTGTACGTGGAGACTCAACTTAAATGAAACAGCAAAATGGAAAGAATAAGAAGTGTGGAAAGCTTTCTTCAATAGGGTGAGGTGAAATCCTGAGAATGAGGTAGATCTGTTGGCTTAGAGCAGGGATGAGCAAATACAGTCTGGGGCGGGGGGATGGGGGGCAAACCTGACCTGCTGCCTGTTTTTGTAAATAAAGTTTTATTGGAACACAAACATGGCCATTTATGTATTCACTGTCTATGGCAGATTTGCACATAGACAGATCTGTGTGCAGAGTCCAGTAGTAGCCACAGAGATAGCATGGCCTGCAAAGCCGAAAATCTTTGCTACTGGCTCTTTACAGAAAAGTTTGTAGGCCCTTACTCTAGATATTTTCCCCTAATCTGGGTAAAGAAATATTGTGGATTGACAAATCCTAATTAATCTATAGCCAGGGACTGTAAAAATACTATTTTGATTCCAAATATTCATTGACCCCCAAAACCAAAGACTTGAGGTATGTTTGTCTATGGAGATAAATCAACCAGATAGGAAACTATGAAATTTCCACCCTTCAATTCATTTGCTGTTGGTGGAGGTGGTGGCAGACATGGAAAATTAAGCCTACGAGAGAAAAAAAAATGTTTCTTTTCTCTTGGGCAGGAAAAGGTTTAGTAAAATGGTGCTGATTTTAAATTTTGAAACAGATTAAGTTGAGCAAAAAGTAATGCTATAGCACTTTTTGTGTATATAACTAAATCTGTGCCAAACTAGCTACTATATTGAACCATTATTAAATTATATAAAAATATATATTACTAGATAATATATATGATATATATTATAGAGAGAGAAAGAGAGAGGGGGGCTAGAGAGAGAGAGAGAGGTGAATGATTTCTTCATCTAAGTTTAAATTAAATTGAAATATTTCTACAAAACCGTTCCTGTTGAGAAATACCAATATTATCATCTTTTTGATACCCTTGCAATAGAGAATTCATCTGTCTTCTCAAAGCTATAACTTACTGCTTCATAAAACACAAAAATTCCCTTCTATTCATATTTGAAGAGAAGCCTTTATACACATTCTATCTTTTACATTTAAATTGTTTTACTTGAACCTCACTGTCCTTTCATAGTGTAAACAGATATGCTTTACAAAACCCTCCTTTATTAACAGAGTAAAAATCATTTACATTCTTTTTTGAGAATAAGCACAAAATAATTAAGTTTTAAAGATCTTGTTTCAAGTTACTCCAAAATAGAACACAGTATATACAGATATAAATGGCAATGGGGCATGGGAACGGAGGGGACATGGCTGCAATGTTTAGATTCTTAGGACTGTTCTCTTTAATTGCATCAGCTGCTCAGAAGGCCACTCTAAATGAAACAGTCATGCTCTCTGTGCCTGGGGTAGCACGCAGAATATTATCCTGGGCAGGGGGGTAGGGTGGGCAGGGCAATGGGCTAACAAAATCTTGGAAAATTTGATCCACAAAAACAAGGAAGGTTTGGCATCTTGCATACATTAGGCCTTGTACATAGTGGGTGCACAATAATCATTGGTTGTCTCAGCAGCATTTCAAAACCAACTTTAAAAGAGATATGTTTTATTTTTCACCACGTTTCACATATTAACTGAGAGCTTGATTGGTTCATGATGGAATAGAGAGTTAGCTGCTGCAAATCAACCAGACACTGCTCATTGGAGATTTGCATTAGTGATTAAATCATTCTTTTCCTATGCAGAAGCAGATGCTAAATAACATTTCAGTGCTTCCAGTACATTCCTGAAACATAGGGAACTTGAAAGGGGTCTGGAGCAGAAGGGTCTCTGGGTCTTCTTAAAAGAAAGAAACCAAAAAAGAAAGAAAAACAGGAAGGGAGAAGGGAGGGAGGGAGGGTGAGAGAGATGAGAAAGGAAGAGAGAAGGAAGGAAAGAAATAAAGAAAGAAGAAAGAAAGAAAGAAAGAAAGAAAGAAAGGGAGGAAGGGAGGGAGGGAGGAAGGGAGGAAGGAAGGAAGGAAGGAAGGGAGAAAGAGACCAAATCCTCTATGCTTCTTGGATTTGTCAATAATTGTATGTCAAACATACTTTGAAAGATTAGACTATGGAGGCCATTTTTTATGGACCCACAAGAACACAATTCAATGAGCTATTGAGTCACTGCTCCATCCGAAGACTCTAGAAATTTCCCTCTGCCTCTCTCCCCAAATAAGAACCTCCCGCGTCAACTCCAGGCGCAGATTTCATTTCACTGCTGTTTCACACACGCAGCTCACAAATCCCACATGCATGTGTAGGGAGGAACTAAAAGGAAAGACAGGGCGAAGTATTTTACGACTCTCCTGTGGACGCAGCCTGACGAGAACGCACCCCAGCCCACGGGAAACACATGCTGGCCAGCTGCTCTGGGCTCTCGCACCCAGGGCAGGCGTTAACACACATCGCAGGAACTCTGCGTGGACGCTCAGCAGCTGTAAACATGTGGAAAGGGCACAGAAGCCGAGAAGGGTTCAGGCCCTCACCCTCCTGCACACAAAGCAAATTTGGGTAACAAGGAACCCAAAAAAACTCCCCAAAGGTGTGCTCTTCTTACCTCATCGCAGTTCCCCACCCCGGCTTGGAAAAGCCTCGTTTCCTCTAGTTTTGAGCTACAGCTTCTAAGCAACTCAGCACATCTTAAATTTTGTTTCCATACTTCCTTGGCTGGTTTAGGATTCCAGATGTGGAGAAATCAGGTGGGAGCCAGGGAGGGAGGAGGAGGAAATCTCTTTTCCGCGCAGCACAGGAATACTGTTTTGGGGGTGTGGCCGGGGCTAAAGGGGGCGCCACGCACTGCTTCGGGACATGTTTTTTCTTGCTTCTCTATCGCCTTGTCCACCCTGCACTTCCATTCTCTCCTGCGAGTTGCCGTGAGAACAGGGACCGAGGAGCTCTAGTGCAAAAGCCAATATTATTGGAAGGAGGGGAGGAGACAAGAGAAGAGCGTTGAGCTCCTTAAGCATATGAATTTTTCCACTGTGATGCATTTATTAGAGTATTTTTGAGAAAGGATCCATACCTCTTTTTATGTGAACTTATCTCTGCAGATGTAAAAAAGGATTAGTTAGAAATTGGTAGCTCAGCAGGAACAGCCTGACTACTTAGAGTAATTCTATCAATCTGTGCCGATTTCTGTACCTCCACTGCCATTTTGTCTTTGTATTTCCCCACTTCTCTGCAACTTGTTTTCGAAGCATGCTGTTTCCCTGGGCCGTGGTCTGAATATCTAATTTGAGCTGAGGCTTCAGGTCCTGCCCTGCTCTCGCCTGGTCCCTCAGGATCTAGAACCCTTAACCATTGGCCAGTGGCCAAAACCCAACTTTCACACTGAAAGAAGTTTAGGCAAGCAGGAGGGCCATCCACCTGATAGATTTTGAGTGTTTGTACCTGTACTCACAGCAGCACCTGTAATTGAGATAAGTCATATTTGGCCTGACCGGTTGTCCCTTTCCTAAGCATTCTTACAGCTGGATCAGCTCCCCTTAGCCTTTCTTCCGTTCCACTTGCTGTTCTGTCTCCAAACTCAGCCTTTTGGATGCCCAGATCTGTGCCTGCTGTTAATATTCAAAATGAAGTTCCTCACCCAAATAACTCTGTTGTACTAGTGGACCCAATTTTTTTTTTCCCTAAAAATCTTTTCTTTATGTCAGGAAAAAAAACAAAGCTCCAAGAGGTGTTTGAAAAACAAGCATTGGGATGAAAATACTATTTCATAAAGATTTCACAAAGATTTACAGACCCCCGAAGAGTTTATCCATGAAAACATGGACCCTGTAAATTGTATTTAGCAAATCAATTTTGGGAATGGCTACATCTGTTTCTGGAAAAAAGTGAGAAACAGATGTGGAAACAAGAGTGAAACTGAGACAGGAAGCTTGTCAAATGGGAAAACTGAGCAAGCTGTCTGAATCCAGAAATCAGAGCAGTAAAAGGGTTTTGAATCCAAAGGAGCTGTTGGTAAAATCATGTAGTCACCTGAGGGTTGCATCTGGTCCAAAGAGATAAGAATGTTGTCGATGGACACGATTTTAGCAGATGCTAAACAGATCTCATTAAAGTCTTTTAGGTTCATCATGAATGAGTAATAAAAGAGAAAATTTAATTTGGGGCCCTAAAGACAGATGTTTTACATAAGGAAATATGTAATATTAGCACAGCATCCAAATGCTCATCTTCCTGGTTGTCATTGCCCAAAGAAAATTTGAAGATAGCCTCTCCTCCATGGAAAGATGAGGAGTATGGTGTCATGTGTCTTCCAGGGATATTTCTGCATGATTCCAGAACTTTGTCAAAGGATTGTGGAAGGAACTTTCTGAAGCTGACGTGTAAGAAAACACACAGGAAGGAAGCAATTCTGTGCATAAATGAGCCACATGTGTCTCCACTGAGTCACATGAAATCTCAGGCGTCTACCCAAGTTCAGTTTCCCCAAGGACCCACACTGAAGCTTTTCCTGTGTTTTTCTCAGAGATTCATGGAAAACTGTCAGAATTAGTGATTATGTAAAAGTTTCTCCAGAGTCTGAAACCATGGAAGAGGCTTCCATGTTCCAGGAAAAGAGAAAAAAGAGAGCAGAAACGATGCACATCACTTTATTTCTATTTTAATTCTATTCCCACAAATGGACGTGGGCACTGTTAGAGCTATTTTCCTTTGCAGATTTCTCTAGCAAACCCTCATTTCTGCATACTGAGAAAAAGTGTGCCAGATTCACTTTTGCATAGAAATGTGTAACATGTCCTAAAATAAATAAAACATTACAGCCTTAAACAATGAAGGGGAGCAAAATGTGCTCACAGAAATGTAGCTGGCAGATTGAGCATCTGAGAACTCACTTTATGATTTAAATTTTGCCACTGGAGCAAGAAGGCACCCTGCCCTTGGGAGGTAGGAGATGTCACTCCAGGAAATCCCGGGAATGTAGACATACTTTAGGCTGATTTTTGTCCCTAGACTCAAGGACATTTCTTTCAAAGAAATTAGAGAAAAACAGTTAATGAAATGTGAAATACAAGCAATATGCAGGAACAATAAAATCAAAAGAAATTATTCTGACTTCAAAAAGTAAGATATAACAAAATATTTCTTCAAATCATAACAAAGGGAGTAATTCATTAAGAGGAAATGATAAATTTTGAAAAGAAGAATTAAAGAAGTCCTTGGATTGTTTGATAATTCCATTAGTGATGAGGAGCGAACCATATGAATAGATTTTAAAAAGCTTCAAATTTTAGATATGATGAAAAGACATCAGCAAAGGCAACATGAAAATCAATAAGCACAAAAACAAGGACATTGGTGACAAACTAGTTAATGAATATATCAATTCAAAGAGTGTTTAAGATTAATCATTTCACAAGAAAATTTGAAGTGCTGTGATATCTTTCAACTTGCCCATGAGTGAAACTGAATAGAGTTTTTCCCAAATTCAGCAACATCTGAAAAACTTACACGGCATTACCGATCTAGAGTCATGAAGCTGAAACTTTTCTAAGCTGTCGATAAAAAAAAAAGTCAACCATGTTAAAGGAAAAATTGAATTATCTATTTATTATTTTCTTTAGGAAATAAGATGGAGTTGTTCCCTGGTGCTTTCTTTTATCATGTCCACGAGTCCTGTCCATCCGGCCTCAGAAAAAGAAAGAGCATCTAGACATAGTCAGACACACGCCAGCAAAGACCAAGACAGCAGTCTGCATCAATTATGGAATAACATCTCAGCCTGCAGTCTCTGCCTTTGGGTTTGTTTTCCCAGGTACAATGACTCTGCATCTCCATGGCTAAAAAGACTGGCTAAAGTGATGCCTCCTGGAAAGAAGGAAAGATCTAACCTAGGACAAATTCTATGTCAACCACAGAATGGAAATGTTCCTTCTCCTGCTTTAAGTCTCTAACTTCACTCCACCTCAAGCAATAAGAAAAAAACCAAACCAAAACAAACAACTCCTAGCAGCTTTAAAATAGTAGTTTGTCCCTGGTTCACATTCTATTCACAACTGGTTCACAACTATTTTAATGAATATCAACATAAGTAAACATTGCAGCTTGGGCTCAGGGGTTTGTTGGCGAACCCTCTTCAGGTTTCATGTTCACTGTGCTCTTGGCTAAATTCTGCCTGGGTCTGTGTGACTCCACGGAAGGCTTATTTCTATCGTAGTCAGATGTTTTGCACTCACCCAATAACTGGCAAATATCTGAGTCAACAGGAGCAAAGCAGGACTTACAGGAGAGAGCTGTCCAAAAACAAAACCCCATTGAGTCACCTCAGCTAGGTCTGTGGCTCATTTTACAGAGCATTTGCCCTTGGGAAAAATTCATCATGTACAGAGATTTTGCAGTCCCTTGGCTTTACTTCGCTTTCTGTATTGAAGGAAGTGCAAGATGGCTAAGGTCTGTTGGGGAATGTTAGGTTCATCTTCGACATTTGTGTAAACCCTGAAATTTTATTTTACATGAACTGAAAAATAAACACTTCAAAAATTTTTCACTTTTGATTTCTAATAGGATAAGTATCGATGAATACACCTACACAAACAAAAAGTTATTTGCCTTCCTCAATAATTCATTAAAATGTAAAGGATCTTGGGAGTTCCCTGGTGGTCTAGTGGTTAGGATTCTGGGCTTTCACTGCTGTGGCCCGGGTTCAATCCCTGGTCAGGGACCTGAGATCCTGCAAGCCGCGCAGCGTGGGCCAAAAAAAGAAAAAAAAAAGTAAAGGGTCTTGAGTGCAAAATGTTTAACAGTAGCTGATCTAAGTTGTAAATCAAACAAAGTACATCCTCTAGTTAATTAAATAATCCTTGGTTGGGCCTTTTCAACAAAGCTCCAGTATGATGCTGAAAAATCATTGTGATCCTTTTGTCTTTCCCAGTTTTACATAATTATTCATACCAGTAGTAAATCCAGAATTTGAATGCAGGCAATCTGGCTTTGGAGTCCATGCTTCTTAGCCACTAAATCATTTTATTTGTAGAGAAACATGTAAATGTCAAGAATAAAAGCATCAAACTGAAATATAAATTGCTGCTTTCCTGGAAAACATAGAGCAAACATAAAGGTAAGATTAAAAACAAAAAAAAGGAAATGTTCTCACCTATGAGTCCAACCTTACCATGATCCAGTGGGTCACTTGGGACTGCTTAATTTTTTAAATCCCTGGAATTTTTCTAATCTTATTAAGCAAAGCCACGAATAGAACTCTAACTGGTGATCCAACCCCAAAGAAAGAAAGTACTTCTGTTAACAATCAAGTTTTCTTTTTGATGGTGCAATAGAGTTATCAGAAACGTTAAAAGAGAGTGGAGGGCCCTGGTAAAAAGCATTTTTCCACCCAGGGGCTTGCTTTGGTAGCAGTGAAGCATAGATGCTTAAATGGAGAGGTTGTATTCATTTGAAGGAGTGAGAAAGCTTTTGACCTATATTGTGAGGCTGTCCTGTGCTACTGCAATGGGATGGGGACAGACTGGTGTTGAGACTAATCCTTCTTGACCTCTTTAGTGTTAAGCTTACAACCTAAAACAGGAGAATCAATTGCACTTAACATGTGTTAACATCTGAACATACAGGTCACTAAATTGCTTGTCTTTTAAATGGAATTAACATATAGATAATCATTGGTCATGAAATGGTCTCCTCTTTCACAAAGACAAGGCATTTGACACTGAAACCTCTCCTCTGATTAGTGAATTCCACGCCCCCGCTTTCTCCCAGGAGGTAGTCAAAGAAGAAAAGACTTCCTGAAATCTGTACATTCTCAAGGTTTTTGAGCTTTGCTAAGCAGCAAAAAAGATCCAGGATGTTATCAACTTAGTCATCAAAATAAAAACAACAAATTAAAAGTACTGAATGGGCTGGAATAGGCATTGAAATCAAAGGAACACATTAGAAGACCAAGTAATAGAAACAAATGCATTCAAGTATTTAAAGTATGATAATAGTGGCATTTTAAATCAGTAGGAAAAGGATGTATGGTTGAATAAGGAGTGTTAGGGTTGTTAGTTAATACTTTCTTGGAAAAAAATAAGTTATATCTTTACCTCACAACAAATAACAACATAAATGGGTTGGGGGTTAAATTTATAAATAATATTTAAGTGAATATTTATATTCTTAGGATTGAGGGGCTCTCATAAGCATGAATTCTAAAATATAACCGTAAAGCAAGTGCTTGATGTAATTGACTTTATGAAAGAAAGAAAGAAAGAAAGAAAGAAAGAAAGAAAGAAAGAAAGAAAGAAACGGGAAGGAAAAGGAAGGCAGGAAGGAAAGAAAGGGAGAGAAGGGAACAAAAAAAGAAAACATAAAGAAATTTTAAACCAAACTGAGAAAAATACTGGTACATTTTGTGTCCTAGCACAATTATAACAAAGTGTTACTCTTATTAACAAAGGCTATGAAGAGATTATTCCCAAAAGAAATGAAAATGACCAGTGGATATATTTTCAACCTCATGAGCAAAGAAATGCAAATTAAAATGACAATAAGGTAACAATTTTTTTCCTTTAGATTGGCAAATATTTATTTTAATTTTAAGCACATAATCCTAAATTTTGGAGAGAATATAAAGAAAATTCCACACTCTTTTACTGCTGGGAGGCATATAAAATTGCACAGCCATTCTTCAGGGAAATTTATCAATATGTATATAGAGCCTTTAAAAAGAACCTACCCTTTAATTGAACAAATCCACTTCCAGGATTTCAGCCTATGAAAATTCATTAATATGCTTACAAACAGTTTGAAGGAAAATCTGTATCTTAAGTATCTTTCAGTAGGGGAATTGGTTAAATGAATTATACTACAAAAGCATAACGGAAGACTTTATCACATATAAAAATTAAAATAAAGTTGTCTATTTTTATAATGAATTGACATTCAAAATATACTTTTATGTGGCAAAAGAAGTTCAAAATGGTACATATGTTATGGTTATAATTTTGGGAAAAACATATAAGTCAAAAAAGCAATACTCCAAAGTGTTAATAGTGGTTTTTTTAAAAGTAAATTTTAGTGGTTATTTTCTTTTGACCTATCAAATCATTTTATATTTTTTCTTCAATGACTATGAACTACTTATCATATTTTAAAACATTTTAAAGGCTGACAAAGTACAGCTCCAATAGTAATTTCTAAAAATAAACTTTGTTTTAAAGAAGTTTTAGATTCGCAGAAAAAATTGTAAAGATAATCTGTACAGAGGGTTTCCATATACCTCACACCCTGTTCCCCCTATTGCTACCACCTTGCATTGGTACATTTGTCACAATTAATGAACCAACATTGCCACAATATCATTAACTAAAGTCCATACTTTATTCAGATTTCCTTAGTTTTTACCCAGTGTCCTTCTTCTGTTCCAATATCCCATCCAATATGCCACATTGCATTAGTTTTCATGTTTCTGTAAGCTCCTCTTGGCTGTGACAATTGCTCAGACTTTCCTTGTTTTTAATGACCTTGACAATTTTGAGGAGTGCTGGTCAAGAATTTCCTAGAATGTCTCTTAGCACAGAGGTAAAGTGTTATTCTTATCCTATCATGTTAATGGTATGTACTACCAACATAACATTACTGTCAGCACTCACCTTGACCACCTAAGATAGTATTTGTTAGGTTTCTCCACTGTCAAGTTATCCTCTTTATTTCCCTTCCTGTCCTCTTTGCAAGGAAGTCACTAAGCACAACCCACACTTGAGTGGGGACTTGTGCTCTACTTCTGTGGGAGTAGAATATCTACATAAATGATATGGAATTCTTCTGAATGGAAGATTTGTCTTTTCATTTTTTTTTGTCATTTATTTATATCAGTATTCACTCATAGACATTTATTCTATACTTTGGGTTATAATCCAAAACTATTTTTTTTGCTCAATTTATTCCAATTTTGGCAGTTGAGAGGTTCTTCGGTTGGCCATTTGTCTCCTTGAAATATTACCACCACATGGATTGTTCTAGACTCCTCCACTTATTTACTATCACCTCTCACTGCAACAGTGAGACACTCTCCACCACTCCTGCCATTCACTATCCAATTTCTATGAGAAACAACTTTATCAACTACAACACTTATATACTCTTCCTTTTACCTTTATTCTAACAGACTCTACCCATTTCCAGAGTTACTTAGGTCAGTATCTTTTTCTTCCTCCTCCTTCAGTGACCCTAATTCATATCTTTGTAATACAGTTAGATTCATATTTTACAATCTGCATTCCACCCTGTGGTCTTTCAGCCTCCTAAATGATTTTTTATTTGCATACATTAAGACTCACTTGATGTACTATGAAATCTATGAGTTTTGATAAATGCAATAAATGATCTGTTAACCATCTTTATACTTTTGACTTTTCCAGGACTATTCAGATTATCTGTTTCCCCTTGTATGAGTTTTGACCAAGGAATTGATCGCTTCATCTAAGTTATTTGATGTATTTAAAGCTATTGTTATGAATTTCCCACTATGCATTGCTTTTGCTTTACTCCACAACTTTTGATAACCTCTATCTTCATTTTTACTTAATTAAAAACATTAAAAAATTTATCTTGAGATTTATTTTTTGATCCATCTGCTATTTAAAAGTGTGTTTTTAAACTTCCAAACATTTTGGAGTTTTCCAGCTATCTTTCTGTTATTGATTTCTATTTTAGTTTCATTTTTATGATTTCTATTCTTTTAAATTTGCTAAGGTATATTTTATGGACCAGAATGTGGTCCTGGTAAATGTTTCAGGTGAACTTGAGAAAAATATTCATTATGCCTCTGTTGGATGGATATTCCATAAATGTTAATTACATCAAATTGGTTGATAGTGCTGTTCAGGTCAACTATGTTATTATTGATTTTCTGCCTGCTTGACATATCAATTACTGACAGAGGGATGTTTAAGGCTCTAACTATAATGGTGGATTTGTCTATTTCTCCATTCAGTTCTATAAGTTTCTGCTTCATGTATCTTGATGTTCTCTAGTTAGATTTATACACATTTAGAGTTACTATGTCTTTTTGGACATTATAACTAGGTAACGTTTTCCTTATTGTTATGTAATGTCCCTTCTTATCCCTGAAAATGTTCCTTGTTCTGAAGTCAGCTTTGTCTAGAATTAGCATAGCTACTTCAGATTTCTTTTAATTACTGTTAGTATGGTATATATTTATCCATTCCTATCTGAGTCATATCCATTCCTTTCTTTGTCTTTAGTTCCCTTCAATTTGAATATTATATGCTTAGGTATGGATTTTATCCTGCTTAATGCTGAGTTTCTTGGATCTTTGGATCTGTGGTTTGATGTATGTCATTAATTTTGGAAAATTCTTATCCTTTAATATTTCGAATATTTCTTTTGCTCCATTCTTTCTTCTTCTGGTGTTCCAATTATGCACATTTTACAACTTTTGAAATTTTTTAGAGTTCCTGAATGTTCCAATTATTAAGTTCTTTTTTCTTTTTGTATTTTAGTTTGGAAAGTTTCTATTGACCTATCTTAAAACTCGTTGATTCTTTTATCAACCAAGTCTACTGATAAACCCATCAGATGCATTTTCCATTTCTGTTGCAGTCTTTTTGATTTCTAGCAATATCTTTTTGTCCTTTCTAAGAGTTTCCATCTCTCTGCTTATATTCCCTATCTGTTCTTACATGTTGTCTACTTTTTCCATTAGAGCCCTTAACATATTAGTCAGAATTATTTTAAATTTTCTGTCCAATAATTCCAACCTCTGTGTTATAAGTCTGGTTGTAATGGTTGCTTTGTCTGTTCAGAATGTGTTTTTTTTTAAATTTTTGTCATACTTTTTCATTATTTGTTGACAGCCAAACATGTTGCTCCAAGTAGTAGAAAATGATTAAATAGGTCTTTAATGTGAGGTATTATGTTAATCTGGCTAGGAATTGGACTATGTTTAATGTTTGCTATAGCAAACATGTAAGTGGCAGAGACTTCAAATTCCTCCAAGACCCTTGCATTGGTTTCCCCCATTGACTCTGGCCTTCTCTAAGTATTTCCCTTCAGAGAGATTATGTGTCTTACTGCTTTTCAACTGTCACCCACTGTAATTATACTGGAGCCTTGTTGATGTGGTGGCAAGGTCTGGGAGAGGGGAATGTTCTGTAAGCTTCCAATTAAATCTCAGTCTTTTAGTGAACCTGTGTCTCTGGACTCTGATCTTCACAAGAGTTTTCAGTTGCATACCCTGCCCCCACACATTCACTTCCTTACTTCCCCGGCTCCAATATTCCCAATATATTTCCTTAAAGAAATAGATTTCATGACTATGTTCCATTGACTATTTCTTGACTATATTCCATTCCCCCACACCTTTGCTGAGACAAGAAGTCTAGAGGCGGATGGGATGAGAGGAAAGGCCTTTCTAGGTGGGATAAGGCTCTGGAAAAATCTTTTCCCTTGAGAACAGGCCTTCGTTATGGAGAAGTGTAGGGTTAAGCCTCTTGCTCAGCTTGCTTGGGAGCCCATTCTCTCTCCTTTGCTGAAAAAAAATCAAATCAATATAATGGTTCTCACTTCAGAGTTGGAGTAAGGATTGGGTAGGAGGGAAAAGGAAGTAGAGGGTATTCCTGGCATTTGCCCACTCCACAAGGGCTGTGTTGCCAGGTCTCCATATTCAGACACTAATGAGTCTCTGCAATTGAATCGTTTTGGCTGTCTTTACCCTTTCCTTTGTGTCTGTCCATAAAGACAGTTGGAAAGCTTGCCAACCACCACCACCACCACTCCAAAAATGGCATTTCTTTTGTACCCATCATCTGCGGTCTTCCATGCCACAATCTCTGGAAAAAACTCAAAAATAAATATTATTTTTAGGCACATAAGAACTTACCTTAAAAAAAGCCATTTATTAATTCTCTTGGTTTTATTTAGTCCAATAGGATGGGAGGTTTTCGTTATTTTTTCTTTTTGTTTGTTTCTTTTCTCTTCTTTCTCTTCCTTCGTCTTCCTCTAATACCAGGATGATTCAGATAATTGGGAAGTCAGGTCTTTATTAGAGATTAAATTTATACCATTATTTCACTTTTCTCTTTCTGTGAAACTTTCAAAACATTGAGTTAATTAAGATCAAATTTGTGCGATAATCAAGAGGAAGAATATAATTCTATCATGATATTTCCCATAATGGGATTGCCTAAAATGTGAATGGATATTTAAAATAAACACGTCTATTTCTCTTCCTTCACTTTGCTCTGTTGTTACATTATAACATCTTTTTAAAAATGTGCAATTCCTGACATTTTCAAGGGATCACCTCACCTTCAGGTGTTGCTTTGGGGCCTTCATTCCACTCATACTATTATGAATATCCTGTGTGGTGAACATTGCATATTTTCCACATTTTTGTTACCACTTTTAACAAAAGTGTCCATAATAAGGAAATGTGGATGTTCTCTTGCAATTTCTGTGTGTGTGTTTGTGTGTATGACAGAGAAGGAAATTAGAGGTTAGACATCCCTGCCTTGAATACTTACTGTAATGAAGTTACAACTGTGTATGTTTGGCACACATCGGTAGTATTCATGCTGAATAAGGGGCTATACAAATTATAGTTTTGTATAAATAAATAGTTTCATATATGTTGGTAATTCATGCACTGTCAAGTGACCCAAGGGACACTGATGCTTTCCAAGTTTTTTTTTCTTCCTTTGCTCAAAGGGACATGATTAGATGCTTTCGTTGATATGAGAGGAGAATGAAAAAATGCCCCTCCTTACACGCATCCCACAACTTGACAGACTGTAAAGTTGACCTTCAAAGTGTGCCTGCTTCATGTGTCTTAGCAGACCAGCACACCAACTGCTAGTTCTTCTCCCCATGGAAAGACTGGGAAATGTTACCCAGATGAAAGCAGATTCTATTAAATGTGGGCTTTAGCTAATTCCACCAGACAGCATTATGGTGCTGTAGTGAGGGGCAATATTGTTCATGGTTCTGGGGAACCATTGACTGAAACTGCCCTCGCTAACCAGGCAGGATAATAACCGCTTGCAGTTATCTCACAACAAGAGGTCCTGATAAGGAACATGGAACGGACAAGCTACCGCCAGCTGGAAGAATTCAGGAAGGGCCAAAAGGGGGAAGGAGACGCCAGCCCATAATATGTCCTGCCAACTTCCCAGAAACCTCTGTGCTGGAATCCATCTTGGCTGAGAGATTTGTGCATCACCAGGAAGGACGCTGAGTCAGACCAAATATGGTACAAGCAAGATGATTGGCCAGAGACAACCCAGGAACTAACCCCATTACCATAAACCGGAGACTGCAAGCCACGTGGCAGAGCAGTTCTCCTGGTTTCCCTTACCCGACTGGTCTCTGCCTGGGTGTCCCTTCCCAATAAAGTCTTTTGCTTTGTCAGCACGTGTGTCTCCTTGGACAATTCATTTCTGAGTGTTAGACAAGAGCCCACTCTCAGGTCCTGGAAGGAGTCCCCCCATCCTGCAACAGTTTCTTGTGGTATTTCTCCTCCAGGACCCATCAAATTGGACATCTCTGGGAGATGCAGACTCAGAAGGTGATTAGCTGAATGGCTGTTGATTCAGAAAGAGAAGCAAATCTTTTATATAATATCAATGTCTT
Organism: Balaenoptera ricei; assembly: GCF_028023285.1. Lineage (NCBI taxonomy): Eukaryota > Metazoa > Chordata > Mammalia > Artiodactyla > Balaenopteridae > Balaenoptera > Balaenoptera ricei. The sequence goes on along the minus strand of NC_082645.1, from coordinate 40,975,896 downwards.
CCTCTTATAAACCCACTGAGTATTTGGTAACAAATTTGTATACATAATGACAATTCATGGTTTCTTTGTCAGAGGTTCCAGTTTGAGTTCAGGCTGGTTTGGGGACAGATCTGGGCATGTCTGATTAACTGCTAGTGTGGCCCAAACAGATGCTGTAAGCCAAGGGGCTGGAGGATCTTCCTAGAGAGTAAGAGTATACTGAGGGGAAGGAGTTAGCACTAAGGCACCGAGTCAGCTGTAAAGTCAGTTTTGTGATTCTGAGTATAGAATGGCGGCCCCCATGTAAATCTACACGTAGCCTAATGCAGTGGTTGCATATATCGATCCTAGGAATAAACTCTGATACATGGGAAAACAAAATAATGCAAAATTCAGGGAGCTGTTTCACCAAATACTGTAAGATACTGGAGTGCAAGTAGGACTGATTTGAGGAATAGTTAATAGAATGTGACACAAAATGGAAAAAAACCATTATACAACACCACAAAACAGTTATTCAGTTTTAGCTCATTTTTTTGAGGGCACTAAGAAATGGAGTATTGGCTGCAATTTGGCCAGTGTTCATATTTGTGAGTAGGTGTCCCCCAAGGACACATAAGAATACATGGAAGGGACTTTACAGAGGTCTAGAAGTCTCACACTAGTAAAGACAGTGATAACTGAATTATTACTGTGAATGTGATTTCATTCATTTAAATAGATCATAAGTGATCTATTTAAAAAACAATATATTTTTCTTAAGTTGATCTATTTGAGTTGGACTAGCCTATGATATTTTAGAATTATGTTCACTATTTTTAATATAAATTGTGTCCAGACAAGCAAGACAGGAGAGCTTTTGAAGAAGAATTTAAGCATCATTTTCAAATTCCTTGACTCTATAAGAACTAATCAGCTAATTAATCAATTAGCTAATAGCTACTATGTATCTTTAAAGTGTCCAGTTCTGCCCTTCCATATTCCATTAAGAGATCATACTGGTTTCTCTCCCTAGATTTCATTTTTGTCTTTCAGCTCTTTAGTAACTTATATGAGACATCTGTGCACAATCTATCCAGCTGTGACTGAATTCCTGGTTTCAATGTTTTGCATTTTTTTTCCAACTCAAAAATTAAAGGCAAATTCCTGAGGATGGAAATATTTGGAAAATGGCTACAAAAGTAGATGGTTCCCAAGGGGCAAAACTTTAAAATCATACTTTTAATTACGGGCCCAATCATTCATAGCCTCTTTCTAGCAGCCCTCTAGTAAATATTATTCTTACAACCTGATTACATACATGACTCTCATGAATGGGTCTAATTCTACCTCGGATTTCAAGTGAACCGGGCCTGAAGCTCCTTATTATATTATAGATGAAAATAACTTCTACTTGTCCTACTTACTGTATTGGGCTATCTTGTTACAGTGAGAGAATGGATCAGTAACATAGCAAAGCTTTTCTCATATCCCTGGAAATTAGAGCAACCCACCCGCTCTCTGCACTCAATATGGAAATTGGCTTAAAAATGAAATAAGAATCACGAGGCAAATTCATCCCTTCCCATCTGAACAGTCTTATAATTAACAAGGAGAAGAGACAAATACATATTCTCCCAGTTTAGCCCCCAAAAGGTAGGCTTTTCTCACAATTGGTTTGCTTGTGTAACTGCCAGGTCACAATCTAGGAAGGGCCTCCATCCTGCCATGGAATAGGTTAATTTATTTGCATCCATTTTTCCATAAAGTACATTTTATTTTACCAGGTTTGCTGTTTGTGACCTCTTTGCTGTGAATCAAAGAATTGGATTTAAATATGTTTCAAGGTTTATCTTGGTGCATTTCTTGTTCACAAAACCGAAGAGTATGTAAGAGGCAAAACAGAGCATTTTAGCCAAGTCTCCACAGCAAAAATACATAAAGGTTTATTGTAGCAACTGACTAAATAACATGGGCAAAGACCCAGACTGTAAGTGCTAATTGTAAGTGCTTTAGACATATTTTTTCCTAAGAATTAACACTTATTCCAGGATATCCTTCCCTGGCTTAAACATGTGAATGGATGACTGTTCCTTTTCAACTGGCAGCTGTAATGCTGATTTAAAAATCTAACAAGTTTTTCCAGTACCACTTCCAGTCTTACCATTACCAGCTGGATCTTCAACTGGAGCTCGTGCCAAATGTTTAATTTAAACAAGGATATCTATCAAACCTGAACTTGGAGTGTGCACGTTCCTTTCTTATGAAAAGTCCTGAGCCCTGGGGCCCCATCTGTTCTTGTGAAACTGCTGTCTGAAATGTACAATGAGATGGGATATTTGAATGGCATCCTATCCATCATACTGTATGGAATCATACTCTGAGTCATGTACTGGTATCTCTTACATCCAACTGCTTTGCCTTTTGAGCCCAATAATATTTATTCAAGTGTTGGACTGGCTGAACAGTTGAGGCTTGGAGACCAGTTTTACTGGGATTAAATAACCAGTGAAAGATTTCAGCGAAGGGAACAGAAATATGAAGAGTGAAAATTATTTTACAAAAAAAACTGGCATTAATGAAAGGCAGGCTTGCTTTTCAGATGATACTTTTTTTCCAAACCCATTTGTAAACTACTTTTTCTGCAATAGTTCTCAGATTGTATTGTCTACTATTCATATGGGTTGAACCTGCCGGTTTCGACAAGTTGATAGAAGTCACTTTTCAATGGAATAGTATCTGACTTATATTTTAATCTCCAAGTATTTAAGATCTGAGAAAGTTAGGATGCTTTCTGACTTTTTAAACAAAGGCCTACTGAAAAAAATGAGGAAAATGTTGGCTCTGATAATTATAGATTTTGATGCTTAATGAAAAGGATAAGTCTAGCTCTGGAGTCAAACTCTGTGACCCTAATCCTGATGTGTGAGCCAGAACAAGTCACTACATGCCCCTTTGCTTCATGCATAACATGGAGAAAATAACTGTACCTACCACTGAGTGTGTATGTGAGGATCAAAAGAGTTGATATATTAAAACCCTTAGTATGGCATTTGGTGTCTGCTAAATGCATAATAAATATTAGCTATTCTTATTGTCGTGTCAAGTTATGAAATGTGATGGTTCTCTTGCCTTGAGAGTAACCTGTGCTGAACTGGACATACCTGTAGAACTTGATATATCTGGAGATGAAGGAAGACAATAGAAGTAAATAGATAGCCGAAACACGAAGTACTAAAAACTAGAATTGAGAACGCACGTTAGGCACCAAAGTAAAAAGGCTTATTTGGGCATATATCCTGATAATTAAGCTCAATGTATCCTTTCATTTAAACTAAAAACTCATTGAACTTTAGGCAAAGATGTAGGCATCTTAGCATTCTATGTGTGCACAGGGGCACACATAGAAACATACGGGAGGAAGGCAGACTGGGAGTTTCCCAGTGTATTAATGCTGTATTTTATTTCCTATATAAAGGCATAGCAACAGATCACCAGATCTTATAGAAGCAATACAATTTTTTTGTGTGTAATAATTCAGTGATGTAGCCATTGGCTCAGTCTATCCTGAGCCAAACTGACTTTGGGTATGAGATTTGAAAAGAATTATAGAAGCATTAAGAGGCTAAAGACTGTATTAACATACAGTTAATTGAGCTGTAAAAGTGATGGAGACTATCCTCTTGTCTCCTTTTTTTGCTGCTAACCACTCTTTTATAGTTTCTTTCACAGCTTCCCTTCTCTTGTTTATTTCTTTATTTTCAGGTCTTCCAGGAAGTTCCCAACCCTCTTATGTCTATAAATTCTATTTCAGTAATTTAATTCACACTCACAGCTTCATTAGCAATAAGTGCTTTCCTAAAAATCTAGATATGAATTGACAACTGCCTGATGGATCCAGACCTTCCTTATGAAGCAATGGCATTTCATCCTTATCAAGACTAATATTCAAATCCACTAGCTTCCCTGGCAAACCAGGGCCTTTGTCTAAATTTCCTATTTCTGTAAATGGCACAGGCTTGTTGCCTTAAGAATTAACTGTAACCACTGATGTTTTATTTTTCTTACCTTTCCCCATCCAATCCATTGTCAAACGTATAGAATTTTCACAATATCTTCTCCCATCTCCTCCTTTCCATTTAAATGTCATCATTCTAATATAGGTCTTTATGGATACATTTGAAATAGCTTTGCCTGCTGGACAAGCTGCAAATGAGAGAGCTGTTAAGACATCTGATTCAATTTTGGTAGCCTGTTAATCTATCACCCTGTTCCAAATCTTATCATTATCAAACTCATATTCCTTTTTTTTTTTAAACATCTTTATTGGAGTATAATTGCTTTACAATATTGTGTTAGTTTCTGCTGTATAACAAAGTGAATCAGCTATATCTATACATATATCCCCATATCCCCTCCCTCTTGGGCCTCCCTCCAACCCTTCCTATCCCACCCCTCTAGGTGGACACAAAGCACCGAGCTGATCTCCCTGAGCTCTGCGGCTGCTTCCCACTAGCTATCTACTTTACATTTGGTAGTGTATATATGTCAGTGCTACTCTTTCACTATGGCCCAGCTTACCCTTCCCCCTCCCCATGTCCTCAAGTCCATTCTCTATGTCTGCACCTTTATTCCTGTCCTGCCCGTAGATTCTTCAGAACTTTTTTTTTTTTTTTAGATTCCAAATACATGTGTTAGCATACGGGATTTGTTTTTCTAGTTCTGACTTACCTCAGTCTGTATGACTGACTCTAGGTCAATCCACCTCACTACAAATAACTCAATTTCATTTCTTTTTATGGCTGAGTAATATTCCATTGTACATATGTGCCACATCTCTTTATCCATTTATCTGTCAATGGACACTTAGGTTGCTTCTGTGTCCTGGCTATTGTAAATAGTGCTGCAATGAACATTGTGGTACATAACTCTTTGAATAATGGTATTCTCAGGGTATATGCTCACTAGTGGGATTGCTGGGTCATGTGGTAGTTCTATTTTTAGTTTTTTAAGGAACCCTCATACTGTTCTCCATAGTGGCTGTATCAATTTACATTCCCACCAACAGTGCAAGAGGGTTCCCTTTTCTCCACACTCTCTCCAGCATTTATTGTTTGTAGATTATTTGATGATGGCCATTCTGACTGGTGTGAGGTGATACCTCATTGTAGTTTTGATTTGCATTTCTCTAACGATTAGTGATGATGAGCATCGTTTCATGTGTTTGTTGGCAATCCGTATATCTTCTTTGGAGAAATGTCTATTTAGGTCTTCCAACCCATTTTTGGATTGGGTTTTTTGTTTTTTTGATATTGAGCTGCATGAGCTGCTTGTATATTTTGGAGATTAAACTTTTGTCACTTGCTTCATTTGCAAATATTTTCTCCCATTCTGAGGGTTGTCTTTTCCTCTTGTTTATGGTTTCCTTTGCTGTGCAAAAGCTTTTAAGTTTCACTAGTTCCCATTTGTTAATTTTTGTTTTTATTTCCATTTCTCTAGGAGGTGGGTTAAAAAGGATCTTGCTGTGATTTATCTCATAGAGTGTTCTGCCTATGTTTTCCTCTAAGAGTTTTATAGTGTCTGGCCTTACATTTAGGTCTTTAATCCATTTGGAGTTTATTTTTGTGTATGGTGTTAGGAAGTGTTCTAATTTCATTCTTTTACATGTAGCTGTCCAGTTTTCCCAGCACCATTTATTGAAGAGGCCGTCTTTTCTCCCTTGTATATTCTTGCCTCCTTTATCAAAGATAAGATGACCATATGTGCGTGGGTTTATCTCTGGGCTTTCTGTCCTGTTCCATTGATCTATATTTCTGTTTCTGTTCCAGCATCATACTGTCTTGATTACTGTAGCTTTGTAGTATATTCTGAAGTCAGGGAGCCTGATTCCTCCAGCTCTGTTTTTCTTTCTCAAGATGCTTTGGCTATTCAGGGTCTTTCGTGTTTCCATACAAATTACAAAATTTTTTGTTCTAGTTCTGTGAAAAATGCCATTGGTAGCTTGTTAGGGATTGCATTGAATCTGTAGTATGCTTTGGGTAGTACAGTCAATTTCACAATGTTGATTTCTCCAATCCAAGAACATGTATCTCTCCATTTGTTTGTATCATCTTTAATTTCTTTCATCAGTGTCTTATAGTTTTCTGCATACAGGTCTTTTGTCTCCTTAGGTAGGTTTAGTCCCAGGTATTTTATTCTTTTTGTTGCAATAGTAAATGAGATTGTTTCCTTAATTTCTCTTTCAGATTTTTCATCATTAGTGTATAGGAATGCAAGAGATTTATGTGCATTAATTTTGTATCCTGCTACTTTACCAAATTCATTCATTAGCTCTAGTAGTTTTCTGGTAGCATCTTTAGGATTCTCTATGTATAGTATCATGTCATTTGCAAACAGTGACAGTTTTACTTCTTCTTTTCCGATTTGGATTCCTTTTATTTCTTTTTCTTCTCTGGTTGCTGTGGCTAAAACTTCCAAAATTGTGTTGAATATAGAGGTGAAAGTGGACATACTTGTCTTGTTCCTGATCTTAGAGGAAATGCCTTCAGTTTTTCACCATTGAGAATGATGTTTGCTGTGGGTTTACCATATATAGCCTTTATTATGTTGAGGTAGGTTCCCTCTATGCCAACTTTCTGGAGAGTTTTTATCATAAATCGCTGTTGAATTTTGTCGAAAGCTTTTTCTGCATCTGTTGAGATTATCATATGGTTTTTATCTTTCAGTTTGTTAATATGGTGTATCACATTGATTTGCATATATTGAAGAATCCTTGCATTCCTGGGATAAACCCCACTTGATCATGGTATATGATCCTTTTAATGTGCTGTTAGATTCTGTTTGCTAGTATTCTGTTGAGGATTTTTGCATCTATGTTCATCAGTGATATTGGCCTGTAGTTTTCTTTTTTTGAGACACCTTTGTCTGGTTTTGGTATTAGGGTGATGGTGACCTCATAGAATGAGTTTGGGAGTGTTCATCCCTCTGCTATATTTTGGAAGAGTTTGAGAAGGAAAGGTGTTAGCTCTTCTCTAAATGTTTGATAGAATTCACCTGTGAAGCCATCTGGTACTGGGCTTCTGTTTGTTGGAAGATTTTTAATCACAGTCTCAATTTCAGTGTTTGTGATTGGTCTGTTCATATTTTCTATTTCTTCCTGGTTCAGTCTCAGAAGGTTGTACTTTTCTAAGATTTGTCCATTTCTTCCAGGTTGTCCATTTTATTGGCATAGTCTGGCTAATGGTTAATCAATTTTGTTTATCTTCTCAAAGAACCAGGTTTTAGTTTTATTGATCTTTGTTATTGTTTCCTTCATTTCTCTTTATTTCTGATCTGATCTTTATGACTTTTTTCCTTCAGCTAACTTTGGGGGTTTTTTTTGTTCTTCTTTCTCTAATTGCTTTAGGTTTAAGGTTAGGTTGTTTATTTGAGATTTTTCTTGTTTCTTGAGGTAGGATTGTATTGCTATAAACTTCCCTCTTCGAACTGCTTTTGCTGCATCCCATAGGTTTTGGGTTGTCGTGTTTTTATTTTCATTTGTTTCTAGGTATTTTTTGATTTCCTCTTTGATTTCTTCAGTGATCTCTTGGTTATTTAGTACTGTATTGTTTAGCCTCCATGTGTTTGTATTTTTTACAGACTTTTTCCTGTAATTGATATCTAGTCTCATAGCATTGTGGTCAGAAAAAATACTTGATGCAATTCCAATTTTCTTAAATTTACCAGCGCTTGATTTGTGACACAAGATATGACCTATCCTGGAGAATGTTCCATGAGCAATTGAGAAGAAAGTGTATTCTGTTGTTTTTGGATGGAATGACCTATAAATATCAATTAAGTCTATCTGGTCTAATGTGTCTTTTAAAGCTTGTGTTTCCTTATTTATTTTCTTTTTGGATGTTCTGCCCATTTTTGAAAGTGGACAAGTCACCTACTATGATTGTGTTACTGTCGATTTCCCCTTTTATGGCTGTTAGCATTTGCCTTATGTATTGAGGTGCTCCTATGTTGGATGCATAAATATTTACAATTGTTATATCTTCTTCTTGGATTGATCCCTTGATCATTATGTAGTGTCCTTCTTTGTCTCTTGTAATAGTCTTTATTTTAAAGTCTATTTTGTCTGATATGAGAATTGCTACTACAGCTTGTCCTGGACTTGGCCCTCCCATCTCGGATTTCCATTTGCATGGAATATCTTTTTCCATCCCTTCACTTTCAGTCTGTATTTGTCCCTAGGTCTGAAGTGGGCCTCTTGTAGACAGCATATATATGGGTCTTGTTTTTGTATCCATTTAGCCAGTCTGTGTCTTTTGGTTGGAGCATTTAATCCATTCACATTTAAGGTAATTATCAATATGTATGTTCCTATTACCATTTTCCTAATTGTTTGGGTTTGTTATTGTAGGTCTTTTCCTTCTCTTGTGTTTCCTGCCTGGAGAAGTTCTTTTAGCATTTGTTGTAAAGCTGGTTTTGTGGTGCTGAATTTCTTAACTTTTTCTTTTCTATAAGGTTTTTAATTTCTCTGTCGAATCTGAATGAGATCCTTGCTGGGTAGAGTAATCTTGGTTGTAGTTTTTTCCCTTTCATCACTTTAAATGTTCTCTGCCATTCCCTTCTGGCTTGCAGATTTTCTGCTGAAAGATCAGCTGTTAACCTTATGGGGTTTCCCTCGTATATTATTTGTTGCTTTTCCCTTGCTGCTTTTAATATTTTTTCTTTGAATTCAGTTTTCGAAACTTTGATTCATATGTGTCTTGGCATGTTTCTCCTTGGATTTATCCTGTATGGGAGTCTCTGTGCTTCCTCGACTCAACTGACTATTTCCTTTCCCATGTTAGGGAAGTTTTCAAATATAACCTCTTCAAATATTTTCTTAGTCCCTTTCTTTTTCTCTTCTTCTGGGACCCCTATAATAAGAATGTTGGCATTTATTGTTGTCCCAGAGGTCTCTGAGACTGTCCTCAATTCTTTTCATTCTTTTTTCTTTATTCTGCTCTGCAGCAGTTATTTCCACTCTTTTATCTTCCAGGTCACTTATCTGTTCTTCTGCCTCAGTTATTTTGCTATTGATTCCTTCTAGAGAATTTTTAATTTCATTTATTGTGTTGTTCATCATTGTTTGTTTGCTCTTTAGTTCTTCTAGGTCCTTGTTAAACGTTTCTTGTATTTTCTTCATTCTATTTCCAAGATTTTGGATCATCTTTACTATCATTACCCTGAGTACTTTTTCAGGTAGACTACCTATTTCCTCTTCATTTGTTTTGTCTGGTGGGTTTTTACCTTGCTCCTTCAACTGCTGCATATTTCTCTGTCATCTCATTTTGTTTAACTTACTGTGTTTGGGGTCTCCTTTTCACAGGCTGAAGGTTCGTAGTTCCTGTTGTTTTTGGTGTCTGCCCCCAGTGGGTAAGGTTGGTTCAGTGGCTTGTGTAAGCTTCCTGGTGGAGGGGACTGGTGCCTGTGTTCTGGTGGGTGGGGCTGGATCTTGTCTTTTTGGTGGGCAGGGCTGCACCCAGTGGTGTGTTTTGGGGTGTCTGTGAACTTAGTATGACTTTAGGCAGCCTCTCTGCTAATGGGTGGGTTTGTGTTCCTGTCTTGCTAGTTATTTAACATGGGGTGTCCAGTGCTGGAGCTTGCTGCCCATTTGGTTGAGCTGGGTCTTAGTGTTGAGATGAAGATCTCTGGGATAGTTCTTCCCAATTGATATTATTTGGGGCAGGGAGGTTTCTGGTGGTCCAATGTCCTGGACTTGGCCCCCCCACCTCAGAGGCTCAGGTCTGACACCCGGCAGGAGTACCAAGACCCTGCCAGCCACACAGCTCAGAAGAAAAGGAAGAAAGAAAAAAAAACCAAAAACAAAACCCCAAAAAACGAACAGACAGAACCCTAGGACAAACGGTAAAAGCAAACCTATACAGACAAAATCTCACAAAGAAGCATATACACTCACAAAAAGAGAAGGAGAAAAAAATATATATATATAAAAGAAGAGAGCAACCAAACCAATAAACAACTCCACCAATGATAATAAGCACTAAATACTAAACTGAGAAACATAAAACCAGAAACAAATTAGATGCAGAAAGCAAACCGCAAGTCTACAGTTTCTTCTAAAGTCCACTGCCTCATTTTTGGGAACATTCGTTGTCTATTCAGGTATTCTTCAGATGCAGGGTTTATCAAGTTGATTGTGGGGATTTAATCTGCTGCTCCTGAGGCTGCACGGAGAAATTTCCCTTTCTCTTCTTTGTTCACACAGCTCCTGGGGTTCAGCTTTGGTTTTGGCCCTGCCTCTGCGTGTTGACCACCCTCAGGCATCTGTTCCCCGCCCAGACAGGAGGGGTTAAAGCAACAGCTGATTAGGCCTCTCTTGCTCTCTCAGGCTGGGGAGAGGGAGGGGTATGGTAGTCATAATTGGAATGTGGGGCGAGCCTGAGGTGGCAGAGGCTGATGTGACATTGCAACAGCCTGAGGCTCGCCGTGTGTTCTCCCGGGGAAGTTGTCCCTGGATCATGGAACCCTGGCAGTGGCATGCTGCACAGGCTCCCGGGAGGGGAGGTGTGGGTAGTGACCTGTGCTTGCACACAGGCTTCTTGGTGGCTGCAGCAGCAGCGTTAGCAGCTCATGTCCATCTCTGAGGTCCAAGCTGATAGCTGCATCTCATGCCTGTCTCTGGAGCTCACTTAGGTTGTGCTCTGCCTTCTGTGAGAACACTGAGAAGGAATCCCCTCTCCTTGTGCACCCTGAAACAGAGGTCTCTTGTGTCTCTGGCAGGTCCAGAGTTTTTCAGATTCCCTCCCAGCTAGCTGTGGTGCACTAGGCCCCTTCAGGCTGTCTTCACACAGCCAACCCCAGTCCTCTCCCTGGGGTGTGACCTTCGAAGCCTGAGCCTCAGCTCCCAGCCCCGGCCCGTACCAGTGGGTGAGCAGACAAGCCTCTCGGGCTGGTGAGTGCTGGTCGGCACCGATCCTCTGTGCGGGAATCTCTCCACTTTGCCCTCTGCACCCCTGTTGTTGCACTCTCCTCCATGGCTCTGAAGCTCCCCCGACCCCACCCACCCCTTGTCTCCGCCAGTGAAGGAGATTCCTAGTGTGTGGAAAGTTTTCCTCCTTCACAGCTCCCTCCCAGAAGTGCAGGTCCCGTCCCTATTCTTTTGTCTCTGTTTTTTCTTTTTTCTTTTGCCCTACCCAGGTATGTGCAGATTTTCTTGCCTTTTGGGAAGTCTGAGGTCTTCTGTCAGCATTCAGTAGGTGTTCTGTAGGAGTTGTTCCACATGTAGATGTATTTTTGATGTATTTATGGGGAGGAAGGTGATCTCCACGTCTTACTCCTCCGCCATCTTGAAGGTCTCCACCCAAACTCGTATTCTTGAAGCAATTATAAGAACTGCCATAGTCATGGTGGTTAAAATTCTGCCCTTTCTTTGCTTGAAACCTTTAATAACTTCTTATTGTTTATCTTAGAAGTCCTAAATATTTTACCACATCACACCCATGATATTACATATTCAGTCTAGTGATATATTTCCATGTGTTATTATAAGAATGAAATGATAAATCCTTCCCTTTCTTCCGCACTCAAGAAAACATAGCAAAATGCAATTCTAGGATGGGAATGCCTGTGAACCCTCTCTTAGAAAAACAACAATTTAGCCAATGAAAGTTTTTTAGAAAATAATTTAAAGTCTCAAGAAATTGTAGTAAAGGAAATAGAGAAACATTCATTCAAGAAAATCTACTAAACCTTAGTTAGAACAGCAAGAACCTGTGGCATTTGTGCTACAATCCAAAACACACAGAAAAATAGGAATAGAAGAGAACTACTTCAACTTAATAGAGAATATCTGCAAGAATCCTACAGGTAACTTTACACTTAATGGTGAATAGTGAATGCTTTCCCCTAAAATCAGAAGCAAGGCAAGGATGTTCACTTGTACCCCTCTTATTCAACATAATACTAAAATTCTAGCAAGTGCAAGAAGGTAAGAAAAGGACATAAAAGGCTTATAGATCAGACATAGCAAATCCCAAGGTATGTGTGTGTATATATGTGTGTGTGTGTGTGTGTGTGTGTGTATATATATATATATATATATATATATATATATATATATATATATATATATACCTTCCTAAAACCTTGTATATATACCTCCTACAACTAATAAATTAGTTCAATAAGGTCTTAGGATGTATGATTAACATACAAAAATCATTTACATTTCTATATATTAGCAATGAATATGTAGGCACCAAAATTAAAAATACACTGTTATTTACAGTCATTTAAAAAAATGGAATACTTAACTGCAAACATAACAATACATGTACAGATATTATAGCTAAAAACTACAAAATGCTGATGAAAGAAATCAAAGATCTAAATAGATCAGGAGTCTGACCATATTCATGTTTATGTTCATGGACTGGAAAACTCAACTAAATGCTGGCAAGGGATGCAGAAAAACTTGGTTACTCATGCATTGCTTATGGGAATGTAAAATGGAACAGTCCCTCTGAAGAATATTGCAGTTTCTTAAAAAACTAAACATGAAACTGCCTATGACTCAGCAATATTCCACTACTGGCCTTTTATCTCAGAGAAGTAAAAATTTATGGTCACACAAAAACTTGTACATGAATGTTTATAGCAGCTTTATTCATAATAGCACCAAACTAGAAACAACCTGAAAGTCCTTCAGTGGGTAAATGATTAAACTGTGGTATATTTATACCATAGAACTGTACATAGCAATAAAAAAGAGATTAAAAAAAGAGATATTGATATACAATAAGCTGGATTATTCTTCAGAAAATTATGATGAGTGAAAAAGGCCAAACCAAATATGATACCATTTACATAACATTCTTGAAATGACAAAGTTATAGGAATGGAGAACAGATTCATGTTTGCCAGGGGTTAAGGAGGAATCAGTGGTGGGAGGGAAGAGGGTAGGGCTACAAAAGGGCAAAGTGAGGGATACTTCTGGTGGTAGAAATGTTCTGTATCTTGACTATTAATATCAATATCTTGCTTGTGATATTGTACTATAGTTTTATAAGATGTTACCATTGGTTGAACCTGGGTAAAGGGAACACAGGACCTCTGTATTATTTCTTACAGCTGCATATGAATCTATGATTATCTCAGAAAAACAACTCTATTAAAAATATTTCACCTAATACAGGTATTTAATCAGGGGTCTATAAACTATGAATAAAATTATAACTTTCATTGGTTGGGAATTCTAATCATCAAAACTGAGAAAGAATTGAGAAAAGAATCAAAAGTGGAAATGAAAATGAATAAAATTTCTTATAAGATAGTCAAAGATAAAGTAGCACAATTCTTCTTTCTCTTTGTCACTTGCTTGCTATGTGTGTGTGTGTGTGTGTGTGTGTGTGTGTGTGCATGACCTCATGTGTACGTGTGAGTGCACTGTATGAATTGTTTCCAATTAAAAAAATTAAGGAATAGGGGAGAAGAAATAGAAAGTTTGAAATGAGCTTCAAATTGTTACCCCTTGAAGACTAAGGCACTCATTCCCTCAGCTGCTAGGAATGTAGGTTGTTGATTGCTCCCAGCTGTGTCCCTCATCCAGCATTGTCTTTGGCCTAAGGAAGATGCTTCTCCCAAGGTTATGCCTGGGTAAGCCCACATCCAATAACTAGTAGATGCCTGGATTCAGGACAACTCTGAAAGGATAGCACAGCATGAAGTCTCTATCTAGTAATCTTATTCTCCAAGGAATCCAATCTAAGACAACTGATGCCAGGTGTGCTCCTAGAAAGACCAGTGTAAAGTGGGATTCAAGGGCTCCATCACCTCCCAGCTGGCTGACAATAAAAGCTCCATCACTGATAGCCCTTTGCCTGCCATAGTGGTGCGATTGTGAGCTGGAATGTGATACTAGTGGAAGGAAATGGACTGAGTGGTTCAATAAGGTATTTGTCAGTTATGGAAGTACTGATTGTATGTATTAAGGAATCAGATTACAGGTGCTGAGTGCTGTCAATCAATTGGAGAAAGACAATGGCAGACTGGAAATGATTAATCAAAATTTAAGCAGAGGGGCTTCCCTGGTGGCGCAGTGGTTGAGAATCTGCCTGCCAATGCAGGGGACACGGGTTCGAGCCCTGGTCTGGGAAGATACCACATGCCACGGAGCAACTCGGCCCGTGAGCCACAACTACTGAGCCTGCGCGTCTGGAGCCTGTGCTCCGCAACAAGAGAGGCCGTGATAGTGAGAGGCCCACACACCGCGATGAAGAGTGGCCCCTGCTCGCCACAACTAGAGAAAGCCCTCGCACAGAAACGAAGACCCAACACAGCCATAAATAAATAAATAAACCCAAAGTTAAAAAAAAAAAAAAATTTAAGCAGAAGTGTGAAAGCCCAAGAACCTCCTGGACAGCATAGAGAGACTCTCATCTCCTGAAGTCAAAGGATAAAAAAAGGTGATGGTAGGGTTCAGGATTTAATTACATACGTAGTAGGACTCTAAAGAAGGTTGCCTTTTCAAACCCAGCCATTACTCTATACCAAGTCCTGATTAGGAAGGAATAGAATTCTGAGACTTGGGCTGGGAAAATCTGAGCTTGATACACTCCAGAATATTGAAATCTTAGTTCTCTGAGCACTTAAGCCTCCTAGAAGTGACCTATTCTTTCTTAATATAGACTGGTGAGGGGGGGTACCAACATGCTTTAGAAACTCAGTTATGGCTGTCTCCACAGCAGTATTCCAGGACTGACAATAGGAGATGATGTTACAGAACTGGGCTCTCTAGTAGCATTGAGATGATTGGAACACAAATAATTGAGGACAGCTGGTTCCGATACTTCACTATCAGAAGATAATTGTCACAATTATCATAATAAATGGCAAGGTCAGAATGGCGATCTTGGGCCTGACCCACAAAGTATGGAGATGGTTCAGTGAACATTGTGCTCCAAGGGGCAAAAATATCGATAGATGTGCCACCAACAAGGGTATTGTTTAAACAATCTATAATTGTTTAATCAGAAGGAATCAAGGATGAATGTTCAGAAGGCTGAGCTCAGCCTCCCCAAGAAAAAGTCACAAATCCCTTGCTTAATTTCTGGGCCTGAGCCAATTATAATATCCAGACTCCACTGACTGAGGGAGAGGCTCAGTATAAATGAAGAAGGATCCCAAACACTAAGGCAAGTATAGATAGAAAGGATTTCCTAGTTCTTACAGAGGAACTTACAGCTATTTAGTCCTATAACCATATACTAGGAAAGGGAAAGACCCAGACGTTTTGAGGACAGTTGAACACAGTATCCGAGAGATACTGATACTCAGGAACCCAAAAGGTCATCCTGGCCCCCTGTTAGAGTGGGATCCTGTGACAGCCAGACAATAAATGGGGTTCTGGCACCAGATTTACAAGGAGTAAATCTACTTGGTCCACAGACTTACCTGGTAGACATTTCCATTGTTCCAAAATGTTTAATTTGAAACAACATATTGGTAATGGCAAAACTCTCATGTTGGCTTGTAAGAGCCATTAAAGTGGGGAAGACTAAGTGGAAGTCCTGAGACTAACCCCATCCCAACCAAGATAGCAAATCCAAAGCAATATTTTATCCCAGGGACATGACAAAGATGACTGTCACCTATAAAGACTTAAAGAATGTAGACGTGATGGTCACCATAATGTCCCAATATAATCCACACTTCTGGCCTCTACAGAAACCAGTTGGATCCTGGAGGATCACTGTAGACAACCATAAACTTAGGCAAATAGTAGTTCCATTTAGAGCTGATGTGCCAGATGTGATAGCTTAGCTAGAACAGAGTAAAATGACTTTAGGGGCATTTTATGTAGCATTGATATAGTGAATACATTCTTCTATCCATATCAGCAGAGCATTAGAAGCAATTTATATTGACACATCTAGACATAACATTATAATGTCATTTTGGTCCACACCATTTTAATCAGCCCAAATGGGCATGAAGTGGCAGGCCCCTGGAGACCTTGATAAGATCCATCATGCTCCAGAAAGTAGGAGATAATCCCTACAAATACTCAGTGAAGATTTTTAAGAGTTCAGTGGTCTGGGACATGCTAGAATATTCCCTCCAAAGTAAAGGAGATAGTAGTGCATCTTATAACACCCAATTTAAAAAAAAAACACACGCAACACAATGGCACAACACTGTATCCACAGTTGGGAACACTGCTGTGACCCACTTAGAGAGTGACATGGAAAATGCCCAGATTTCAGTGGGTAGTAGACGCAGAAAGAGAAAGGGCTCTGTCTCTGGGATGTGCACAGCCCTGTCACTTGTTTCCTATAAACAGGCAGGTGTTTGTATGAGATAAGATGCTCTGTGAGGTTTATGGCAAGCAACCCAAAGGTTCTGGAAGAAGTCCATGCCACCTGAAGCCCAGAACTATATACCATTTAAAAACCCATTCCTGATGTGTTATTAGGTCCTGGTATTATCTGGTCATGAGACATCAAGGGACCATACTGCCAGAGCCATATATCATGAGTTGGCTTTTGCCAGATCCATCAAGTCATAAGAAGTGGGCCAGCAGCACTTCGTTTCAAGATAGAAATGGTACATTCATGATTAACATGAGCGGGACCAAAAGGCACAAGTAAGCTGCATGAGCAGGTGACAGAGTCATCTACCCCCATTGCACTGGCTCCTTACCCTCAGATACTCTGGTCACGCAAGAAGTCCTGTAGGAGTAGCTGATAGAGGAGGAAAGTGGCAGCGTTTGGTTTGAAGATGGTTCAACTCAGTGTGTGCAAGCTGAAAATGAACTGCTTCTGATCCCACTGAGGGATGATCTTGAAAGGTAGCAGTGAGGGAAATCCTCATGATAAACAGTTTTCAGTGGTGGATCTTGTCACTGACATTGTGTGAAAAAAGAAGTGGCCCAAGGTAACAAAACATATGGCTCCTTGTTCCAGGTCCTAGAAGAAGAAAGATTAGAAGATTGGAGACAGGAAGGTCTGAGGTAGGGTAGATAGACATGGGAGTGGGCATGAGGTGTGAATATCTTTATAGCTCTTGTTAACACCTACCAAAAAACATCCACCAAAGAAGGGCCACTGAACCACGAAGCAGACAGTCTCTCTCCTCAGTCCTGGCACAATGAGCATGTGAGTGGAGTAGCCACGGTAGCAGAAATAGAGGCTACACATAAGGCCAATGGTGTGGACTCTCACCCGGTAGGGCTCACGTAGACTTTGCCTCTGTCTAATGTTCAACCTGTCAGCAACAGAGGCCAGTGTTAAACTCTGGTTACGGCACCATCCATCAATTACAATCAGCTACTTGGTGGCGGGTTGATTACATTGAACTCCTTTCACTCTGCCAGAAGGCAGCAATTCATCTTTACCTAGATTATCACATATTTGCCCTTCCTGCCCACAGGAGCTTGGCCAGCACCACTATCTGAGGGCTTGGAGATTGTTTGAGCTACTGACATCGGTTTTCACAAAATATTGCCTCAAAAGAAAGGACCCACAAAGCAGTGAAGAGGTACAGATGTAGACACTGACTATGGAATCCGCTGGTCCCATCACATACTGCATCACTCGGAAGCTGCCAGCATGATGCAGTGTGAAAATATCTTTTGAAGATGCACATAGACTGCGAATTTGAAGATGATACTTTGAATGGCATAGTGTCCTTCAGGACAGGACATATACCCCAAATCAGTGACGATTTTAAGGTGCTGGGCCTTTAATAGGTAGAAAACATGAGTCTAGGAACCTAGGGCTAGAAGTATGAGAAAGCCTGCTTGTCATCATTCCCATTCTACCCATGGGAGGGGTTGGTGTTTCCTGCCCCAAATCCTTCATCTCTTGTGGATCTAGAGTTCCTTGTTCCCAGGGGGGAAATGTTTCCATTATGGCATAATTTTACTACAAAGAGAGAAATCACAATTAGGTGAATATTTCAAGATTTTTAAATGACTGCTCAAGGCTACTTCACTTTATCCATTAATGAAACTATTTGATTCTCCCTCCAGCTCCCAAAATGTAAAATAACCATTAACCATAGTGAATATTATTGAGAAAAATTCTGAAAAATTATTCACCCTAGTACCCAATTTCTAGGAAAGATCCTAGCATATCATAGATTCTCAGTGTTTGATGAATGGATGGGTAAATGAATGAATCTTTGGCAGCAAATGTGAAGCAACTGAAAAATACAAATATAGAATTGTGTGATGAAGTCTTTTGGAATCTTGAACTTATACTAGAGCTAAAAAACACGGGTTGCTACTTCATGATGATGAAAAATAATTACTTCAGTAATAAGAGTCAGCATTACAACTGAACTTTTGGCTTAAAAATGCTCAACCCATTAAATGTCCTCATATCATGTTGTAAAAGTATAAAGAAATGAGATAGATGTTAAAGGTATTGCTGTAATAAATTGACATTTGGTGATATTATAAGAAGTAAGGACAAAAGAAGTAGAAACCCTCATAATATAATAGGTATGTGACCATCACTTGGGCTTTAGTGAACACAGTGTTCTTGATTTAAAAATTGTATAGTGTGTATTTCTTTTTTCATAGTACTCCAGACAAGGCTTACCGGTTTTTCTTCTAAAAGATATAAAGTTAAACTAAGTATTTACTATGACTATCAGGATCTTTAACTGAAATTCTAAATCTTGCCCATTTCTTGTAGAAAAAATAAAATGGTAAAATTTTTATTTTAATTAGTTATCCTCTATGTGTGGAGACATCCTACTACACTGTGTCTATTAGTGTTTACTTATTTAATAAATATTTAAGTCGCACTTACTAAGTAAGTAGCATTTAGCACTTGCCAAAATGAATCCATGTAATTCTCATAGCATTATGTGGATCATTTTCTCCACTTTACAGAGAGAGAACTGGAAATGCAGAGAGATTAAGTGCCCAAGGTCGCAAGGTATATAGTAAGTGGGAGCTGGGACTTGAACCCAGACAGTCTCCTGAGGCCATGCTCTTTTTTTTTTTTTTTTTTTTTTAAAGATTTATTGATTGATTGATTGCTATGTTGGGTCTTCATTTCTGTGCAAGGGCTTCCTCTAGTTGCGGCAAGCGGGGGCCACTCTTCATCGCGGTGCGCGGGCCTCTCACTGTCGTGGCCTCTCTTGTTGTGGAGCACAGGCTCCAGACGCGCAGGCTCAGTAGTTGTGGCTCACGGGCCTAATTGCTCCGCGGCATGTGGGATCTTCCCAGACGAGGGCTTGAACCCGTGTCCCCTGCATTGGCAGGCAGATTCTCAACCACTGCGCCACCAGGGAAGCCCCGGCCATGCTCTTTAAGACTACGGTGTATTTCCTCTCTAAGTATCTGCTCCCAGGGTAAACATGAATGAATTACACAAATAATTAAGTGGTCGAGAACTTCATGTTGTTCTCCCTCTGAAGCATCCATTATTTTAACTACTTTTGTCAATACGCTCAGTAAGAGTTCCACTTCTAGCCTATGGTTGAGTATGTGTACCTGCTGGCGGGAAGAGAGAAGAAAGGAACTGAGGGAGGGCGAGAAAGGGAAGAGAATTAGGGACTCCTGCACCGAGCACCTCTCGACCCATATCGACACCCCATTCTTAATGGAAAATAGCAAGAAATACCCTCATTCACCGAGTGTGTACATACCTGGTACTGTGCTCACCCTATACATTCAAGTTCATTATCTCTTTAGTCTCACAAAAATTCTGCAAGGTAAGGACTGCTATCCTCCCATTTTATAAAGAAGATAATTGGTGCTGTGAGAGCATGAGCAACTCCTGTAGTCACCCAGGTGTGTCTAACTTCAAAGCTACTATGTCTGCTCATAGCGGCTGCCACCTACACCACTGAGAAAATTGATTTGACTGCGTTTTTTGTTAACTGTCTCTTTGTGGCTCAGCCCAACTTTTGCTGGAGTCATGCTTTGGTTTGGTTCCCTTTTGCTCTGTGGCTTTGGCATTTTCCCTAAACAAGCCCTATTTATTCCATCCATACGGCAGTTTTCATTTGACGCCACACAGTTTGCAATCTTAGAGGGTGGTTCGTGTTTGCTTTTTCAGTTTACTCTAATAGGTCAGGTCTCTGATAGCCACTGTTCAGTCCTCCAGGTAGGGGAATAATCAAGGAGCTTTGGGGAACCAAAGCTGTGACCTTGGCCACTTCCTGCGTGATGAGAACGTAGGGCTGGATTTGATAATGAAGAGTCTTCTGTGTGTTCTCTCATTATTTATGCTACATCTGCCTCTCAGCATTTGTGTCAATGAGTCACTGTAATTACAGCCTTTGAATAATTCCCTCCGTTTTGCAAGACATCCCCGACTGTGTAAGTGCTACATCAGAGAAAAACATTACATCCTTGGGGCACCACCAGGCAGCAAGGTCCACTCTTTTTTTTTTTTTTTTTAACATTTTTATTTATTTATTTATTTATTTATTTATTTATTTATTTATTTGGCTGTGTTGGGTCTTCGTTTCTGTGCAAGGGCTTTCTCCAGTTGCGGCGAGCGGGGGCCACTCTTCATGGCAGTGCGCGGGCCTCTCACTATCGCGGCCTCTCTTGTTGCGGAGCACAAGCTCCAGACGTGCAGGCTCAGTAGTTGTGGCTCATGGGCCTAGTTGCTCCGCGGCATGTGGGATCTTCCCAGACCAGGGCTCGAACCCATGTCCCCTGCATTGGCAGGCAGATTCTCAACCACTGCACCACCAGGGAAGCCCCCACTCTTTCCTTAGATGTAGTTATCAGCCAAGTCCAATGATGTGGCTCTGTTCCCACTCCCCCAGACTGAAACTGAGATGTAAGGAGCTCTCTAACTGTAAAGCCACAAAGGATAAGAATTCCTTTTTCTATGCGAAAGCCAAAATCTGGACCCAGAATCTTGCTTTAAGATGACTTACAGAATAATCAATGAAGCTGTCCGTGGAAGGGAGGTGGGGGGGAGTGAGCTGGGGAAAATCAGCCTGCACTCTCTCTCCTCTCTCGTTCCCCGACCTGGACGAACAAGTAACTCCCTACCATCTAGTGAGATGTTGAGATTTTGTAAGGCAAATATCTGGGTTAATGACGTATGAAAAGAATTCCTGAAAGAGTGAAAATTAAATAAAAGAGTACCCTAAAGGTGACAAAAGTTCTGTGTATGTTTTCAGCTCCTTCTATTTCTCCATTGCTCCTTTCTACTACATTACAGAAGGGACAGGACCTTGCATCTTAGGGTTTTCTTTCCTGCTTCATGGTATGGGTGTTCAGTGGCTGAAACATCATTAATAATTTCTATTTGTGACTCACTAGGAGAAGTAGGAGACACTGTAAGTAAGCTTTTATTTAACTATGTTTTTTTTTTTCCAAGAAAAATACAAGTTCCCATTTGTACCCCTCGCACTGTATTAAAGCAAAGATTGCAAAAACCAAACAGGGACCCAAAGAAATGGGAAAGGAGGAAAATGCTATTTTCTGAGATATCCAGAGAGAACGTTTTCCTTATTGCTACCATGGGAGCAACATTTGCCTCTCTTACTCTAAGGTCGGCAGGCTGACTCTCCACGTGATTTAAAATAATACAGAGACTAACTGTGCATGAACGTCCATCCTTCACTTCCGCGCTGTCTTGGGTCCACAAGGTTAAGGCATTGCCTCTAAAATGTCATAGTGAAAATTCTACCTAGGAGGATTCACAGACTAATTCCTCCACTTCCAGTAATATGGGTAATTTCTGTGATTTTCCAAAGCAAAATACTCTCTCAAAATAAAGTCTATGGTATAACCCTAAAATTACAAAATAAAGAGGAATGGAGATGCTCTGTTGGCAAAGGAAAGATAGGACTGGAGTGTTCTCAGTTACTCTGAAGAAATACTTCCCAGCAGTGACCCTGAGACCCACCCATGAGACTTTACACCTCTGTGGAACATTCTTCGAAAAGCACTCAATTATTAATCAGATTTTAAAAAGGACGCCTGAGCCCTGTGGAGATGCAAACTAACTGGTTATCTTGTGATGACATGAAAAGTCAGGTATGAAGGAAGGATGCATGGGCAGTGGGAGCCACGATGGGGTAACTGGAGTTGGTAATTGGAGTTCAACCATCAACGCTAGTGTTAGCAGTGGAATTTCACTTAATTAATGTCATGGGGTCCTTAAGTGTTTCCAGCTCTTTAATGTCACATCCAAGTTTTGGACAAAGATCTCTGGCCTACCTGTGATCATCTTCTTGGGGTTCCATGTGGTTTTTTTGGATGTGCTATGCTTGGAGAAATTGAGAAAACAATGCAAAGAGCCTATACACTGGAAAGTATATTATAGAGCAGTTTGAATGCGAGTTTATCCCACTATCAGGATATATATACCTCACTCACAGAGAAGCAGAAAATCAAGAGAGAGCTAAGACTTTAGGTCATACCCAGAGAACTTTATGATTGAGATAAGAATAAAACCTCAACCAGAGTTCCCAAAACCCTAAGCAACTCACAGCATAGGCCTGAAGTCTAAAGACCAAAATCTTTATTTGTTCAGTAAAGGATAACAGTAAACATTTAAATTACTAGTAAATGAAAATAGTGAATGACTTTTTTTTTTTTTTCAAAATTGGCTTAGCTTTCCTTGTTTGGAGCTGACAAAACTTCTTTGTGATCATCCTGTTTTAGACAAGAATTATTTTTCATGGTTAAAAAACAAAAACTGTTTGAACTGGGGCAGTGTTGACAAGAGTTGCTCCAAGCAATTTTGTATAATAGAATTTCACAGTAAAAAATTAACTGCAAACCACTGACCTGGCCCACTGTCTTTCTCAATACTACAGTTTTGCTGCTGAAAAAGAGGGTTTGCTATTCAAGAATGCAAAAGTCGGATTCAAGAATCAAGCCTTTTCATCTCTCATGGGATATTGTCCTTTATCAGAGCATTCTTGGTGGATAAATATGTAAATTATTATGCAAAGCAGGATGGAGTAATTAAAATTGACAGTTGCCCTATTTAAAAAAAATTAAAATGTGGAAGGCTTGAAAATGTGTCTGCTGACAACAAAGGAATTTCTGGTGAAGATCAACATTATTTGGTATCATTTTCATATATTTTTCAAGCAGATGAATTCTTCTTGCTTTTACTTTCTAGTTTGAATTTTTTTTTCCACCACGGTATTTGACAAAAATAGTTTCAATGGGATTATTATTTAAATTTTAGTTGATATATATATCAGAGAAAGTACGGAGTATTTTCTTTACTACTCTCCTAACAACTGTAAATCTGCTGTGTTGGAATTTTAATAAAGAACGTCTACAGCTAGCAATTATTTACAAAAGAATTAACTGCTCTATTTGAGAGAGCACACTATTACAATTTGCTATGGAGGGGCCACCAAGTCACCTGGTTTTTTTTTACCTGCACTCATGCACTGCCTTTCCTGCCATGACAACAGGTAAGATGACCCTGCTCTTATCCACAACAAACCCTCCACTTAGGCTCTGGATCCCTTTGCCTCAAAATTTCTCTTGGTCTTTGCTCTGCCAACATTCCCTTTTTCCTTTGGTATCATTTCTTTCTCCTCACTTTCTGGATCATTCCCACTATCATGAATCTAATATCACTCATCTTAAAACAAACAAAACACTGCCGTGACTCCAAACCATTACCACACTTTTCCACTTCCCTCCATAGCAAGACCCCTAGCTATAAGGTTCTATCTATAGTTGCCGTTTCCACTTCTTTACTCCCTGTTCTCTCCTCGATCCAATCCAAATCGAGCCCAGTGTCATGGCTCAATTTATTAAGGTCTCCAAGGACCCACATCTTGCTAAAGCTACTGGTTAATTTTTGTCTTCCTCTTATCTGATTTCTTAGCAGCTCTTGATGTTCTCTTCTTCAACACATTCTTCTCTAGGCTTAGAGGAAGCCTTGTTTTCCTTCAACTTCAGGGTCGTTCCCAGCTGTCTAAACACTGCTGTCCCCAGACATCTCCTCTATAGCTACACTAACTCCCTAAGTGATTTAATCTAGCATCATGGCTTTGAAAATGATCTCTATAATTCTCAAATGAATATTTCTAACTCTGACTTCTTTGTTGAATTCCAGAATCATACTTAACTGCCTACTTTACACATCAGTTGGAAGTCCACTAGTCACCAAAAATTTAAAATAGAGCCAATAACCAATGGTTCCTCATCTCCAATACAAATCCCAGAATCCTCAGCATACCAAGGCTTCAACATTTAAGTAAATGGTAATACTATCTGTCTAGCTACTAGGGTCAAGATCCTATCTCTAATTTGTCAATTTCTTTCCATGCCACATCTAATTCATCAGTATAACTTGTTGCTCCAAGGACAGTATTTGCCTTGAATTTGAACTCTCCTGCTACAACCAGAGTCAAAAATACCATCTCTAACCTGGCCATCTGTAACAGTTTTCATGACCACAGTCTTTCCACCTCATTGTAATCAGAGTAATCTTTTATTTATTTATTTTTACCCTACATCAACTGGCACTTGTCTACCTCTCAAGCCCATCCCCCTGTACTCTCTCCCATGTCTGTTACTCTTCAGCCACAGTAGCTTGGAATATTTATTCCCCAGCACACGACTGCAACTTCACCATATTCAGGTATCAAAGTAAATGTCACCTCCTCAGAGAAAATTTCCTAGACCAATGCGGCTAAGTAAGAACTTCTGCATGCTCCCCACTTTCCAGCCAGTTTCTTTCACATTATTTCATTTCATTTGTGGCACTTAACATTACCATGGGGTACTCTTTTTAATATTTCATTTCATTTTATTCTTCCATTGTCTATCTCCTCATATACAAGTCTCTGCTTGGAAGCAGAGACTTTGTTTTGCTTTTTGAAATCTAGACTTGTTCCTAGCACGTAAAATGTACTCAATAAATATGTGGTAAAGGACATTGACTGACTTATTCAACAGGAATTTCACCTCTGTAGTTGTGTCTTTTGTACTGAATAAAGTCTACGAAGGCTTACTAAACCAAAGATGGTAATTAGATTCTTTGTGTGTGTGTATGTGTAATTCCAAGCAGAGCTAGAGAGAAGTGTTTTTAAGTAAGTGCAATCTTTAGAAACCAATTTTAAAATGTCCTAACATATGTAAGTGAGATCTTGACATGATGTTTATCTATATAATAAATGAAGGTGAACTAAATAGATGAATGAAAAAAATGAAACAGCTCTTACTAAATTTAAGAGATGTTGGATGCAGTAAATAGCAACTCAATTCAATAACGTACATTCTTGGTGTTTATGTCACGTGAGCATGTGTCATTGGCAGATGTTGAATGAATACATATTTGTCTGGTAGGTGACAACATGCTCCTAGTGAGCACATTGCCTTTTCCTCTTCTATTCTCACCCTTCTCAAAGTACATACTTTGTACAAAATGTTTCTGATTTGCATTCTGTCACCAACAGTTAGAGAATCCAGTCGGTACAGATGGTGCCAAGCAATATATCCTATTGCTATAAGATAAGCCATTATTACTCAAGATATATTACAAGAACTCAGTACCCTGAGAGAATTCAGAGAAAAATACCTACCACCTACCAAGAATGACCATAGAAAAATGGTAAACAGTCATGTTTTGCTTAAACTTGTTCAGCTCCTTATAAAATACAATTATAAACCTAACTGTGTCTGTACTATTATGGGGTGAGGTAGGCATATATATAAACACACACATATATATACATATATATGTATTTTTTTAAAACCAGGACACATTCTCCTATGGCACTATTGAATTGGAGACAAACCTCAAAAGGTGTTTACTGTTTCTAGGAGAAGCAAAGAATTTTAGAAGGTAAAGGATGGATTTTCAATGTTTCTTGAACCAGTTTTCAGGGACAAAATTGGACCCATTTATCCACATTATGTTGAAACATCTCTTTCTTGAAGGTTTTCCCTTGTGCTTATTTTTTTCTCTCTTTTCTGTCAATACTGCTGACTAATCCTGCCGTTTTACGAGAATCAGTTTTTAATTGCAAGAAAGAGGCAGAAAACAAGACCACTCACAGGAAGCATGGGTGAGGGATCCATCCTATAAGCATTTTGCAGAGTACTGAAACTCACGTGGTTCTCTTTGCAACAGCAAAGCCCACACGTGGACTACAGAGCTGAGTTAGGATCCATTATGCCTGGTGATTGAATAATCCTAACAGTCATAAAATGGTGGCTATTTTAATTTTCTCCTCTTCCTCCATGTGGATAAACTAAGGCATATCAAGTGCGGGGATAGGCTACTAAGCATGGTAAAATCAGTTCCTGGGCAAACCAACACCACCTACTTTTTAAGTAGAAAGGTCAACCTGTTAATCACCTTCATGTTAAGCCCTTTGCTGTAAGTGAACAAATAATACAAGCATGTGTTGTGTAGGCTAGAGGTCTTCCAGGTGCTGTGCAGGACATAGAGGCGGCAGAAGACAAAGTCTACTCTCGCAAGGACTTCAACTTGGAGGGTAGGAGGCGGGTGGAGAAGAGGCACATATTTAAACAATAAGAATGAATATTTATGAATCATTTTAGAGTTTTGAAAGCATTTCTGCTTATGTTATCTCATGAAAACATGAAGAACACAAGACATTACCCAATTAAGAGCTAAACTCCGTGATACAGGCAGTATATTTTAAAATGATCACGGAGGTAGAGAATGAACTGAGGTTGAGAATAAATAGAAAATGAAGTAGTTGGGGGATATGGGACTTAAGCATTGTAGGCAGGAACCCTGACTATGCATTCAAAGCTGAGAGAAGGGTATGGTGACTCACGGCAGGTGCAGCGTAACATTAAGACGTCACACGATGCTAAGCAGTACTGTCAATGGTGAAAAGTGACTTAGAAGGATCTCTCAACTCTGAAGGTGAAGAGAGCTTGGGATCAACATTGATCGTGATGGTGAGGATTAAAATGGCATGCAACTGTATGGAGAAATCTATGCTGGTTTTTTTACACAAAATACTGTTTGTATTCTTGTTAAAGTGTATGTTTCTTCCCAAGTAAGTTGGCATCTGAATACTTGGTATGTCTTAAAATGGAAGACATCTTATAATTGAAGAAATATGGAATATTTGTTAATTCAAAATAACTAATTTAATCCAACTTCATGCTTTTTCAGTTCTGCACACTGAAGCATCCACCAGATTCTGAATGATATGTTTGATTTTTCTGATACACTGTTTACTGCTCTTGAAAAGAATACCCATATACTCTAAAGGTAAATGTTGGCAGTAGCATGGCCCCCTTGGGAGGGAAACTCTGGTTACGTGATGGGTGTATCTGAACTAGGGATACCCCCAAGGGGCCCAGAGGGTCAGGTTCACACTCTGCTTTGGCTTTATTTTCCATTGCCTTTGGTTGTCCTTCAACAGTAACCATGGTTTACTTGGGTGGCTATATTTTCCACATTAAGCTACAGACTCATTGCTTATGCTATCGTATTTGAAAAGAAGTGACTTTTTTTTTTTTTCTTTTTTGGCCATGCCACACAGCACGCAGGATCTTATTTCCCCAGCCAGGGATTGAACCCATGCCCCCTGCAGTGGAAGCATGGAGTCTTAACTACTGGACCACCAGGGAAGGCCGAAGTGACATTTGCCACATTCAAATCTTTTCCTCAAAAGCAGATGCAAACATCTGAAAACAAACCATCGTATATTTTTATTATAATTTGTAGTAACAGAAAAATAGCCTCAACTGCATGGTTAATGAAAAATACATAGTGAGTCTTCTGGTGAAAACAGGGTATTGGGTCATTCCTCAGAGGATTTGGGAAATATTTTAGAGCTAGACTTTATCTATTTAAATTTAGAGTGGAATGTGTTGAATTTAGTTTAGCATGGGAGGGAATCCTAAGCAGAAATTTGGCATTCCTAAGAAAAGAGGAGAATAAATCAATGTTAGGTGTATTCTGCCAATGGTGTGCAGTATAATTACCTCTCTATTTCCCTTTTGTCATAAATAAGTCATGGTTGTGTCTGCCTTTACGTGCCTGTGCTGTTTGTGTGCTATAGCGAGTAGTAATTCTGAGGATGCACAGCTGAAATCAGGCACACAAGACACCAGGCACAGCGTACAACAGGAAATGATCAATTAATTATGTGTCTTTTACCACTTAATTCCACAACAAAATTAGCAACTAGCACCCCCATTTTACAGAGAGGACGCTAAGGCCCAGGAGCTAAAATATCTTGTTTTCGATGACGTGACCAGTGAGTGGCAGAACTGAGATTTAAGTACAGTAGGCTCTCTCCAGGGCCAAGACTCACAGACCTCAGAGAATAGATTTCAAAGTCTGTGGGATCCACTCTGAGAAAAGCTGTGTTATTACACACACCTCGACTGTATCATAATTAAATATTTATTTTTCTATTTCAGCCTCTAAATTCCTAGGTCCTTGAGGGCTAGGCATTCTGGTTCTTTGTATCTCTAGAGTTCAGTACAGCATTGTTGAATTAAAACATTAAAGTGGTCTATCAGAGAGTTCCTCTAGATTTCCATGGAAAAAGATTCATTACCCTCTTCTAAGCAGATGAGAAAACAACCAAGGCATAATAAATAAACAGAACACAATGTAATTAAGAGTCAGTGACTCAAAGTCTATAAGACGAGAGGATGTTCTATGGTGGAGAGATGTGTTGTCTTCCTAGGGACACTAGCACCAAATGCTTCTTCGACTATTTGAGCCTTCAGTGGATCTTCTTCCCAGGAGGAAGTAACACGGTGATAAATATCTCCCCCAACCCCTCCTCAATCTACTCTCCACTTTCTCAAGCACACTTCCTGACATGAAAAGAACACTCAGTAATATTTCTTAAATGAATAAATGAATGTAATAATGAAACAGATGATACACCAACCAGTACGTTAACCACATGGAATTGGCACCCAGCATCTGAGAGCAGAACCTGTGGATCACGCACCCATGGGCTGTCACAGTCTAGGGTGCACACTTGAGTGACCTCTGGGTCATTTTGGAAACCTCATGGGTGGACCACATGGGTCAGTATGGCAGTCGTGAGCAGATGGCCCTGGTCTAGTCTGTGGGGTCAACACAAGTGTCCCAACATGTCCACCCAGTGGGCACAAGGCCAAAGTCAAATCATTGGAAGTTCTTTCATGAGGAAGGCTGGATGCCGAGGAACTTATGTTATTTTCTGGATTTCACGTAGAGAGTCCTGAGAGGTGTGATATACTCTCAGAGACAGCTCAGGCCTTTTGTTTTATGGTTGCTTCCAGCATTATAATTACTAAAAAAGAATTTTACAATTACAAAAAGTAAATTCTACCATGTGAAAAATTCTATTGTCTGCCTCCAGTGACATTACAGAAATGAAATCTACTCCCTTTCCTTGCTTAGAGTTCTGCACACGAGGCTAGATGGATGTGACAGATATTGTAATATGAACAGAATTTTTCTCTTAGCAAGCCCCCTGGAAACCTGTCTCCTGCAACTTGCCTTGGTAAGTAGAGCTCTCGAGACAGTTCTCTGAAAGAACAAAACCCAAAAAGGTTTCAAAACAGAAAATTATAGTCGTCTCACCAAACCAGTCTTCTCCAAACTTCCCTTCTGCCCTGCCCTGTTGTCCTAGGCTCAGAATCCAGCTTCAGCAAAGTCAGAATCCTGAAGCTTACCTGAGCAGGTGTGGTGATGCTCCAAACTCTGTATTCCTGGAAATAAAGAAAAGAGGCACACTTTGTCCATTTTTCATTCTTAAATCCCTGTGTTGTATTTAGGAGAACTAATATTTCTTCCCAGTGAATTAACTGTCCTCTTTTGTCACGCATTTAGCAAAGCTCCTGGGTAGGTATCACAGCTCTGGAAAGAAGTCATTGTAAATATTATTCTTTTGTCTTTGATTATTATTATTCTTTTGTATTTGATGTGCTTAATCCTTTGCCTAAATAGAAAACAAGTTACTTTCCCAAGCTCTCCCATCCTTTTCAGATGGCCTAGGAATAGTGAGGAGGGTCTGGCTGAGGTGTGGGGAAGCAGATCTCTAGACCAAATTGGGAAGGCTGAGCTCAGCCCAGGACTTCTGTGTTTTGTGAGCGCTGAGGGTGAAAATACTCCCTGTAAACTTAGAGAAAAGTCCTTCAGTCATTCCTGAAGACTTTCTCACCAGAAGTGTTTGTAGCTTCCGTTAAAGCAATTTATGTGCATGCAATAAACTGTCCTTTTTAGTGGAGAATTTCAGAAGCTTGATTACTTTTTTTTTAAAAGTCTTTATTGAATTTGTTACAACGCTGCTTCTGTTTTATGTTTTGGTTTTTTGGCTGTGAGGCATGTGGGATCTTAGCTCCCTGACCAGGGATGGAACCCGCACCCACTGCACCGGAAGGAGAACTCCTAACTACTGGACCGCCAGGGAAGTCCCTTGATTACCTTTTAATAATCCAAACAAGGTTAAATGCATTGGGAATCTTTTGTCCTCAACTCACCTTGATTTGTGTTTGAAAGGTATTAAGTGGGGCCGAATGACAGATAAAACTGATCCTTGCTTCCCTGTAAGATGGGCTCAGTCTTCACACATGTGAAGCTTTCAGCGCGTACTACGCACCCCTCCCCAGGCCCCTCCGATCTCTAGACACTAGGAAGGCACAGTCGCTATTTCACACGCTTTTATCTTTGAAGGCTTCAAATCGGAGCCTAGGGCGTAATGCAAATAAAGACCTAAACACGTATTAAGGAAAGCAATTTGACACTTTAAGAGTTTCATCTCCTCCAAGCTGGCTCACAGACAGATTACGTACAGAGAGGAACAGGTTAATGCTTACATAACTGATTGAAAATTGGTGCTAATTGGCTTGAGGTTTAAATGAGGGAGCTCTGTCAGACAGCTGGCCCAGTTGAGGGTTCCATATATGAAAGCACTACATGGAAATATAATTTATGTGATGATGTTTATTCTCTGAAAATTAGGTTAAAATGGAAGAAATCATTTCCCTCATCCTCAGTTAAAACAAATAGCTCACACTTAGCTCAACTTTAGCATCCGTGGGCCTTCGGGATAAATTTCCTCTATTTTACAAGTAAGTTACTGCCTGCATTTTCCTGGGACGAAAGGCCTGGAGGATCAGAGTATTTTAGAAAAGGTTAAAAGAAATTGTATCACATCCAGAAAGGCTAATTCTCATGCATCAAGTTTCTTTGAGCTGAATTTGTGTAATGAGTGCACTGGAAATTGAAAGACGAGATTAAAGTGCTGTTGGTCGTGTACAGAGATTTCAGAAATGCTTATCAGCCCCGCACAGCTGAACACAGCCCAGATTAAAACCTGATCTGACAGAAAGGGAGGCTGACTGCAAATGTGGGGCTTTACATCCATGCTAATTACAAAGTGCATATTAAACATGAGGCCTATGATGAGAGCAGCTGCAAAGGTCTTTATCTATATTAAGAGACTGTCCACCTACATAATAAGAATAATTACCAATGAGAGAATTCTTAAAAAGAAATTGCATTTAATGACACATCATACAATTTCTCCTCATTTCAGAAGTCTATTTCACCATCCCCCGATAGGGTGTGACTTTGTCTTCTCTCTGGAGCTAGGTGACAGATCAGATATTGAAGACAAGATCCATTCACTTATATTTCTATTAACGCAAGCTCGTTTGCTTGGAGAAGTGCAAGTGTGGAAACTCTATGGAATCCCCAATCCCTGTTTCTAATGAACTGACGGGGAAACAACTAAAATTTTTCCAACCTACTGGAATTACTTGAGAGAGGTGGCACCTAAGAGCGCTTTAATTGGTAAGTTGTCAGTATCACAAGAACTGGACTCTATTATGTTTTTTTTTTAACTTCCTATTAATAACTGGCAACATTAGAGCTGTGATTTGAGTGCAATCATATTGAAGGGCTACAAGAAATTCTCCCAGAATCTCTTTCCTCCTTTTTAAAAAGAAAACAACCTCCCATGGTCCTTGAGAAGTAAATGTAATACTCTGAATGAAAGCATCCAGCATGCACTGGGCACTCGGTAAATAGTCGTTTCATTTCTGTCATCCTTCCTCTCCTTCCTTCCTTCATCTCTTTCTTCCTTCTTTTTTTTTCTTCATATTTTTGGGTTGATATAAACCTAAGTTATCCAACTGCTACTCAGCCTGAATGTTGCTTTTTGATAATTCATTTTCAAAATAAAATAGTTACACATTTTTCTTTGCTTGTTGTAGCTGTTTCTGAAAACCTAGGCACATAATAAATAACCAAAATCTAATAAATGATCATTGTGAGCTTTTAAAAAGAGCAGCCAAGAAATTCAGCCTGTTGGGGAAGGCAAAGTGAGAAATCAAAGTTACGCAAATGTGGTATTGAAAGACGTTATTTCGCCTTTATTATTGTTAATATAATCCAATTAAATTCTTCAAGATTTCAGACAGAGATTCCAAATATCTAAAGCCATTTAATCTCTGTTACAAGGCTCTACAAAATATTATGAAATATAATGTACATGCAAAAAAAGTTTATAAAAACATATGTATTGGGACTTCCCTGGTGGTCCAGTGGTAAAGAACTTGCCTTCCAATGCAGGGGACGCGAGTTCGATCCCTGGTCAGGGAACTAAGATCCCACATGTGGGGCAACTAAGCCCACGTGCCACAAACTACAGAGCCCGCACACCCTGGAGCCTGCACACCACATCTAGAGAGAAGCCCATGCGCCTCAGTGAAGATCCTGCCTGCCTCAACTAAGACCCAACACAGCAAAAGAAAAAAACCAAAGATTAAAAAAAAAAAACATGTGTATCATTTGCCAATAGTTGTAAGACAAATACTGATGCAACCCGCCCCCCCAGGATAAGAAACAGAATTTGGTGACACCTAAGAAGCCCCATCTCTCCTGTGTGCATCTTTCCATGAGCCCCTTCCTCTTCTCAAGAGTCACCCTCACATAACTTTTTTTTTTTAACATCTTTATTGGCGTATAATTGCTTTACAATGATGTGTTGGTTTCTGCCTTATAACAGAATCAGCAGAATTCTGAATCAGCTATATGTATACATATATCCCCATATCCCCTCCCTCTTGCGTCTCCCTCCCAACCCTCCCTATCCCACCCCTCTAGGTGGTCACAAAGCACCAAGCTGATCTCCCTGTCATATAACCTTTTTTTTTTTATAAATTTATTTTTTGATTTTATTTTTATTTTTGGCTGTGTTGGGTGTTTGTTGCTGCGTGCAGGCTTTTCTCTAGTTGTGGCGAGCAGGGGCTACTCTTCGTTGTGGTGCGCAGGCTTCTCATTGGTTGGCTTCTCTTGTTGCAGAGCACAGGCTCTAGGCGCCCGGGCTTCCGTAGTTGTGGTTCGCGGGCTGTAGAGCGCAGGCTCAGTAGTTGTGGCGCACGGGCTTAGTTGCTCCGCGACATGTGGAATCTTCCTGGACCAGGGGTCGAACCTGTGTCCCCTGCGTTGGCAGGCGGATTCTTAACCACTGCGCCACCAGGGAAGCCCTGTCACATAACTTTTATGATAATCATTTCCTTGGTTTGATAAGGCTCTTCTGTACAGCAAAATGTACTCTTTCATGCTGTAATCTAAACCAATTTATTTCCTATTTTCACCTGTAATTAACGTAAATAAAAGGTTGATTCTTAGAGTTTTTTTCCTGAGGCTTCTCAACATCAGTTCCTGTGTTAGTCAGCTGGGGCTGCTTTAACAAATCACCACAGACTGAGGGGCTTAAACAACAAATGTTTATTTCTCACAGTTCTGGAGACTGAGAAGTCCAAGATCAAGGAGCCAGCAGATTCCGTGTTGGGTGACAAGCCTCCTCCTGGTTTGCTGAGGGTCTTCTCACTGTTGTAGCCTAATGTAGCAGAGAGCAGAGAGGGAGAGCTCGTGTCTCCTCTTCTTTTTATAAGGGCATTAATCCCACCATGAGGCCTCCACCTCAAGACTTTATCTAACTAATTATTTCCCAAAGACCCCATCTCCAAATCCATCACGTTGGGGATAAGGATTTCAACACGTGAATTTGCAGGGGAGTGGGGGGGACATAAGCGTTTGGTCCATAATAGTCACCTTACATTTTTCCCTTGATGGCAATAAGGGTCAATATTTCCAGACTGGACCTTGCTCCATTCTTAGATGGCTTTAACAACAGCTTAAATGAGACCCCAGCAAAAGGGGAAGTAGAAACATTGGAGGATCTTTCTTGTCTACTGATGTCTGAGGTTCCTGTCTCTCATTTCCTTTCTGTGCCATAATGATTATAATCACCAGTGGTACAAAAAGAGACAAAATAACTCTACCACAAAGAGAGTGTGCTAGGAGAAAAGGAAATCTGGCACAGGAGTGTGGCTGGAAATCCCTGGAAATCTCTAGCCCTTAGAGGAATCTTTATTTCAAAGGCAGCTTCATACAGAAGTGTTTGGAGAAAAATTCACAGTACAGCTCAGCATTATTCATAAAAGAGTCCCTGTACTTTCCTCCCAAAGAAATAGACAAAAATTTCCTAATGCTGATAAGGGAAATGATAAGGGAGAATGTTATTCATTTTCTTGAGCCTAAGAAGATGTTGTGGATTTGAGCCAGTGGAGATGGCCCTGCTACCCTCACCTGCAGATCTCACCACTAGGGCCCGGGCGTTACAGGCCGTGGGTACCAGAACACCACTTCCTGCAGACTGGAGGGAAGACACCATCATTGTTTGGCAACAAGAGGCCAAACAGGAGCCTGGAGAAGGTGTGGTGACGGTGGTAGTCCAAAGGAGGGGTCTTCACCTGAGCACCTGCCTCAGGAGGCTGACCTACCCTCCCTGTCCTAGTGGGAGTGAATGTTGGCTCCCCAACCCAGGTCCTCAAATGCTCTCTCAGTCACCCGCTAGGGACCAGGTTTGCTTTCCAGGCCTGCTGTAGATGGGCCTCTCCAGTTCTAATCCAACACACCCAGTGATTCAAAACACTAACAACTTCCTGCCATGTCTGCCCCGTGGGAGGGCCCTGTAGAAGCCAAGCACAGTCACTTTAGACTCATGAGGTTAGGTCGCCTCCTTTTCCTGCCAATTTGCTATTTAATAAAAATATTGCTAAATAGTAGAAAAAAAGATGTGAAGTCCTTTTCAGGTAGTGACCCAGCACTAGGCTGGCTTGACCTGAGTGACCTGGGATCTAATCACTAAATGGCTTTGTGACTTTGGACAGTTTTTCCATCTATAAAACGTACAGGTTGACCGGATGAACTGTAAGATATCATCAAGCCCCCAAATTCTATTCTATTTGTAAATAGTGGATATCAGAATCTCATATTAGAGATTTTGTTTTTTATATAAATTTCATATTGAATTTCAGTTGCGGCATGTGGACTCTTAGTTGCGTCAGGTGGGATCTAGTTCTCTGACCACGGATCGAACCCGGGCCCCCTGCATTGGGACCACGGAGTCTTACCCACTGCACCACCAGGGAAGTCCCCAAATTTGCTATTTTTCTTACATGCATTTCTTCATAAGGTGAAACATCTAGAATTCTGAGCTGACTGAAACCATCTTTTATTTACTGAAATATGTTACTTGAATTGCAATTGTCTTTCAGACTAATACATACTCTCAGCCTTGTGATTGAGTTCACCAGCTGCTGTTTCTCTTTTCAGTTCTCAGTTATCAAGAATGTTAGGGGAATAGGGGCATTTGGGTTTAAGGAGGGGGTCTCATTACATGAGAAGTAACTATATACAGAATGTATAAAGTACTGATTTGTAATTCAGAGAGAGTTTGCAAACTTAGGTTGCTGCAAGATATTTATCCCAATCATATATTTCCTCTGTTCAGCACAACAAATAATATTTTCATTATTCAAGCTTTCTTGTTTTTTGTACTGTGTATACATGAAATTTGTTTTGGGGGGTTCAACAAGATATTCATTACACAAAAATCGCAAAACAACTATGACATAATCAGCCAGTATCTTTAAGGATTATGATGAAAATTGTCCCCAAACATTTATCTTTGGCTGATTGGCTTACTGGGTAGACAGACATTGTTTCAAATCCCAGTTTAGCCACTTACCATCTATTGAGTCTAAGTTGTAAAACCTCCGAACCCCACTTTTCACTCCAATAAACTGGAAATGTAAATAAAACCTATGCATGCAGAGCATTTGTAAGGGAACTAATTTAGACAATGCATGTAATTCACTAGCCCAGTGCTCACAAATAGTTAGAACTCGATAAATGATAGCCATTATTCTTTTTAGTTTATATATAGTGTGAAATAAGGAAGCATTAGGACAATAAAATATTTCTAATCTTAACATATGACTAAAAGACGGTCCAATAAATTCCCAGCACAAATTAAAAATAATCCCAGAATATCAATCAGGACAGTCCTTAAAGGAAATCCCTCCAGCTGGTTCTGTGATTCTATGGTTTCTGTCTACCAAGAGCTAATCCTCAAATAAGAGAGCCCCAGCAAAGAATTATTGTTGTTTCTTTATAGTTTAAGTAAAGGAACACTTTATAAAAGAACACAGTAACTGAAGGCTTCCGGCTGTGAGGAATTCCCTCCCTGGTTAAAAAGGTCACTGACTGTTTGCAAAAGGAGTTGTTAGATATTGTTTGTGCAGCACAAATCAAAAGGAGCTGGGAGGAAGTCCATAGGTTAATGAGAATATTAGGCAGCCTTATGATGTGAGGTGGAAAATGCACTTTCGTTCTCTGTTCTAAATTTTCCAACAACTTTTATGTAAAGAAGTGGCTTAGGCAGACAAAGAGTCTGAAAAGCAGGCAAATGGGCAGAGAAAATCTTATCTTGGCTTTTCCAAGGAGCTTCCATTGCACTATTAAAATTAATACTATTTCTTGGTGAGGCCAATTTAATGCATCGTTGCTTCTAATTGTGTGCTTAACATACACTCCTTTCAACATTTAGCCTGGGATGTAAATAAATGTTAGCATTCACACATTCACACATCTAATTAATTTCCACCAAAAATTCATTACGATATTATACCACATGAACTTATCTTCATTAACTGTAATGGAGCCCTTTAAAAATGAAATGTTTCCTGGAATATTGTATGTTGGAAATGGTAATACAACAGGCTTAAAAATATAATAAAAAGCAAGACTATCTTAAATAGAAAAATTTTAGAAACTTCACTTGAATATGTAATTCAAGTTTCACTTGTTCACAGGGAAAAAATATAGTACATTATAGTTCATAGGCAATCTTCTGGAAAATCTTCAGTTTCTGATTCATTTAAGTATCACAAACAAGTTTTAAATTTTAGCCTTGCTTTGAGTGTTCACTATGTCCTCCAATTTTTTTTAAAGACCTATGGTGAAATTTTATCTTAAAATTTTTTCCTTTTAGCTTTGTATAACGTTTTTTTTTTAAACCATATCTTACTGGTTATTCATTAGAAGATGAAGAGCTTAAATAGAACCCTGGAATGGCTTAGAATCATAAGAATACATATAATTTAGGATTTATTTAAGTCCAAGCCATAATGTTGAGCTCATACATCTCCTTTAGGTAGAAAACTCTATTTGACAAAGTCAGTTAAATTGTGAATGTGAAATACATACAACACAAGGAAAATGGTGTGATTGAATATTATGGCCCAGCTGGGAGGAAAGAGGATATCTTAAATTCAGGCTTCTCCCAAACATTGTAGAAGTTGTTCTTTAAAAAAGTTTAATTCTTAATTAAATTTTGAGGCATTTTCACTGAATGTAACTTACATAGTGGATCTTAAAATGTTTATTTTTCTTAATAAGACATGGCCATCTTTTTCTGTCAAAATTCAAATCTGCTGCACACAGAGTTTAGAAAAATCTCAAGATATTCCTTAAGCATCATCTTTAAGTCTTTTATCAAGCATTTATTCATAAAAATGCATTTTATATTATTTTGTGCTTTTTATATTAAAACATTTCTATCTATTAGGTTTTCTTAAGTTCAGTACAGAGTCAAGCATTGAGAAAGAAAGAAATAAAAGAACCAACATCTTTTCCTGTCAGTATTTATGTATGGGGAAATAAAACACACCTCTTCCTGGATAATTCTAGACCATATATAATCCGGGTAGACGGTGTGCAATAATCCTGTTTGCTCTGTAGAAATTGAAAGCATCCTTCTTTATTTACCAGAAGTACATGAGGTCCCACACTCAGCACTGCCCTAGCACAATATTGAGCACATTACAGTCCTCACATGCCAAAGAATGGCTACTCCTTGCAGGCTGATCAGTTGACAGAAGGATTAGACATCATGTTGCACATGGCCGGCCTATGATAAGTGGTTAAATGTTTGTGTTCATGTATTCATTTCACAAATCTTAATGGCCCAGCAAGGTTTTCCTGAGAAAGTGGAATTTGAGCAGAGATTTGAAGGGTGAGTAGGACTATCAAGCAAGAGCGTTTGTGAAGCAGCTTTTCCCACAGAGGGAGGGTAAGTGTGGAGGTCCCACCGTGGGAGAGAGCATGGGTCTGGCAGACCCTGAAGGAAGGTCAGCGGGGCCAGAGGCAGGCTGTTCCAGGTAGAGGGTCCCAGGTGAGGCTCTGTGAGGAAGGCAGTCACATGGGCCCTTAGTGTCATCAACGAACACAGTCTTTATGCAGTGAGAAACCAGAACATCCAGAAGGGTGCTAGGCTAGGGTAAAAGCATTTCAAAAAGATCTTTGCTTTGAGTCATGACCTCTCCTAGATCACCAAGAGAAAAGCTCAAACTCATAAAGGAAAATGAGGAGAGCTCCTATTTGTTGTGGATTTTCCTTTTTTTATTTTTAAATTTGTTAAATGAAATAACATGAATATAGTCCCCAGGACAGAACCTGGCCCACAGCAGGTACCTTTTCTCTGACAACTCATATTTATCTGCGTTCCTTAGAATTTCCTCCTTAAGTGGTTCAACTGCCGACTCAAATTATTTTGGAAAACGTAACAACTGTTCAGTGACAAGGGTCAGCAAACTTTCTGCTTAAGTTAAACAAACGTCTATCATAAAAATTGGGCAGTGAAGAGATGGTATAAATTGCTTTATTCCATGTCAAAAAATAGTCTGTATTCAGCCTGTGGAGAGTTGATACATTATGATCTTTTCATTCCCCAAGCAATTTACCTTCCCAGTATTTTCAGTAACACAGTTCCTCTTGTCAGAGTACCAGAGCCCAATTTACACAATAATAGATACTTTCAGAATTGCAGAAATATGAATTGTAACTTTCTTAAAGCTTGGCTGTAAAACAAGTTTACATTTTACATGTGCACTAATGGCTTTAAAAATAATTTTGGAGACGATTTTTATTAGAGTAACAGCAGTAATGGCTTTCAAAAGATATTTGAGGCTCTTTATATAATAGACAAGGCCATGGCCAATGGGGGGGAAGGATGTCTTCAAAGCTAACCAGGTATTTGAACAACAGTAAATCAAAAACTGTCTGCCCAATGGAGGGAAAGTGTTTTCAAAATCTGAAGTCCAACTCTCATGGTAATCTTAGCACATCAAAGGCTGCCAAGTTGCTATCAGAAGCATCATCTTGACAAAGTTGTCAGCAGTATCAGCCTCCTGTCCAACTTGATAGAAATGCAAACACTCAGACCACACCTCTGAGTAATTCTGGGCTGGGGCCCAGCAAACTGCGTGTCAATAAGCCCTCCAGGTTCTCAAGTTTGAGAACTGATCTAGGAGAAACTGTCCTTCAGAAATCATATCATCTGCCAGTCAAGTCCCATGTTACTGAAATAGCTCTTAGTGTTACAAAAGATAATGACGAAAAGGATATAATCCAGAATGCTTCTGTTCCTCTTGCCTAACAGAAACCCTTTCCCAAACAGCCAATAAGTCTCAAGGAAATCTGATGGGTCCCTGCAGCAGAGGTGGACACAAATTAGGCTAAGCTAGTTATGGCAATCCCAACCTGCTTACCGGGGATATCGTTTAGGGGTACTGCAGATCTGAATCTATTTGTGCCAGTGAAATATAAAAAAAGATTGGGCTTTGGGGCAAGGAATTTTATTATTCTTAAGAGCCAAAGGAGACTATTTCTCTCTTCCACTGCATGTAAACATCATGCTGCCAGCAGGCACTCATGAGCATTAGGGCAATCAGCCAGAAGATGAAGTGGACTTTCCATGGGTTGTACAGAATGGAAAGTCAGAAAGGTTTTGAGTTCTTGATGACACAGAATCAGCCCACCATGAAGCCCACCCTATGTCTGGCTTTTCTATTATATATCCCAACGCCCTTTAAGTAAGTTAAAAATGTTACCTGTAACCAAAAGCATCCTAATTTATACAGGATGCCCAGTAACCCATGAGCCACCCTGAGGCAGGGGTCATGGCCTTAATCAGCTTAATATCCTGAGGGCCCAGTTTGATGCCTGGTAGATAGTGATGGCTTAATAGATTTTTGTTGAATGAATGAAAAACTGAATGCATTTACATTTTATAAGTATATTCCACTAACCATAGCATCCAAAGAGAACTGCAATGCAAGTACCTTAAAAATTGTTTCCTTCAGAATGATGTCATCCTATGCTATTTTTCAAACTGATTGACATAGTGAGAAAGCCTTTTATCAGGGATAAAAAGAAAGTATCTCTACTTAGGTTTTTTAAAATTTTTTATTTTAATATTTTAAACTGCACTTGAACATAAAACGTAACTGCTGCTTTTAATGATCAAGCATGTGTTCCTAAATCTACAGATTAAAAACATGAACAAGTCCCTACTCTATCATCGGTTTCATTACTCACTTTTATTTTGTCTTTCTTTTGTTGGCAGATACTCTTAATTGCTCACAAGCATGGGTGGGAAGTGATTATAAACTTCAGATTTAATAAGAACATCAGAAAAGGGAGAAATATTGATCAAACCACTCTATCACTTACAGGAGTTTTCTGGTTTCAATTTTTATTTCCTTTTCCCACATTTGTAAAATTTCCAAATAAAAGTGATCTCTGCCTTTGTGCCCTTGTGTGATACAGGCTTCTCTCAAGACAGATGGAAAAGAAAAGACTTGAGCTCTCCCTAGTGAGACCTCTATGAGGTCACACAGGGGTAGGACTAAGACTGAGACCCTCCTCCCTCCCCGTCTCCTGAGAGCCAGCCCCAGACCCTTCGCACACTGAGGTGGTACTGATTATTCCTGTAAGTACATATGGAGCACCTGAAATATCCCAGCCATGATTTTCGGGCACTTTTGCCCACCTGTCAAATGTGCCCAAGATGGTAAGTTTTCCCCATTTGATCAGATATACCTCTGATTCTTCCTAAGTTTAAATTTCAACTCTATTTCCAGCTACAAATGGCAAATGTTTTCATCCTAGTACTTTCACTCCTCCTGAATCACATGCAATTTTAACACTTCTAAGCAGTAAAATTATTCCTTAAGTGCATTTGGCAGAGTAAGCCGTTGTTTTTGTTTGTTTTTAATTAGACTAATCAGTTAATAAAGCAAACCATGGTACTTGAGAACAATGGAGCATGACGGTTTGGGGTGAGGGTGATCCCTGCATCTTGATCTCTTTTCCCTATTTAGACCTGCCAGTTGTCCCCTTCTGTTGGGAGCATCCTAAGAGTGTTTTCTTCATGTTCCTTCCTAGCATTTTACTTTTTATTTTTTTTAATTCTTTTAAAAAAATTAATTAATTCATTCATTTATTTTTGGCTGCATTGGGTCTTCGTTGCTGCGCACGGGCTTTCTCTAGTTGCAGAGAGTGGAGGCTACACTTCGTTGCGGTGCACGGGCTTCTTATTGCCGTGGCTTCTCTTGTTGCAGAGCTTGGGATCTAGGCGTGCGGGCTTCAGGAGTTATGGCACATGGGCTCAGTAGTTGTGGCTCGTGGGCTCTAGGGTGCAGGCTCGGTATTTGCAGCACACAGGCTTAGTTGTTCCGTGGCGTGTGGGATCTTCCCAGACCAGGGATCGAACTGTGTCCCCTGCATTGGCAGACAGATTCTTAACCACTGTGCCACCAGGGAAGTTCCCCTTCCTAGAATTTTAAACTCAAGCATATTAAGATATAAATGTCTAAAAGTTCACTTGGGTTCTTCATGGTGGAGGGGGGGAGGCTTGGGAATTTGCATTTTAAGGGGGATTGAACCCCTTTCTTGGAACTTCTAGCAACTGCAAGCAAGGAGAGGAGCTCATGAAGAAAGGTGGTGGCAATATTCTCTTTGGCTCTGTTTTCACCCAGCCACCAGGCTGTCTTTTGGGATGACACCCCTGAATAAAGGCAAAATTAACAGATTCAATAGCAATGAAGAGAGGGTCAAGGTTCATGTGTTTGGGTCATGATAAAATAGGATGGCAGTTTTATTTTTGCAGGTGTTACTAAATTTGTTGTTAGGCATCAGAAAGCAAAACTGGGGGACTTCCCTGGTAGTCCAGTGGTAAAGAATCCACCTTCCAATGAAGGGGGTGTGGGTTCGATCCCTGGTCAGGGAACTAAGATCCCACGTGCCGCGGGGCAACTAAACCCACTCGCCACAACTATTGAGCTCACGCGCCTCAACTAGAGAGCCCGTGTGCCTCAACGAGAGAGCCCACGTGCCGGAAACTACAGAGCCCACGCACTCTGGACCCTGAGCACCACAACTAGAGAGAGAAAACCCGCAAGCCACAACTAGAGAGAAGCCTGCCCACCACAACCGAGAGCCCTCAGGCCGCAACAAAAGATCCTGCATGCCTCGACAAAGACCCCATGTGCCACAACTAAGACTCGATGCAGCCAAAAAAATAAAGAAAATTAATTAATTAATTAAAAAAAAAAAAGAAAAGCAAAAGTGGGTTCTGCCCATCGCAAGTACAGCTGTAAGCAAGCGAGCAGTTTCATGCTCACAGAAGGATCTGGAAGTTAA
Source organism: Balaenoptera ricei (assembly GCF_028023285.1). Lineage (NCBI taxonomy): Eukaryota > Metazoa > Chordata > Mammalia > Artiodactyla > Balaenopteridae > Balaenoptera > Balaenoptera ricei. The sequence goes on along the minus strand of NC_082645.1, from coordinate 40,933,141 downwards.
TCTAGACGGGTTGATATTCCTTCTTCATGGGCCCTCTAAAGGGAATTATTTACCTTGGATGATTATGTGAAGAGGTGTCACCTTGGGCTGATCAGAGTGGGCTTCTAAGCCCCTCCATACCCCACTCTTGCATAACACACAAGGGGTCACTCACGGACTCCCACTGCCTTGCTCTGTGTGTTACACCTGGACCATGGAATGTGTAAGACTCCATGTTCCCCCAGTAAACTCAGTGCTCTGACAACATACCAACAGTACAGTGGGCCTGTTAGCCTTAAGCCAATTAAGGCAATTAGTGCTATTTAATATGAAATGTTCTCCAATACACACACTGGCAGGAATATTGAAAAATACAAGCCTCAAGAATTCTGATTTATCTTCGCATTGCCAGAGCCAACTGCTGAGTGCCAAGCAGCATTGCATGTGCTCCTGGCATAACTTTATTAATAATCTTGGCAAACAAAGAATCCTTCAACAAATAGCAGTTGCTTTTTGATTATATTGTGCCACAGATAATAATTGCCTCAAATTGAGTGTATTTGCTCATGCATAATGAAAAAAAAAAAAAGATCACATAACAGCTTGATTATGAAAACTAATGGCATGTTGGATACCTACCAAGAATTCCCCCAAATTGGACATTTTAATTGTTTTACTCCAGTTGCTGATCCAGGCCAAATTCATTTAAAATAAATTTTACATACCAAAGTCTCTATAAAACAAGGAGATTTCCAACCTACTGTCAATAATTCATTTAGAGTTAATGAATGTGAAAATGTTTTTTAAAGCTTCATAAAAATATATTATTATCAGAATAATATTGAATTCAGCAAAATTCCAGTACACAGAAAAATTTAAATTGGCTCTTCCAGGTCTGGGAAAGGAGATTTGAGATGAACTGTATGTTTGAAATCCAAATTGTGCAGGCTAGATCTTTGCATGCAGGTATTCTACAATTATTTCAATTTAAAAATGGATTGTGCTTTTTCACAATGATGTGGAAGTGTTGCTTTGATTATTTCTGTTAACATAATGGCTACCATTTATAGAGCAATGACTATGTTTCAAACACTGGGCTGAATAGTTTACAAAACATTATCCAATTTAATATTCACAACAGCCCTATTGGGTAGATATTCTTTTCACACCTAGCACTTAGTAGGTACAGGATAAAGATTCGTTGCGTGAATAGAGAAGTTAAGTAATGGGCTCCACATTCACAGGTAGCAGGCCAGGATTTAAACTCCAGGGGTGACTTTCAGTAGTTGTTCTCATGGATCCCTTATTGATGCTTCTTTCCTGTTTTAGGAGTGATGCTTTAAAGCTCCCAAATTCTAAGGGTCCCCAGACAAGGTTACGTGTAACCACACTAGGAATTCCTCTAGGTAATATTCCTTAGGAGTCCAGGAAATGCGACACTGATAGGTAAGGACACCAGTTAATTGCCCTCAGAGCTCTGCAGAGGGAACTGCTCCGGTGATGTTTCTAACTCGCTCAGGGTGAGGCTGCCGACACCGCCAAGGACTTGATGGCTGAGGAAGTCAAGTCGGCAGGACACACTTTGATTCAGCCAAGGACTGAACACTCTTACCCAAAATATTTTCTTATTGAACATTCCACTTAGTTGGTAATTTCGACTTTTCAATATTAGTGACAGGTTGATCCACATTATTAACACTGATCATGGCCAGTCCTAGGCAACAATTTGAAGTGAATTAATTTTCCCCATGGCACCCTCCTATACCCTTTCAGCACCTGTTCCCTCTCTACCTGCTCCAAGTGTCACCTCCCTCCAGTTCATTACTTTACTGGCTCACCTTTATTAAAAATAAAATTAAGATGGTTATTTTTATTATTTTAGCCATGGGACCCTTGTCCAAATACAATCTTAGTTGGAAGCACAAAAAGGAACACGTCTAATCTTCTGTCAAGAGTGTGGGGCTAAAGGTCTAGAATCATATTAACTCAATGACACTTACACCTGAAAGTGAGGAACCTTTCTAGATCTTATCCCAAGGTCCACCTCATTTCAAAGATTTCTCAGATAACTACGATAACTCAATTGATTTCCTTCCTGAATTCCTCTGTGTTAACAGCCAGTAACACTGTCTAAGCCTAATACATCTTTGTTTTTTACATGCGGGTTAATTTCTCAGCTCAGTTAAACTGTAAATTCCATCGTGGCAGGGACCTCACTTTACATGTCTTTTGTGATTTTCATTTAAGCAGAAGATCCCATCTACTGTAAATAATTCACCAGAAGTGGACCTTAGAAACAATTCTCATCAAGTTAAAGCAAAACAGAAAGAGAAAGATAAGGCAGAAGGTACTCAGTTTTCTGAGAGTTGACTGTGTGCATGGGTGGTGACTGGGGTTCAAACAAGGGTAGTGGAGAGTATGAGAGTTTTTATGAGAAAGCTGCCTGCTTTCTTTTACATCTCCAGCTTTGGGTGATAGATCACTGGTTAGCAGTCAGAGAACTAGAGTTCAGCCAGCCTCAATTTACTGTGTGACTGTGGGCAATTTTATTTACCTCTCTGTGCTGCAATTTCCTAATCTGTTAAAGGAGATAAGGGCCTCATCAACTCTGTGTGAAGGTTTAGTCATATTCTGTATAGAAAGCACATGGTAGAGCCACAGTAACTTTCAGTCTCATTCCACTGTCCTCCCCGTTTTGAATCCTTTGGAACATTTGACCTTAGTTAACCATCCCACAAATTCCTTGCTACGTGATAATTGGGTTGAGAAACTTTCATGTTACCAATACTGCCTTGTAGGCTCCTCTTCTGAGATTTAATCTCCCCTAATTATACTGTCCTGGATATAAACCTTATGGACTTCACTATTCTGTGCAGCTGTGAGTTGACTGTGTGCATGGGTGGTGACTGGGGTTCAAACAAGGGTAGTGGAAGAGTAGGTAAGAAACAGAGTCATTGTTTATTTCTCTTCACCCGGCCATCCTCCCTGCTTCCCACCCTCTCACTTCCTCCACAGAGATGACTGGCTTTGACCTTTCCTCCATTTGATTAGTTCTAAAAATGTAAAAAGAAGACTATTTGTCATCAGTGAAGGATTGCAACATGGTTTTGTAGACCAGTGCTTCTCAAACTTTCACGTGCTTAGCAACCTCCCAGGATCTTGTTAGAGTGCAGATTCCAAATCAGTAGGAGGGGCTGGGGCCCGAGAATCTTCGTTTCTCTCAAGTGCCCAGGAGATGTGGGTGCTCCCAACTCACAGCCCACACTCGGAGGAGCTACCATCTAGATGATTGTATCAAGGCGGTGGAAGCTAGTCATAAGAAACACGGGAGGAGTACAACTATAAATAAGCAAAACAAAGCAAAAACTCAGTCTCAAATTCAGCTGGCGATGTCACACGTGCATCGTGGGACTAGAGGGAATGCGCGTGCTCGTTTACGCATTTGAAATTTTTTTACCTTCTCTTGGCTTAAATACCAGTCTCAGATACTCACTCTTGATCACATCCTATTTACCACTGAGAAAATCTCTACTCTCGTTTATATTCCCCCCACCTCCACTGTTACTTTCTACAGATTTTAACAAATGTATACATATATATTTCCTGGTAAACAAATAAAGCAGAGCAAGGATGTATTTTAGAAGATATTTAACATTCATGTTTCATCTCTGCACAGACCAGTAACAAATACGTGAAAAATGCTGTGAAGGTTGGTGTGACAAGGAATTGCCAGCCCTTATCTGGAGCCAGATGGGCTGCATCTGAATCCTGGCTCTGGCACTCCTTAGCCTTGGGCTGGTTAGCTAACATTTCTGTACATCAGCTTCCTCATCTGCAAAACGAGGCTTACCATAGGTTTTATCTTGGGAAGGTTGTGAGGATAAACTGAACTTTATAATTCAGTAAGGGTTTAGAACAGTGCCTCATACACAGGAAACACTATACAAACAGAAAGTATTATGTAAGCACATTTATGTAATTTACTTTTTTATTTTTAATTTTTTAATGTTTTGGCTGCGCGGCGCACCACGCAGGATCTTAGTTCCCCCACCAGGGATCGAACCCGTGCCCCCTGCAGTGGAAGCGCGGAGTCTTAACCACTGGTCCGCCAGGGAAGTCCCTGTAATTCTTAACATTATAGAATAGTTTGACTTTAAGAAACGATCATATGTCATGTGATCTGTGTGTGATGCAGATCAGCATTTTGGGGGTCACTCAACCACTGCAGTGTATATTGTCTCCGAATAATCATATGCCAAGGAAACTGCTCTTTTGTTTGAATGTGTGTTTGTGATTCTCCTCAATGTTTTGATATTTTAATAGTATCAACCAAATTTTTATTTTTTTCTTTTGGTAATAAATTTATCTATGAGATAGAAATTTCAGGATAATCTAAGACAAATTGTGTCTTATAAGCTTTTGGTGGAGAAAATCAATATTACATGTTAAAAAGTATTCTAAGGTCAAAAAAAAGAAAAAAAAGTATTCTAAGGTCAAATAACTTGACAGGCATGAACTATAGTAGTTAAGAGCATGGGCTTTGCACTCACTTCTAAGTACAAGACTTGGTTCTGTCATTTCTAAATTGTGTGACCTTGACCAAGTCACTTTAATTTATTTTCATTTCCAAAATGAAAATTCCACTCATAATACCTACCTTATAGGATTGTGGTGAGCTATAAGTGAGATAATATAAATTAAGTCCTCAGCACAATTCCAGTCCGACAGTAACTTCCCAGTCAATGAAATGACGATAGCAATGATAATAAATACACTTGGGGATCATGAGACCAGGGAATGAACAGATCTAAAGCCAATATAAGCATATGTAATATAAACTGAAAAATGTCCAGCATCAAGAGAAAAAGTCATATATGTTTCCCTACTTCAATCACCTTTGTGCCTCTTTTCAGTCTCTAAAGGTAGGGTAATCGGTTAACCCATCTTGCCCAGTACAGTCCTATTTCGTGCCTGTTGTCCCTGCATCATTGCTAACAGCACAGCCTTTGACTTCCCAAAAGTGTACCAGTTAGGACAACAAATTTCATGGTCACCCACCTAAAGAACTCTCTCAGGTGATCCTCTGCCTCATTAAGACGCACTGTTTTCAGATGACGAAAAAAAAAAGATGATTTTTTTTCCAAGTATTACAAGCCTCCAATTTCCCTGAAAATAGAATTGAAATTCCAAAAATGTACTTTCCTTGTGATAAGCCTCAATGTATCGTCTCTGCCTCTGTCCTCAAGACAGTTATTTGAAATCGTCTGGTTTCTCTGAGGTGAAGATTGTTGGGAGGTGGAGAATAAATCATGAGGAGAAGCAAGATCCTGTTGGAGAGAATCTATGGTAGAAAAATGTGGGTGGGACCTGGAATCAATGTCACAGGGCAGAGGAAGGACTAAAAATATGGGAAGGGGTATACTTCAGCAGCAGATCCATTTTCCGGCATTGATTTTCATTTTTACCTTCTTTTTCTCCTCCCTGCATAATGATTAGCGCACATTGCAGCCAGCAAGGTTGTACAAAACACAGACTCTGGAGCCCGACAGCCTCAGTTCACATTCAGGCTCCAACACACACTAGCTGTGTAACTTTGGGCAAGTTACTTATCTTCTCTGAGCCTCATTTCCTTCCTGTGGTAAAAAGGGGCTAACCACCTACCTCATGGGATTGATATCAAGATTAAATGAGGTAATATATGTAAAGCTCTTACTCAGAACAGTGCCCAGTGCATAGGACATGCTTTTGTGCTAACTTTTATCTTATTTCAGGACTATGGTCATAATGATAGAGTCGATCTAGTATTCATCCTGATTCTAGTTTTAGATCAAATTCATTGATCCACCTTCTATAGTAATAGTATTGTTATTACTATCATTTTCTTCGGATTCAGTTTACTGAACATTTTTTATGTTAATGGCTTTATGTTAATGTGAATTTTCATCTTTCAAGTTTTACTTTCCCTCATATGGCTAACAATAGCTCAAAAAAACATATACCCAGAAAAAGTAAAAGATGAGCCTTGGATTTGATTGTAAGAAAAATTAAAGTAGCCAGAGGTAAAATAAAAGCCCTTTAATGGGTTCTATTGTTTAAAGGCACTGGTATTTCTATCACTATTATATGCAGTCTTCAATCACTATTATAGACTGCTTTAGACTGATGTGATATGTACATATTTTGGTGGGCAGAAGAAGAAATGAGATAGACCGTTTAAAAGAAATGAGATGGTTTAGAAATAATCCCATGTCGTGGATGGAATAATGTCCCTGTTTCCCAAGGAGAACATAAGGAAATTATGGGGAAATAATTGTTTTAAAATGTAAGATTCAAACAAGATGTCTGATTTAAATTGCACAAAGCATAATTAGCACCACTGACATAAATTAGAGGTAAAAGACCTACGGGTCATGCATGTATCCTTTTAACCAGGTACCATGGAGACAGGCACCACAGAAACAGGTAAATCTTATGTTATACTTTTTTAAGCCCTTATGCAATTGCTTTAGCTTTGTTTGTATATATAGATCTGTAGATAAACTATGAGATAATCATCTAGATAATTCAAAAATTTAAAGGCACACTTGTTTTTCTCTAGAGAGAATATGAGTTTTGACTCAATTTAATGGCAATTGTCTCAGTTCCTAAAATAAGCTGTAAAAAAGATGTTGGCAGGTGTTAAAATCAGGTAGTTTCTGTTGATTATTCTTTAGAGACTGGAATGATGGAGAAGATTCAAAATAAATAAATCACAGTAGTTAATGTGCCCCATTCCCTCTTTAAAGACTTATCTAATGTAGAAAGTGCCTCTAAAACATTCAAAAAGCCATATTTTTCTCCTGTAGAAATATAAGATGGCAATTATTGAATACAGAAAATAAATTCCAAGATCAAAAGTGACTCCTGAATAATCAAAAAGGATGAAAGAAAATTTAACGTTTCCATAATGTTAAGTACTAAATTCAGCTTCTTGAAAACTGACAATCCACAGACCATATTTGTCGAACCACCAGATAGTTTAATTAGCTAATATATCTGATTCCCGAAGTGTTTGCCACAAAGAGGAGTCGTTTATATTTCCTTAGATTTCCCATTTGGCTAGCTTTTATATCTTACTCTGGGACCACAATTGTAATATCAAAAGAGTTCTGAGATTCCTTCTGATTCTACTTTCCAATCAAATTAATCAATGGATTCATCTACACTGTAGCAACCATGTACCTGAACCTTCTGGGCCTCTCCTGACTGTGCCATCAGGGAGTGGTTTAGTCTGAGGAGTCTAAAGGTTACCACCCAAAGAATTTCCAGAATCGTTCTTTCATACCACAGCTGCTGCCCCCATCTCAGGAATGGGTTCTTATACACAATCAGTTTAAGTTCTTCCTGGCAGAGGTCTGTTGAGAAGTAGCGGAGATCAATTTACTTTAAGGGCTATGGCCTCTGTTTTTCTAAGTTTTATATTTATATATATATATTACCTGAATATCCCTCAGCCTTGTAAAACTGAGAGTCCTTATGAAGTTACTAATAGTAACACTAATGTCCAAATTATGATGGGTTCTCTAGCCCATTCCCGGCCCCTAATCTTCACTGCTATTGTATCTCAGGGTCCTCTCAGTGTGTTTCTGTATGAGAAGATATCAGGAAATACTTCTTTTTTTTTTTTTTTAATTGGAGTATAGTTGTTTTACAATGTTGTGTTAGTTTCTACTGTACAGCAAAGTGGAGTTCCCTGTGCTACACAGCAGGTTCTCATTAGTTATCTATTTTATACATAGTAGTGTATATAACCAGTCTCCCAATTCATCCCACCACCCCCTCCTTTTCCCCCCTGGTGTCCATACGTTTGTTCTCTACATCTGTGTGATGGACATAGAGACTGTCATACAGAATGAAGTCAGAAGGAGAAAAACAAATATGGTATATTAACGCATATATGTGGAATCTAGAAAAATGGTACAGATGAACTGGTGTGCGAGGAAATACTTCTTTATACATGGCTTTAGTCATGTAGTGATTTATCCTTATTACGGAAAAGCACTGCACTGAGGCTACAGCCATTGCTCTGAGGCGAGTTGGCCAAGGATCACTGCATCCTTCCCTTTAAAATACCTGCTTTGTTTGCACTGTAGGAAAATAAATAACTCCGCTTGGAGCTCCTTTGTTCGGAAAGCCTACTTGCTTGACATATATGTTCTCTAATCTATTTAGGGGAGGGACTTGTTCTTTGTTTAAGGTCTAATGGGATTTCCCTTGGGTGAAGTTTAATGGGATTAGGCAACAGAAGGTTGTGAGAAGATTTCATCATAGTCTTTCAATCTCTGCCCCAGAAAAGGTTATAAAAAGGATAAAGATATATCCTCCTTTTGCTATAAACACTCAATTGAGTGTCCCTACAGAAAACCAGCTATAGGTTGTAGACCAAATCCATCTCTGTCCCCTCCCATAATTAAACAAGCTATTCCAGGTCTGAGTCCCAGGACCACCTGAACCAAGATTCCTACTTTTCTGGAAAAAAACAAAAACCTGAAAGGAAGCAGTGTAGTGAATATTTAAATTTTCTGAGTGTTGCATTTGATAGGAAAAAACAGTACATGAAATCATTTGATCCACTTCTATAGTGTAGTGAATGTTTGTCTCTATGAGATTTATTTATTTTTTTTTATAAATTTATTTATTTTTGACTGCATTGGGTTTTTGTTGCTGCGTGCGGGCTTTCTCTAGTTGCAGCAAGCGGGGGCTACTCTTCTGTTGTGGTGCGTGGGCTTCTCACTGCGGTGGCTTCTGTTGTTGAAGAGCATGGGCTCTAGGCACATGAGCTCAGTAGTTGTGGCTCGTGGGCTCTAGAGCACAGGCTCAGTAGTTGTGGCACACGGGCTTTGTTGCTCCGTGGCATGTGGGATCTTCCCGGACCAGGGCTTGAACCCATGTCCCCTGCATTGGCAGGCAGATTCTTAGCCACTGTGCCACCAGGGAAGTCCTCTATGAGATTTAAATAGAGAAATGGTCAATTCTTGATGAACGAATCTTTCCTAAATTTCCAAGAAAAAGTCTATTCATGTCCTCCTCTCTAGTGAATTACTAAAGTTACTCTTTACTGCTTTTCCAGTTATTTATCTCTAGGACAGTATCCATTTCATTGATCTCTAGTGTGACAGAGAAATGAATGAAATTGTTTCTTGTCACTATTCTCTCTAAAGCTCACCAAAATGAACAAAGAGGACAAAAAAATAAATAAAGAATAAAAGAAAGAGACTATCTTCAATAAAGATGGGAAATGGCTACAACCGCATGCCACACAATTATAAGAACAGCTGCTAAATCCAACAGGACAATCCCAAGGGCAGGCTCATACTCTGTAGAGTTGTGGCAATGCCTCAGCTACGGCAGACATTTTTGGTTGTCCACTTGATAGACATTCCTTATACCCACTCCCTCTCTCTGCATGCCTCTGCCCCTGGCTTTATTCTTTGTCAACAGGTCCTGGGTTTGTGTAAGTATGGGGTCATCATGAATTTCAGAGGTTAATTATGATTAGTCTTGGCCCATCATCATAATTTGTCTTTGTCAGTGGCTGATTTGAGATTGAGAAGTGACATAAGTCTAGAAAATGGACATGACAGGGTTTTTCTAGAAGACATTCGTTCACCTTAAAAAGGAACACAGGTAGGTGAATTCCTTTATTGCCTCTGAATATTATCATCTGCATGTGACTCCTGGAAATATAGCAGCTGTTTCAAGACCATGAAAGGAGCCAGCCTGAGGGGAAAGTGAGCAAGCTGAATTTGGCAGTCAGAAAAGATGCAATGGACCTGAGCCATTAGTAATGTCTCTGTCCCACTGACAACCACCCTGCAAATGTCCACCTGCTGATTCTTCATTACATAGATAATGCATGTCCTAGTAGTTTAAGCTTTCTTATTTGCAGCTAAAGTCATCCTGACTGATATAGCATTGTCCTTAAAAAGTAGGGCATACCTCTGATGGATGCACTACTCCTTTATTATAATGACAAGGTCTAGGGGGTGAGACCCATCTGTGGAAGCATTCCTCAGCTCAGGTCCATCAGAGGGGGATATTGTGGGAAAGGGCTGAGTATAAATAATCTATTCAGATCCATCAATAACAATAAGCAAATGTAGACATGTTTTTTTTGTTTTTTTAATTTCTGGCTGCATTGGGTCTTCGTTGCAGCATGTGGGCTTTCTCCAGTTGCAGTGAGCGGGGGCTACTCTTCATTGCGGTGCGCGGGCTTCTCATTGCAGTGGCTTCTCTTGTTGGGGAGCAAGGGCTCTAGGCACACGGGCTTCAGTAGTTGTGGCACGTGGGCTCAGTAGTTGTGGCTTGTGGGCTCAGTAGTTGTGGCCCATGGGCTCTAGAGCACAGGCTCAGTAGTTGTGGTGCATGGGCTTAGTTGCTCCATGGCATGTGGGATCTTCCTGGACCAGGGCTCGAACCCATGTCCCCTGCATTGGCAGGTGGATTCTTAACCACTGCGCGACCAGGGAAGTCTGGGATTGTGGTTTTAGATCAGAATTTAAATGTTTAAAGCTTTGAAATGTAGAAATAATAAATAATATATTAACAAACTGTTGAGGGTGGAGAATGGTGGGAAAAAAATGTAATTGGACTAAATTTTTAATCTTTCATATTGGGGAGTTGATTGATACTGCTTAGCAGACAAATCAGGAAATAGATCTTTAAATACATTATTTCAAGATATAAAGAGATCCATAGAAAAATTTAAATTAATTACAGAACAACTAAAATCACGAGATAGAGTGGACTAGGAAAGGGGGAGAAAATATGAGTGTTCCAGTTTATTCAAGGGGAAAGTCAATATGTACTCTGTAAAACTGAGAGAGGGAGAGAGAGAAGCATTAAGATTATTGTTAAAATGTATAAACATCAACTCTTCAAGATCTAAGAGCAGAGTATATACACTTCAAGCCATTGGTTGGGAAACATACCCAAAACAAAACATAGATAGATCATAGATAAAAACATAGATAATTTAGAAAGCAATAACAACAAATCGTATAAAAACTAAGAACAAATATATCTATTGTGTCAATAAATGCAAATAAGATGAACTCAACTCTTAAAAGAATGAGACTCTCGGGTTGGAGGGAAACCTCAAGACCTCGGGGCACTAGCGAAGTGCTGTCCAGGTGTAAGTGGGGAGAGTACCCCCTTCTATTCCCAGTTTTAAGCTGTACTTTTTTTTTTTTAAATTTATTTTCCAAAGCTCCACTGCTTTTGCTTAGAATCTCACAAAGTCTTTCATGAAAACATTTTCTTTAGCTTAAGGCTCTAACCCTTTCTGTTGGGAATCAACACTCTATTTCAAGCTGGTTTAGAGAGATGCCATGTCATCCTTTTCTATTGCTTTGATTTTCCTAATCTTTTTTCTGGCTCCAATACAAAAATTTCTTTCCCCTTCTTCACACCCTCAAAGAAAAGTCCAGGCACACATCAAGTTGTAAGCTATCAACTGCCCATCTTATTCAAGAACATAAAGACTTTGCTTTTAAAATGGAGCAGTTGGGATACTCTGTCACACTAGTTTCATAAGAACTCGTGGGAGTTAATTTAACACCAGTGTGGTAGGCAATGAACCAGTAAGTCATGAAGATGCTGCAGGCTGCATGTTATAGGCTATGAGATTTACAATTAGGTTAAAAAATAACAAACATATATTCCATGAGTATAGAAATGAATGTTACTGCATTCAAATGGACACATCAGCTTCAATGTTGCAACAGAACAAGTGGGTGAATTCATCAAAGTAACACACACTTCTAAAGAGCAAAGCAGTTTGAATGATTATGAGAAATATTTAAAAGCTCAGTGTGTACATTTTTTCAAATTGGAAAATCACAGATTGGCAGGTCAAACTCCATTTCAGCTTTAAAAGGGTGCCTCTCCACCTCAGTGAGGACATCTGGATGATGCAATCAGATGCTGGGTATGTTGCAATTCCTTAGCAATAATAGTTAAAGTGTAGACATTTGAGAATGATTTACTGAACAAAAACCAGAACAGGTTCAAGGCTATATATACAACATCAGTCACCCTTGCATATTGATATGCTTTAGTGAGCTTAAATAAAAGGGATTTAGGTATAATTACTCCTTAGAGAATCCCAAATAAATCTGTGTATACCCATGGGCATGTGTATAAACCATTGGTTTAAATACCAATGCTTGGAAAACAAGTAAAAGAATGATTTGCAAAGGCACTGAAACCAAATGAGAGAGGCGTTATTAGAGGGATAAACCCGGACACTGCCCAGAGAATGCTTGGATTTCCCTAGAAAATCAAAAGTAGTTATGATTTTTTTTTTTAAAGAAAATAAACACCCGGGAAAACTACCAAGAACAATGTGTAAATCCTCTTCCTTCATTTGTCCAAGTAACTGAGCTGGCCCAACCCAAGAGGCATAAAGTCTGTGGAATTTGCATTCCCTAGGAGGAGGAATACAAACCCTGAGTAAGCTAGGACTGCAGTCTTTTGTAACCAACTATAATTTTACTGATTTTCATCTGTTACTCAAGTCTTGTTAAGAGAGATGAGAGGTCTGCCAAAGCAAATAGAAAGACGCATAGACTGCCATCTGGGTTTTATGTTATGTAGGTTACGCCTATTGATGGAATTTGAAATTGGAGGTTGCCAGGAAGCCAGAAGGAAAGTTCAGAATGATATACGCTCTCAGAGAACAAACAGTACTCCTTTTTCTATTTCTACTTTTTTCCCCCATGGAACTTTATCCATCTTTTGGTAATAAAATACAACATATGATTCATTTATCAGTGCAAATGATTTTAGTATTGTGGGTTATAGCTAAATATGATCAATCCTTGACATATGCTTTTTTTCCCTATAAATTCCAGTGAAATAGTTGAGGTTTTATTACTAAAGTTTTCTTTTTAAGACATATAGAAAACAGTCAAGATTTTTAAGTTAAAATCATTTAACATTTCATTGAAGAAAATCTAAATTTCTACAGATGATAAAGCTGAATCATTTGTTTTTATTAGTCTTTAGAATTTCATAGAAGATTAGGGTCCGTACTTACAGGAAGTCTCTATAAACCAATCTTAACTGGTGATCACCAGCTTCTCTCCTATTTCCCTCTACTTCTTTTATTCATGCATTTACTACGCAATATAATCTTTTTATACAAAATATCTCAGATATTTTATGACATTGATTCCCTTGACCTTTTCTTCCCTAGTCTAAATCTCCTGAGCACCTAAACTTTCCTCTATTTTTTTACAAATCTGAACACTGTTATAGAGAGGAATAATCTGCCTCAAAGAGTATCTGCTTAAAAGGATGTATGTGAAAATGCTGTAAGAAATTCAGTCTCTATATAAGTGATATATATTTATTGAACTTCAATCACTCTCTAAATCTAATAGACCCATGCTTACCATATAGATGGGAATAGAGAGAATAAGGTTATTCTAGCAATAAAAATAGATGCTCCATAAATTTGTTGAGAAAGTATTTTGTTCCAGATGCTTGCTGGGAATGCCAAGATGAAAAGACACAGTCTCTATCCTCAAAGTGATAAATGAGAGAGGACCCCATCAACAGATAATTGCAACTGCCTAAGATCTATGTCAAGATCTTCAGTCTTATAAGGTCACAGAGAGGCCCCTATACCAAACAGGGAGTCAGAGGTACATCTTTGAAGGCACGATGCCTTATCCTGAGTTTTGAACGCTGGTTATAAAGAGTCAGACAGAAGAGCTGGGGGCAGACAGGGTGCTCTAGGAAAAATGAACACCCTGAGCAAGGCCTCGAGGCCAGAACTTCTGGGGAACTCTCAGCAGTTCTGAGTTGCTTAACAAAATCTTGGAAGGGAAGTGGGGTGGGAGATGACACTGAAAATAATGGAAGAGTCTTGTCAAAGATCTTACGCTTTATTCTGTAGAGGATAATGAGCTATGAAAATGTTTAATCCTGAAAGTGTCATTGTTAAGTTTTTATTTTCAGGTTTTATTAGGCAAGTCACTTAACTATTTGGAGCCTCAGTTTCCTTACTTGTAAAGTTTGTCAGAAGGGTGGAGTAGATAATTTCTGAGACCCTTCTGGTTCAAAGATCTGGAAAATGACTTAAAGCAAGAAGAAACTTACACTTCTATAGTTGGCCATAAAGGCTAAAACCAGACAGAGCTTTATGTTATTAGGTTCTTATTGGGACCATAATGCCATGGCCCCCATGCTCCTCAGTAGGAAACCCTGTGTAAACCAATGGGGCGTCCAGGGCTCTGTGTATGTGTGTGTGTTGGCGAGGGGAAGGGGGGGCAGGGAGGAGAGCTGGAGTTTACTGTCGAGAGCGAAGCCATATGTATCAGGAATGCTAGAAGAAATTCAAGGAAAATTACTTCTAATTATAAAAGATTTGATAATCCATGAGTATTGCTATCATTGTCGGCTTAGGAAAAATGGCTAGAGATGTTCTTGAAATATGTTTTTTATGCAATCTCTTTGCTTCCAGAATATTTTTTCCTGTTTGAACGGCATCAGAAAATAATCGATCATCTGCCTCCCTCTGTTGAATTTATGTGCAGATGATCATTCTTGGATTGTTTCTCCTTTCTTCTGCCGCTGCTTAACAAGCTGGAGAACAATCATAAGTATTCATCATCAAATATACCTTTGTCCTTCAGGGCAAGTTTTCAACAAAGTCCTGAAAGTTACCGACGCTTCAACCAAGGCTCCTCTACCTCAACAATGTATGTTCAAAAACATCAAAGAATCAATCTCTCTCTCTCTCTCTCTCTCTCACACACACACCCCCACACACCTCCCCAAGCACACTATGGACCTGCCCTCCCCACTCCTAGCATCTGACCTTGTTTTAAAGTATAATGTAGTGGTTTATAATGTTGATAACAAATGCCTTGAGATGAATTGAAGTTCTTCATAAACCAATCAAAATCATTTAAAATCAGGTGTGAATTGTCTGTCCTCAAACCTGCTCATTTTGTCCCTTTAGTATTTATTTTTGTGAGTTTTTTTTTTTTTGATGGGTTTACTGGAAATTAGTAGCAATTGTCTACTCTTATCCTGTGTTGACCTATGTAATGCTAGTTGAAATGACTCACGTACTTTGAAGTACTTTGTACTTTTGCTGAAATTGGCAATAAAAACACTCATTCTCTATTCTCTCCCTCTCTATTTGAACATATTCCTGTGCATAAATATATATGATGGATTTAAAAGAGACATAAGCCATATATGTGCCCATATCATTGAAACATTATGCATCTGCCTATTATCTATAGCTCATAATTTTACCTACAGAACCACATGTGAAAACCAGAGTGCCCATGATTGAAGTGCCTGCTTAGATGTACTTTTGTGATGGAGGCACTGTGATGTCCAGAAATCACAATGGAAGAAAGAATACAATGTTGTTTAATCCTTGCTCAGACTGTGTTCTCCTGTATTTTAGTTTCAGTACATACACAGCCTATCTGTTTGCATCAGAACAATGGCCGTCTGGTTATGAGCTCAGTATACAAATTATCAGCCTTCCTGGGTCTGCCTTTGATCCACAGCCTTCCACTACAGGCATTCAGCACAGTAGGTGCCAAGTAATATCAATCATTCTATTTTTGCCGTGTCCCTGGTAAGAGATGGCATTAGTTTTCCTGATTCAGAAGATAAGACAGACATGACTGGAAAAAAAAAATGTGAATGTGAAAAAACCAAGCCTTGTTGAAAATTTTTTGAACTGAAAATGTAACATGTTAAACATCTTTTATGAAGTGGAATTACAGTAAAATTTTAATTATTTGAAATAAACGGGAAGAAGCGTGACCAAAAATAATAGAGAATCAAAAAGAAATGTGAATTTTACCCTAAAGCCAAGTGTGTCATTTTGTATAAGTAGCTGAATTAATTGCCAGATTGGTTCCTCAGGTAGACTGACTGCATTGCTCTTCTCTTATAAAGACTGTCTTTGTTCCAGTGGTATCAGGTCTATTCCACAGATCTCTTCAGGCTGGAAACAGGTTTCCATTAAGAAATTAAATACTGCTTTTCCCATTTTCACACATAAATTGAAATCTGCAAATAGCTTCAGTGGCTTATTGTTTTTCTTTTCAAGAAACCAATTTTTTTTTTTCAACAGATATTGAGCCCAACAACTGCTCCCATAACCTGTTCTAATCTGGAAATTATTCATAAGCAATCTGGGTTAAACCGAATCATTTTCCCAAACAAAAAGCTCAAACAGTATGCATGTGTATATATGTGATGAGGGCCTTTGAACTTGTGACACTAGAATTCAACCCCTGACATTCAGAAATAGTATCTGAAAACATTATTTATAGAAAAATGTCTCTAAGGTTCGCGTGGCTTTCGACTGGCCCCTGAACACAAACCATTACCACTTCCCAAGCAGAGTGCACCAGAAACAACCTACCTATAAAAAATAAACTTAAACTAGGGCCACAGGAGAGCTGTAAAATACATTTCCTCAATCCCAACAAAGCCACAAATTTCAAGGAGCTAAAATTTCCAGCTGAATGAAATGTGAGTAAAAAGCTGTTTTTTTCAAAATTGGACCAAAATTGGACATGAGTGGAGACAGAATTCCTGGCAAAGCTAGTCACAAAACCAGCCCAGATGCAAAGCAAGGGGAAATAGACACCATCTCTTAACGCGTGGTGTGGTGTTCTTCTCCCGGGAAAGGAACTGATGGAGGCCGTCTTTGGAGACTGTTTACCTCCAAGGGGTAAACAAAGCACAGTTTTATTCACCAACACTTTATATTCTGATCACTCCTTATATACTGGTGGGTCCTCATTATTGTGTCTTTCGTCCTCTTCTCACTTTCTCCAATGAACTGAACTATTATTAAATATTACTAAATGTCTGCTAGACACATCCACCAGGAAAAAACCACGGCATGCACTAAAATATATGCAGTCTTTTCCTCCTCCATTAATTCTTCATCTCATTTAATAGCACTGCTTTCTACCCGGCCACAAAGCCAATATCTTGAATTTATCTCTCTCTCCTTCAAATCCCATTGTAAGTCTAAGCGCTGTCAATTCTAACTTTTCATCTTCATTAAAATTGCTTTAGGATTTAGGTACCTGTAATACCTCATCTGAACTAGAGAAGAAGCTACTGATTGTCTTACAACTGTAACTGTAACTCCAGTCACATCATAGCCCTCTTTAAACATTTTCAAGCAGCTTGCCTTTGCCAAACTCTCAAAAACCCAGTGACTTTCTATGGCCAACGAGCTTGCCCATGACTTGCTGGAAAAGCCAGTCTTGACAAGACTTCACAGTTTGTCTCTCCCAAAGTCATCCTTTCCTCACTCATGACCTAAGTGTCAGTTGCACAAGGTGACTTATTGGCTAAACCTACCGTGTGGTCCTAGTTTTACCACTCCCCATCGGTGCATTTGTTCCTATTGGTTCTTGGGTTCCAGATCACAGTTCAAATGTCACATGGGCACCTAGATTTCAATCCAAGCTTACTACATACTAACTGAGTACTCTTGGAGGAGATACTTAACTTTTCTAATTCTTACTATCCTCACCCATAAAACAGTCATAACATAAAACCTCCTTCAGGGAATTGTTGTGAACATTAAATGAGGTGATATCCCTAAAATGGGTTTACAATGCCTGACAGATAATAAGCACTAATAAATATAAGATAATATTGTTACAATGTTATGTACAAACATATGCAAAAGGATTTTATTCAACTGCCAACAGAAGAAAATGTTTCTGGTGAGAATCATATATACAAGGTTGAAAGCCAAGACGAATAGACGTGTGGCATTTGTTTATGTCATGGGGCAGTGAGAGGAAACAGTTCATCAGTTATTCTTCTGAGCTATAGAGAAATCAGGCTGATGTCTATTGCTCTTTGGCTCTCATTCGTTATTCTCTCTAGTGAATGAAATGGAGCATGATGGTAGCTTTAGGGGCAAAAGAGCACAGCCACGTATTTATTTTCCACCTGGACACTGAAATCAATCAGAAAAACTGGAAGATTGACTTTAGGCATTAGAGGAATTCCAGGGTGAGGAGTAGTATCCAGTCTGCTATATAAGACAAGCCCCACTGTCAGTTGGATGATGCATTCTTCTCCAAGTTTTCTTCTCTCACTCCCAACTTGTGTCTAGCATTTCTGACTAAAATTTAACAGCTGCTCTAGTTCATACCCATTTACTTATTGCTGAAACTGATACTGGTACTTACAATGGGTGGTATGTGCTATTGAAGCCAGTTTGTTCCAGATACACTTTATTGTTGCCAATTGCTTTATGACCATTTTTAGTATTCTTTACAACAACTGTCTGTAGCTAAAACGAATCTGAAGCTTTCCATTCCAAATACACCCTTGTGACTATCGAGTAAGGAACACAGGATTTTGTTCTATGCTGACTATTCAGGCAATCATACCTAAAGTAAAACTGTAAAATATAAAGTTTACAACTTTAACATTTAAATAAAAACATCCTATTAATCTAATTTTTTTCTTATAGAAACGTATGTTGGCAGTATTCAAAGCTTTCCAGAAAATTACTTCCAGTTCCTGGCTTTATCTTTACATGATATTTTTATATAGCTTAATGGATTCAAAATGTATATAAGCAATAGATAAGGTGTTTAAAAAATCGATACCTATGCTAAGTTTATAGAAACTTGGATATTGCCAAGGTAAGTGGTGTTCTAGCCAATATTTATTTTCAAAACAGAAGAGTATTAAGAAAAGAGTAAGATAAATAGTATTATGTGAATTCATGTTCAGAAAATTTGAAAGCATGAGAATTTAAGATCACGGGGCAAAGTAAAATTGGATAGTTAAAAAGTTATAAACGTGCAATTACAGACCTATAAAATATTGGCATGTGAGATTGTAACTATTTCAAATTGAGGTCATGCTATCTTCCCCCCTCCTCCTTTTCTATAAAAAAACAAACCTGTTTTCAAAATTATTCAAGGCGTGAACTCAGAAGAATCAGAAAGTATTGTGAGATCATTCTTGACCAATAGACTCAGAGGCATTACTAAACTCATAACCAAAAGCTATCTGTAGTGGCAGTTTCAAATAGTGAATCATTGTGTAGGATTTCTAATCAGCCTAGGTTTTAATCCCACCTGCCAGTTGTTAGGTAAGAAACATTGGACACATTATTTAACTTTTTAAGTCACAGTTTTCTCATTTCTAACATGAAGGATAATAAGTGCTTCATAGTATACTGGGATGATGTAAAATGCATAAGTATATGTAAAATGCATATGTATATGGCACAGAATAAGTGCCTACGAAGTTAATGATTTATTTTATTAATAGTTTGAGTTTTTATATTTCAATATATATTTTGCACATTTTATATGATTAAGCTTTAAATATTTAGACATAAATTTATGTCTTTATATTTAAAATGAGTATTTTGTCAGCAGCACATATTGGGTCTTGTTTTTTATTCAATCTGACAATCTCTGTCTTTAAACTGCTGTATTTAAACCATTCACAGTTAAAGTGACTATTAATATTGCATTAAAATCTAACCTCTTTCTAGCTATTTCTCTTTGTTCCATTTGTACTGTACGTGATTTTTTTTCTTTCTGCCTTTGTTGAGCTAAGTATTTTTATGACTACATTTTATCTCTGGACTTATTAACTAACCTTTTTAAAAAATTTTTTAGTGATTACCCTGGAATTTACAATATACATTTCAAATTAATCTGATCTACCTTCAAATAATGTTATACTACTTTACAAGTAATGTAAGGCCTTTACAACAGTGTATTCTCAATTCTTCCTACCTATCCTTTGTGCTATTATTTTCATACGCTTTACTTTTACATGTGCCATATATGTAATCAGCCAGTTATCTTTTAGCACATTTACAAATAAGAAATACATTTTATCTCATTTTCATTCATTCCAGTTCTTATTCTCTTCTTTTTTGTTTTTTGGTGTAGATCCAAGTTTCCGACTGATCTCATATTTCTTCTGCCTTTAGTATTTCTTCTTTTCCTTTAGTATTTTCTTATACAGTATATCTGGCAATTCTGTCAGTTTTTGTCTTAGAATGTTTTTTTCTCTTTCACTTCTTTTTTTTACTAGATGTAGAGTTCTGGGTTGACATTTTTCCTCAATACTTTAAATATGTCACTACTTTTTTTTCTGCTTGAATAGTTTCTGATGAGAAGTCTGTTTTAATTCTCATGCTTGTTCCTCTGTAGAGAAGATTATTTTCCCCTTCTGGCTAACTTCAAGATTTTTTTCTCTCTCATTTTCAGAAATCTGACTACCGTTATGCCTAGGTGTGTGTATGTGTGTGTTTGATATTTATCCTACTTGGTGTTCTGTGAGCTTCTTGGATCTGTGATTTCATGTCTGTTACTAATTTTGTAAAATTTTCTGCCATTATTTTTAAAAATATTTCTTCTGCTCTATTTTTGCCCTCTTCTCCATGTGTATATGTTACACTGTTTGAAATTGTTCCACACTATTGGGTGTTCCATTCCTTTTTACTCCTTCTTTGTTTTCTGGTTTTCAGTTTGGTCAATTTCCACTCACCTATCATCAAATTCACAGATTCTTCCCTTGGCTGTGCTGAGTCTACTGATGAGCCTGTTGGAGGTCTTTGTGTCTGTTACTGATTCTTTTACTTCCAGTATTTTCATTTGATTCTTTCTTATAGTTTTCACCTCTCTGCTGAATTACGCATCTGATATTGCATGTCACCTTCTTTGTTCTATTAGAGCGAATAACATATTAATCAAAATCACTTAAAATTCTCTGTCTGATAGTTCCATTGTCTGTGTCATAGCCAGTCTGATCCTGATACTTGCTTTGACTCTTCTTTGCGTGTGTGTGTGTGTTTGCATTTTCACCTGCCTTAGAATTTTTTTTGTTGAAAGCCAGACATCTTGTGTAGGGCTATAGATCCTGAGGTAAATATTTTTTATAGTTGGAAATGAGCATCCATTTTCTTCAGCTAGACCTTAAGTATGGGGTTTGTATTAATCTGTCCAGGAATTCGGCAGAGTTTGGAGTTTGTTGTTCCTATGGTTACTCTAAGCTTAAAATTCCTCTAGTGACACCTTGTGTTTACAGTGTAGGCTAGCTTGATAGAGGTTCTTCTTTCCATGTCTGTTCCCTCCTTGGGTTTTCATCTTCCCTTTGCACTGTTGCCTAACAAGGATCAGTCTCCTGCAGCTCTCTCAGCTGTATTCCACTGTTATTTTACTCTAAGCTTGTTAGCCTGGTTGGGAGATGGGAGATGGAGAGGGGAGAGCATTCCCTGATGTTCTGATTAAGCCTCAGTCTCAGGCAGAGCTCTGTCCCTGGGTCTGGGAGATGGCCTTCCCAAGCGCTCTTCCCGCCCAGCTGCAGAGCAGGACCTTGCAGGTATTTCTCCCCATAGGAGAAATAGAAATACTCATATGGTATGACTCCCAGAGGAAGGATGCTTCTTCTTTTCTGTGCTCTTCCCCAGATGCAGGGGATTTCCATCAGTACCCTAAGGTGACACTTTTCATTGCTCTTTCCCCAGCAGATGAAGGCTTTCATCCTGGAATGGAGATAGAGGAGATGGGTTTGGGCAGAGTTTGGGCAGTGGCTGCTGTTCCCTTTCTCGTCAGTGCCATGAAAAAAGCTTTCTCAGGATTCTTCCAAGTCTTTCCTATGAGCACTGCCAGCAAGAATGCGCAAACACCTCTATATCTGCCACACCCAGAGGTTTTACGCTCTCACACTGGCCCACACTCAGCCTCTAGCAATTTCTAGAAACATTTTAGCTGTATCTTCTTACTGTCTTATGTGGAGACTGGCAGAATCTGCCACAGGTAAGTAAATGCTCAGGTGCTATTTATCCCTAAAGGCATCTGTCTCTCTCCATATTTGAGGTTATTTGTTTGCCCTGAAACGTCAGTTCTCTGAGGGGTCCAGCTTTTTTCTTGTTGTAAGGGTGGGAATAAAATTCTTTACAGCTTTCTACATCTCTGAGCTGAAACCAGAAGTTTTTAATCATTAATTTAGGAACAACATAAAGGCAAATAGGTGAAAGTTTATTCTATAAAGTAGGTATTATATCTTAATTGAAATGAAAGTCATCCGAATATTAAAGAAGTCATTTATTATGGGAACAATGAAGACATATCAAGACATTTGGGAATATTTTTCAGTTGTGTCAGAAAACAGTAAATTTAACTTTTGAATATCTCTAAAACTATATTGGAATTTATTGCCTTTGAGAGTTTTGTATATAATTGTTAAAAATTAAGACAAAGATGAGCCTTCTATTGTAATATTTCAACTATCAAAAAAGTACAAGGTGATTCAATGTATTCTTACTCAAGGAGGGCCTTGTTTCCATCACATATTGAACAGAATAATTTGGACTGCAGGTAGCAGAGAACCCCAAATTGAATGATTTAAACAGTAGAAAATGGAATATCTTGAAGTCTGGAGATGGTGATTCTAAGGTTGGTGAATTCAGAGTCTCAAACAAGACATCTCTGGCCTGAAAAATTCTGCACAAAATCATTGCCAATGACTCAGGAAAGCCAAGCAAGAACAGACAGGAGCCCAGGCACTGAAATATGTGAATGTGTCACTCTGAAACATCAGCCCAGGAACGGCACATGTTCCCACTATAGAGAAAGAGAATGTGGCCATTTCCATTTTCAACATACATCATTCAGATTGACTGTGGCCATATGGCAACTCCCCTTCTGCCTCAATTCTGATAATAACGCTGGCTTATTATGAGCCAGTATTATTCTGCATACTTTATAAACAATAGCTCATGTAATCCTCACAATAATACTATCATACAGGTACTATTATTTTTCCCATCTTACAAATGGGGAAAGTAAAGTTCAGTGATGCTGAGTTACTTGCTTAGGGTCACAAAGCCAGAAAGAGATGAATGTGGGATCTGAATATGACTCCCTAATCCATACTCTTATGTTATGTGTCATCCTGCCTTAAACATTTTCTCTTCTTGAGATCTCTGACTTTTTCTTTGATGGATCTGTCTCTGTTTCATTCACTGGTTCTTCTTCTTCTTGCTCCAAAGATAAGAACTCTTCCCAAGATGCTGTTTTTCTCTTCCTCTGTGGATGCTTTGTGTTCCCAAGGCTTACTTAAACTATCACACCACCACCATGGCGATCAGCAACGAACAGGTACGCTGTCCAATCCCTCCACAGCTATTTCCTACCTTCTTCTCTATCCTCAAACCTCTAGCACACCCTCTTCTATCTCCCATCCTGCTTATCCCCCAACCCTCCAAAAAGAAAAATACCACAGGGGAACTTCCACATGCTCCCACCACCAATCCATCACACTCAATTTTTTTTCTATTTCACTGGTTGTTTCTTCTCAGTGTCTTTTGTTGGTTTCTCCATTCTTCAGATCTCTAAACATTAGCTTCTCATGGTCAGACCTGGAAACTCTCCCTCTATTCCTTGATGATTTTCACATCAATTTTCCATCCCAGACTTTCCCTCAGAACTCTTGTATATCACCTGTCTCCCTGGTGTGTATATAATAATGGGCATCTCAAACCACAAGCCCCCAAGTGAAACCCTGGTTTAGCCCACCACAAAAACTGCTGTCTTTCCCAACTCTATAAAAGGCAACTCTGACATTTCAATGCTCAGACCCAGAAACCATGGAGTCATCCTTGATTCTTCTAACACTCTACATTCAATCAATCAACAAATTTGTTTGCCTCTACCTTCAAAATATATCCAGCATCCAAGACACTAACACTTCTTATCTTGAAGTTTGTAATGACTTTTTGTGGCAAACAGTACAATTTGACTCTTTTGTGGCAAAGAGTATCCTTCTTTATCTTTAACAGAGCCTGTCTTTTAGCTGGCACATGGCCTGCATGAATAAAAACTATACTAGCCAGGGTGCCTTGCATCTAAGCAAAGCCATATAACTAAGCTCTGATCGATGCGATGTAAGCACAAGTGTTATTGGAGCTTTGAAGAAATGCACCTAAAGGGAGAAAGCATGGCTTGGTTCTGCTCTTTCCTCTAGCTAGGATGTCCTCAGTTCTGCCCCTGTTATCTGGAATATGGATGAAAGGGCTGGAATAAAACAATCTCTAGGGCCAACCTTGGAGGATTGGAATTTTATTAAGGGAGCTTATAGGTTTCCTTACTAAAAAGTGTTTTTTTTTGGTCTTTGTTTTCCATTCCATCCACTCACTAGGGAGGTGAATATTTCTTAATCTATGAAGAGGGAGAAAGGAAAAGGAGAAAGTGGCATTTATTAAATACCAGGAAATGTGCTATTTTTTTAAAACACATTTAAAAAAATGTATTTATTTATTTATTTGGCTGTGACGGGTCTTAGTTGTGGTACACGGGATCTTTCGTTGCGGCATACAGGGTTCTCTCTAGTTGTGGTGCATGGGCTCCAGAGCGTGCGGGCTCAGTAGTTGCAGCGTGTGCGGGCTTAGTTGCCCCGTGGCATGTGGGATCTTAGTTCCCCAACCAGGGATTGAACCAGCGTCCCCTGCATTGGAAGATGGATTCTTAACCACTGGACCACCAGGGAAATCCCATGCTATGGTTTTTCTTTCCCCATGTTATCAAGCTTAATCCTCCCAACAACCCTTGTTGGCAGGATTATTGTCCACCTTTTATGAAGAAATACTCAAGGCTCAGAGAGGTCCCTTCTACATGTTACTGAAATGGCAAGGCTAGGTTTGACTTCAGTGACTGAGCGTGAATTTGCTGATTTAAATAATAGATTGGTATAATGTGGAATATGTTAGATTAGTTCTAATGCGTCATATGGTTTTGTCCAGTAAAACAAGAAGAAGCAACCTTCCCCCATTAATATGCCATGACTTTTCAGTGATGGAATCATGATATGTGGGGAGCTAGTGCAGGGCCTAGAACATAAAGGATACTCAAGAAACACTAATTCCCTGTTCCATCCCCTTTTTCCCCCTCTAAGGAAGATTGTGTAAGAGGGGCTTTGGGAATATCTGAAATAAATATTTGAACACTTGAAACATTTGAGTGTTTGAAATATTTGAAATAAATAATTGTATATAAGCCGTGCCCTAGAAACAGTTCTTTCAGTACTTACTGTTTACAATTAGTGTTTGATCTAAGTGTGTTTTGGTTTACTGGTTTGCACTGCAAGCCTGAGGGACAAATTATCGAGGGCTTAGATGGCAGGGGCTCCTGTCTGGCAAGATGCTCTGAGGGGTGGAGGAACTAGGAGTGTGCCTTGAGGTTGGCTAAGGTCAGCATCCCAGCTGAGGGATGAGTCCACTGCCATCAGTTCCCAGGGCCCCTAAGACTTGCGGGGAGCTAACGGGAAGAAGGCCTCCACGTCTTTTTCCATGAGAGGCCACAGGAGGAAGGGACTTTATTTAGGGACATTTTAAAGAAATCTTTCTGTGCTCCAGGCACCTCTTTCCATCAGAGCAAGGGGAGTATGCTGCAATGATTTACATTCACGTAGGGCCAACATGGATGTGAAGGAGGTTTCAGCCTAGGCACAGGTTAGTTTCAAAGACTAGGTCTATTTAGTCTATTAGACTTTAGTCTAATAGACTAAATCAGTCTATTTTTCTTTATTTTTTTTGACAGAAGCTGGTAAGCTAGGACCTACTTGGAACTTTATATATGAATTATTTTGTACTTGCTTTAGTTGGGTTGGTATGATACATTATATTTAAATTCCTTAAACACTGTGGATCTGCCTCATGTGTATGAATGACTGAGGCTTTGTAAATTAAGGGATGTTGTGTGAATAAAGTTATTTGATGGGGTCAAAGGAAAAAAAAGGGTAATAGTTTCCAGATAAAAATGCTCCATATGGCTCATCTACTGGTGGAAAACCCAGAGCGGTACCATTGTACATTTCTGTGTGGAAAGCACACCTCCAAGATGGTCCAGAACTTTTGTCTGCCTTAGCCTCAAATCATTAGCAAAGAGAGTGTGGCATTGATGAGTTATCTATTTGTAGGCACCTGCGGTGAGGCAGGAGTTATTTCCTGTCTATGGCTTTAATGTGTGCACTGCTGTATGCGGCCTTCCAAGTTCCAAGGAGTGAGTTCAACTATGTTTCATTTATAATAAAACTTGTTTTCAATTCAAATTTCATCAACCTGCCCAGAGTCATAAAGAAAAGCAACAAAACCAAATTTCTGTTTCTAGTTTCAATTATCTACATGGAACTTTTTTAAAAGAACTCTAGATTTTAATGATGATCAGGAAGACTCCATTTGGCAGTACCTAGAGGATACAGGGGCCATACTTGGGGAATATTCATTAACATTCAGCAATTTAAGAATCCTTAGTGCTTAATTATCAAAGTGAGTTTAATTACCACAGATACCCATTCATTTAATTGGCTGGAAACACAGAAGAAATTAAATGATACCAATGCCAGTTTGCCCCAAAGTCTTCCTTCCTTATTTATTTACCGTATTTATAAGGGAAGTGTTCATGGTGATTGCCGAAAGTTCTGTGCTAAAAACAAGCCCACAAAACCACAACATTCTCTGTCCTAATTGGGAACCCAGTTAAAATGAAAAGGGCCTTGCATCTTCATGTATCACATAAGTTGTAAATACTCTCTTGCTATTTGAGGACAGCAGGATAACTGGTTTCATAACCAATCACCATCAGTCTAATGGATATTTACCACAGGAAAATGTGACAGGCGGTGGAGAACAAAAGGAGAATCAATGAGCCTCTGTAGTATTATTATCATTCACTGCCTAGAAACACTGCTGCATCATTGCTCTGGTCCTTCCCCAGGCCAGGGAGTTCTCTGAGCCTCAGTTGTTGCTGACGCTGATTTTGCTGGCCAGAGATGCTGATTACTTTGGCTCTTCCCCTTGGGAGGTCAGCCAGGGGTCACAAGGAGAAGCATGTCCTGTATACCCAGAGGGGACCTCCTGCTCTGTCCCTTGGCATGATCACTGTCATAGTTACCTACTTGGAAAGCCCTGTGTCCCGCTGGCAGGGAGTACTCTGGTCCGTTTCATCACCTTCTCACATTTTCAGCTCTCGGAGCATCAGTAAGACCTGCCTTTCAGCAACTCTGGTTGCTGAGTGAAGAATGGGGAGTCCACCCTCTGAAAGAGAGGAGAGGAGAGCACCTTAGAAACTGTGATAAAAATGATCTCAGGATCTGAAAAGAATCTTGACAAGGCTTGTTGACAAGGCAATGTGATGTAGCAACGTGATGTAGCCACAGTGAACCCTAGGGTGGAAGCAACAGCTTCCTTCTTACTACTACCCTTTTTTCTTCCTAAATCTACCTTTTTTTCTTTTTATATTTTCATGTAAGTTGGTCTTCTTTTTGTATTTCTGATTTGTATTTCAGATTTTTGTATTTCATACTTGGGTAAATCTGTTACCCAATTTTATTGTCTATCACAGCTCCTAGTAGATGTTCAAGGAATATCAATTGGTTATGATTTACTGCCTAGAGAGTTGATGAATGAAACATGGATTTTTTTAAACAAAGTGCTTTTCTGAGCTTTAACCAAAAGCCACAGGTTGTTGAAAAGGTATCAGCCAATTGACTCAATAGAAAATCTGAGGATGCTCTCCTTTCTGCTGTTTCATATGAGAACAGTCTCACAATTTCAATTTCCGAGACTTGACATCTACCAGAGTAATTGCCAGCATCACTGTGGACTCATGTTCATTCTGTCTTCTAGCTGGCAACCCTTTTGATTTACACAGCACTGAAAAGTCAGTGGTGAGGCTTACATTCTTTCTATCCCACTTTCAAACTCTTGGCAGATCTTATTTTCAAAGTGGTCTGGTGGAATGAGGATAGGGCTGCTGAAACCGTCTGATTTTCCAGCATGAATCTTGTTTAAATCTTAATGACATATTAGTTAACATGCTATATGTTGCCAAAGGATGCAGCCAAGTCTTTCTCACTACTGTTCAGGAAAGTAAGATTCTTAACATCTCTAGTCACCTCTGTTTTTAAATAGTGGCCCCACTACAGTAATTTATTTTGGGTTACAGATCCCATGAGTTCACATATACATCTATCTAATTTTGATGTAAGAACAACTTGGGCTAGTGCTTTAGCAGAATTGTTTTAAAAACGAGTAAAGATTTATATAACAATTTTAGATGAAGTGTTATATAATCTAGAGCAAAATCACTTGAACAATACATAATTTAAAAAAAGAAAAGAAAAAAAAAAGGTTGATCAAGAAAGCCATGGGCAAATTAGACCCACTAAGGCTATAATTGAAAGGGTTTATTTGTGTAATAGAGCCAATTTCTGTCCTAATGCAAGCCTGCTACATCCAGACATCAAATTTAGTCTTACTGATCTTCATCTTCAATTTTAAAAGCAGCTCTTAAAAGGCTGCTTGCACAGCCAAAAAAATAACATCTAAAAAATGTACCTTTGAACATCAGCATTGGGCCAAGTTGACTGGTGTTTCAGACTCATCACTTTACTAAGTACCATAGGCAACCATATTTTCTGGAACCCAGAGTAGCAGAGTAGGCAGGTATATTGTGAATGGAGATAGAGGTAGATGGCGAGCGAGAGCGAGCGAGCAAGAGAGAGAAAAAGAGAGAGAGAGAGAGAGAGGCTGAGAATGAAAGAACAAAGACCCAAATGGCTGTGTGTCTGCAGCAGGGTAGAACAGTGAGCAAATTCATTAATTACACCTTCCTACTTCAAATGAGCAAGCTAATTATTTGTTTACCTGAGTCAATATTGCCCCCCAGGCTATAGACAATAGTAAACACCAACAAAGGCAACTGTGTTTGCCATGGCATGAATATATTTCAATTTCAAAGTTTATATTTATCCCACCATAGAGTAAAGTTCAGGCAATATATTTATGTGAAACACCAGTACATAAAGCACAGTCATGGGAATATAACTTCATAAAAGAAGTAATAACTTAAAAATTTTTTTTTGTTCTTCCCACCTATCAAGCATTTCAGTGAAATGTATGCATCTATTTCAGGTTGTCAGGGTATCTTTATATGTCATCATCAAGAAAGTATATATATATATATATATATATATAAAGGAGCATAGATTTTATATCCTATTTATAGTAAATTATCATATACGTATATATATGTAATAATAATAGTGAATATTTATTGAACATTTACTAGGTACCAGGCACTTGTAACTGGTATATTATGCATGAATAATTACGGAGTAATCGAAAGACTTTTTTTGTTTTGTTCTTTGTGGCATCTCACTGTCCTTTCTAAATTTTGATGAGATTAATATTTAAATCAGCACACTTCAAGTAAAGCAGATTATCCTTTGTAATGTGAATGGGCCTCATCCAATCAGTGGAAGGCCTTAAAAAAACAAAGACTGACCTCCTCTGAGCAAGAAGGAATTCTGCCTGCAGACTGCCTTCAGACCCCTTGAACTGCAGCTCTTTCCTGGAGGTCCAGCCTGCCAACCAACCTGGCAGATTTTGGACTTTCCAGGTCCCACAATTCCTTAAAATAAACATCTCGCTAGACGGATATCTTACCTCTATCTCTATCGTCTCTGTCTCCACACACAACAGAGCCCTACTGGTTCTGTTTCTCTAAAGAACCCTAATCCAACCAGCCGGTTTGCTAGCCAGTTTCGGACCCTTTGAGGCCAGAGCTACGGTGAAGGGAGGGGTGAGAGATGGCTAGGAAATGTCTTCCTTGAACAGCTCTCTGTACCTGACAAATGTCGAAAAAGCTGGCATTTCTCCCTGGAACACTTTCTTGATTCTTCCCAAATCTCACTGTGGAGGCTTGGATGGACCCACCCTCTTGCAGTAAACTTGAACCAATATATGCCGCTTTATAATAGGTGGTCACATGTGATCCTTTTCACAGCCTCTAACACACTGACACTCCTTGTCAGCTTTAGCTGCGGGGCGCTCCAGCCCTCTCAGGCAACTCTGTCTGACAATAGTAGTACTAGGAGACTTTCTCTCTTCTGGGTAGTCTGCCTCTGGTTAATGGAGAATGCTGCTGCATCCTTTGCCCTGACAAATAATGGCTCTGCAGCTGCCCCTAACCCATGGTCCTTCCTCTGCTACCCAGGCACTTGGCTGATCTCTGTCTCAACAGCCCTAGTAATGAATGGAGCAGGAGGCAGGTCTTGCCCCACAGTGTCCTCCAGCCCCACGCATGGTACATCAAGATCTCAAAGTGGTCCTGTTGAAGCCCTTTCTCACTAAAAAACAGTGGATTAAAGGATAATAAGACCACACACCCCAACCTCCCACCCCAAAAGGAATTGTAGGGGCTCAGAACCTACAATGGCTGTCTCCAAAGAAACCCCTTCATAAATGGTTACTCTCTTTCTCCTCTCCTTCCATTTGATAGTTTCAAAGAGGCTGGGAGTTCAAGAGTTGTGTAGCCAATTCATTGCACTTCTCTTTGTAATTTCTGAATTCAGCCTCACAGTCACCTTGATCTCTGCATCCATAACTCAGATGTCTCTGAATGCAGACATGAGGAGGCACATTTGAATTTATTGCTATATTCTGTTTTAAGCACTAACCTGGAATTGCCTCATTTCATTCCTGCACCAAACCCATAGGGAAGCTACTTTATTATTCCCATTTCACCTATGATGAAACTAAGCCAGACATATTAAATAACCTGCCCTGGGTCACCTGGTTAGTGTCAGAGCTAAGTTGCAGACCCAGGGGATCTGATTCCGATTCAAAATCCTAACCACTGCAACACAATGTCAGTCACTGAATATTTACTTGGCACTATTCCAAAATGCAAGTCTACATCCTGATTAGTGAGTTTTCCATTTGATTAACTTCCTTTCCAGGGAAGAAAAATGCCTCTTCCTGACTTTTGGAAATAGATCAATGCTCTATTAAGATCTGGGCACTGGGATTTATTATAAGAATATATTTAGCACCTACTAGGAATTCAGGGCTGTGATCAATTTGGAGGACAATGAAAGAAGCATAAATGAGATTGTAAACCAGTAGTCTGGATTGGAGGAGGAAAACATGATTTTACTTGGATCTCATCCATTTTAATTTCTCTATTAAGTAAGCTAGTCTACGAAAGGGGGAACGAATGGGAAGATGGCATAGGAAGTCATGTTATGCTGCATGATTCCCAAGGGATGGGGAGGCTCCTTTCCCCCAAAGACATATTCTCCACTGGCTTTTGGGTGATTAATATCCCACAGCCAGAGATAGTCTCGCTTTAAGCTCTCTTGGCTTAGGACTGTGTTGTGCATTAAAATGTAATGCCTCTGGGAGAATGAACACTTTACTAGCTTTCTTTTACCCCTTTCTCTGCAAGTATCCTTTAGCTTCATTATAGAAAGCATGTGAAGAGAAGGAAAAGGAGGAAAATTCATGATAAAGTGGAGAGAAAAGAAAGTTTTCACCAAACTACCTCAAAGGTCATATTTGCTCACTAGATGGTTTTAGGAATGTATAGATCATCTGTTTCCAGGGAGGAGTGGTTGTGGGCCACTGACGGGGCCACACTGCACGGGATTCGATTCAAAGGCGTGCAGCAAGCATTGCTGCATAATTCTCAGCCCTATTTGTGGCAGGGAGGAAAAAGTGAGATGTTACAAGTTGACTGACATTTGGGTAGATAGTTCTGGGAAAGCAGGAAGAAAGACACTTACTTAATGGGGCTTTTTAAATTAATCATAGTGCCCAGGATAGTAACAAAGAAGGGATTAAAATTTCTTCGTGCAATGAAATTACAGAGATTTTCATTTTACCCCTGACGCCCAAAGACAGGGCAGGTGGAAATCTGATTACTTGGTGGAGGAACCTGAGGTGGGGAGGGAGGAGCGGTGTGGAAGGAGGGGCGTTAGACATGGGAGAAATCCTTGGTTAGAAGAGAGCAGATCCCAGTGAAACGGAGCCAGGCTAGATCCTGCGAAGAGAGAGAGAGAGAGGGAGGAGAAATAACGTTTGGTAAGGAATGCTGGACAGATGACTGAACAGAGATATATGCTACTCAATTTTAAATTTGCCTCCTTTGCTGAGGTGTGATTACACCCTTCTATTTCTCCCAAATCTTTTTATTTTTATTTAAAAAAAATTTTTTTTTATATGATAAGCTTACTATGTACCAAGCAGTGTATTATGTGCTTTATATGTATTCTTTTTTTTTTAAACATCTTTATTGGAGTATAATTGCTTTACAATGGTGTGTTAGTTTCTGCTTTATAACAAAGTGAATCAGTTATACACATACATATGTCCTCATATCTCTTCCCTCTTGCGTCTCCCTCCCTCCCACCCTCCCTATCCCACCCCTCTAGGTTCTCCCAAATCTTGAATGAAAGTTGTATATACGACAGTAGTGTATTAGGGATATACTAGCAAAGGAAAAGGAAGAACGTGTGTCCATGCATGGGGTGATGGATTTAGATAGAAGGACTGCAGCTGTGAAGGCAAGGTGGGGAGTGGGAAAAGGAGAATAGAGTTAGAAGAAAAAGTATCCTTTCCAGGAATCGTCAGGAACATAGTGGGAGGGGCTGGACATACTGCAGACACCTATGATGGGGTCCTGGGAATTTTTCTGAGCTATCAAAAGAAAGGATAACCAGAGGCTGCAAAACATGGAGATATTCAGGTGACCTGTATGAATCATATTTTTCAAATGTATGCAAATGCAACTGCACTTAATTACATAAATATGCACGCACATATATAAACATGTAAAACATTATAAATATATAAATATAAATACATAGGTATAACATAACATTTATATACATATATATAACACTACTGAATTCATAGGAGTTTTGATCATTACATATTTTTCTGAATCATGGATGCTACAATCACGTAGGCAATGGCAACAATATTAATATTTAAAAGGAATACACTTGGAAAGGATGGAAGGCAAAGCCTGCAAAATCTCCTTCAAAATTTCCAATACACCTCCAAGAAGTCTAGCCAGAAGAAGCAGATTTAAAATCTGTAGGAAGAAGGTATGGCTTTCCCACGAACGGGATGGCTTCTCCCACACTGACTTGCTGTAACTATGTTTCTCCCCAGCACATGTGTTTTGAGAACCATTGCATTTCACTTCCTTACCCCCATGGTGCTTCAGGCCTTGACATTAAGAAGTACGAGACAAGAAAAATGTATTAATCCACTTCTCTTGTGTTTGTTCTTCCTTTAGTTTTAATGCATGCATTTTCTTACACAACTAGGATATTTTAACTATGATTGTCATTCATTAACTTTTCTCGCCAATTACAACTATCCCCTCAAGGTCAGGGTCTCTAGGGAAGTAGCTGAGAGAACATACACAGCGCAGATGTGCCAAATGATTCTGCAGGCTGAGAAATTAACTGAAAATGAGTTATATGCTCTCAGTGTAAACCTGGCAGGGGGGATGGTACTTTCAGCCCCAGACTGGAATCAGATTTCCTCCACTGGGGCTGCCCCGGCACTTGGCATAGCCTGTTAACAAGGCCAACTTGGTTCCTCACGGTACAGTAACAGCACGGGTGTTGGGTCGGAGCTCTGTGTGGTTGAGTGGGGAAGGCAGAGATGAAATCCAGCTAATGGGAGAGCCCTGGGTTTCGATTTTATCACCAAATAAGTGAGCATCGACAGCCTTAAATAAAGTCAGCACTATCGGTTCTTAATGCCCAGTTTTCACATTTACCACACTCCCCAAGCATTTGTAATAATTCCTGGACACTTGGTGGGTGCATTTTGTTTCTCAAGAAGAAATTCCTTTTCCACATGATTAAAGGAATCTGTAACAAAGCATATTATTAAGTGGCCATCGATGTTTCTACTTTTTATTTCAAGGTGTTGATTTCTCTTTTTCTCTGGTTTTCAACCATTTTATTACTAGAGAGTAAGAGATAAGACAGGATAGACAGGAAGATAAAAGGAATGTGGAATTTATCAGTGATTGTGTCATTTAATGCCTTTTTAAAGCATGTCAATGAATTTTAAAAGTATATTTTCCTTCAGTAGAATCTGAAGCTCCTTGAGGGGAGGTTAAATGTTGTTTGTTTGTTTTGTATTCATCGATCACAGTGATGTCCCAGTAATTTTCAGTCTTGGCTGTAGACTCATTTGCCTGTACATGTACCATCAAAACACTGAGAAAAGAATGTGAATGTTATTCTGTTTACCAGAGTCATATATTTCAGGACTGCTGGAGCCTAGCTCAAGACGACAATCATTCTCTCCATGGCCTTTCCTTAAACTCCACCAGATTCTTAAAATGAACCAATTGCCTTCTTTTTATATATTGATTATGTGATACATGTGCCATTCCAATTTAAAAGCTAAGCTCTAAATGTAGGGCTTCCTAATTCTTCAAAAGGTTTATACTAAGATTCCAACTCATTCTCTTCTTGTATTTCATTTTAGATGAAGTATGGTGATGTTGGAAAGATTACGTTACATGATGAGGGTGTGTAAAATTGTACTACGGAGGTAACTCTCAGGGAGAGCTGGAGAGAGAAGGAGGTGCTCTGAAGGCTGTTTTGACTTATCCCCCAGGCAGCCAGACCCATGGTAGAGTAGGGAGTGAATTATACCTAGACAGAGCATCGCATGCAGCTCAACAGATAATAAGCAAACACTTTTGCCACCATGTGCTCTTTTCTATACATTGCCATCTTTGCCTTGTCTCTGTCCCACAGATTCTAATGGTCTTCACAAAGCTTTGCCATTCTACAAAACTGGTAACACACTGGCCTGTGTCTAAGGCCATGTGCAGTGTGTAGGAGAGAAACAACTGTGAAATTCAAGAGAAATACATCCACTGGGAACTTAGTTTGGGTTTCACTTAAGGTTCTATTTTATTTCCATTACTTTATCAAAGCATTTAAGAGATGCAAATGTTTGCCCCTCAACTCCCAAACTGAAAGTATCAGTACCAGGAATGGTTTCAGTAGACTTCCATGCTGGGTTGAAGATATCATGAAAAAGAGCTTGCTTAAGTTTGCAAAAGCTTTGAGGACAGGAATGAGGATAAAACGCTACTGTTTGTTCAGTCTTTTCATGTATCCTCCATTGAAACCACGCAAGGGCCTGGGGATTTCTTGGCAGAAGCAGTATTGCAAATGGTCGATTTATTGGCATCAAAGACAACAATATGAAACAGTCAGGCTCTGCACACTTTCTCCAGCATGAAGTCCAAACAGAGATCTGATTACATCTGTTTATCTGAAATGTTTCACCAAGTAATTCACTGCTTTGGGTTTGTAAAGAACCAGGGCTTGGCTGGGAGGGTGTAAGTATTTAGGGCAGAGATGGAATATCAACCACCTGGAAGGTAAACAGAGGACTTTGCTAAGAGCACAAACCACCGCAAGCAATATTAATTTTGTCTTTTGATTGTGCCATGAGTACAAGCCTTTACAAAAGACAAAAGTCTTCATATGTACTGTGATTAGCTTAACCTTGTCTGTCTTCTGCACAGCCCCTCCGAGCCTGCTGGCTTTCAGCTGTGTCTCTACAGCCTGAGTTTGAGATGACTGCATCAAATCAGTTCAGTACTACTGAGTCTCCCACACAAGTATGTTGATGTCGGTACATTTGAGGCAGAACTCCGTTAAAAATCACTGCATTACAGTGCTATATTTAAAATAGAAAACCAACAAGGACCTACTGTATAGCACAGAGAACTCTGCTCAATACTCTGTAATAACCTAAATGGAAAAAGAATTTGAAAAAGAATAGATACATGTATATGTATAACTGAATCACTTTGCTGTACACCTGAAACTAACACAACATTGTTAATCAACTATACTCCAATATAAAATAAAATTTTTTTTTAAAAGTCACTGCAGTAGGATGGAGAAAACCTTGTTTCCAATCCCGGCCCTGTCATTTCCCGAACTTGAGACACTGGACAAAGTCCTTTAACTTCTCTGCAGCTTAGCAATCTCATGAGTAAAAGACAAGAAGTAAGACCTTTTCACAGGACTTGGGTGAGGCTCAAAGGAGACCACGTGGAAAGCCCTTGGAAGTGGCAAAGTGCGACATGTTAGCTGGCCTCCCTCTTACATACCTACCCTCATCTCCAACCAATCTAGCCACCACTTGGCAGCCTCCAGGGAGCTCGTCTGTGGCAAAGCTAAATACCACATTCCCCGCATAGCCTGACCTCGCGGCAACAATTAAGATTT
Organism: Balaenoptera ricei; assembly: GCF_028023285.1. Taxonomy (NCBI): domain Eukaryota; kingdom Metazoa; phylum Chordata; class Mammalia; order Artiodactyla; family Balaenopteridae; genus Balaenoptera; species Balaenoptera ricei. Next base: position 40,897,000 of record NC_082645.1, on the reverse strand, counting down.
GTTGAGCTTTTTCATCACATTCCCCTTCTTTTTCAGAATCTTAGATTTCAGTAGAAAATGCCTTGACTAAGACTTTAGCTGACAGACTGGAAATTAGAGCGGGGAAGATAATGTGAAAGAACCATATGAAAACAGACAAATATCTTCGAGGAACATTTTATACTTTTAAAGCATCTATGGCTTCTTTTCTTTTTTTATCTTTTACCCCTTTCCAAAAAAATCATTAAAAAAAATTTTAAATATTTTATATATAAGAGTATAATGAATAAAAGTATAGAAAATAAAAATATAAACATCTGTGAAACTGCCACATAGTTTACTAAAAAGAAATATCACCAATGTGTTTATAGCTTGCCCCCAAGCTCCCATCCCTGGTATATTTCTTCCCCATCATAACCACTTACTTCCCCTTAGAGTTAACTTCTATCTTAAATTCGATAGTAATCACTTTCTTGCTCTGCTTTATAGTTTTATCACCCAGAGATGTATCTCCAAATAATATAATTTAGTTTTGAGGGCTATTTTCAGGATTCTCTATAGATGGAATCATACTGAGTATACATTCTTCTTGTCTTGATTTTTTTTGGTTCAACATTATGTTTGAAAAAGTCATTGTTTGTTGCATGTAGCTATAGTTCATGAATATTCACTGTAGAATAACATGCCATTTGTAAGTATGTAGTTCATTTCATTTGTTGTCATCCTATTGATGGAAATTTGGATTTTTTCCAGTTTGTGGCTATTAGGAGCAATGATGTTTTTAAGAAGTTCCTGCATTTGTCTTCATGTGCAACAGTTTCTCTCCATTGCAGCAGTCATGTTCAGTCAAAGGTTGTGCACATCTTCAGCTTTGCAAGATAATACACAATTATTTTCCAAAAGAGTTGTAGCCATTGGTAATCTTACCACCCTTTGTCTTTTCTCTACATGCTATCACTTAGACTTTTGCTTTTACCTTCAAGTGGACTTATGAAAAACTCTTGACTCTAGTTTCAGTGTCTTGTTTCTCTGACATAGCTTTGGGGCATGGTTTAAATAAACTATTGTTGGTGATCTGGGTGGGTTGACAGGATTGGCCCGTGTATTACTTTCCTGGGGCTGCCATAGACTTGGTGGCTGAAAACAACAGGAATCTAGTCTTTCAGAGTTCTGTTGGCCAGAAGTCCAATCCAGAGCAATTCTCCCTCTGAAGACTCTCAGGGAGAATCTTTCCTTGCTTCTTCCTAGCTGCTGCTGTCTCCTAGCAATCCTTGGCCTTCCTTGGCTTGTAGCTGCATCACTCCAATCTCTGCCTCTCTCTTTGCATGGCTCTTTTTCTGTGTCTCCTCTTATAAAGATACCAATCGTTCAATTTAGGGTTCACTCCAAACCCAGGATGACTTCGTCTCAAGATCCTTAACTAATTACATCTGCAAAGACTCTATTTTCAAATAATCACACTCCCAGATATTGGGGGTAAGAACTTCAGCATATCTTTTGGAGAACACAACTCAAACCACTATGGCTTGCAATGAGGGAAGGAAAGAGGTCAGGAGGGGGAAAATTATCAGTTTGTGAAACAATTACTATACAAATAATTTTTGATTGCTTCAGATGTTAACATTTCCCATAGGAGAGCAATTTAAGAGTTGCCCACTCAAAATAACACACCAGTTTTGATATATATATATCCTTTGATCCTATTAGGTTCATTTTACAGACAGGCAAGTAGTTGAAAGAACTGGGTCATGGACTTCCTTGGTAGCGCAGTGGTTAAGAATCTGCCTGCCAATGCAGGGGACACAGGTTCAATCCCTGGTCCGGGAAGATCCCACATGCCGCAGAGCAACTAAGCCCGTGCACCACAACTGCTGAGCCTGTGCTCTGGAGCCCAAGAGCCACAACTGCTGAGCCCATGTGTCACAACTACTGAGCCCACGTGCTGCAACTACTGAAGCCTGCGTGCTGTGACTACTGAAGCCCGAGGACCTAGAGCCTGTGCTCCACAACAAGAGAAGCCACCATAATGAGAAGCCCGCGCACCACAATGAAGGGTGGCCCCCATACCGCAACTAGAGAAAGCCCGTGTGCAGCAACGAAGACCCAACGCAGCCAAAAAAAAAAAAAAAGAAAGAAAGAACTAGGTCAGGGTTCTGGGGAGGTCACATAGGGTATGTGTGCCCCATCTGTGCACCTGAGTCCTCTACTGGATCCAGACAATAGAGGGAGAACTCAGAAGTTGTCCATAAAAGAGCCATTTTTCCAAGACACACTCTGATTCTGTGTGAGTTGGAGTCCTAGTTTTAGTGCCATAAAACGTTTGTAAAGGTGAAAACTCATCTTGTCTACATAAAATTTTCCTTTCATTAAAAACCTTGGTCTGCATTCTTTTACGACTTGGCAGGGCTGAGCTTAGTGTTAGAGGGAAGAACATTTCATGGATGCAGAAGCCGAGCCCAAAGCTTCCCTGACCAAATCCAGCCCTGCCCTTCCCCAGCCACAGTGCCTGCATTATACCTTCAGAGAGAGTTCTCACTGTGGGTTCCACTACTGAGTACAGGAGCACCCTGTTGAAATTCAAAGGTTTCAGATGGGGGGGAGGGTGGAGATGGAAGAGGCCATTAAACAATTTTCAGGCATCACTACTTGAGACATTAGGTTAACAGACAACATCTTATAATTTACCTGGCACGGTTCTAAGGTGTTAAGCTCAGAATCCATAGCTTTACTGGGGATGAGGAGCATGGGGAGGAGTTAAGGAAGGCTTGGATCAGAGGCTGCAACTTGCTTAGATAACGTCTTCTATCAGAGACACTAGAACCTTTGAAGATGGCAGAGTCAGAGCTGGTAAGTTGCCTGACTGTTACAATTAGGACCCAGTGTACCTTTCTCTTGAGCTGCTTTCTTCCTGATATGAATCAGCTAGCTCTAAAGCTTGGCTCCCACCCTTTACTCCAACTCTAGTGTATTTTCCTCTCAATTCTTGGTGACTTCTCTCCAAAACAACAGGTACGTGACCCTTAAAAACAACAATTTTGTTGCAATATAATTTATGTACAATAAAGTGTGTACATGTAATAAATACAATAACTTGAGCTTTGATATCTGTATACACCCAAGAAACATCATTGCAATTGAGATACAGCCTATTTTTATCTCCCCTCCCTGCCAAAATATCCTCTCACCCCTTTAAAAATCCATTCTACCCCCTGCCTTTGTCACCAGGCAACCACCAGTCTACTTTCTGTCATTATAAGCTGGTTTGCATTTTCTAAATTTCATACAAATGGAAAAATAAAGAATATACTCTTATTTCTTTCAATCATAATAATTTTGAGATTCCTCTATTTTGTTGCATAAATTGGTAGTTTGATATTTTTTATTGGTGGGTAGTATTTCTTTGTATGGGCATATCCCACTTTATCTATTCAGCTGTTTAATAGATGGTTGGGGACCCACCCCCAGTATTTTTGTATCATGAAAAATGCTGCTATGAACATTTGTATTCAAGCTTTTGTGTGGCTATATTTTCTTTTATTTCTCCTGGGCAAATACCTAGAAGTAAAATGGCTGGGTTTTATAGTAGCTATATGACTAACTTTATAGGAAGCTCCTAAACATTTTTCCAATTTGATTTTATCATTTTATGTTCCCAACAAAACAGTATGAAAATTCCAATTACTTCATATTCTCACCAATGTTTGATTTTGTTAATCCTATTAATGTCAGCTATTTCAATGGATATGTAATAGGATCTCATTATGATTTTAGTTTTTGTTTCCCTTATGACAACATGTTGAATACATTTTCATATACTTATTGGCTGTCATGTGTTCTTTTCTGACCTGTATTTTCACATCTTTTCCTCATTTATTAAGTAGCTTTTTGTCTTACTATTGAGTTGTGATATGTCTTTATGTATTCTTAATAAAGTCCTGTGTCAGAACTACATATTAGAAATATTTTCTTCTGTTTTGTGGTTTGCCTTTCATTTTCATAGTGATGTCTTTCAAAGAGCAAATGTTTTAAATTTGATAAAATAAAATTTATGAATTTTTAAAATTTATGGTTTGTACTTTCTGGCTTTCTGTGTTCTGTCTAAAAATCTTTGCCTATCCCAGGGATACAATTATTTTTATTCTTATATGTTTTTTGAGAAGTTTTATAGGTAAGTTTTAACTTTAGGTCTGTGATCTATTTTAAGTTAATTTTTTCTATGTTATGATGTAAGAGATGATCATTTTTTTCATACAGATATCTGTATCCCTTTGCTACCACAATATATTATCTATAAATATTTCTATACGTAACTATGTGTATCTATATTAAGCTAAGCAGGAGTTCATACTAATGTCTCCAACTGTAATCCATTTCCATATGTATTAGTAGCCTAGCTATTGTCTGTTCTTGGATTTTAGCACTTGTAGTGCGTGTATGGTGGTTGTTGGCAAGTTTTAACTAGCAATTCAATCTGTGTAGTAGATATAAGGTATTCAAAACTTCTTTTTCTTTTTGTACTATTTTGGAAATTTTTGTTTTTGAAGTGATGCTACTTTTGGGGAAAAGTCTTCATCTATTTGGAGACGTGCCTTAACTTTATTCTGATGCTGAATGTTCTTTAAAACTGTCATAAATATTATTACAGCAAAATATTAATATCTGATTAGGTATTCTCTAGTATAGTTCAAATTTGTTTGTATAAAATAAAGTACTTGGTGAACATAATCACCAGGTTTCTTTTATGTACTTTTGTGTACTCTTAGACATATATATACTTTATATATACTTTTATACATATATATATACTTTTATTTTTTAAAGTGTTTAACTAAAGACATATGAATTATCCCCAGATGTGCACTGATATAAGCAGAAAAATCACCTGAAAAAGTTGACCAGAAAGTCCATTGCTATTTTCCAATAGGGGTATTTATTGAGAAGCGCATCAGTGGTCTCATCTTTATATACTTCCTCTGTTAAAAAATGTTTCTTTTAATTTCTCTTTGAATCTGGCAGGCCTTATTTATATAACTGATAGAGAAATTCAACTTTGATTCTCAGCTTGCAAGAAAAAGAGTGAGGAAGATATATATATTTAAATGAACTATTTAATAGCATGGTTTTTTTTTAATGCAGAGAAGTATAAAGAAGAAAATAAGAGTTGGACTACAATATCCCTGCTCAGATAACCTTGTTGGGATTTTTATCAAATGAAATTAATAATGTATTTGGCTAGAAAATCTAAAAAGGTACAAAATGAAAAATAAAATTTTTTCTCTTTGCTCCAGTCTCAATTCTCAAGCTTTCTCCAAAATGTAACAGATTTATGGTTTCTTCTATATCTTACAGTTGAGGGGGGGGGGGGGCATTGTATATACTTGCATCTCTCTCTCTCCTGTATATTTTTATTCTTATTTTATGGCAAAAGGATCATACTAGATATACTATGCCACCCTTTGCTTTCTTCACTTACATTATGAGATATTACCATTTAATTTCATACAAATCTAACTCATCCTTTTTAATGATTTTACATTGTTTTATTAAGTCATCTTCCTATAATTTGCCTAATCCCCATTGATGGACTCAGATTGTATCCAGTTTTAGTCTTTTACAAACAATGCTCCAACGAACACCCATAGGTGTGAAGATAGAGTCACTCCACACAGTCACACACACATTTACACATACACAAACGTATGCATATTTTTTCATGTATATCCAGGGAAAGTCTTATTTATTTATTTATTGGCCATGCAGCATGGATTGAACCCGGACCACAGCAGTGAAAGTGCCGAATCTTAACCACTAGACCACCAGGGAACTCCCCAGGGAAATTCTTAGTAGTGATTTTTTTAATTTGGGTGTGTGTATATGCAGTAAAATCGTCAGGTTAAAAAGCATGTGTGTCATATGTTGATAGATATTGGCAAATTTTCCTATAGTAAAATTATACCCAATTATTATCTCACCAAGAATTTATAGGAGCCCATATTTCCCAGATCTTTGACAGCATAAGATAACATCAAATGTTTAATTTTTTGTTTTCCTGAGAAAACAAAACACAGTATCTCATTACTGTTTAATTTACATTTTCATTAAGGAATGAGACAAGCATCTTTTTTATGCTAACTGGCTATTTGTATTGCTTTTTGTAAATTGCCTCTTCACATCCTTTTTCTACTGGGTTATAAGTCATGTTTCTATTGGTTGATTTGAATGTTATTTACAAATAGAGAAATATAGGCTTTAACTGCTCATAGATATGGCAAATATTTTTTTTTCTTGCTCTGTTGAGGTTGATTTGTTTTTGCACAGAGGTTTTTAATTTTTCTGTTATATACCATCTCAGAAAAAAATTACCTATTCATATAACCTTATGCCTTCCAAGGAGTATCTTCATTTATTTTCTTTAAAGTTACATCTCACTATGTAGGTAAGGCTTCTGCTTCCATTCAAAGACAGCTGAGTATTCTTTTATCAGAGAAGAGGAAAGAAGAGAAAGCAGCTTGTCCTGCCCAGGTGCAGACTGCTCAAGTAGAGAGCTGAGCCCAGAAGGTTTGGTTCCCTGCCGGGGGTCAGATGAAGCACTGTTTATTTCCTTACCTTCCTCTGCTTCACAATTAATTTGGGGCAAAAGAAGCCTGAAATAGATACTAAGAGAAAGAAAGGTTATTTTTGTTTTGTTTTCAAATTTTAAGCTTATTCCATATATGACACTAAATACACTTTAAGATTCTTGATTTTAAACTCTTAGCACTTTTTATTTGGGGTACATGTGTTCAAAATACAGGTCACTCTCTTTGTAATTTTTTTTCTCCACTTAAACAAGCTTTAGTTTGGGGAATTTTTATATAAATGACACTTTTACCTTTGCCATTTGAAGAGGTTTGAAGAAATTGCAGAGAGCAAGTTTGTCTTAGGAACTCTTCAGTGAAGAAATAACAGGAGTATATATCAAGATTCCCAGACTTTATTTGCTTCCTCTTAGCCATAGATGTGATGAAAGACTGCCAGAAATTTCAGAGATTTTAATAGAGTGCCAGAGCTAATGAAGTGAGATTTTTAACCAAGTGATTGCATGAAGGGAAGATCACTGTTTCTCACAAGACACCAGAGAAATCCACTGAGTCCCAAGATGGCCTTCGAGCTAGCCAACTCCTGGCCATGCACTTGCATCGCAGGTTTGTTGGGAAGTCCTTAGGTCCCAGGCAGAGCTTCTAGTCTTTTCCTCACAAGCTGCCTTGCTGGCTCGGGCTTCTGTGTAATGGAGCACCTACAGTTGTTTGGCCAGGCTCTCTCCCCAGGGGCCCAGGGAAGGGCTCTCCACAAGCATCCTATTTAGCTAGAGGAGTCCAACTGCAGTTACAATTTTCTGGTGCTCTGCAAAATCTGCAGTTTGCCTCGGGTGAGCAGTCCATCGAATCCTCTTAGAGAGAAGTTAGGTAACTTCGTAGCTTCATTCTTCCTCTTACGAATCCTCAGAACTCAGTGGAACAGAAATTGCAGGCAATTTTTCATATGAACCAGCTCTTCTATATAAGCTTTGGTGTGACTTGGAAATGGTGGTGATTTCTGTAGCCCTTAGTGTCTCCATCAGGGTTGACTCTGAGCATAATTTACAAGCAAAATATTCCTTTGGATTCCTTCCCATCTCCTCTTCTAACTTAGCCCCTGGGGCTTCCGGTGTCCCCAGGCCTGGCTGGACTAAGTCCCCACTCAGGTGTGCTGCTTCCCATGCTCAGAGTTTCCTGTGCTCCATGATTGCCTCCCTCCTTCCCATCAGAAATGATTACCAAAGTCTCCTTTTTCTTTTTTAAAAAAATCGAGTTCGTATTGATTTGATATTGAAATGTCCTCTTTCTCCCTGGCTTTGCTTCCATGAGTCGTGCTCTTTTACTTAGAGTTAGGGAAGAGTAGAGCATGTGCTTGTGACGCTGAACACATCCGTAACTGGCTCCTTTTCAATGTCTGTGATGACTCAACAGAACAGGAGGGACCAGCGTGGAGGGCACAGTGGGATCTGCTGCGGTCACTCTGTGAGGCTAGAAGAGACAGGGCCTTGGACACTGGACGGTCAGCTCCACGAGGGCAGTGTTTTCCCACTTTGGTCACTGCTCTCTCCCCAGCTCCTGGAACAAGGCTTAGCATGTGCAGGTGGCTCAGGCCTCCCTACACCCCAGCTTCACTCAAGACTGGGGCCTATATTTCCCATCCCAGAGCGTGAAGGGCTGTTGGGTATCCCGGATGATCTGTAAGTTCTCATGGTAGTGTAGCCTAGTAGTTAGTTGTGCTCACCTCATAGGTTTATTTCAAGGATTCAGATGTTGATATGTACTCAGTGTTTAGAGCAATGCCTGGTACATAGCGTGTCCTCATTAATTGTTAACTTTTGCAATTATTATTATTAATTTAGTGTTTACGTGGTTTGTTTTATGAGGACTATCTTTTTAGAGAAGTTTAAGGTTCAGAGTAAAATTAAGGGAAAGATACAGAGATTTCCCATATACTCCCTGTCCCCACTCACGCACAGCTTCCTCCATAGCAATATCCCCATCTGACAGGTAAGTCTGTCGCAACTGCTGACCCTACACTGACACATCACAACCACCGAAGTTGATACTTTACATTATGGTTTACTCTTGGTGTTGTTAATTATTATATTTAACAAGTCCATTGATAACAAAAATTCCATTCGGAATTATTGCTTGAGTATTTGTAGTTCCAAAATAGGAAAAAGGTATTTTTGAACTGATTGATCTCCAAATCAAGGAAAATGAGAAATGGCTAAGTTTTAGTTATCTATTACATCATAACACATTTTCCCCAAAATGTGATGGCTTAAAATAACAATAACCATACATTATCTCTCACAGTTTTTGTGGGTTAGGGGGTGATGTGTTGATTGGTTCTGCCTCACGGTCTCATAGAAGTTGCAGTTAGGTACTGGCTCGTGTTTAGCTGGGGTTTTGGCCGGAACATCCATCCACTGTGGCCTTTCCATGCTGCCTGGGCTTCCTGATAACATGGTGGCTGAGTTCCAAGGGCAGCAGAGAGACAGAGAGGGAGGGAGAAAGAGAGGCAAAATATGTGTTGCCTTTTTTGACTTAACCTCCGACGTCATGCAGTACCATTTCTACTACATTTTATCGGTCAAAGAATTTACAAAGATCCCTTCAAGTTCAAAAGGAGAAAACAAAAAGCCCACATCTTGATGGAGGTATGCTAACATTTCATCATAAGGAAAGCACGTGGAATGGCATGTAAATACATACTGATGTGACCATTGAGAGGCAATGCAATCTGCCATAAGAGATGACCCCAGCTGTAGGATGCAGGCACACACCCATGAACACACACACCAATGGACCCACATGTCCCGCCTATGGTGGGGTTGGGTCTAACTGGGGCTCATCAGTTGATTTCAGTTAGCAAAGGATTCTGGGGATCCTTCTGAAATGTTTGCCTATGGCATGAGAACTGCTCTGTGCAACCGCTTACAAAGCATTCATTGAATGGCAGTCTGACACCCACTTGAAGGATATTTAAAGAAAAAGAAGTCTAGGAGTCAAAATTGAAAGTGCAAATTGCAAATGCTTCCCTTCTAGAGTGATAAGGCTATAAATACTGTGGCTGTTTCTGTTAAACAACAAATGGAAATGCTCCCGAATCAATGAGAGGTATTAGCACTGGGGAAAAATAGCATCTTAAATCCTTACGCTAACAATTAAATCAGACACTTTTGACACTTCATCTGAGACACTCCTGGCAGTACTTTATCCTTCATGGCATGATATGAAAACTCACAGTAGGTGACAAGCAGGTTTTGGAGGATTATCAGTTCACCTTTTTTAGCACTTTCCCCAAACATAACTCAACATATTTTGTTCAAGCCAGTTTCATGTGTTTTGAGAAAAGGCAATTGGTGACAATGAGTGAGTTTCCAGAAATGTATGCCACGACCTCACGAAGCCAGAGAATTGACCTGCTCAATAACAGTTGACTATCAACACAATCAGAAAAGAAGTGATTTATCTATAAGCCCCCAAGGACATTCAGCTACAGTCCTGTGAATCATGAGAAATCTCTGTCTGGGAGAGCATGCAGCCCTAGAGATTACTCACCTCACCACATGTCTTGCTTATTCAATTGGAGGAAAAAAATATTCTTCCCTGTGATCATTGTAACTGGGCTGTTTTTATAAGATATCCAAACTGCTAAACAAATATCAAAATGGAAACAATATAACTTCAGAATTTTAGTCCCATTTCTGGGACTTCCCTGGCCATCCAGTGGTTGGGACTTCGCCTTCCAATGCAGGGGGTGAGGGGTTCCATCCCTGGTAGGGGAGCTAAGATCCCACGTGCCTCACGGCCAAAAAACCAAGACGTAAAACAGAAGCAGTATTGTAACAAATTCAATAAAGACTTTAAAAATGGTTCACATCAAAAAAATCTTAAAAAAAAAAAAAAAGAATCCCATTTCTCTAAAGCATGCGAAATGTTTCAGCCTGCTGGACTGAAAGTCCTGGCTTGAGACAGAGGGCTGCCAAGTATTGCTCTGCCATCACTGGACAGAGGTGGGTTACTGGAGATACTGACAGCACGAGCAGCCACCACCCACAGCTTCCAGGAGGCACTGATGCCAGTTCCTGACAGAGCAGCTGACAGCGGGGAGCAGCCGCTCTGGCGGAGGCTGTGTGTGGTAGCACTAGAGTGCAGGCTGTAGCATTCTGACTTACTCATCTATTAGCTGTGCAACTTTGGTGGGTTCCTAGACCCCTCTATGCCTCAGTTGCAACATCAATAAAATGGGGATGATAGTACCTATCACATGTGGTGAGGACCTAGCAGTGTCAGCCCAGAGTTGGTATGTGGTAGCACTTAGTGTCATTGGTGGCCTCTGGTTCTACCACCCCATCTGTAGTTACCTTGAGAGAGTCCAAAGACTTACAGTGAGGGCTAGAGCCAATTACAGAGGTCCTACAAAGTAACCCCACCAGGAATCTGAGGATGTGGCCTGGGGAAACATAGACTGTGGTGTGAACACTGCCGGGTGTACAGATAAACTTAGTCACCAGCACACCCTCCAGGTGGCCACCCTTGTTCCTATCTATAAAAGACTGGCACCCAGGCTTGTCTCTGGGATCTTAGGAGGACAAGAGCAGATCGTGGTGCAGGGCCGCGTTCTCGACTTCCATAGGCCATCATTCTTGCTGTTAGGGTCAAGCATGTGCTCTGTGACTTAGTGGTACGCTTATCAGAAAGTATGATTCACTCCTGTGGGACCCTAAGATTGGGCGAGAAGAGGGCAGGTCTAGGTGGCTTCTTAGACCATCTAGATGAGAGGAAGGGAAGGGCAAGTGCCAGATCCATATCTGCTGTTCTCCGCACTCTCCCCTTTGCCATTTAATTGTAGCTCTGACTTGTTTGGAGAAGGGAGCAATAAGAGAAGCACACCAGGAACCCTCTAATGTCCACAGCAATAGTCTGGGAGGCAAGAGGAAAATCTCAGCCCTAAGTCTTATCTCTCAATCTTTGTCCTCTATGCAGCCATCAGAACCAAAGCTCTACATCTCCCAGTTTCAGCCCTAGAGTAAAAGTCAACTTTGGTGCTTGTTTAACTGCCAGGATTCCCAGTTTTCTCTTTGGTTTGGAAGCCCATAGCTTTCTAGTTTCATGATGACTCAGAAGGTTTTTTTGTTTGTTTGTTTTCAAATTATCCAGAATTTTAGTTGACTTTATCAGGAAACTTATTAAAGATAGACAAAATAGAAATCCCCTGTATTTACAGTCTATCAGGATGTGAGTATTCAGACATCTTGAAGAATGCAGTCCTTGAGATGGAATCCAACTATCACGGACTCATGAAGCACCTGCTGTTTGTGCCACGGTTGTCCCAAGCCCTTTGGGTTACTGACCTCTTTGTTTGGCATTCTTCTCCAAGACTTGGAAAGAATGACACTATTTTCATACTACTTTCCTTAGACAGGGAACAGGGGATCAGCTACACATACATGATGGGAAGTGCCTGGAAAAAGACTGAGGAAACAACTCTCTAATCAGATGATCTTTGAATTTCTCAAAACAGGCATGAACTAATGCAATGGAATAGCAAAAACCAAGGTGAAACAGAGCTTAGGAAAGCTGCATCCTTTTCTTGTCCTCTTGAACAATGCTTTCCCTTTGGGCCACCCAACTTTCCCATGTGTTAAGCATTACCATCACGTGTATTTGTAAGATTGCATTGCACCACCCTTAGTTCCTTGTAGAAATGCTAATTTGACAGCCTGTAGCTAGACTTTCTAGTAGAGGACTTCTGAACTGTTATTGTTTTTTCAATATCTCACCAGCCCTTAATCTAGATGGCCTCCTTTATTTCCTAGCAATTTATGGTGCTGTAACAATCTCTTGTATCAGCCAGAATTTATTCAGCATAGTGTTTAAGAACACGTATTGGGACTCAGATCTATGTTGAAATCCATGCTCATTTAAGAGCTGTGTGGCTTTGGGCGAAAAGCAAAACATATGTTCTTTATGTGTTAAATGGTAATAATTACGGTGTAATGCATCAGATTTTGAAGCTGTTAAGTAAAATAATGTATATGAAATGTTTAGCTCATGACTTAATACATAACAGGTCAATGAAGAACGTTTCTATTAAAAACCACTTTTCTTTTTATTATATTGCTATAAAATGTTTGCCAATGCTTTTACCTTGTCTATTCTTTACCTTCAGTGCAAAGGAATCTTTGTGCTTCCCATGGAATTTAGGACAGTGTTTTGGGAACTAGGTGATACCAGCTCCAGAGGGACAAAGATTTCATCTGTCTCATTCTCCTCTGCAACTCTGATCCCACTGCAATGTTCAAGGTAGGCACTCAATAAATATACCTGTTGAATTAATGAATAAATGAATGAATTATAGAGGGTCCAAAAATATGAATGGACATAATAAAATAGAAAGTCAGGGATGATGGTTTTACTATGGGTGACCAAACTCCATTCCAAAAATAAATTCACTTTTTTGAGGATTTTTCACAACAATATTAATTTGGTGTAACAGCTATAACATTTTATAATTTAAAATACCTAATATATACAATGTTAGAATAGAGAAAATATTTCCTTCAGTAATCAATATTCACTCACTTCTCATTTGAATTATTCTTTGCAATGTTCTTTGTTGAGAAAGTGTGTAGTTTTAATTTTAAGCTATAGAGTAGCAAACATCTGTAATATCCTGAAATGGACAAATGAATGTGAACAGAAATTCTTTACTATTCTAATAATATGAAATATTAGTTCCAGATTGAGACAGCAAAGACATTTTACAATATGATTTCTACTTACATTTCTAAATTTTGTTTTCTGCCTTGTAGAAGTGAGTTTTTCAGGACTATAAATTATCATTTTCTATTATGAACTAGATTCATTTTCCATATTAGCAAAAGTCTTTAATCACAAAATCTATCTGACATTGTGTAAATGTTAAAAGCTAGTGGAGGAAACCTCATGACATGAGTTGGTTGTACTTAGATAGGCAATTGTTCAATGGGGAACAATCTTATGTAAGCAAAAAATAGCCATGAAATGACATAATAGGTCATAGACACATCTCATTTCCTCTCTGTGTGGGGAACCACCAAAGGAAGTCATTAATACAACGGGAAAATAGCATTTTTTTTCCAATTCATGAAACCAGTAAGTAATGGGGCTTGAAAATTAGAATGAATACTGGAAAATCCTGGTTTGCTTTTCCTGTGCTCCAACTGTGAAGTGCTGGAGAATTCAAGGTATGTCCAAGAGAGCTTTCACAGGTTGTGGGGATGAGACTGGAAAGCAATCTTGTTTATTGAGCATGAACTATGTGTCAGGCAGCCTAAGTCTCACAAGGTGGCTGCACAATTTATTGTAAGACCCTGAGGTCAGGGACCCAGTTTATTGCACTTTGTACCCCCCCACACACGTAGCCTGGCACATGATTTATAAAAATACTCGTAGACTAAATATTTGTGTATCCCTAGTATCTTAGTTCCAAACTGAGACAGCAAAGACATGGCCACAGATTTCCCTCAAGTTCAATTAACAGAGAGAAGGAACAAGGCTGTCTCAGGTGATCCACTCACCCTTACTTCTCAGTAGAAATCAAAGTTAAGTGATGACATGGACAAACTTATAAATTGCTTCTCTTGCCTTCTTTCAAAACATGAAATAAGTCCCTGGAATAACGTCTACAGAAAAACTTGCTATTGAGCTAATTGTTTTAATTGGCCCCAAATAACAATATCGATCATTTACTAAGTGCCTACTTCTTTAACAAGCATTGTTTTAAGTGCTTTACAAGATTTCACTCATTTAATCTCAAGAGAACCTCATTATTATTAGAAAGGTCCCATTATTATTCTTATTTTACAGACCAGAAAACCAAGGCATAGAGAGGTGCCTGAGTTTGCCCACAGCTACACAGTTAGAAAGGGGCTGAGTCTGGAGTCAACCTTCAGGAATCTGGTTTCCAGCTCACTGCTCAGCCCGTCCTACACGGCACTGATTTCTGTGCAGCTGCTAAACGTTAGCATGTTCTTCTGTCTCCCACCAATAAGCTGATTCTGGATCCTTTGGCTGCTTTTAGTTTCATACTCTCTCTTAGAACTCCAGTGGCTTTTATATTTAGAATATAAATGCTTATTACCTCTTTATCATCACTTTAACATTGTGATCCCTCATTCATGCTACGCATTGAGTATCTACATTTTTTTGCCCTTGTTCACTAAAAGAGTCTGGACTGGCTTTTTTTAAAGGGTGCACACGACGCGGCTGTGCATATGAAATGGCAGCCACGTTAGCGCTATAGGTCCATATGGCAATGGTGTCTTTTCCTGTTGAATTTCTGCCCTCCAGTCTTTCTGTGTTTTCTGTCAGTGGCTCTTGGTTTGCTCCCCTGGGTGCTTTGCCCAGCACTGGTGTCTAGTAACTCAAACTTGCTTTTTTTTTTTTGGAATTTTTGAATTTTATTTAATTTATTTTTTATATAGCAGGTTCTTATTAATCCATTTTATACATATTAGTGTATATATGTCAATCCCAATCTCCCAATTCATCCCACCACCACCCCCACCCACCCCGCCACTTTCCCCCTCGGTGTCCATATGTTTGTTCTCTACATCTGTGTCTCTATTTCTGCCCTGCAAACCGGTTCATCTGTACCATTATTCTAGGTTCCACACATAAGCGTTAATATATGATATTTGTTTTTCTTTCTGACTTACTTCACTCTGTATGACAGTCTCTAGATTCATCCACATCTCTACAAATGACCAAATTTCATTCGCTTTTATGGTTGAGTAATATTCCATTGTATATATGTACCACATCTTCTTTATCCATTCATCTGTCGATGGGCATTTAGGTTGCTTCCGTGACCTGGTTATTGTAAATAGTGCTGCAATGAACATTGGGGTGCATGTGTCTTTTTGAATCATGGTTTTCTCTGGGTATATGCCCAGTAGTGGGATTGCTGGGTCATATGGTAATTCTATTTTTTGTTTTTTAAGGAACCTCCATACTGTTCTCCATAGTGGCTGTATCAATTTACACTCCCACCAACAGTGCAAGAGGGTTCCCTTTTCTCCACACCCTCTCCAGCATTTGTTGTTTGTAGATTTTCTGATGATGCCCATTCTAACTGGTGTGAGGTGATACCTCATTGTAGTTTTGATTTGCATTTCTCTAATAATTAGTAATGTTGAGCAGCTTTTCATGTGCTTCTTGGCCATCTGTATGTCTTCTCTGGAGAAATGTCTATTTAGGTCTTCTGCCTATTTTTGGATTGGGTTGTTTGTTTTTTTAACATTGAGCTGCATGAGCTGTTTATATATTTTGGAGATTAATCCTTTGTCCGTTGATTCGTTTGCAAATATTTTCTCCCATTCTGAGGGTTGTCTTTTCGTCTTGATTGTAGTTTCCTTTGTTTTGTAAAAGCTTTTAAATTTCATTAGGTCTCATTTGTTAATTTTTGTTTTTATTTCCATTTCTCTAGGAGGTGGGTCAAAAAGGATCTTGCTGTGATTTATGTCATACAGTGTTCTACCTATGTTTTCCTCTAAGAGTTTTATAGTGTCTGGCCTTACATTTAGGTCTTTAATCCATTTTGAGTTTATTTTTGTGTATGGTGTTAGGAAGTGTTCTAATTTCAAACTTTTACATGTAGCTGCCCAGTTTTCCCAGCACCACTTATTGAAGAGGCTGTCTTCTCTCCATTGTATATTCTTGCCTCGTTTATCAAAAATAAGGTGATCATATGTGAGTGAGTTTATCTCTGGTCTTTCTATCCTGTTCCATTGATCTATATTTCTGTTTTTGTGCCAGTACCATATTGTCTTGATTACTGTAGCTTTGTAGTATAGTCTGAAGTCAGGGAGTCTGATTCCTGCAGCTCCATTTTATTCCCTCAAGACTGCTTTGGCTATTCGGGGTCTTTTATGTCTCCATACAAATTTTAAGATTTTTTGCTCTAGTTGTGTAAAAAATGCCACTGGTAATTTAATAGGGATTGCACTGAATCTGTAGATTGCTTTGGGTAGTATAGTCATTTTCACAATATTGATTCTTCCAATCCAAGAACATGGTATATCTCTCCATCTGTGTGTGTCATCTTGGATTTCTTTCATCTCTGTCTTATAGTTTTCTGAGTACAGGTCTTTTATCTCCTTAGGTATGTTTATTCCTAGGTATTTTATTCTTTTTGTTGCAGTGGGGAATGGGATTGTTTCCTTATTTTCTCTTTCTGATCTTTTGTTGTTAGTGTATAGGAATGCAAGAGATTTCTGTGCATTAATTTTGTATCCTGAAACATTACAAAATTCATTGATTAGCTCTAGCAGTTTTCTGGTGGCATCTTTAGGATTATCTATGTATAGTATCATGTCATCTGCAAACAGTGACAGTTTTACTTCTTCTTTTCCAATTTGTATTCGTTTCATTTCTTTTTCTTCTCTGATTGCCATGGCTAGGACTTCCAAAACTATGTTGAATAATAGTGGCGAGAGTGGACATACTTGTCTTGTTCCTGATCTTAGAGGAAATGCCTTCAGTTTTTCACCATTGAGAATGATGTTTGCTGTGGGCTTGCCATATATAGCCTTTATTATGTTGAGGTAGGTTCCCTCTATGTCCACTTTCTGGAGAGTTTTTGTCAGAAATGGGTGTTGAATTTTGTCAAAAGCTTTTTCAGCATCTATTGCGATGATCGTATGGTTCTTATTCTTCAATTTGTTAATATGGTGTATCACATTGATTGATTTGCATATATTGAAGAATCCTTGCATCCCTGGGATAAATCCCACTTGACCATAGTGTATGATCCTTTTAATGTGTTGTTGGATTCTGTTTGCTAGTATTTTGTTGAGGATTTTCGCATCTATATTCATCAGTGATATTGGTCTGTAATTTTCTTTTTTTGTAGTATCTTTGTCTGGTTTTGGTATCAGGTGATGGTGGCTTCATAGAATGAGTTTGGGAGTGTTCCTTCCTCTGCAATTTTTTGGAAGACTTTGAGAAGGATGGGTGTTAGCTCTTCTCTAAATGTTTGATAGAATTCACCTGTGAAGCCATCTGGTCCTGGACTTTTGTTTGTTGGAAGATTTTTAATCACAGTTTCAATTTCATTGCTTGTGATTGGTCTGTTCATATTTTCTATTTCTTCCTGGCTCAGTCTTGGAAGGTTCTACCTTTCTAAGAATTTGTGTATTTTATTGGCATAGAGTTCCTTGTAGTAGTCTCTTATGATGCTTTGTACTTCTGCGGTGTCTGTTGTAACTTCTCCTTTTTCATTTCTAATTTTATTGATTTCAGTCCTCTCCCTCCTTTTCTTGCTGAGTCTGGCTAAAGGTTTATCAATTTTGTTTATCTTCGCAAAGAACCAGCTTTTAGTTTTATTGATCTTTGCTATTGTTTTCTTTGTTTCTATTTCATTTATTTCTATTCTGATCTTTATGATTTCTTTCCTTCACTAACTTTGGGTTTTGTTTGTTTTTCTTTCTCTAGTTCCTTTAGGTGTAAGGTTAGATTGTTTATTTGAGACTTTTCTTGTTTCTTGAGGTAGGCTTGTATTGCTATAAACTTCCCTCTTAAAACTGCTTTTGCTGCATCCCATAGGTTTTGGATCGTCGTGTTTTCATTGTCATTTGTCTCTAGGTATTTTCTGATTTCCTCTTTGATTTCTTCAGTGATCTCTTGGTTATTTAGTAACGTATTGTTTAGCCTCCATGCATTTGTGTTTTTTACGTTTTTTTCCCCTGTAATTGATTTCTAATCTTATAGCGTTGTGGTTGGAAAAGATGCCTGATATGATCTCTGTTTTCCTAAATTTACCAAGGCTTGATTTGTGACCCAAGATGTGATCTATCCTGGAGAATATTCCATGTGCACTTGAGAAGAAAGTGTAATCTGCTGTTTTTGGATGGAATGTCCTATAAATATCAATTAAATCTATCTGGTCTATTTTGTCATTTAAAGCTTGTGTTTCCTTATTCATTTTCTGTCTGGATGATCTGTCCATTGGTGTAAGTGAGGTGTTACAGTCCCTCACTATAATGTGTTACTGTCGATTTCCTCTTTCAGAGCTGTTAGCAGTTGCCTTATGTATTGCGGTGCTCCTATGTTGGGTGCATATATGTTTATAATTGTTATATCTTCTTTTTGGATTCATCCCTTGATCATTATGTAGTGTCCTTCCTTGTCTCTTGTACCATTTTTTATTTTAAAATCTATTTTATCTGATATGAGTATTGCTACTCCAGCTTTCTTTTGATTTCCATTTGCAAGGAATATCTTTTTCCATCCCCTCCCTTTCAGTCTGTATGTGTCCCTAGGTCTGAAGTGGGTCTTTTGTAGACAGCATATATATGGGCCTTGTGTTTGTATCCATTCAGCGAGCCTGTGTCTTTTGGTTGGAGCATTTAATCCATTCACGTTTAAGGTAGTTATCGATGTGTATGTTCCTATTACCATTTTCTTAATTGTTCTGGGTTTGTTTTTGTAGGTCCTTTTCTTCTCTTGTGTTTCCCACTTAGAGAAGTTCCTTTAGCGTTTGTTGTAGAGCTGGTTTGGTGGTGCTGAATTCTCTTAGCTTTTGCTTGTCTGTAAAGCTTTTGATTTCCCCATCTAATTTGAATGAAATCCTTGCCAGGGAGAGTAATCTTGGCTGTAGGTTCTTCCCTTTCATCACTTGAAATATATCATGCCACTCCCTTCTGGCTTGTAGAGTTTCTGCTGAGAAATCAGCTGTTAACCTTATGGGAGTTCCCTTTTATGTTATTTGTCATTTTTCACTTGCTGCTTTCAATAATTTTTCTTTGTCTTTAATTTTTGTCAGTTTGATTACTATGTGTCTCAGCGTGTTTCTCCTTGGGTTTATCCTGCCTGGGACTCTCTGCGCTTCCTGGACTTGGGTGGCTATTTTCTTTCCCATGTTAGGGAAATTTTCAACTCTAATCTCTTCAAATATTTTCTCAGGTCCTTTCTCTCTCTCTTCTCCTTCTGGGACCCGTATAATGCGAATGTTGATGCATTTAATGTTGTCCCAGAGGTCTCTTAGGCCTTCTTCATTTCTTTTCATTCTTTTTTCTTTATTCTGTTCCATGGCAGCGAATTCCACCATTCTGTCTTCCTGGTCACTTATCCATTCTTCTGCCTCAGTTATTCTGCTATTGATTCCTTCTAGTGTAGTTTTCTTGTCAGTTATTGTAGTGTTCATCTCTGTTTGTTTGTTCTTTAATTCTTCTAGTGTTTGTTCTTTAATTCTTCTAGGTCTTTGTTAAACATTTCTTGCATCTTCTCAATCTTTGCCTCCATTCTTTTTCCGAGGTCCTGGATCATCTTCACTATCATTATTCTGAATTCTTTTTCTGGAAGGTTGCCTATCCCCACTTCATTTAGTTGTCTTTCTGGGCTTTATCTTGTTCCTTCATTTGGTACAAAGTCCTCTGCCTTTTCATTTTGTCTGTCTTTCTGTGAATGTGGTTTTTGTTCCACAGGCTGCAGGATTGTAGTTCTTCTTGCTTTTGCTGTCTGCCCTCTGGTGGATGAGGCTATCTAAGAGGCTTATGCAAGCTTCCTTATGGAAGGGATTGGTGGTGGGTAGAGCTGGGTGTTGCTCTGGTGGGCAGAGCTCAGTAAAACTTTAATCCACTTGTCTGCTGATGGGTGGGGCTGGGTTCCCTCCCTGTTGGTTGTTTGGCCTGAGACGACCCAGCACTGGAGACTACAGGCTCTTTGGTGGGGCTAAAGGCAGACTCTGGGAGGGCTCATGTCAAGGAGTACTTCCCAGAACTTCTGCTGCCACTGTCCTTGTCCTCATGGTGAGACACAGCCACTCCCTGCCTCTGCAGGAGACCCTCAAACACTAGCAGGTAGGTCTGGTTCAGTCTCCTATGGGGTCACTGCTCCTTCCCCTGGGTCCTGATGTGCACACTACTTTGTGTGTGCCCTCCAAGAGCGGAGTCTCTGTTTCCCCCAGTCCTGTCAAAGTCCTGCAGTCAAATCCCACTAGCCTTCCAAGTCTGATTTGCTAGGAATTCCTCCTCCCATTGCCAGACCCCCAGGTTGGGAAGCCTGATGTGAGGCTCAGAACCTTCACTCCAGTGGGTTGACTTCTGTGGTATAATTGTTCTCCAGCTTGTGAGTCACCCACCCAGCAGTTATGGGATTTGATTTTATTGTGATTGTTCCCCTCCTACCATCTCACTGTGGCTTCTCCTTGTCTTTGGATGTGGGGTATCTTTTTTGGTGAGTTCCAGTGTCTTCCTGTCGATGATTGTTCAGCAGTTAGTTGTGATTCCAGTGGTCTCGCAAGAGGGAGTGAGCGCACGTCCTTCTACTCTGTCATCTTGAACCAGTCTCTCAAACTTGCTTTTGACAGATAATTTGTATAATTTATTGGAATGTAAGAGTTTCAAAATGTTTTTGTATCTCCATTGACTTGGTGTAAACTGGATGGTGATGGGCCAGAAAATGATTCTCCCAGCCCCACAGAACTCACCAAGTGGCTCGCACCATGATTGAGGTGAAGGCAGCTTAAATGTGTTTGACTCTCATGCAGTTTGCCATTCTGAAATAATTGTAATAACCTGCGGATTTGAAGTGTACTCTGTTCAGTGGGTGGCAGATCTCTTACTAAACATATTTCTTCATGGAGCAAATTCCTAGCAGGGTTTATATTTCTTAACTACTCTTTATAGTAAACATCAGCCCATAATGGTTGCATTTGCATGTCAGTAGTAAAAGCTGTTTGTGTGTGTGTGTAAACATAAAAGTACATCTCTACTTTTATATTTGTTTTCCTTGTATCATCTAAGATTCACTCATCTTGAAAGGATCAGTGATGCAGAGTAATATATAATCAAAATAATAATAATTTTGTTAATTTCAGGGGGGGTAATGCCTGGCTGATTCATTCATATGGTGATTTAAAAATTTTTTATTATCTGGATAACTTCAATTGCCCACGTTACAACTCCAAGCTCAGAAGAAGGAGGTGTGAATTTAGGAGATGTGGCAGATACACTGCCAGTGATTGATAACTAGCATGTATTCAACTAACAAAGTAGACATGGTGACTTACCATTTCCTTTAGGTCTTTAAAAATGCTTACTTTGAATGTTTCTTCCTGATTATTTTTTTCCAAAATTTTGGAAAGCCTCAGTGTCATGATGTCTGGCCTGTATATTAACGACCACTTCAAAATCATATATACACAAACAGTTGCACCATGGTTTTGTGAAAGGTTCTGAAGAATGATAAAATCTAGGCCAATCATAATTTTTAAAAATCATCCTTATGTGTATTTTCTCTGCTGCCAGAATTTCAGAGATGTTACATAAAGTGAAAACCTTATAGGGCTTCTGGTTATCATCAGACCTTTGGAATTTCAATAGAAACCAGAAACGGTCTGTGTAAAAAACTTCGTAATATTTTATGAACATGTTCAACTTCCTACAATTTTTTTTTCAGAAGGTGTGTTTATTATTTCCTATCTGACTTTCCTCAGAATGTAGCAGTAAAATTCTGAAAATGAGAAGAGTCCATAATTTTTAGCCCAGGTCTCCCTTCTAAGTTCTAGATGCACAAATACAGCTGCCCATGTGCTGTGTCCACATGGGCGACTCTCAGGGGTCTCAGGGCCACAACCCCCAACGGGTCTCTTGATTCCTCCCCCAACTCCCACTGAAACCTGTCCTACTCTGGGCATCCCCAGCTGAGAAAAGGATGCTGCTATCCCCACAGCTGCCAAGCCAGAAACCTTATGTAAACATTTGTATTCAAGTATAGTCTACTGAGCATAAGGAGCATAAAATGTATGCACGTGTTTGAAGCACACAGTTCAAGAAATCTCTACTTATGAATACACTGGTGGTCATTTTCAAGATACCAGAAGGCTCCTTTGTGACCCTCTGGGAGTCATTGATTCCTTCTGCTCTATATCTAAACGTTCATCAAGTCATGACTATTCTTCCTCCATAATTTTTCTTGACTTTTTTCCCCTTTTCTCCATCTCCACTGTTCTCGCCATGATCACCAATAACCTGGACGACTCCAATAACTTGTCTCCACACTTCCGCTTTTGCCAATTCCTTATCTCTACAGAGTGATCTTTAAGAAACCATAACTGTGAACACTGCACTCCCCTTCTTCATGATCTTCCCTTTATATTTAGAATAAAACGGAAACTCATTACTGAGGCTTACAATGAATGCCCTTAAAAGTGGCCCCTTGTAACTCTTCCAACCTCTGCTTCACTGTAACCCAGGCATCCTAGGTTCCCTTCCCCACCCCCAAATCTACCCCTCAACCTCCACCACAACCTCCACCATTTCTTTAAAAGCCCTTAAGGCTTTTTACACAGGCTGTTCCACTGGTATAAATGTTTTTCCTCTTCTTCCCTGCTCACTCCCACTCCATACTCACACCCACCCCTATACACTCTCTTCACATGGCTGGTTCTTTCTTATCCTTCTTTCTCAGATTAAATACCTCCTGGTCATAAGGTTTTTCCTGTCCCCTATCTAAAGGGCAGCCCTCCAACTACTCTCAGAAAGCCTTTTCCTTTACAGCAGTTTGCAATTTATATATTGAAGAGTTGCTTCTAGTTGTATATTGCCTAACTTCTCTGCTAACTGAGGCTCCATTAGGGAAGGACCAAGGATGCTATTTCATTCCTTCCTCCCCAACAACTAACAATGCACCTGACATGCAATAACTACTTGGTAAATAATTGTTGAATGAATGAATAAATCAATGAATGTGTACTTGTCTCTGAGAATAATGAAAAAGGGGAGAACTGAGAGGAAACAGAGGCTGGTATGGACAGCCCCTCTGAGGAGAAGTTAAACCTGAGAAAGATGTTGTTTTTTTCTCAATTGGATGCATTTCAGAAGTGGATCCTGGGAGATCCCCTATCTTCCTGAGCCAGGTATCATTCTAAGGAATGTCTTCCTAGGACATCTCTGGAGAAGAATTCAGCTGGCAAAAGTCAGTTTCTCTCCTGGTTGACTCCTATGTCCTTTGACCCCTCAGCCCATCTTATTCCATAGGGTCTGGCACCAACTGGGGAAAGATTTTTGCAGACATCTCACTGGTTCATTTCTATAATTCCTATAGAATCAGTAGATGATCCAAATCCTGGAACACAGGGCAAGCTCAACACAAAGGATAGAACGGGGTGGGGAGGCTTAAAAGAGAGCTGGTAGGAAATATTTTTGGAAAGAGTATGAGGTTGGATTCTTTAAGTAGTGATTTTTAATCTTATTTTCTTTTGCACTGCAATTCACATCTGATAGTGTCAAGCCTTAGTAAAATTTTGTAAATACCTAACCTGGTGCTTATTGCGCTTTGGAAAACTCAGGGAGGATATTGAGTCAATATATACTGTAGTGCCTAGCCATATAAGGCAGAACGGCAACAGCCTGGAGCAGGGTTGTAATGTGGAAAGAGGAATCCGGCAAAGATATTCAGAGCAGCAGATCAGAGCAAAAACTGACAAATCTCTACAGGACGGATTTGTCCAACATGTCACCATTCCTTAGGAGGCGCAGAAATGCAATGCAAAGAAAGCTGACATCCCAGGGCTGTAGAGAACAGGGCACATTCCATGTCAGTTGGTATTAAATAGATGAGTGATCCTTGAAGCCTGGAGAATGTGGGGACATTTGGGTGTCTCTCCTTGGGTCACATGACTTAAAATTCTCTCACTCAGACATTCCTACCTCAGAGTAGATCTCAACTCAGACAAATCCACTGCATTTTGCGCTGAAAGCTGCTTCATTAAACGTGTGAAAAATCTGGCTGAGTTAACTGGACTACTAATTGGGAACACTTTGGACTGAATTAGCTCAATTTTCTTTCTTCAAAATGCTTTATGTGATCCGTCAACTTAGGAAATGGGAAATTTAATGGGCATGCAGGGGGATAGTGTAGGGAAAGGTCATTTTGGCCCCAGTGCTCTGTCAGAGTGTATGAGGGTGACAGGGCTGGGGCTCTTAGGAATCAGAGTTACAAAAAGGGACTGGATGTTTAGGGTCTGAAGAAGTGAAAGATGATTGGAGAATGAGAGGTGAGATACTGCCACAAAGAAATTCTGCTGACTTTGTAATTTTGCTTTTCCTATATTCAATCCTCTTTAAATGAGCCATTGATGTAATTGGACACAGTTGTTAAAATAGTCCAAATAAAGTCAGCCCCACCACATGTGAATATTTCAGAGGAGTGAGAGGGAAAGAGAAGATGTGAAATATGTGGCTGGACTCCTCGAACCACTGGTAGAGCCTGCTCTGTAGGTTTGACTTGAGTTCTGAACAATAAGGATGGGGTTGTTTCCCTGGCTTTGTTGGATAATTAGCCTAAATCATCTGTTCATTTCGTGAAATATTGTGCCTCGATCTAAGAGGAAATACTTTAAAACATTTCTTTCCAAGTAGAGATGCCTATGTGTGTTGTATTTAGTTGGAATATGAGCTCGGTGAAAACAGGACCTACCTCTGTATTCATGATTAGAACAGTGGGCAACGTTCATCAGGGATCAGGGGCTCACTATGTGCCTGGCCCTGTGCTAAGAACTCCACCTGCATATGTCGTGTCATCCTCACTACAGTGCCTTGAGGTGGGTACCACAGATGAATAAAGAGATGCTCTGAGAGGTTGGGAGCTTTCCTAACCTACCTGAGTCCTCACTACTAGTAAGAGATCAGCCAGAAGTTGAGTAGGTCTGTATGAGTCCAAAGGCCATGCGCTACCCACTAGGCATTACTACATCAGTAGCAGCAGCCATCACTGCCATTATGTACCATTGGTATATAGTAAAATGATCAAGAGGACGAGAGGGCCTTTAGTGCTGGAAATATTAATCAAGTGGATTGTCATTCATTCACAGTCACCCATGGTCAATCCCAATTACAATATCTGATTATGGTGAGATGTGAAACGGTGACCTAAGCCTGAAGTCATCACTCGGGGTACTGGTCCCGGCTCCTGCTGTGAGGCCTCAGACAAGTGATTTAGGCTTCCTGGGCCCAAGTCTCCACCTCATCTGTGATATAAAGAAATTAGATGATTTTATAAATAGTAGAGCTTTTTCAGCTCTAACATTCCAGGAGTCTACAAGTCTTATGAGAATATGAATCCCTCCCTTCTGTAACACATGGAATTAATTTGCAACATGTACTGTGGCAAACTCCGAGGGCGCCTGCCTGATGACGTAGATCTTGTAAATGGACCTGGGCCAAAGAAAAAGAAAAAGGTACCAGCTGGCCACTTGGCAGCAGAGAAGAACTTGCAAAAAGGTGGACAAGAAAATATTTTTTCTACCGTTGCTCTAACACATTTCCCTTTGATGTCTTTCCTCTCACAGCTTATCTCAAGGTGCAAGCCTCTGGGATTTCTAGATGGAATCCACATCCTGGCTGGTCACAGTTCTCCCAGTGACCAGTCCTCTGTTAGCAAGTCCCACACCTGGGAACGTTCGCCAAGAAGTGTGAAGTGCAATCTGTATGTGCCTGTGTTTATTTTTTATGAATACCTTTATACATTCTGAGCTAGGGAGCCTGATTCTCTCATAGATAGGGTTGCCGGGTAAAATATAGAATGTCAAGTTAAATTTGAATTTCCAATAAACTAAGAATAATTTAAATGTCCCCCAAATTACATGGAACATACTTATACTAAAAGATGATTATTTGTTTATCTGAAATTCAAATTTAACTGGGTGTCCTGTATTTTTATTTTCTAAATATGGCAACCCTATTCATAGAAGAAAGGATATTTTATTTAGCTTTTTGGGTGGGATTTCGGTCCAAGGTATTACAAACTGGAACACCAACAGTTTGGACTTGTATTTATTATTTTGCCCATCTTAAGACTCTGGTGTGAAACATCTGCTATGCTATCAATGCGTTTTCAGTGGGTGTATTTGTGTTCAAATTTCTCGAGTTATAAGGCTCTCCTTTTTAAGGGAAAAAAATCCCCCCATACAATGTGAAACTCATTCATAAAATCAAAGAGATCCTAACCATTGATATGACAACTTCTGAAGGAGGTAGCATATTTTGGCCCACATCTGTGACTGTGCTCTTTGAACTAATTGGGAAATATTGTATGCTGGCAGGCTTTAATGGAGAAATGTGTTTCCCCTTTAGGGTGATTTGTCTAATTGGCTGTAGAAATGCTTTTTCTCTGATTCAGAAAGTTTTTTCCCATTTGCTAACGGTACAGCCTCCCCACGTTCCCCGACTCCCAAAGCCGAGGCTACCCTGAACTCACTGAACTCTGTTCAGGATTCTGTGATAAAGCCAAATGAGGTCTCAGACCTGAATGCAGCTTGAAACAAGGCATTTCACCTTTCTGGGCTGCAGTGACCCAGAAAGTGGAAATGTGTGAGAAGAGAGCATCTCTGAGCTTCCACAGTCTACCATTTACTGGTCCAAAGAAGAGATGAGCCCGGGGAGCAGGAAGAGGGTAAACCAAGAAAGTAAAAATAAGATTTCAGTTATGGTTTCATTTTGAAACCCCCCTTTCTCAGACTCTTTGGCTATGGTGAGACTGAGTTACCCAAAGAATTCTTCTATATGTTTTCCTCGTTCAATGATAAATACCTTCTGGATTCCAAAGAATTTAACATTTTGCAATTAAAACATAAAATTTAGCTATAATATTAGAGAGTTGAAAGAGATTTTTCATCTATGTGGTCCTAAATATCTAGGGTTTGAATCCATCTTAATGTTTTGGTAAAATGTTCCGGCTGATGCTTGGCAAAGGAAAGGTGAAATCCATGATGTCACACAAATGAACAGAGAATGGAGTTCAGGTAACTCTATTAAATATGGAGAGCCAGACAATTGTTTAGGTCAGGAAGCAAATGAGTCATAGTGACTCATATTTTCACATCATTGCAAATCTGTTTTCAGATCAGGTTCATTTCTAGTCTATGACCTTCTTTATCCTTCACACCATAGATAGGACAGTGATGTCATAACAGGATGTTGCAGAAAAACAGGTGAAAATAAACACTGATGTCCTTCATCCGCTTAACAGTCAAACCTCAAAGCAACAAGAAGGTGTGAATCTCGTTACTTCCTTTCAGAGGGTGAAATCAAGGTTATTTTATTGTATT
The DNA here is from genome assembly GCF_028023285.1 of Balaenoptera ricei. Classification (NCBI taxonomy): domain Eukaryota; kingdom Metazoa; phylum Chordata; class Mammalia; order Artiodactyla; family Balaenopteridae; genus Balaenoptera; species Balaenoptera ricei. The sequence continues at coordinate 40,869,361 of NC_082645.1, read as the reverse complement.
TTCCATACATCTATGTTGGTGAGAAAATGGTTTTGTTTTCAAACCCAAAGGCATATGGTTAATGTCACTGCAGAATAGTTAAAAGCATATAATAATGCTTCCTAGAAATAAAGATTCTATATTCTGCATCTATAGCAATGATTTGTACCTCATGTTTCTTCTAAAAAAGAAACTTTATTCATTTGCTTAAAAGTGTATTATTAGATACATCACTGTTTTGCAGAAATTCAATATTTAAAATGTGAACTGTTTTGGAAATTAATCCCTTTTCAATAGCATCCTTTACAAATATTTCCTTCCAGTCCATAGGTTGTCTTTTCATTTTGTTTATGGTTTCCTTTGCTGTGCAAAAACTTTTCAGTTTAATTAGGTCCCATTTGTTTATTTTTGTTTTTATTTCCATTACTCTAGGAGATGAATCCAAAAAATACTGCTGTGATTTATGTCAAAGAGTGTTCTGCCTATGTTTTCCTCTGGGAGTTTTATAGTATCCAGTCTTACATTTAGGTCTTTAAACCATTTTGAGTTTGTTTTTGTATATGGTGTTAGAGAATGTTCTAACTTCATTCTTTTACATGTAGCTGTCCAGTTTTCCCAGCACCACTTATTGAAGAGACTGTCTTTTCTCCAGTGTATATTCTAGCCTCCTTAAAATATACAAATATCTCATATAGCTTAATACCAAAAAAACAAACAAATCTATCAAAAAATGGGCAGAAGACCTAAATAGACATTTCTCCAAAGAAGACATACAGATGGCCAACAGGCACATGAAAAGGTGCTCAATATCACTAATTAGAGAAATGAAAATCAAAATGAAGTATCACTCAAACCAGTCAGAATGGCTTTAAAAAGTCTACAAACATTAAATGCTGGAGAGGGTGTGGAGAAAAAGGAACCCTCCTACACTGTTGGTGGGAATGTAAGTCGGTGCGGCCACTATGGAGAACAGTATGGAGGTTCCTTAAAAAAAGAAGAACAGAGTTACCATATGATCCTGCAATCCCACTCCTGGGTGTATAGCTGGAGAAAACTCTAATTCCAAAAAGTACATGCACCTCAATATTCATAGCAGCACTATTTACAATAGCCAAGACATGGAAGAAACCTAAATGCCCATCGGCAAACGAATGGATAAAGAAGACGTAATATATATATATATATATATATATATATATATATTACAATATTACTCAGCCATAAAATAAAATGAAATAATGCCATTTGCAGCAACATGGATGGAACTAGAGATTGTCATATTAAGTGAAGTAAGTCAGACACAGAAACACAAACATTATATGTTATCACTTATATGTGGAATCTAAAAAAATGATACAAAGGAACTTATTTACAAAACAGAAATTGACTCAAAGACATACAAAACAAGTTTATGGTGACCAAAGGGGATAGTGGGGGCGGGGAGATAAATTAGGAGTTTGGGATTAACATATACACACTATTATATATAAAATAGATAATAAGGACCTACTGTATAGCACAGGGAACTATATTCAGTATCTTGCAATAATCTATAATGGAAAAGAATCTGAAAAAAGAATATATATATATATATATATATATATATATATATAATATACATATGTGTAACTGAATCACTTTGCTGTACATCTGAAACTAACACAAAGTAAATTAACTATACTTCAATTAAAAAATGGTTAAAAAGATCACTGAACACAGATTACCATAAAATATAATAATATTGAAAAAGTTTGAAATACTGTGAGAATTACCAAAATGTAACACAAAGACACAAAGTGAGTAAACACTCTTGGAAAAATGGTGCCCATTGATTTGTTCAATGCAGAGTTACCACAAACTTTCAATTTGTACAAATCGCAGTATCTGCAAAGCACAATAAAGAGAGGCGCAATAAAATGAAAAAATAAATAAAATAAAACAGAACCATTAGCACAATACTTCTTCCACCTGGAGAAGTCTCAAATATTCCTTTAAGAAAAAGTCCATAGAGTATATTTGACTCAACCATCTCCTGAGGAAGAGGAGGAATGCAGTCCATGGGGGGAGCAGTCCTTGGAGGGGGGAGCGCAGCGGCAGGGTTACCGTTAGAAGTAGCTCTGAGAGGCTAAAAAGTCATCCCTGCTGGGCCCACTGTGCCTCTGAAGCCCCTCCAGGACTGAGTTTTGCCTAATTTTTCACTTCCTCTCTTTTCCTTTCCCTTCCCTGAAAATGACAGACAAGTGATATAAAAGGGATAAAACTTGTCACATTAAGAGGGAAAAAGCCCCCCCGGGCCATTCCAATTATCATTTATCAATTACCAGATGAGTGATTATTGTTGAAAATGTTTTGGTTTTAGCTTTTAGTGTCCCTTGGGGATTTTTTGTCCCTTGTTTCCTTGAGAGAGACAAGTTTTTTAAAAACAGTGGTGTTGGGAAAGATGGCTGATTTGCTCTGATATCCTGTGATAGTGTGTTCCTATGAACTTTTCTTGTTTCATTAGAGTTCGAAAAGGTATCTAATGAGGTTTTCAGTTAAAAATTCAGTAAAAAATAACTTTTTGGTATCTAATTTTGGGTTTATGCTGAATTTTTGTCTTTTATTTAAAGATGATCCCGCTTCTCATCCTCCACATTTTAACCTTATCAACTTAAGGGAAAACAACCCAGTAGCCCTGCATTTTGCCTTCTGGATTTTTTGGGTTACTGATTACAGGATTCAGTACTTCATGAGGAATCGATGTTTCCCTATCATTGTCACCAACTAGCTTTGTTTGAGGGATGGAATTACACTTAATATGAACAGAGTTCTAAGGAAGAGAGGGTTCATAATTCTTACAGAATCAATGACCATCTCAAAAGATTTTTATTTTAATGTTTGGCATGGTATTGAACTTTTAAAGTATAGACCTGTACATTTTTTATTAGGTATGCCAGCCATACATATATACTTGTAAAACCCAAAGACATTCAGTATGAACCTAATATAAGAAAAAAACATGGCATTCCACTTTGTCTTTATCGTGTTCCTGGGTACCAGTATTTGATGATAAAATTCTGAGGTTATGCCTAAAGAGAACAATATAATGTTTTGATAAATAAGAGACTATTGAAAATGAAATAAGTAGAAAGTAAGTATTTTTAAATGGTAATGCTAATATTTCAAAATAAAAGATAGCTCAAACAAGAAAGATTATAAGTATAGATTTATTTTTGTTTTAAGAATAAGAATAGGCTTATTCTTCTGACAGATAGGAATAATCACTAAAAAAAGCTTCTAGAGAAATAATTATATTAGTCCTATGCCAGTAAGGTGAAGTGAAAAACCAAAATAGTTATCAATTTGAGTCAACCCACCCTATCTTCCACATCCAAAAATAAAAACAAAAGCAAAAATAAGCACACACACACACACAAATACCCAAATTAAGACCTCAAACATTCCAGATGACAGACAGGAAAATAAATGGCCTTTGAAATAAAATTAAATGCTTTATTTTCTGTAAAAGCATTCTTGAGAAGACCAGAAAAAAAAGCTAGTGCCTAAATTCCACAAACATTCAAATATTTTGTGTTGCTTCTAGATCATATTCATACATATTTTCATTTGCTTTCCTGCAATAAATTCAGGTGAAAAAATGTGGAGTTGGCATGAAAGCATGATGGGACACTTTTTATACATTTTTTTTCTCTTGGTAATTGTCTGAAAATTCACTTCTGCAATTTATGTTGAAAACCTATTAGCATAATATGGACGGCTATCGCCCTCCTGTATTGATACATTTTCTCTTTGCTATCCAACCCTGCTTCCCGAACTCTCTCACATTCTTCTGAACAAAAAGAGGTAGGACTAAACATGAGAGGATCATTTTGTCTCTTATAACATTGACCTGAATGAATATTCTGAAAAAACGATCAGTAAATTGGAAATCCAGTTGGGATGGTCATGAGTCCCACCTTAGGGACATCTTCTGAAACACTCACTACCTGCACTTTATGGGCTTTATGGCCCTGTTGGTCTTTGTCCTTCATTCAGTAATTTCAGTAACTCACATAATGAAGACGCAGACCTCTCTCTTCTCAACCTGCTAATTCCCAGGCCTTAGAAGTCTGCCATGCTGACATTAATAAGTCCTAGCTTTGTATTCGGTTTGATCTTGCTCTGTCTTCGAGCTGCAAGGAGCATGTTAAACAGCCTGGAAGCACCAGCTCTTGTTTCTCTGGAAGCCCAGGGCAGGACACAGGGCAAGGCTCCTGGCAGGCACCCTGCTTTTTCCCTCTTCCCATCCCCCACAGAAAAATCAGAGAAATTCGAAACAAGATGATGCCCTCTGTGGGAACAACACTGGCCTGTTCCTACAAATTCCCTTCTTTTCCTTTCTCCAGACATTGGCATCCTCTGTGTTTATTAGGCTCCAGGGCTAGGTCCCTCCCGATTTATTTACAATCCATTAAGAAGGCAAACATTTGGAAGCAAATCCACTGTTAAGTATTCATGGTTCTAATCAAGATATATTGACTTAGACTTCACAAACTCAAGGCATGCCTTTTGGCATTTCTTTTTTTTTTCCCCTGAGGACTCTGTCTACACTACACACACACAGTCAAGAAAATGGGTCTGTGTTCAAGCAGGAAACGTCAAAATAAAAGAAAAACGGGGTCTCTGAAGAAAGGCCATAAGAGCATCCTCTTCCCCAACTTCACTGATTTTAGAATAGCTTTAGGGCCCTGAGACTGAAAAAAAGTTTCTTTTTTCTGATTACAAAGGCAATATATGCTCATGAAGAGAATTTTGAAAGTACAGGGAGAAAAATCAAGGGAAAAAAAAGGGAATACAATCTCACCACTAGAGAAAACAACTCTTGAAATATAGCTATATTTCCCACATATAATATGGTAATTTTAAAAGTATAATCACTCTATAGATCCAATTTTATGTCCAGTTTATTTTTTTTTCCTCTTAGCATTTTATCATGAGCATTACCATTGCATACTCAGCAAACACATGTAAGCCATGGCATAGTTGTACTAGCATTCCTTTAGCCATGCTAGGAACTTTAAAACATTAGCTTTTCTCCCAGGAAAAGAATTTCTTACATATGAACAGTCCTCTAAAGGCCTTTCAGACGCATTACCCAATTTAGATCCTCAACAGATCAGGAAAGATACCATACTGTCTTCTCCATCTCACAGACGAGAAACTGACTCCTGGAAGATTTGTGTGATCAGCCTAAGACCAAAGGGATCGGAACCAGTGCTCAAGCGTATCTATTCCTCTACTGCAAGTGGTGCTAGAAGCAATCAGAGGAAGCAGAGGCTAAGCACACCTAAAGGCAGAAAGTGAACCAAGGTCCATCCCCAATCTCTCTCGTGCTTCCTGCTTCTGTTAATGGTGCCTCCTAGGATCCAAACTTGGGTATCATCTTTAAGGCATCCTTCTCCCTTATCCCAATATCAAATATTAAACTGCCAGGAAAAGTAGCTCTTTGTTGACCACAGAAAAATTATAAATTCCGTGGCCTGAAGCCAAGGCTGTCTGGAACCTGGACCTTGCCTCTCTCCCGCATCTACCCCCTAAACACACAATGCAAGTTTTTCTCTAAGTAGGAACTGTGATCCCTTTGCAAAAAAACCATTTGTAATGATGATTAAAAGACAGGTTTCTGGAGGTGGACCCTGGAACCTTCAGCTTTAAATAGTTGAGGATTCATGAGGATGAGAACCTCAGCTACACTCCAGGCAAACTGAACTGTTCTCTTTCTAAGTACACTGCCCACATTTCCCCGCTTCTGTGCATTTTTCAGATTGTTACTTCGATACAGAAAACTCCTCCCTTCGCTTTCTATATGTTCAGAACCTGCTCGCCGGTCCGGCTGAAATGGCAGCTCTATCCATTGTACTTCCCCGGCGGCCTTTTCCATCTCTGGGCATTCACGCACTTACTCCTTATTAAAGGAATCAGCCCTGCTCGCCACGTCTTACTCTCCTACTGTACTTCAGAAACGGCTTTTGTCAGGGTAACTCTGTCACATATACTTTAAATTAGTTATGAAACTTAGGGCAACCTTTTTTATCCGGAGGAATTATGGAGCCTCTATTTATGCTCAAGAGTCTTAGTTTTCTCACAGTTGGTCATTCTCTTTGGGTACATAGACATTAATTTGAAGCTGTTGCCAAATTTACTAGCCACCCAAAGGTAGATTTTTCATGAGGAAGTAATGGCTTGTATACTTCTCAGGACTTCCTCATGGGTATTTTAAGAAACTAAAAGACACAGGACTACCAAGGTAATCCCAAGATTGTGCCCCTTCTGGCCGACAAACTGGGAGGTGTTGTGTGGAGCAGGTGCATCAAGACTGTACTAGAATTTCCAGGTCAGCTCTCGTGGGCAGCAGGGGAAGTGCTAAGTGATATCCAAAGGAGACAGCATGGCTTAGAGCAGGGATCACAGCCCAAATTTCTGTAGAAGCCAGGCAGATAATGCAGATGAAGGAAGATGGTTCAGGTGAAGGTGCTACATAGCTCCAATCACTCAGCCTTAGCGTTATACTCAGACTGGGGCAGAGCAGAGACGTGGTGACCTGGAGACTGCATGCCCCGTGCAAAGACTCAAAGCTATTCCAGCCGACTGGCACCACGTGGGAAGGCAGGCCCGGTGTTGCCAAATAGTCAACATTTTCAAGAAAAACCATACATAGATTTTTATGGAACATCCTCTCACTTTTTAAAACACAGATAACTAATTCACATTTAAAATGCTGGGTAAGCCTGTAGGCCAAATACATCTAGCGGTAATTATCTCCTCCTGTACAATTTTAATTGTGACATAAACCAGGACTCCACTACTCTCTCTTCCCCTGAATCCTAAATCCATGTTTGAGAGTTGGCACACTCTGTCTAGAAAGTATGAGTGGAAGGTAGAAATGGTTTCAATAGAGTTCCCAGTCCGGTCAGAAAAGAGAAAGACAATTCTGGAAGGCCCTAGAATTGGACATTCTAGACACTCTGAATTGTAGAGGCTGTCAGTGGTCTCTGAGTCCTTGCCCAGAGTCCCCGAGGGGGAGAGACAGGATGTGGCAGAGGCGGACAGGCTGTCTCTCAGTAGACCGGGGTGGGGACCTTGCTTTGGCAGAGCGCACCCCTCAGCAGGTGTGAGTGACTGAGGAACCGCGTGCTGCCAATACCAGAAGTCCAAGCCCAGGAAAGCAGTGCACACCAGGCCAGGGATGACCTTCTGAGGCCACCCTGACACCTTCCAGCTTCAAGCTGCCACCTGAGGACCGTGACTGTATTTTGTAGCTTTGATGATAAAATGACAGTTAACAAATGGAGCGCTGCTAGTATTTCATTTTATAATTTGACTGACGTACTTATAAATATTGTTTATCACTGTAAGTGATGTGCATTTACTAGTATATTGGTTATATTTGTGGGAGGAAGTGTTTTGTGGGCCTTTGTAAGTCCCAGGAGTCCCAATAAACGAGAGAGAAGGAATTGGTTTCAGTTTGTTTGATGTCTGCAATTAGAGGTCATTGTAGGAGTTCCCGTTCTCCTAAGGGTTATCACCTCCGTGCTCCTGTGGGCGCATATGGAGAGAGCCGTAATTTGCTCAAGGTCAGTCAAATCTGAGTGCGATGTATACAGTGAGTGCAGTTAAATTTGTGTGTGGTGTCCTTTCCTAAGGGCGACCCTTCATCCACGACACTTGACTCTTCATGATGCAGTTCACTGAAGTTCAGGGGTCCCTTCAATGGCAATTTTTTTGGAAGGTTCCCAAGTATTTTAATAGCACTTTCTGTTGTTTATCATTATTCATTAGTAACATGAATTCAAAGCACGTGTGCAGTTTCTTTTGTACTTGAGCAAATCAAGAAATCAAGACACAACTCCCATCATCAAATCTTAATCTTCAGAGAAAAACAGCTCCGTGAGGTTGGCCTGAAGATGCTCAGATTCTACCAGTCATTGAGGTGTTCCGTATTTAAATAGTGTGGGCCCTGCAGTTACTTTCACTTTTTATCTGAAGTTATTGTTTGGATCTTTCCGGTAAGGTTTTTCTCCTACTTCTCAGTAGATGAACACACTTCCTTCCCTGAAGCAGTGGGGGCACCAGCTTTTCCCTCCGGCATTGGGTAAACCAGGCGAACGTGGTCTTGACGTTGCGCTGCTCCACAGCTTGCCTTTCCTCCTGGAATCAGGACAAGTTCACCTCCTGTCTTTCAGATCAGGAGTCCAGGGCAGGGCAGGGCTCTCCCGGCAGCCTGGAGGGAATTACAGGAGCCAAGAAAGCCTGAGCTTCCTCATTCCTACACCACATGCTGGAAACACGGCATTTAGCTAATTGAGCTGAGTAGCCAACCAAATCTCTAATCCTTCCTAGAATGTAGAAAGAGGTCATTTCTTGCCTCACCTCATAAACTAGGAGCCAAGAAACAATTTAGTACTTCAACCATTTTAACCAGGATTACAACAACTCTCTCTAGATTTGTCTTCAGAGCAGGAAACTGTGGAATGGCCACAATATCATTCAAGTTTAGGAGGCTTAGGGGCGTGTGCAACCCTCCTATAAGAATGACATCCATCAACCCAGAGTCAAGAGGAAAGGAGCCTGGGGTCCCTTGGCAAAGGGGAGGAGAGTCAAGATCCTTTATGGGACATGTGAGTCCAGGAGACCCCACCTCGTTCCTGCTCCACGATGGTAACCCCTCCAACAGCCAAGGAGAAACTTGAGAATCTGGTGTTTCAGCCGTGTTCCGGGTTGTAAATGATCCAGAGAGACAACTGTTCTGACACTTTGAGTCAAATCTTCGATCGTACCTCTCTAGTACCATGCTTCAAAGCTCTGCTCAAGAAGCTTTCTTCAGTGAATGCCTCCCCTCTAATGTTGCCATTTTCTGACCTTTCCCACTCCATTTCTGCTTTGCCAAATAGCCCCCAGTTCACACTGCTTCAGCCTTTCCTTTACTCAGCACTTTTTTTTTAAAAAGACTCTTTTTATTTATTTATTTATTTATTTATTTATTTATTTATTTATTTATTTATGGCTGTGTTGGGTCTTTGTTTCTGTGCGAGGGCTTTCTCTAGTTGTGGCAAGTGGGGGCCACTCTTCATTGTGGTGCGCGGGCCTCTCACTATCGCGGCCTCTCTTGTTGCGGAGCACAGGCTCCAGACGCGCAGGCTCAGTAATTGTGGCTCATGGGCCCAGCTGTTCCGCGGCATGTGGGATCTTCCCAGACCAGGGCTCGAACCCGTGTCCCCTGCATTGGCAGGCAGATTCTTAACCACTGCGCCACCAGGGAAGCCCATTACTCAGCACTTTTATTTTGAGGGTTCAATGTAGACTTTTTACGAATTGCTTCATTGTCTCTCATGGATATCAGACAATGAACAGAGGTTCTCTTTCTTTTTTCCCTCCTTCTATGTTGAATAAATAGTGGACATCCAAGAAGCATGAGTTGTTAGATTCATTCATGCTCAACCCATTAATTTAGGGGGAATTGTACAGAAAGAATCTGGTCTTTGCCACTTTTTAACTCATCTCATGTGCCTATCCAAAAATACTGGAAAGTTTTTCCATAAGTGAGGATATAGTCATCAGAAAGAGCATTTACTTAAAGATTCTTTGTGATTGTGCTTTGTTGATTATAGTTTGCTTAGAAATGTTTACTAGTCTTCAGTGGTGTGGGTGTGATTGCTTCTTATACTACTCTCAAAGAGTTTCTTATCAGTGTAAAGTCTTAGAATCGCTTATATTCTCTTTGAGGGGTAGACCGATACATACATCCTTCTTCTTTCATTTAAGTTTAAATCTTGTTTGCAGCAAACTGAACAGAAGAATGCTGTCACTCTTGAAATAACAGAAACAGCTTTCCATGGCTTTGACTTCCTTCCACAAGATGGCTAGGACATCCCAACAGAGGAACACTGTCATGACCTTTAATGTTTCTCTTTAATAGGGTGGGAGGAATTTCAGAGAATGATATGCCAAGCAATTCCCGCTGAGAACTCTGAACTCATGAGTTTTGCAGTCTTTCAAGCTAGGTGACTCTATTTTGTTGAACACAAAATAATCTTATACTTATTTATAGCAAAAAAAAAGTCCTTTGTAAGAAATGTGACTGGGGACTTAATCCAGAGTCTATAGCTGAGAGAAGCAAACTTTAATGTGGGTTTCGTGGTCCAACTGTCTCCCCCACTACTTCGAAATGTTTGCAGTCACATAGGGTTAAGATAATGGCCATCAGGCCATTCCATTCTTCACAGTTCTGGTCAGAGATAAATGAGAATACGCTTCCCTGCTGTGCAAACATCCTTTTTATTAATACTGGGTGAACAAGAATGTAAGCACATTTGGCTGCAGAGAAAACTAACAGAATTGGAAATGCAGAATATTAAAGCTCAGAGTCTAACATCAGGCTTTCAAAGGCCAAGTGAATAAAAAGAAAACAATTACAGAATAAGCAGCAGAGCTGAAATGAAAATGGATCAGCATATTAAAACTGAAGTGTGACACCAATGTGTTCCACGGGCGTGCCCAAGTGGCCAGGGCATGGTTTGCTCACATAGGAAACAGTTACATTGTCTCCGAAGTGAGGATGGCTCTCATTGTCCCCCAGGTACAATATTTAATTTGAGCTCATGCTCTTCATCTGAATGCATAACACTTATTGTTTATGCAAATATTCGGCAATGAACCTCCCCCGCAGTGTCTAGTGATACATATTATATTCTCACATATTGTACTTTAGCTCTTAGATTATTGTTTTATTTTATATGTACATATGGCATGTCTTCCTAGTTAGAGCCTAAATGATTTGAGGTCAAGGACTGTGCCATATTCATTTCCATAGGACCTATCCCAATTCCTTGCACGTAGTGGGCATCAGGACCACCACATTGCAAACTCCAAGGGCATTATTCACATTATGCTGGTGATGCTCCCTGGCGTTATGCACTCCAGGGGGTAGACACACAGTGGGTACTTTTGGATCTGATGCAATCCGGGGAAGGCTGGCGCAATGAAAAGAAATTCTTTTGTATTGCTTCCGTGATCTGGGGCAAAGGAAAGTCCCTGAACCTTAGTTAAACACAGTGCTGCTGCTTTGAATAAGTGCTCTTTGGATTCTAAAATAGAGAGAAAAATCACACTAGTATCTATTTCTGGGTGCAAAGTAGTCTCCACATTTGCATTCTTATACTAACTAAAGTCACGAATGAGGATCTCTACCAACCACTCAGACAAAAAAACAGAAGCCTTAAGAGGGTTGCTCAAAGTTAGGAAAGTTGTCCTTTTCATGAAGGAAAGTATACATAGCCAGCTTCTACACTCCTGGGTCAGCTTCCCTGCCCTAACGATCTGCTTGGGTCTAGTGAGAATTAGATTTAATACAGACTCAGTGGAGTAAATACTGCATCTGGGCAGAGAAGAAAACACAGAGGTTTCTGAATAAGAGGATTCACACATTCTTCCATCCAGCTGTTCTCTGGCGTTTCCGAAGTTTTATTTCTTCTGTAGAAAATGAGATGCATTCCTCTAAGTTTCCAAAAGAATGTACAGCTCCTATTAAATAATATTAAGAATGTTCTCTGAACAGACAGCACATGCTAAAACTGCAAATGCCCACCTGTAACGATGGATTTCAGTGATCAAATCAATAATGGCCGATGGCTTTCTAGGAATAAAGCGATATGTTCAAAGCCGACTTTATAATTAGGGGAATGTGCTGTAAAGAAGGGTCCACATCCAGAAAGGTGAGAGAGAAAAGGGACTATTTGGTGGAGAACGATCCTGACTCTTGATTTTGCAAAGTGCTAATAATGTTGGCTCAGTTTGACTTCTCAAGGCTGGACAGAGACCAATACTTTAGTACTGCTGATTGGCTCTGAGGAGAGGTTTCTGAAAAGAAATGAATACGTAGAAGTAAATGAAAACCTCAGACAAAACTTGATATTCATAGGTCAGCTGTCTGGACTTGAAACAAAATCCTACCTGATCATTCTCTTTGTGCATTTGTCTTTGTTTCCTTTGTTCCTTTTCCCCTTTCTGCTTTCTCTCTCATCTCTTTTTCCCCTTTATGTAATATGCTTCTGTTAGAACAATATTTTCATCTTCAAATGCGGCATTTTCAAGAAAATGTGGAATTTTTAAAATACAATAAGCTGATTTGCAATCAGTGAATGCACACCAGTACAGGACGGCTTTGAATGGTGCTTACATTCCACTGATGTGAATGGCTACATGCAGGAGCCCGGGTCTTTGTAGGCTCTGGCAGGACAAGGATAAGTAAGAAAATAAAGAAAGACTCTCCATGAACAGTGTGATCTGCAAAGATGAGACAGAGGCCCTGGGATCTGAGTGACTATGAAATATCCCTAATGAACTCTCTTGCTCCGTCTCCTCTGAGCTCCCTTCCAGAGCACAGAAGACTACAAAGCAAGCCATCATGCTTGAAAGTGAGGCTACTAGGAAGAAGAAAGACAAAAGTCTGAGGCTGAAGGGAGGTTCTGAATTAGTGATAAGCTGCTGCATCCCACATGCAGCGGCTTTCTTCCATTCCTGGGGAAAGTGTTTTATTAAACACACCATACTCCTTTGCAGTGTCCTTCATTAACTTTCTTTTTCCCTAATATGGTTACTGGAAACAAGCAGCTGAGTTTTCTGTTTTCCTAAATGCTATGTAAATAGCTAATACAGGCAGGTGAGACAAACAGCAGGGTCACATTTGAAGAGTCGTCTTATATTTATATTGAATCCGGCAAAAAACACTCACTGGCCACATTCAGAAGCTGTGGAAGCTACTTAATAAAGATGTGAGCTGGAGGGAACCTGGGGCCAGAACATATTAGGTGTGAATATGGTTTTATCTGTTTATCTTCCCATTACTCACCCTTGCACCTCTCTCTCCCTCTCTCTTCCAAATTTATTTGGTTTCCTCTCTAGAGGTTCTTCCACAAAGATACCATAATTAATTGATTGGATCAGTTCAGGATGAAAATGATTAAATCGACTATTTAGATTCATGTAACAAAAAATTAAAAATAAAAATAAACCACCACTGCCATCACCAGCACCACCACAGCAACAATCAAACTAGGAATTTCACTGTTTTTCCATCTTTTGGTAGTTGTGTCCAAGGTACTTGGGAAGAGGCTTTTTCAAATGTAAATTTTCAGCTTCAGGAGTGATTGATTTGGACCAGCCTTCGTGGAGCAGTACATTCATTCAGCCAGGCACTAGCACACAAAGAGCCCCTCTCTGGGCAGAGATCAGCCCCAGGACTGGGACCCGGGGTGAATTACTCACTGCAGAGAACACACAGTCGCCAGTGTTCCTGTCTTTTACAAATCAAGTGTCTGTTAGTGGAGAACTACAAAAATCACAGGCACAATGCACTTTACTTTTACAGCACACGTGTGCACTTGCACACACACACACACACAGTAATTTAGAAAATGAATTGTTCTTGATAACTGAATATCCTGTCTAAGGAAAAGTTTGCCAATTCTCAATAAATTAAACACTTCAGAGCCTCAATATCTAATTCTAGAAAGCTACTGAAAATAGTTTTGTCTCTCTCTTTGGTGACTCTAAGGCCTGTGATAGCTTTGTAGCATTTACTAGCTGTGGGATCTGGGGTGTCTCCTCATCTGTGAAATGGGAATAATCACAGTATTTGCCTCATCTGTACACTGTAAGCATTAAGCAGGATGACATACATAGCACAGCACCTGGCACAACATAAGCAGCCAAAATATGTTAGTTGTTGTTAATATACTCTTGTAATGTCTTTCATGAATAAAGAATCTGACAGTCAGGAGTAAAATAACATTAACTTTTTTCTTTGCTTTCAAAACTTTTTTGATTTTAGAATAATTTAAGATTTACCAAGAATTTGCCAAGATATTACAGTGTCTCCGGACATGTTTTACGCAGTGTCCCCCATGTTACCATCTTACGTAATTGCAGGATGTTTGTCAAAACCAGGAAGTCAACACTGATACACTACTATTAACTAAACCCCAGCCTTTACAGAGATGATTCCGGTTTTACCACGAATGCCCTTTTTCTCTTCCAAGATCGCACCCCGGACACCCCCTCACATTTCATTGTCATGTCTGTCTCCTCTGGTCTGGGAGCTTCTCAGTCCTTCCTTATTTTTCATGACTTTGACAGTCTGGATAATACTGGTCTTTTGAAATCCATTCATTTGGTAGAATGCCCCTTAAATTGGCTTTCTCTCGTGGTTCTTCCCATGATTAGACCAGGGTCATGGGTTTGGGGAAGAATTCCACAGTGGAAAGATGCCTGTAGAGAATGGACTTGAGGACATGGGGAGGGGGAAGGGTAAGCTGGGACAAAGTGAGAGAGTAGCATTGACATATATACACTACCAAATGTAAAATAGGTAGCTAGTGGGAAGCAGCCGCATAGCACAGGGAGATCAGCTCGGTGCTTTGTGACAACCTAGAGGGGTGGGATAGAGAGGGTGGGAGGGAGACGCAAGAGGGAGGAGATATGGGGATATATGTATATGTATAGCTGATTCACTTTGTTATAAAGCTGAAACTAACACACCATTGTAAAGCAATTATACTTCAATAAAGTTGTTTAAAAAAAAAGTTACTATTGTTCCCTTTTATTTATTTATTTATTTTATTGTTCCCTTTTAATTACTGTCTTCTTAGGAAGCAGGTAAGTCCAGTCCAAATTTAAGGGGAGGAGAGTTAAGCTTCACCCTCCTGGAGCTTTTGTTTCATTTTGTTTTGTTGAAATAATCTTTGAGATTCTTTTCTAATGAAGATTTGTCCTTTTTTCACCACTTATGTTTTTATTTATTCAATAATTTATTTATATCAGCATTGATATATATATACATTATATTTTATATATACATTTTATACTTTGGGTTATAATCTAATAGTACATTATTCTGGCACTCAAATTTCTCCAGTATGGAAAATAGAGTTAACCCATACAACAATTGCAACGAGCCCTAGGGATATCTTTTATAGCATGACTTCAATAATTGTAATCGAAGCTGAGTGGAAAGAAATTTTGAGCAAAATTCCATAAAAGAAACTGCCTGTAAGTATGAATTCAGAAGGCTGCACAAATAGGAAGAGACCGGTGGTGGAGCAGCGTTTCATGGTGATGGTTAGAAACATTAATGAAGGTAATAAAACGTATGATACTTTATGCACGGGAGAGCTGATTCTGCTTGGCTGCATCTAATCACTTTGGAAAAAGGCTTTGTGTCAACTGATAACAAGTTTGTGTTTGAGTCTATATCGCTTTGGAGATGACGTCTGTCTAATTAGATCAGAAATAATTCTGAATCACAAACAGTACATAATGTAAATTTTGATTTTACTATCATTCATTGTAATGTAGTGAGAATCAATGACATTTCATTCATTGGGACAATGGAGACACTAAGTTATAAGTTACAGTCCAACATGTGAATTATTAAGCCTAGTGAGCTAATCAACTGTGGAAAATAGGTCTTGTAAACAATATCAATGCTTTGTTTTTTATGAGAAAGTAAAAGAAATATAGACAGTTGTATGTTTATCGGCAGTAAAAACTACATTAAATGTTACCAGAGGGAGATAAAAGTTACTAAAATCAGCTTAATTTCCATGCAAACTATAATGTAACATTAAGTTTCATATGTACTGCATATACAAAATTTTAGAATTAATCCATATAGAATATGTACCTCCCTTCCCCTTTATTTTGCATGTCCCTTGCTATTTTTGAAAACTTCAATGCAGCCATGTTTTGAATACCACCAGGAAGTTTCTTAAAATGTTAATGCTCATAAAAATGACTCAGTAAAAGAGGCATTTAAAAACAATGTGTGCACCAAAAACCCCCCAAAAAGCAACAACAAAAAAACCAATGTGTGCACTATTTCTCTGTTATTTTAGGGCACCAAGAATGTTCTTGCCTCAGTGATGTTTACCCATGTTATGCCGTTACCAGGAAAGCTCCCCCGCCCACCCTCGATCTATCTTTCTCTCTCTCATTGCCTGGCTCCTATTCATCATTCAGGACTCATCCCTCACTTTCTCATAAAGTGTTTCCTAGGCTCACTCTTGTATAGTTCACTCCTCTTACTTTCTCTTAAAACACTCTGTTCTTGATCTTGGTGGCATTTCCCACAATTTGGCAAACTTGTGTAACACTAGCCTCTCCTACTAGACCTTAATCTCTTTTGGGCAAGCATCTTGTCTAATATTCACCACTGTACACAAAACACTGTTGGGAAAGAAAAGTATTTTCCTCTACCCTTCTAGGTTCTTCTGGATGGCCTACTAATTAAACTGACATGAGACAGATTAACAGGATGAAAAAAAAAAGAAAACAAATTTAATTACATGCATATGGGGAATCTGCATCAACATGGGAGGTTCCAAAGACAGTCAGGCAAAGTGAGGTATACGTGTCATTTTGGGCTAAGGAGAAGGGGGCAGGGGTCTGGGACTTCAAAGGGAAGGAAGGCAATTCACAGCAAGATGAAAAAAGAGCAAATTTTTGGTAAAGAAATATTTGCTGGGCCATGTAGAAAGAATGGGACATAGAGAGGAATTTTAGCAAACAGACTTTGATAGGTTCCTCCCTGTCTACCACCTCAAGTTCATATTATACTATAGATATTTCTGGTGATAGTTCTCTTTCCTGGATTAGCCCCCTATCTAAATTCTTCTAGGTAGTTAAGAGGGAGGTGAAAAGAAAAACTTCCTGAGTCTTTCGTTTCTTCCTCACATGCAAAAGAGTCACGTTTGGTACAGCAAATTTTGCTTCCCTACGACACCTAACAAAGGGCCTGGCCTCATATATTTATTGATAAATATATGTGTAAATAAGGTAGCACTAAACAAAGAATGCTTTTTGATGCTTAAAATAAATAGTCTTTTCCCTGTTTGAGATTTTAGAACAGAACCGAAATACTTTGTTGGAGCAAATACTGACAAACTTTAAATTGTTTATACTCGTAGAACTACTTATAATGTGTAACTTTTACAAGGTGTTTTATAGATTATAAGTAGTTTTCTACAGGCTAGTCCAACATACCCCAAGTTTCTCTAAAAAGTTTCTTCATTTCGCAAAAGAGGAAACTGAATGAGATTGCAAGAGGTTAAATGAATTAGCAGAACAGTAAAATTACTTGGGAGAGCAGTGAGGAACTGAGCACTGCCTTCTGAATTAAGTTTCAAGGGGCAGCTGGCACCTGGCTGATGTGACTCGATGATGATGACGCGTCAAGCTGTCACCCCATAGCATGTAGGCCTAGAGTTTATTTTTTTCTAGTCTGTGGCTTTAGTTTTATGCCTAAAGTCCGAGACACACTCTGTAAGTTCATGCTGACAGTCACTTGAAGCAAACATTTTCCTAAGTTAGATGTGATCACACCTCCTTCATTGGTCTCAGAGTATGTCATAACTGTTGCCATTAGAAATTAGTTTACTATATCATAGCCATATGTTTGCATGTATAATGGGTTTCACAAACTTATCCTTATAAGAAATAAATAGCATTTTTTCCCTTTGCTTTAAATTTACCAAAGCCCCTTCTCACCCAGCCAGTGTAAAGTCGTATCTCACTCCTCAGTGGAAAATGCTCCTTGCCCATTACTGTGTGGAGGTTCCAGCACCTGGCATCTCTCAGAAGCGATCAGACAGGTTCTCTGAACACTGATTACTCTCGCCCTGCTTAAGGCCCCAGTCCAAAGGACTGCAGCAGGTAGAAGGACTCTGTTACTCTTACGCTGTGGGGAAGCTGGGAGCCTTACGTGGCTGCAGCACTGAACTGTCTGCTCTGAGATTCCCCCATCTCCCTGGCGTGCTGCCAAGGAGGGGGCAAGATCAGATCGCCACTTCTCCTTGGAGCCTCCGACCCCAAGCACACACTTCCTCCCAGCTGTAGGAGACCTTCTTCTTCCTTTCTAGTGTTTTCTCAGAGGAACACCCTCTCCCAATTTTCCCCCTGGGACACATACAACATCTCTTTGACAGGTTCAGGCATTTATAAAAGGCAAGAAGAAACACTGACATCTGCTTCTTCTGTGTCCTGCCCTAGAAAAATCCCCAAGGCAATGAAGTAATAAGGAATTAGTAAGCCATATGAGATAGAGGAAGAACAAACTATCAGGAGAACAAACATGCTATTTTTAACATGACATCCTACTACAGATTTCTTTTCCCCACTACAGTGTGAGCATCTTGACAGTAGTAAGTGTATCTTTTGAATTTTGATATTACTATGCATAGTCTCTGATATAGTAGGTCCTTATATGTAGTGGAAGGAAAGAAAAATGGAAAGAACAGAGGAAGGGAAGGGAGGAAAGAAGGGAAAGAGAGAGGAAGGGAAGAAAGGTAAAAGGCAGAAAAGAAAGGGAGAGGAATATAAATATTGTATCAATGCAACAAACGTGCATTGGACAAAGAAAGTATTCCAAGCATGTTGCTAAATAGTACTGGTCACATAGAAGTGCATCAGCGACCCAGGAGCTCAAAAATGAGAAGACAAAAAACAAACAACCCAATCCAAAAATGGGCAGAAAACCTAAATAGACCATTTCTTCAAAGAAGTTATACAGGTTGCTAACAAACACATGAAAGAATGCTCAACATCACTGATCATTAGAGAAATGCAAATCAGAACTACAATGAGGTATCACCTCACACCAGTCAGAATGGCCATCATCAAAAAATCTACAAACAGTAAATGCTGGAGAGGGTGTGGAGAAAAGGGAACACTCTTGCACTGTTGGTGGGAATGTAAATTGATGCAGCCACTATGGAGAACTGAATGGAGGTTTCTTAATAAACTAAAAATAGAACTACCATACGACCCAGCAATCCCACTACTGGGCATATACCCTGAGAAAACCATAATTCAAAAAGAGTCATGTATCACAATGTTCACTGCAGCACTATTTACAATAGCCAGGACATGGAAGCAACCTAAGTGTCCATCGACAGACGAATGGATAAAGAAGATGTGGCACATATATACAATGGAATATTTCTCAGCCATAAAAAGAAATGAAATTGAGTTATTTGTAGTGAGGTGGATGGACCTAGAGTCTGTCATACAGAGTGAAGTAAGTCAGAAAGAGAAAAACAAATCCCGTATGCTAGCACATATATATAGAATCTAAAAAAAAAAAAAAAAATGGTTCTGAAGAACCTAGGGACAGGACAGGAATAAAGACGCAGATGTAGAGAATGGACTTGAGGACACGGGGACGGGGAAGGGTAAGCTGGGACGAAGTGAGAGAGTGGCATGGACATATATACACTACCAAATGCAAAATAGATAGCTAGTGGGAAGCAGCTGCATGGCACAGGGAGATCAGCTCGGTGCTTTGTGACCACCTAGAGGGGTGGGATAGGGAGGGTGGGAGGGAGATGCAAGAGGGAAGAGATATGGGGATATATGTATATGTATAGCTGATTCACTTTGTTATAAACCAGAAACTAACACACCATTGTGAAGCAATTATACTCCAATAAAGATGTTAAAAAAAATGAGAAGACGAGATATATATATAAATATATATAAATAACTTTAAAACAGGATGGATGTTGAGACATGCTCTACAAGATACCAGGAATCTGCCACATGCACAGCCTCTCTAAAAAAGACCATTCTAAGGCACAGGTACTTTGGCCAACATGACTACCAACTTCCAGTCCCAGACTGCACTGGAGGGGACACCTGACCCAAGCCATTTAGCCAGCAAACTGAGATGGTGCCTTTTGTGAAAAGATGAGCTGAGCGGATGTTGTGTATTGATTGGATCTGATTTCAAATCCACTTGTTTATGACTTAAATGATGTTGTTTTAATCCACTTGTTTTTGACAAAGAAAGAAAAGTTGTCTTTAGAAGTTGTTTTGACATAAGAATGGAGTTGTGTACGGTTGGCATCTCTCATTTGTTGTCCTTGTTAAGCACTTAGTAACTCAGCTGCTGGGGGGCCCTTCTGGGGGCTTATGGATAAGAACACGTGGAGAAGCAACTATGGCAAGGGGACATTTGGACTGTAAATACTGTGAGTTTGCAAGGAATATCCCAGAGTTTCAGTCAGGACAAAGCTACTCTCTGCTGATGGAGTTCTCCGAAGATCTTGAAACACTTGCTCCTGTCATGGCTAAGGTGACTCTTTGGTGGGCAGTGGTGTTAAATTATGCAGCAGTCTCAGGAAGAGAAGGGACATCTGTTCCTTATAGGCAGTGTCACAAGCCATGCAACGGTCCCCTGGGGTGATAACCCTTGGAGCAGTCTAGCCTGCCCACAACACCAGCGCCACTATCCCCCAGCAATGTGCTCTGGCAGCAAGGGACTTTTACTTTTGCCCTGCCTCTGGATGTTAGCTTTTGGTTGGCCAAGCCCTCTCCCCCGAAAAGCTGAAACTCATAGAAAAGGTACACCTCAACTGGATTTGGACTTTATTTCTATCATCTCCCCTGGAACAATAGGATAATTAATCTATCATGGGTTCAGAGTATGTTATCTATTTCTTGGCTTATTGAGTCATTATCCTGTATGATATTAGCTTGTGAAATCATTTTAATGAACTTGTGTTAAATAAACTATTGGCAAAGACAGTCTCGGTCTCTGAACGTAACGTGCCACCCATCAAAAAAAACATCCAATCAGATTCTCTCTCAGGAGGCAAGCAGCTACATCTTTGCATATGACGGCAGCCCTGAGCATCATTAGCCTTTACAAAAGGCTCCACTTTTTGCTTTATTTTGTGTGCTTGGAAAACTTACAGTCCCTGACTCTTTACAAGATGTATCATGATGTGAATTGTTTTGGTGTTAATCATGTTATTAGGTACCTATACAGCCCAACCTATGAGCCACCGTTATATCTAATAATCGGCTTTATTCAGTATCCCCTTCCTTTTTCAGCTTTTATTTTTTAATTTACTGAATATGTACTATATTCCAGGAACTGAATTTGCAGCCTAGCTTAGGGGAGGATGACCCATTTACATAGATAATTACAAGTCAAAAAATGGGTGGTATATGTCAGAAGAATGATGACATAAAGTTAAGTGTACTGAAGTTGCAAGGTAATGTCTGGTGAAATAGCTGATTTTAAGATTTCTTGATTTGTTCAGATGGTTCTCGATTTTTAATTCTCTTTTTAAATCCTCTCTTCTTCCCTGAGCTGACTTCAGCACTGGTGTGGTGATAATATGTGAAGTGTTCCCCACTCTGAGATACTTTCCAAATGCTTCTGTGATCAAAATATTTACCTAGAGTCACTGTAATTAAATAACAAAGGAAAAGTGCATGCATTTTCACTGGTACCCAGTCCAAAAGGGGAACATAGATAAAAATATCATATTTAGGTGATAGGATATCCCTGGAAACAAGTAATAGTCATATCGAATTGTGATTCAATTTGGTAAATATTATCTGACTACTGGGAAATCATGAGACATATTGTAGCAACAGAGCAGCATGTCTCCTGCAATAACCTTTTTATTTATTTAATCCAGCTCATTAATAAAGATCTTCTTTTCATTTTCCTGATGTACGAATGCTCCAAAACCACAGGCTCACATTTTGACAGCTAATTTTGCAGGATATAATTTTCCTGCTTAACCCAAGAGGAAAAAGAGATGGATGATTGAGATTAATCATTTGTAAAATTATAATTCTGTCACAGATAATAATTTGCAAGATCTTTCCCTTTCCTGAAATCCCTAGAATGCACCATAAATTGTCACACTTTGTAACCGACCGTGTAACACATTCGGGGACTCCTAATGAAGCAAGTCTGCTAGAAAAACAAACCAGTTGCCTTATAATTGGCATGTTCCCCACGTGACTATTCTCCTGTGAAGGAATGTTGTGCCGTGGGTGAAGAAGGGTTTAAAAATTATTATTCAAGAGGTGGTTATCTCCATCTCTTATTACCATTTGAGCTGTAATATATGGTATTTCTTTACCTCGAGTAAGCCTGTTAGAAGACACCATTGTGTACCCAGGTGAATCGGTCTCATGTGGAAAAATGAGCAAATTCAGAAATTTTTCATTATTTTCAATTAAAAAAAGACTAACAAAATGGCCATATAAAAGTACTGACTTTTTGACAATGGATATGTGAGTTCAGGGTGCACAGGGTTTACTCTTGTACTGGCAGATCTCTCTGTAAACTTTCCTTTATTTTCTAAATCCACTTGATAGGCATTTAATACTGTTCCAACAACAAAGGCAAAGGAACTTCAAGGATTTTATATGAGGTTGGCAGACAGTACATAGACTGTATAAGACTCTATGGAAGGGGCAGGGGGATGGGGCATGGCTTTCTGTAGTTTCATGGCCCACATTTAGCTAAATTGATTAGGGCTGAAGTTAATGAGATCAGGGTCACAGGTTCAATGTCTGGGTGGGCCAGCTAGCTTTGCTCTGTTCACATCTGCAGACTACACTCAAATTCCACCAGTCCCAGGAATACATGCTGAAAGGGTACAGGCTAAAGAGGGTTTGAATGCGTGAAAACACTTCCATCCTTAATTCTTCCTAAAAAATAGCACCTAAAGGCCTGTTTTGCCAAGAGTTGACCACTTCTCCCCAAGCTCACAGCCTCCATTTTGGTTGGACCCACCACTATCTTTTGCCAAGATTGTTGATGTAGCTTCCAACTCCTCTCCCTGCTACACCCCCGCCTCCTTCAGATTATTCTCAACAAAGATGCAGAGCAATCCTGTTAAAATGAAAGTCATGGTACACCACTCATGCTCAAAAGCCTCTGATAGCTTCCCTTCTAACTCCAAGTAAGAGCCGAAGTCCTCGCAATGCCCAATGAGACCCTAGACAATTTGCGATTCCCACCCCTCAGTCTTTCCTCAACCCAGCGGAAACCCTCTCCTCCCAACCCCTCTGCAATGTCTGGTGTATCCTCCATAATAAGCTTAGGCTGTCACAACTTGTAGCGGGAAAACTGTTTACCAGAAGATATTGCTTTTTGAGCTAACACCTGAAAGAAAGGAGGGGCAAAGGTCTAGCTTCCTTCTTAAGAACTGGAAAAAGGAGAAGGATAGAGAAAAAAGCCATAAATTCATCCCATATGTTTTCTTTGACAACAATAAAAGCAAAACATAAATTAATATCTCAAACATCTCAGTAAATACAAATTATCCCACTACACGTAAAAAGTAATCTCCTGCTTGCCTCAAAGAAAGAAAATACTTTCCTAAATTTTTTGTAAGTACCCAGTCCTAGAGAGACACTGGTGTAGAGTGTAACACAATTTAAAGCAGGAAGTTTGCTTTGATCTTCAGAGCTCGATGTCAGTTCAGGGAAGACAGAAATATACAGGACCAGAACTAGGATCCCTAGAATTTTTCGAAGAGAATTATACAAATCTTTCCCGAGTATGTTCTGGCAAACTTAATGAAGGAAGTCACATTATAGAATTCGTTTCAGAAGTTAGCTGTCTAATAAAAAATAATGATTTACATTTACAGACTCATACAATATCTCATTTGAGTATGTGGTACACATAAGGCATTCATTCATGCATTTAAGAAACACGTAATGAGCACCTATTATAATGTAGGCACCGTTCTGGGTGTTGGTGGTAGATCAGTGAACAAACTTAACAATAGCACTGTCTTCATGGGTCTTATATTCTGGTAGGAGGAAACTACAAAAAATATAATAAATACTTTATATACTATATTACAAGCTGGAAAGTGCTATGGATTAAAGGAAAAATGGACTTTAACAGGGGAAATCAAGAATGCTGGGGGTAGGGATGGCATAGGGGGCAAGGTATGTAGCTGCATGTTACCTATGTTATAGGACAGCAAGAAGGACATCATTGTCTCCACTCCACGCATCTTGGAGGTAAATGACTTCCCCAGGGGCAGCTGACAATTAGCTAGCAGATACAGTTCTGAAGCCCAGCTTTAACAAAGAAATCCTTTAACTTTTTTTTTGTCTACACCTTGCTGACTCTTTAGATAATGGAAGAGCATTGTTTTGATCAGAAAGTCCCTTAAGTCATACTTAATATCTTGCTTTAAAAGCATGGTTCCATCCCAAGAACCCAAGGCCAGACCTGCATCCATATGTTAGGGTTTTATCTCTGTCCACCCATGATTTCTCTATATGCCTCTATCCTACCATGCCTGCAGGAGAAGCAGGTAATGGTGGAGAGGCAAGTGACCATGTTTTGTTGAGACCTGGAGATGATCAGCTCAGTCTCTGTGGCCATGTACTTTATATAAGTTTTTTTTTAGACAACAAAAAATGACAAGCAAATATGATGAACAAATATATGGCAATATTCTATTAAGATGTGGTATTTCAAAACGGGTCTCTAGAATTTCTCACTTACATTGAATGTCTACAACTTTTCTTGGTAGAAAGTGTTGTGACTGCCCTTAGAAAATGTGTATTCAAAGGTTCTTTCAATTAAAATAAGGTAGTGAAATGAAAAAAGAAAAAAAGGCAGACAATGAAAAAGAAAGAGATCGGCACCTACTAGGACACCTATATGTTCACTGACTTTCTCAAAAGGAAAAAGGATAGTACAGAAACAATCCACCCAAAACAAATAAGTTAAACATGATTTAGGGATGGTA
Source organism: Balaenoptera ricei (assembly GCF_028023285.1). Taxonomy (NCBI): domain Eukaryota; kingdom Metazoa; phylum Chordata; class Mammalia; order Artiodactyla; family Balaenopteridae; genus Balaenoptera; species Balaenoptera ricei. The sequence goes on along the minus strand of NC_082645.1, from coordinate 40,844,765 downwards.
ACTGAATCTGTGGCAAAAGGACAAGTACCATTTATTTTCTGTTTTGGGCTGATGTCTCAGAAAATTTTGATTTTTAATTGGGGTTAAGTAAGGGGAAATTGAAAAACCGCCTGGTATGTGGCTCAGTCTTGATCTTCTATGATATGCAAAAATGATTTGACCTTACCCTTCAGATGACTATCTTCCTGTAGCCACTTGCTTTTCACTGTTGTTTTGTTGTGGCTCCTCTGTGATAAGGATACGAAATACCCCAGTATCTTTACAATCAGTGATCACCTTAACATCTGGATTTCTTGGACATCTGCCTGAGACCACTCACCACTCACAAGACCACCAGGCCACCTCTACCACAAAAACTGATGCAGCCCTGTTCACAGTTAACTGATACACAGAGATAGAAACTCATCCTGGGCTGGAGAGTCACGAGACAGGGGAATCAGATGTTGGCTCTAATGGAAAAATTAACAACCTCTGCTCTGGTTGCCTATATCTTCCTTGTTTGGACTTTCTGGAAATCTGTGCTTCTAAACTAACAAATGAAGCTATGATCACATAATCAAAACAACTGGTGGAAAACTGGAAAATTCAATCAGCCAGGTGTTTTGCCTACACAATCTCATGGCCAGTTTGACTAGCTGTTTTCATTATGTTGATTATTTTCTTTTTGAATAATTGTTTTTTCCTATTATGTAAGGTAATGTATATTCATTGTGGGAAATATACACACTATATTAAAGCACAGCTGTGAACATTCTTTTAAATCCAGAATTTCTATACTTTTAATATTTTTGTATATCTCTTACAAGTCTTTAAAAAAATTTCTTATCTCTCTCTCTCTCTGTGTGTGTGTGTGTGTGTGTGTAGTTTTTTAGATATATGCTCTACCTAGAATTTGGAATCTGTTCCTCTTACCTAAAAATAAATCATGATTATTTTCCTAGATTATTAAATATTATCTTCTAGCATGATTTAATTATTGCATAGCACCATAATTTTCTTTAACCAGTCCCCTGTTGTTGGGCAACTGAATTGCTTCTAGTTTTCAAAGTTATAAATACATAAAATACTGATGAATAATTCAGAACATTTTGTACAGATATTAGATTATTAGTAATGATTATAATCTGAATGAATTTTTGCTGAATAATATTGATGAACTGACAACTAATTGCATGAGAGAGTCCAAGTAAATCTGCTAAATGATTATTTATATTTTTTTAGTTCAGTGGGACAAAAAAACAGCAGAATAACACTATCTTAAAATTTTATACTGACATATTCAGTGGCATGCATTTACATACTTAACTCATTCTGATAACAATACTCACATCAGCTCTCTGAGTTTAGTAGGAGCAAAGTAAGAGGACCAACACTTCTTGGTTCTGTGCTAGTCTTTGCATATGTTATTATGGTGTGATTTAAACTGGTGTCTTAAGACTTGATTAACATATTACTAACTTAGGCTATTGAATGTATACTGATCAGAGGCACTTCAGAGACAGGAGCGTTTGAAGCTCTGTCTTCTATTGAATGTAAGTCTGAAAGGAGATGTGTCATTAATTCAGGAAATCTCCCTGAGAGTTCTTGTTTTGGAAATTAACTACCTCTAAAGAAGCATAGATATTTATTGGTTGGGTGGACCTTTCTTCAGATTTCTACAAGGAAATCAGAATTTGTGCTGGCCCAATCAACGAAATACCTTTGGATTCTATATGAGTCACTGTGAACACTCTTTCGGCCATATTACCCAAATCAAGAGCAACTTCTCCAGGTCACTGCCCTGAACAAGATGTGGTGGCATGGGGCTTTTGAAAGGTTTTTTAGGGGTCCAGCTGAGCTGGGTTTCTAGAATACCATAGCTACTAGATGTCTGAGTCTCAGTAGAAATACAACTCAGAGGGACACCAAGTCACAAGGCCTTCAGTATATCTCTTCCTAATTCAGTTCCCATAATCCCATTACTTCTGATAAAAGCTATTACTTCCCAAGGCTGAAGTTACAACATTACTTCCCTAGAATCACCCTGGCCTTCTGCTGTTCTGCACTGTTTAGAACCTGGAATGCAAGAAATTTCTCTTTGGTGGGAAATAAGTCAATTTGTAGCATATCTCAACCTCTTCTGAAGAAGTCTGGAGGAGACTGAGTCTGTTTTGCAGTCCTTCGTGGAGAGGGCTGCACGTGGAGACAAACCATGGACTTCTGATATCTGTTTCTATAGAACAAATCCTATGCTTGATCATTATCTGTTAGTAGAGACTTGATTGTACAGGAATACAGTTCATCTTGGAAAAGAATGACTGTTTTATTGATTATGGAAGGTAATCACTGGATTGGAACAAATGCTAGTTATAATATGTCCATATACATCCTAAACCAGTACCAGAAAAATAGTATAAAAACAGGGTAAAAGAGTATGTTCAGCAATACCTCATTTTACACCAAGTATTTCTATTAACATGACAGGATATTCAGTAGTATTCACTGGTATTTTGAGTGGTGAAGACCTCAGAGTAACTGCTTTTTTTATACTTCAGACCTGGGTTATTTAGACTATTACCAGAGAAAGAAATGCTCAATATTTTGAGCCCTTTGGGGGCCTAGAAATGTGAAGCATGCAAAGTAGAAAGATAGTTTAAGTTTCTTTTCAAGTTTCTGCATAAATCTACATGGCTCTTTAGTAATTAAAGCATATCCTAATTGCTTGAGGCCATCCAACTGGAATAAACATTGGGAATCTTGACCACTTCTTGTGGAAAGAATCAGCTCCACCCCAGTGTGAGAGAATTGAGGGAACCCACGAGGAGGCACTCACTCTTTGATATCCACTGATGTGGCAACTGGGCCATCCCACAAGCCCCCCTTGCTCAGGGAAGTGAAGATAAGAACTGGGTACCATAACCATAGCCATGAAGAATCTTACAATAAACAAGCAGAAATGTTCTTCAACTTGAGTCATGGCTTTCAATGTGCAGGTTCATGCAGGAAGAAACATAGTAATGGTTAGAGAATGAATATGTGAGACCAAAAATATACTTTCAGATTTAAGGGTATTCTTATATACGACATCCCATCTCCAACAAGGAGTGAGTTCTGCTAGAAAAATCACATTGCCCCGTTGCTACCTTTAGAAGTTACCAGTTCACTTACTTTATTTCTACCAATTATGCTACGTTTGTACCCCTTGCCTGTCAGCAGGTCTCTGTGTGTACAACAATGACTCCAGTTGGTTTGTTTTACTGGTTTAACCTGGGAGTCCTAGAATTCTATTGACTGCATTTCTTGTTAAAAACAAAACCAAAACCAAAACCAAAAATCAAACAAACAAAAAACTGGCATCACTTTAAGGGACACTTGCTGTCCTATCAGACCACTGATTTGAACGTAATACAAGACTGTACAGTTTTAGCATTAGGTTTAGTAATTACACGTGTGCATTTTAATTAAACCAACTGATGTTCTCTCAGTGCCTACTAGAGCCTATAAAGCTAGGAAGCCCAAATTTATTGCACTCTCATTGGAAGGAAAATAGCATACCTCGTAAGGGTATATTGTATTTTGGTTTGATGTTTATTACGGCCAGGATTGTCACCCTTGGTTCTGAAACCTGAGGTGAATTGGGACACATTTCAGTTCATGGATAGTTTTAACTTGTAAAATGAAACAATCTGATCTGACTCTATTTAAGAAACTAATGCAAGAAGGAAAGATCATAGATTTGGAAATTAAGTAAACTCAACAACAAAGAAAATATCTGTTAGTAATCGGAATAATCCTCCTAAATGGCAGTCTCTGAGTTGATGACCTAAATGAATTTATGCCTAGGAAATTAAAGCTTTGCTATGATGTAGATGAACCAGACAGCCTCAAATCAAAATGTATTAAAACTTTAAAAGCATTGCATCCATCCATTCTCCAATAGAAATGCTTTATATAAGTTACATAAAGGAGAGAGAGTGAAAACATGAGATATTCATCAAAATATTTATACCTTGCTCTGTTGTGAGAACTGTTACACGCTGATATTTTGTCATATTTCTGTTAGAAAAGACAGGAAGTCCTCACCTCAGGGCCCCATATAAGAAATGAGATGGGATTGGATGTCATCACTATCAATCATTCAGGTATAAGAGAGGGAGGTGGACCATCTGCTTCCCAGTGAAGTGAGACCAGAAGGTACCTGTGTCATCTTTGTCAGCACCTTACTGCTTTAACTTTTCAATATAATTCAAAGAAAGAAACCTCCCGACAGAGGGATGGCTGTGAATCCAAAGTGAGAAATATGTGAATAATAGCTAATATTATCAAGAGCAGAAACTAAAAGAGCCTGTAGAAAATCCTTTTTGTTTCATCTCGGAGTTTTGAAGTTTTCTCTCAATGCTCATAAAATGAGCAAATTAATTAAGGGAGGACCTAGAAAAGAGAAGGGACTCTCCCCTGGTCTTTAGCCAAGAGTGCTCCGTAAACACTCCGCAATCTGGCAAGGTAGCATTATATCATCATTATCTCACAAACACAGAAATTGAGACCAAGAAAGATCAGACATCTCTTTCAATATCACCCTGCAGGGAAGTAGTAAAATGGGAAACCTTATCTGCGGGCTCTGTCAATGCTTTTTCAAATAGCAGGGTGAGAATGACAAGATAATCTTGAAAGATGTGAAAATAAAGAATGTATATTTAGATGGTTAAACAAAATCGATGATTTGAAAACCGTAGGTAAAGTGACTTATATATCACTGCTATAAACCCCAGCCCTCCTGAAGGCAAGAGCAGGCATCTGTCTCTTCAAAACAGAGATGAGATGTATTCAGAGAGCAAGCTCTTAGGCTTACTTCCCTACCCTACAGTAAACTAAGGTGGCGACACCTCCTGAGAACAAGGGTATACAAAGGTAAACTCCTGTCGGAATTGCTGAAATAAATATGAAGTTACTTTGTTTTCTGGATTTGGACTTGTTTGGGTTCCAAGAGCCAAGTTCCTTCTGACCGTGCACACATGTGAGGCTTCGGTAAGCCATGAAACTTTTAACACTGATGCTAATAAAAGTCTGCACATTTTTGGAATCTTTTTTGGAGTCAACCTTAGGAATATTTCTGGAGCCAGATGACATAATTGCCCTCATTTTTTAGTCAACCACACCCGATTGATTATTGAACAACAAAAATGTTATTAGTCATACTGTAAATCCTCTGTACAGCCCAAAGTGGTTCCAAATTATTTATATGTAGTAAAAACTTGGGACACTTTCAAAGGACAAATATCTGACCCCTTATGCATATTCAAAATAATATCCCAAAGTCTAGGAAGACAGTTTCTAAAAAATGAGCTCCAACAATTAGAGAGCAATGTCAGTGTAGTTTGAATAATGGCCTCCAAGGTGACTACTTAAATGACTTCACTCACATGGATGTTTGGGTCCAGAAATGTTTATATAATGAATTCAAGAATTCTTCTCATAGGGAACTTTCTTCAAATAAGATAATGGCTTAATGTGTCATTGATTTCAATAGTAATTTCACATTTTGATTATGTATTATTCACTCCTATGATTTTTCTTTCTAATTGAGATATACCTTACAGTAAAGGACACAGATCTCATGTATACCGCCTGGAGAATTTTAACACATGTATGTATACTTCTGGGTAATGAACACCAAGATCAAGATATAGAACATTTCAGGCACCCCACAAGGCTCCCTATATCCCCTACCAGTCTGTATCCCCACCTCAGGCTGACCACTGATCTGACCTCTAACCACAATAGATGAGTTTAGCTTACTTTTGAATTTCACATAAATGAAATCATAGAATTGTACTGTTTTGTATCTGACTTCTTTCACTTAATATCATGTCTATGAGATGCACCCATGCTCCTGTGTGTAACAGTATTTTTTTTGCTTTGTTTTGTTTTTTTAATTTTTATTCATATTTTTATTTTTTGGCTGCATTGGTTCTTCGTTGCTGCGCGCGGGCTTTCTCTAGTTTCTCTAGTTGTTGTTCTCTAGTTGCAGTGAGCAGGGGTTACTCTTTGTTGCGGCTCTAGGAGTGCGGGCTTCAGTAGTTGTGGCACATGGGCTCAGTAGTTGCGGCTCGCGGGCTCTAGCGTGCAGGCTCAGTAGTTGTGGCACACGGGATTAGTTGCTCTGCGGCATGTGAGATCTTCCCAGACCAGGGATCGAACCCGTGTCCCCTGCATTGGCAAGTGGATTCTTAACCACCACGCCACCAGGGAAGTCCGTGTAACAGTATTTTGTTCTTTTTGTTGCTTTGAATATTCCATTCTGAGGTTAGACCACAATGCATAGACCCATTCTACTGCTGGTAGATGTTTGGATTATTTACATTTGGGGCTGTTATGGATAAAGCTAGTATGAACACTCTTATATGTGCTCCTGGGTCCTCATTTCTGTTTGGTATGTTGCCAGGAGAAAAACTGCTGTGTCATACCTATTTTAACTTTCATAAGCACTGCTAGAAAATTTTTTCAAAGTGTTCATACCAATTTACACTCTGGTGTTTGTTAAATGACATAAAAGGAAAGACCATTTAAGCAATTGACCTTCCTATATTCATCAGTATTTCTTTACATGAGCTGTTCTTTTTTTTAAGGGAAGCTTGTAGATATTAAAACAAAATCACTGCCATATTATTTTCCTCTTTGCTCTCCTGGACTATTTCTAATCCATTGAATTTGTAAAGTCTCCATCTTCTTTCTTGCTATTTTCGCTGGAGACATAAGGTGATTCCTTTATGGCACTTCACTGTTGATTTGTGTGTCTTGTATTTGCACTTGGGGTGAATGGCTGGCAAGGGAGTGCGCCATGCTCTCCTCTCTCACCTGCTGCCTGTGTGGATAAGACTACGATCAGCCTCAGAGGTGGAAGGCCATGACTTGCTCTGTGTGTGAGCAGACATGAGACCCAGGAGGTTTGACAAAGGCAGTGTGATATCTTCCACAGCATCTCATAAAATTCCGAGAAGTATAGTGACAAATTCAATTCCAAATCCCATGGTCGCCACTACCTGAGCCTCCACCTTGTCATCACTCAAGATTTCATCCTTAACTTGCCCAGGTAATTACCCTTTGGTAAGGCCAAGGTTCTAATTCTAGTCAAGAAAACAAAATATCACTGGCAGTTCTTCCCAGCTGTATGTTTTAGTGATTCCAGATGTGCAAATCAAAGAAATGCTGGCAACAGTGTGCTGTCCAAATAAAAAAAAAGGAAATGAAATGTGCAGACTGTTTTCTAAACATTTCAAAGACCCTGGAAATCCAGCTGACACCAAAATCAATATTTGCATTTTAATCTTTGCTTAATTTGAACTAATAGAGTCTGTACCAAAGATAAAAGCCATTTGAAGTTGAATTTATTTCTTTTCCCGCATTATTATTTTTGTCCCTACTACTTTTTTTGTAAAACATTTTGGAGGAAGCAGATATTTGATTTAAATCCTTCATTTTCAAAATAAATATCTTTCTTTGCTGGGAACACAGATCAGGAATTCTGTATTGGGAGTTCTGTTTATAATATATTATCTTATTATGCATGGCTTAACAGTTCTTTATTTTTTTTTAATTTAATGAACCTGAACTAAAATCAACTGGTACTAATTTGTACTGATTTGGTACAAATTTCATATGTACTGGATATAACTCGAATAACAAAATAAAGCTATAATAATTAGCAAATGCTATAATATGACATAGTTTTTAAATTTTTACCTCATTACAAAATAAAAAGAATAATAGTAATAATAAATTATACTATGTGATCATGATAACAGCCCATGTTAAATCAAAACAATAGCCCATGTTAGCTTCTAATTTGGATCTCTGACGATTTCACCCAACTAGAACATGAGAATGAGAAATTTAAGAGGAAATAAAGGGCCATTATGTAGGCTAAATAGACATATCAAAAGTCATAACATCATGTGCATCTATAAATTTCTTAGATTTTTTTTTCCATTTTATTGGGATGTAATTGACATACCTCACTGTATAAATTTAAGATGTACAGCATAATGGTCTGACTTACATATATAGTGAAATAATTACCATGGTAAGTTTAGTTTAGCATCCTCATGTGCTTTTTAAAAATTATTTCAGGGAACTTCCCTGGTGGCACAGTAGTTAAGAATCTGCCTGCCAATGCAAGGGACACGGGATAGATCCCTGGTCCGGGAAGATCCCACATGCCGCGGAGCAACTAAACCTGTGAGCCACAACTACTGAGCCTGTGTTCTAGAGCCCGCGAGCTGCTACTACTGAACCCGCACGCCTACAGCCCATGTTCCACAGCAAGAGAAGCCACCACAATAAGTCTGCGCACCGCAACAAAGAGTAGCCCCGGCTTGCCACAACTAGAGAAAGCCTGCACGCAGCAACGAAGACCCAAAGCAGCCAAAAGTAAAAATTAAAAATTAAAAAAAATTATCTCAGGCTTCCACTCAGGGCCTATTTACTTTTAATTTACGCAAAATCCTAACCAACCATGCAAAGCAATTGGTTTTCAAGCTCATGGTAGAAGTGAAACAGGTTAGTGAGAGTTTGAAACAGTGCCACAGAAAAGCACATGAACGGCAGTAAGAAATGATAGCTAATAACAACAAAGTAATAGTTACACAAAGTACAAAAGCGATAGTAATTACTTTATAATTATTACTGAAAAAGCATGGCTGCTGCAGCCATTTTGTTTAAAGAAAACAGCTTACCTGCCTCAGGTACATCTTTCTGCCTTTTTACTCTAGTGGGTGCAGCGCTGGCTTCAGGCAGAGGTAACCTGAAAACCCCTTGCTGGGTTGCATCACAAGGATCCCTCTCTGCCCTCAGGCTTCTCTGGTGTTGCACACGATCACCAAAAGGAGCTCACTGGGCCATTCTTATGCAAAGCAAACCTGGATTTATCACTTCTGGAGGCCACACTTGACCCACCGGGCAAAGTCAGTGGACAAATAGCCCCCTCTGACGCTTGGGTGGACAAAACTGCAGTTCGCCCTCAGAAGGTCCCAAGCCGAGATGGACCCCAGTCGCCCACTGTGTGAGCAGCATGAGAATGACCCACAGACTGGCTTTCCCTACTTCCCAGTTCCATTCTTCCCAGACGCTGATCTCAGTTCCTTGGGATTGCTTCCCAAAGTTAATGACTTGCATGCAAGTCCTTTGTCTCAGGCTCTGTTTTTCCAGAAAAACTTACACTGAGACAGTTGATACCTAAAAATAACTCTAAAAAGCAGACTCTTAGCATGGGATTGAAGAACTGGGGCACTTGATTTTTAGTTGCAGTACAATTGGTCCTGTCACTTGGTCTACAAGATTCAGCAGGTATATTGGTTCTAGAGGTATCCATGGTGATTGGATGCCATTCCTCATAGAAGAGTCACAGCAGAGATTAGCAGTCTAGCGCAAGGCTGGGCCTCATGTGGCATAAAACTACTCCCTGTTGTCAAAGCCGCTCCTAGCCTAGCAGAGTGACTATGTAATCCGAGACTAAATGATTCCATCAGATTCCCCAAGTCACAGGGTCAGACAGGTGGCCCAGTAGTTTATTGTTAGATAGAAATGGTACATGTGCTAGATGGGCCCGTGCAGATCTGGACAGCAAAAGTAAGTCGATGAGCAGGTTTTCCTTTTTCTGTATCACCTCCCTCTGTTGTATTACTGCCTCTCCCTCACCTTACACTGCTGGCCTCAGAGGTTTGCAATACCCAACCCAACAGAGGAGGAAAAACCCTTGCAACAGAAATGGGTCAGCTTTTTGTATTGGTACAAGCTAGAAATGCACCACAGTTCCACTCAGAGAAGGCCCTGGAATGATGGTGATGGTAAATCCTCTCATTTGGCAGATCTGTGGGCCAGGAAATTCAGTCTCTAAATGGGGAGTACGGATTTGGGTGTACAGCTAGCAGTCTTATCAACCCCTCCCTATACCCTCCTTACAAATGATTTGGTACTTACTATGTGGCAGGCATTATTCTATTCAACTTTTACATTCAACTCTGCAAATTAGGTATCATTCTGATATATGAGTTTTGTTTTTCAGTAACTAAGATAGGTTCCATTATTTGCTTAAGGACACAGCTGTTCAGTGGGTTGTATGCCATGGACTACACAGTCCGTGCTCTTTCTACTATATTGTATTAACTGTCAAGTATAATAGTATATATTGTAGTTTCCAATATTATGATTCCAAGCCAAAAAAGATTAAAATTCATTTAGCACACTGTTTAAGGACACTAGGAAACATGCAATATACTTTAGAAAGATTTTAACTCAAAAGGTCAAGATTAAAAGCTTGGCATTCAGAAGTGTGAGTCTCCCAATCTCAAAAAGAAACCCAACTGTTATGAGTGTAGTGCAACTTGTGAATTCAAGAAGATATGGATCTAGCAGGAGAACTTAAGAAAACAGGGAAACTGAGAACACCAAATTAAAACTGGTTTTCATCTAGACCGTTTGCAAATTATATTCCAGGGAGCCCCCAGATGATATAATTGTCCTTCAGAGTATATCATGGGGTTAGAGGCACTTAATACAGCTAGGTAGCAGTTTGGGCCCACTTATTTCCTTAATAGCACTTATTTCCTTAATTCTAAATGTTGAGGTTCTACCTAAAATTACATTTGAAAAAGGAATTTACTACTATAAAATACTATACTACTATAAAAATAATACTATACTATACTATAATACTATACTATACTATAATAATAAATACTATACTACTATAAAAATAATAATTTACTACTATAAAATAAAATACTACTATAAAAATAAAATTTCTGAACCACAACTGGAAAGCTTCACATATACCATAGGGATATATCAAAATACTGGGGTTCTCCATGCTTTGGAGGTAATTCACTAATTAGTTCTTTGAAGTACCAACAATTTCTAGTCCAAAAATAAGCTATTATCCTGTACCTGGCCAACAGGATCTCTGCCATTACATGATAACATCAGAGTCAGCTGGGCTACAATATTTTAATAATGTTCTTATCCAGTAATATAAATGTACACTTCTTTGGAGTAACTCTATATCCAAATCCAGGCTTGGGCCTGGTTTTCTGTGGTTGTGGGAATAAAAAGGTTCAGATAAGTAATATTTAAAATTAGCATAACATTCCCACCTGTCCTTCCCCGCCTGCAGTAAGAAGCGCCTTGCAGAGTTATGTCTGTGTCCCTGAACTATGCGAGGCAGATGGGGTTGGATTGGCCTCTAGGCCTAAAGTGCTCAGAAAACACTTTAACAAGTGGAGACAGGAAGGTCTTTGACACTGAGGGTGGTTATTTGAAGGTGATGCACCACAGAATGTGTCTGAGAATCAAAGTTAGAGCTTAGTAATAGGGAAGGCTGTCTGCAAAATGGAAACTCATTTCTCTAAGCCATAGGGCAGCCTAACGAATCCATTTGGGGGCCGAGTTCTTCAAATGGCCTTAGAGTTGTTAGAAGACAGACTCTAAGGTCATATTGAGTTGTACCAGGCTTCAGGTTCATTCATTCTTTGGAAACGTAAGAGCCATAGCTTAACAATAAGAACAAGCAAAGTTTTCAGGTTTTATTCCTGCTGGATTTTTTTCCCAAGGTCGTCTTTTTTATATTTCTTTCCTCTCTTCCTGTTTAAGTTATAGCTTTTCTCTAAACCAGGTGAGCCCCTATTGGATAATCTGCCCTCTAATAAGATCAATTCATCTTTCACTGACCTCTGCATTCAATTACGCCACTTTTAAAAGCTCCCCAAGTTAAAATTTTTTCAAAATCTATTGATAAATCATGTCATTAAATGAAACCTTCAGATATTTAAAAAATTTCTTCTGCTAAAAACACAATATGAGCATAAACAACAATAACAAAAATTCCATCCCCCCTCTTTGATAGCCCAGCATCCTCCCCACAGTTTTTGAGGAAAATGCAGCAAAGCCAAATAGTGTCTGTTCTCCACATCCCATCCCTGCCCCCAAGCTCCAGGGTTTCATGTAGATTGGAGTCATCAAGGACCGGGGGTAGGAAATCCCAAGAAGTGAGGAGAAATTAATTTGGACTACTAAAATTTACTCCCAAAAAGGAAAAAAAAAAATAGCTGAAAGAGAAAAGGCCATCAGTAGGAGGCATGTCAGAAGTAGTCTGAGTAAGGAGAGAGGCAGGGAGTCGTTGTCACCTTGCATGGGCGAGTTGGAGAGGCAGAGGATGGAGGAGGAGTGGGAACAGAGGAAAGTTCAACCAGTGCACGGGAGTCCAGGCTGAAGAAGTGGCCACCCTTCATCTGAAGCTATGTCCCCCAGCCCCTAATCCCCTTGCCAGTGCCTCTCAAATCCCGCATTTTGTTAAAATGCAGATCTGATTCCATGGACCTGAAGTGGGGCCTCAGATTCTGCATTTCTAACTCACTCCCAACTTGATACTGCAGGGCTAGGAACCAAACGTTGAGTTACAAGTTTAACCAACCACTGTTCCTCAGAATAGAGAGCCCAGAAATAAACGCACACACCTACGGTCAATTAATCTTCAACAAAGGAGGCACGAATACACAATGGGAAAAAGTCTCTTCAGCAAGTGGTGTTGGGAAAGTTGGACAGCCACATGTAAATCAATGAAGTCAGAATACACCCTCACACCATACACAAAAATAAACTCAAAATGGCTTTAAGACTTAAATATAAGACAGGACACCATAAAACTCCTAGAAGAGAACATAGGCAAAACATTCTCTGACATAAATCGTACCAGTGTTTTCTTAGGTCAGTCTCCTAAGGCAATAGAAATAAAAGCAAAAATAAACAAACGGGACCTAATCAAACTTACAAGTTTTTGTATAGCAAAGGAAACCACACGCAAAGCGAAAAGACAGCTGATGGACTGGGAGAAAATATTTGCAAATGATGCAACCGACAAGGGCATAATTTCCAAAATATACAAACAGCTCATACAACTCAACAACAAAAAAACAAACAACCCAATCAAAAAATGGGCAGAAGACCTAAATAGACATTTCTCCAAAGAAGATATACAAATGGCCAAAAGGCACATGAAAAGATGCTCAACATCACTAATTATTAGAGAAATGCAAATCAAAACTACAATGAGGGCTTCCCTGGTGGCGCAGTGGTTGAGAATCTGCCTGCCAATGCAGGGGACACGGGTTCGAGCCCTGGTCTGGGAAGATCCCACATGCTGTGGAGCAACTAGGCCCGTGAGCCACAGTTACTGAGTTTCCGCGTTTGGAGCCTGTGCACCGCAAGAAGAGAGGCCGTGATAATGAGAGGCCCGCGCACCGCGATTAAGAGTGGCCCCCACTTGCCACAACTAGAGAAAGCCCTCACACAGAAACGAAGACCCAGCACAGCTATAAATAAATAAATAAATAAAATAAAAAATAAACCCAAAGTTTAAAGAAAAAAAAAAACCAAAATAAACTACAATGAGGTACCACCTCACACCGGTCAGAATGGCCATCATTTTAAAATCTACAAATAACATATGTTGGAGAGGGTGTGGAGAAAAGGGAACCCTCCTACATTGTTGGTGGGAATGTAAACTGGTGCAGCCACTATGGAAAACAGTATAGAGGTTCCTCAAAAAACTAAAAATAGAGTTGCCATATGATCCAGCAATCCCACTCCTGGATATATATCTGGACAAAACTATAATTCAAAAAGATACCTGCATCCATATGTTCATTGCAGTACTATTCACAATAGCCAAGACATGGAAACAACTTAAATGTCTATCGACATGAATGGATAAAGAAGATGTGGTACATATATACAATGGAATACTATTCAGCCGTAACAAAGAATGAAACAATGCTATCTGCAGCAACATGGATGGACCTAGAGATTATCATACTAAGTGAAGTAAGTCAGAAAGAGAAAGACAAACACCATATGATATCATTTATATGTGGAATCTAAAATATGACACAAATCAACCTATCTATGAAGCAGAAACAGACCCACAGACATAGAGAACAGACTTGTGGTTGCCAATGGGACAGGGGAGTAGGGGAGGGATGGACTGAGAGTTTGGAATTAGTTGATGCAAACTGTTATATACAGAATGGATAAACAATAAGGTCCTACTGTATAGCACAGAGAACTATATTCAATATCCTGTGATAAGCCATAATGGAAAAAAATTATGAGAAAGAATGGGTATATATATATATATATGTATAACTGAATCACTTTGTTATACAGCAGAAAATTAACACAACATTGTAAATCAACTACACTTCAATAAAATAAATTAAACCCCCCACCTCCCCTAAAAAACAACCACTGGTCTTAATCTCTTAAATGTCCCTCCAGAGGCAACTGCTGAATATACAATCATAACATGTACAAGTTTTTTAAAAGATATAGTAACTTACTGTATCAGCCAGCATTCTCCAGAGAAACAGAACCCACAGAACCAATCTCTTTATATATAGGGGTGTGGGGGAGGGAGAGATTTTTAAGAAATTGGCTCACCCAATTGTGGGGATTGGTAAATCTGAAATTTATAGGGCAGGCTGGAAATTAAGGTAAGAGTACATGTTACTGTCATAAGGCAGAACTTCTTTTCCAGGAAACCTCAGTTTTACTCTTAAGGCCTTCAACTGATTGGATGAGGCCCACCCACATTATCAAGGGTGACGTGTTTTATTTAAAGTTAACTAATTATAAATATTAATCACATCTACAAATACCTTCAGAGCAACAACTAGATTAGTGTTTGAACAAACAACTGCAGGCCATGGTCTGGACAACCTGACATATAACATTAACTATCACAAATATCAATACTGTATAATTTTCAGCAAATTTGCTTTTTTCCCCCATAAAATGCCTTGGAAATCATTCTTCATTAATAGCTACATTGTATTCTATTCTATGAATGTATCAAAATCATATAAGTAGTCTTTTATCATTGGATATTTTACTCCTCACTATTACAAAAATGCTGCTGTGAACATTTTAGAAAAAATGTCTTTAACTACAAGGATGAATACATCTGTAGCATAAGTATTTAGACCTGAAAATATTAGTCAAGGGGTGTGTAAAGTTCTACTTTTCATAGCAATTAACCAACTGTTTTTGCAAAAGAGACTTTGCTGATTTATACCCTTACTAAAAATGGGTAAGAATTTGTTTTTACATATTCTCAATGACACGTTATATTACAAAATACTTTCAACTTTGCCATCATGATACATGAAAAATGTTCATTCAAGTTTTATTCTGTGGATGATCACTTTTTTTTTTACATTTTAAAGTTATTTGCATTTCCATTTCCTCTGTTGCCCATTTTCCTGGAGTCATTAGTATTTTTATTATTGATTTATTAGAGTTCAATATATCTTATGAATATTAGCCATTTTGTATATATATACACAATGCAAATATATTTTATTCTGGTGTGTTGTTTGCCTTTTAACTTCATTTGTGGTATTTTTAACCATGCAAATATTAATTTTTTCATTTTAATGCACAGCTATTTGTCTTTAATTTTATGGCTTCTGGATTTTGTGTCCAGACTTTCCCCCCAAGAAAATATGAATATTTTTTTCTATATTTTCTTCCATACTTGTGTGGTATCTCATTTTGTGTTAAAATCTTTGCCCATCTTTATTTTGGTGTAAAGAGTGTAATAGAGATAAACTCCCCATTCTCATTCTTTGGACTAGTCAGTTGTTCAAAATCCATTTGTTTGATAATCCACTTTTTATCACATATTAAATTCCACCATGTACTGGCTCTACTTATAAAATATCTATCCTGGAAAATCTATCACATAATATCAATATTTATGACTTTTTCTACCGTATGTCTAATACTCCTAATAGAAGAGCTAGTCCCCCTCAGAATTCTTATACTTTGAAACTTTTCAAGCCAGTCTTGTAAGTTTGAATCAGTGTATCCAGCATCAAAAATTATTGTTGGTATTTTGATTGGTATTGAATTAAAGTTAGGAATAAATTAAGGGAGAAGGTCTATTTCATGCATTCTCAGCAAGGATGTATTACACCTAAAGGGACAAAGACTGGTTCTTGGAGGTCAAAAAATTTACTTTTTTTAAAACTTACTCTTTTTCTGTGTAAAGCACTGGTATATGTATAGTATATAAACAGATATTGAGTGTATCTGTGGTATTAAAATTTAATAGGAGAGAGAGATTAAGAAAAAATATGTCTAAAAAGGGTCCTTTGGAGGCTATAATATACAGTTGAGAGACGCTGTTCTAGTTATACAAAGTTGACTGTTCTTAGCTAAGAACATGTCAGTTCTTGATATGTATTTAAGCCTTTTGGGTTCAACAGTAGAATTTAAAACTTTTCTTCAAATAGATCTGGGCATTTATTTCTAGGTAGTTTATCTTTTCTTAAAATTTACTTTGAGGACAACAATTAATCTTGTACAGTCAACCTAACTGAATTTCTAATTGCAATGGTGTTATGGTTGTTTTTACTCATTCTCTAGCATTAATATAATTAGCAAATAATGAAAATTTAGCGCCACCCTTTCTAATCTTTCTGCTTATTATTCTATTTATGTTACTTTAATATGTTCAATCTGTATATGCTTCATTGATGCAGAAAACCAGCTCAGGAATAAAAAAATGTATAAAATACTTCAAAAAATAATATGTGGTATATTATAATATATGCATTATATATATATATATATATATATTTAGTGAACATATATCTAAATATTCACTAAATATATGCCACAGGTGCCCTGAGGTGTTTGTGCTTTATTTTATTTGAAGCATGGAACTGAGTTCAGAGGCCATTCTCCTTTTCAGAGAGAAAGATAAAGAAAGGCTCCCAGCATTCACAAGGGTTATATCCCAAGATACCTGGCAAAGTTCCAAATTTGCAAACACTTCTATTGAAGTTAATATTCCCTAAGAAAAGCACGTGATCAAAACTGTGGCACCAAGGTGGGGATAGATGGCATTCAACTATATATCTCAATAAAAATGACAAGTGATTGCGTGCCTTGACCAAGTGGTCATTAGCAAATAGTAGAAACTGTGGTTGTTAAATCCAAGGAAGACAAGGATCTCCTGCATATTAGAATCTCATTGTCATGTGACAAAACAAGGCATGGGGTTATTTCTAAAGTGAGCCAACTGGCTTAGGTTCAAGAGGGAATTTATTCTTGTGAATGAGCATCAGAAGGTAACTTATGACATCCACATTCCCTTGTAACATAGTTCCCAGCAAGCAGCCAAGGGGTGGCATTTGAGTGAGACTCTAGTGTTTTATTATAAAGTGGAGAGGAAGTAACACACTAAGTAGACTCACTTTTTTAAACTTCTCAGAGTAGAACTTTTGACACAATGCCAAACATCCAGCTGAAAACTGAAGAAAAACAAATACAACTCTCCAGATGTCTTCCCGCAGTAAATGTATTGGGATCACTGTTCTTATTCTTTCTTTTTTGGGAATGACTCCAGCAGCATAAGAGAACAAGGGCCAGATGACATATTAGGGTCAACAGAGGTCATATTAACCTCTTAACAGGAAAATAGCACACGTGGCATTGGATGACCAGGACAGCATAAGGTGATCACCAAAACCTCACCTTGGTGGACCTAGTAGGTTAACTTTTTTAGCCCAGATTTCCCACTATTCTCTGCATCTGTGCTTTCAGCCATTTAACTCCTAAAACCTGTATTTCCTCCTACTGTGAACAGAGTGCACTTCCAAGCCTCTTGACTTTGGGCCAGAGGGACATGAGCAGACATGATTCATGCGGAGGCTCGAAATGCCTTGCGCAGTTAGGCTTACCCATTGCAGTCATGCCTGGCCATGAGAGAAGCTACCCCAGGTAGCCCACTGGTTCAGGGAAGATGAGAGGCTTATGGAGTAAATCCGGCCCCACTGGTTCAGCGAAGATGAGAGGCTTATGGAGTAAATCCGCCCCCAACCTGCAGCTTAGAGCCAATCCCAGCCTAGATCAGCCAATTCCCAGCCAGCTCGCAGATGTGTGAGAGAGAATAAATAATTGTGTTTTAAGCCGCTAAGTATTGGGGTGGTTCGTTACACAGAATTATTGTGGAAATAGTTAACCCTTAGCCAGAACAGACTGAGGATGGGTGGATGTCTCACACCCAGTGTTTCACGTAGGTCTCAGCCTGTCGATAGTGATGCTATTGGCTAGGACTACCTGGGGCACGAAGCTAGGCCTGTACTACTCGTGCTGGGGTCCCCACAGACCTTTCCCCAACCAGAGCCAGTGCTGGGGCTGGACTGGTTCCTGTAGTTCTTATTACAGCTGCAACACGCACCTCTGCAACAAAGGAACTTTGAAGAAACAAGGTTTATAAACCACTGTGGGTTTAGAGCATGCCTGAGGGCCACGCAGCAAGGTCACGGATAGAGACAGAGTGGGGATCTTGGGCTCTGCCTTTATTGGGGCTGACGGCGGCGTGCCTAGGGTTTTGTGGGTTCACTCTTTATTGGAGAATTTAAAACAGAAGAGCAGAAATTAAGGTGCAGGAAGGGAAAATGTGGTCACTCAAGCGTTCAGTTACCTAGGATACCCAGGGCTTTTAAAACGGAAACTTCATGGGTAGATCAGTCTGGTTCCTTACCCAGCTGCTTAGGTAGGAGCTGTGTCATACAGGTGGCAATACGTTTATTTGAGATGGATGTCTTTGAAATGGATGTCTTTGAAATGGATGTCTTGGTAATCAAAGGCTCAATGTCAGGCACTTGCATTATAATCAAAAAACCTCCTTGTCAGGTACTTACACTGCTCAGACTCAACATGAGGAATCAAGTCTCAACAAAGATGCAGACCTGAGCCTCCATCTCTCTCCAGTCTCCCTGCCGAATATGCTCCATTTCACTTTTTGAGTCTGTCAGAACACTCTTCCTCCACTTTCTCAGATACGCCAAGTATGTCATACCTCGAGGTCTTGCACATGCTGCTTTCTCTCCCTGTACAGCTTATCCTGTCCACCCTCCCGCCCACCTCCTGAACATCTCAACATAGCCGCGACCTTTTCGGGTAATGGGATACCTTTGTTCTCAAAGTGTGCTGCCCATGGCTTTGAAGAGGAAATTTAAAATATATTGACCTGCAAGTCAATCAAGATGACTCCATTGATCAAAACATAATTTGTACAATTTCTCTTAAGTTTGAACATGATTTAAATGAACACATACGCAACAGCATAGTCTCATGGTGAAAATACTCAGAACTACAGTAAAGCATTATTTTAATCTAACTGGCCAGGACTTTGACCAAATTTATTTCGGCTTTCCACTGTGAGAGATATATTGCTAAAAAATAAATTAATAACTAGGATTTAATAAAATATTCATCTTTGAATAAGGCCTGAATTTTCATATTTGAACCTCCTAGTACTATGGATATGTAGAAGACAGAAACTATGACTCACTGACAGTCCTAAACCAACACTTAAACGTCCAAGGAAGAAACTGTCAGTTAGACTTGACATCCTTAAGCAGAGAAGTGGGCAATTGTAGTTTAGAATAATTTAATACAGTTTTTTTAAAGTAAATTTGAGATTGATCCTCAGTTAACCAGAAAATTCCTGTAACTTTATTAACTTATGGTTTGATTGTAGGGTTGTAATACAGGGTGTGTGTGTGTGTGTGTGTGCGCGCACACACATACACACAGTTGGGGCAAATAAGAATTAGTATTTATTGAGAGCTTATTCTTGCCAAGAACTGTGCTGGGCAATTTACAGACATTATCTCCTTTGATCCTTATAACCTTGGAACAGATATAAAATCTACTCATCAATGGGTATAGTAAAAATGCTAACTTGGGCCTGAGCAGTTTTTAAACGACATTCTATGGAAGTGGGTCTCCACCATGGCTGCACAACAGAATCATCTGGGTGCTTTTAAAAATCCTCATACCCAGGCCCCATCCCAGGAATGTGTGAAGGGGGGATGCAGGCATCAGTATTTTTAAATTCCCCAGGTGATTGCAATAGGCAGCTAAGTAAGTTTGTCAATCACTGGCTTTATAAGCCCAATGATGAGTTGGTATTATTTTTTTACTCTTTTGTTTGGCTGCGCCTTGTGGCATGCAGGATCTTAGTTCCCCGACCAGGGACTGAACCCTCACCCCCTGTAGTGGAAGCACCGAGTCTTAACCACTGGACAGTCTTAACCACTGGACTGCCAGGGAAGTCCCCCACTGATGAGTTGAGAGCCTGGACACTCAGTGATATATGTTTGGTCTTAAACACGACTGCATTTCTGCTGCTGTGAGAGAGATGTTAGCAACACAGCGGTCCTCAGCACCCATGTCATAGTGGCAGGGGCATCAGCTGTGCCTGCTTCAAGTAATTCAGACTCAAATTCAGACCATTTCCCTCAGGTGATCACTAGGATAAAGATGGTTGAACACATGTTTCCATTATCTCCTAAGAACAGGACTAATCCTGTACCACTTTAAATCCTTTTCCCGGTTGGTTAGCATTTGTCCTAGCCAAGCAGAGGTGGTGGTCTGCGTTTCATATTAACTATGTCAGACAAGGACACAATGTCAAGGCCAGATTAAAGATGAGGTGCAGTTTCAGAGTCAGAGCGCATGCACTTAAACATGTGGCCACTCCTGCTAGGGTGCTTCCATCTGCTGAGTCATCTGTAGCCACCCCTTCTTTGACCATTCTGGGTATCCAATCTTTCTGTGAACAACTCTGGCTCCTGTGCTGCTGCCCCCAGAATCTTGGCATCACAGGCATGAGTGAAGTCTGCAGGGTCTCTGACCTTCCTTTGACCTGCGCCAGTCACTAGCAGAGGAAAGAAGGGAAACCAAGGAACCCGGTTCTTTAGCATTCTCAGTACCATCACCAATCAAACATATATTTGTGAACGACTACAGAGACAAGAGGACATGAAAGCTGGATTGGGAGTGACTACTTTCTAAATCCTCTTGATTTTATGGCAGTAGGAAATTGTTACCTGGCAAAGGGCTCGCTGCCCAATGCACACGGAAGCCAATACTGTGGCATTGGCTTCTGAGGAAAGAAAAAGCTTTATTGCAAGGTCAGCCGGCAAGGAGACAGGAAGCAGAGCTCAGATCTGTCTCCCAGACTGGGGGTTCAGTCACGCTTTTCTGAGTTGGGGGAAGAAGGCTGGTATGCGGAAGCACTGGCGAGTGGGTTTCCATTGGAGGGCTTTGGAACTTGGCCCTTTAGGGTAAAGTATGGTGAAGGGGCTTCAGCACTGGATCTCCCTGGACAGAGGACCCTTCGCTTCTGAAAGGGTTCCACTGCTCAGGTTCTTAGCCCTTTGGCTCTGTGGGGGTTGAAACACTGGTTCCGGGTGTTGTCTGAGGTCAAAATTTTCTCCTCTACACATGCTTTGGCTGCATGACTTGCAGTTTTGATCTACTGTCTCTAGAAGACAGCTCAGTACCTTAGAAACGGGATAGGGCTGATTTAGGGCTGGTTCTGCAGTTACATAAATAGGCTTTTGATTCATTTTGCGGGAGAGGCTGTTTAGTGCAATGCATAAAAGCACTGACCATAGATCCAGGCCTTTGTATCCATTTCCTCATCTGTCCAATGAAGGTACTTAATTATACTTATTTTTTGATATATGATTTATATGAGTAAATAGATGAGAAGTATTTAGAACAATATCTGCACATAGTAAGAATTAGTAACTGTTAGCTCTTACTATTTATGTATTCTTTTATTCATGCAATCATTTATTAATTTTTTTGGGTAGAGTGTGTGACACAAGCCCTAATATTTGTCAGACACTATGTTGGGCTCTGGTATTGCAATGGGAACAAGATAATATGGTCCCTATATTCTCAGGGAAAGAGATAAAGACAGACATGTAAAAATTATCTAGTATCATGTTAGGAGTTTAGTAGTCACTCTAATTATATCCCTTGGGGGCCAGAACAGGAGCACCTGGGAACTGTTAAACCTCTTCGCTGTGTGTACCAATGAGG
This sequence comes from Balaenoptera ricei, assembly GCF_028023285.1. Lineage (NCBI taxonomy): Eukaryota > Metazoa > Chordata > Mammalia > Artiodactyla > Balaenopteridae > Balaenoptera > Balaenoptera ricei. The sequence goes on along the minus strand of NC_082645.1, from coordinate 40,822,823 downwards.
ACCAACTTCTCCTTGCCTTAGCATTCACTTACATATCTGATAATGGACAATAGTTTATGCTCCAAAATGACTGTCCTCCTAAAACTTGGTCTAGAACAATGAAATAAATCAGATTTGTCCTCTTTAAATGGTATATGGTTCCAGCCATACCCTTTATCTGTTTGACCTTGGGCAAATCACTAGCCTCTTTGTCAATATTTTCCACTGTAAGATGGAAATAATTCCACCTACTTTGCAAAGTTGTTGTAGGCTGATAGATATATGTAAAGCACCTAGCGCTCCTTTTATATTTGTAGCTTCCATGGGTTTGAAGTAACCAGCCTGAATCATTCAAGCTAAAGTGTTAAGGAGTGTCTCTGCTCAGGCAGTTGCAGAGTAAATGTTCTCTCCTGAAAAGTTCTCAGATCCAGTTCTGTATTGTAGAAGGGCCTCCCTCCTTCCTCTTTTCTAACTCTTTTGTTGTCCCTGATATTTTCTCACCCTATTCACACCGGGATCTCTAGGCTGAGAAAGGCACAGGTTTATCTGTGCATAGCATGGAGCTTGATTCAACTCATCTCCTAGGGTTTATAGGATGACTAGAGCAATCTATTCTCCCTTCATTTGTACCAGTTCATTGTCATGGACTAATAAAAAGTAAATTTTTTAAAGATGGTCTGAAATTCTTTCTTAAAGTGGGCTAATATATATACAGATCATCATGACTGTTGGGATCTTTTAGCCATACTGAAATAAGAACATTTCTATCCTTCCTTGTGTTTCTAAAGCTTGTTTTCCTTTGCCAGGCTCTTATCTATAAAATCCAAGGAAAAGGAAAGCCTGACAGTGGCCTAGCTCAGCATCTATCATGGTGTTTTAAAAGATATTCCCATTGGTGTGAAACTGTATTGGAAAACTTGGGATTAAATACAAATGAATAGTTTTTAAAAATCACTGTAGGACCACATTATCAAGAAAGTGAAAGGACAACCCACAGAAAGAGAAAAAGTCTTATATCTGATAAAGGCCTAGTATCTATAAAATATAAAAAACTCTTACAACTCAAAAATAAAAAGACAAATAACCCAATTTAAAACTGAAGAAAGAATTTGAATAAGCATTTCTCAGAAGAACATATATAATTAGCCAATAAGCACATGGAAAAATGCTCAATATCATTAGCCTTCAGGGAAATGCAAATCAAAGCCACAGTGAGATTCAACTTTACATCAACTAGGATGACTTGACGATAACAAGTGCTGGTGAGAATGTAGAGAAATTGGAACCCTCATACACTGCTGATGGAAATGTAAAATGGTACAGCTGCTACAGAAAACTGTTTGGCAGTTCTTCAAAAAGATAAACATAGTTACTATATCACCCCAAAATTTCATTCTTACATATATACCCAAGAGAATTAGAATGTATATATACACATTAAAAAATGTACACACAAATGTAAATATCAACATTATTCATAATAGCCAAAAAATGGAAGCAACTCAAATTATGAATGGGTAAATAAAATGTGATATATCCATAAATGAAATACTATTCACCCATTAAGAAGGAATGAAGTACTGATACATGTCACAACATAGATGCATTTTGAAAACATAATGCTAAGTGAAAGAAGTCACACACACAAAAAATCACATATGATTCTTTTACATGAAATTTCCAGAATAGACAAATCCGTAGAGATGGAAAGCAGCTTAGTGATTGCCAGAGGCTAGGAGGAAAGGGTGAAGGGACTGATAAAGCATACAGTTTCTTTTTGGGATGATGAAAATATTCTGGAATTAGATAGTGGTGATGATTATAAAACCTTGTTAATATTCTAAAAACCACTGAATTGTACACTTTAAAATGGTCATTTTATGGTATGTGAATTATATCTCAAATTTTAAAAAACTATAGGATGTTTCTAAGGGTTTCATTGGCTAATTTTAATTCTAAAATTTGTATAGAACTGCAAAAGACCCCAAATACCTAAAGTAATCTTAAAAAGAAGCTGGAGGCATCACATTCCTTGATTGAAAACTATATTGCAAAACTAAAGTAATCAAAACAGTATGATATTGGCATTAAAAACAGATGTACAACCCTATGCCAAACAACTAGCAAGACAGGAACACAACCCCACCCATTAGCAGAGAGGCTGCCTAAAATCATAAGGTCACAGACACCCCAAAACACACCTCTGGATGCGGTTGTGCCCATCAGAAAGACAAGATCCAGCCTCATCCACCTGAAAAAAGGCATCAGTCCCCTCCACCAGGAAGCCTACACAACCCACTGAACCAACCTTAGGCACTGGGGGCAGACACCAAAAACAACAGGAACTATGAACCTGCAGCCTGCGAAAAGGAGACCTCAAACACAGGAAGTTAAGCAAAATGAAAAGCAGAGAAACACATAGCAGATGAAGGAGCAAGGTAAAAACCCACAAGACCAAATGAAGAGGAAATAGGCAGTCTACCTGAAAAAGAATTCAGAGTAATGATAGTAAAGGTGATCCAAAATCTTGGAAATAGAATGGAGAAAATACAAGAAACGTTTAACAAGGACCTAGAAGAACTAAACAGCAAACAAACAGTGATGAACACCACAATAAATGAAATTTAAAATTCTCTAGAAGGAATCAATAGCAGAATAACTGAGGCAGAAAAACGGATAAGTGACCTAGAAGATAAAATAGTGGAAATAACTACTGCAGAGCAGAATAAAGAAAAAAGGATGAAAAGAACTAAGGACAGTCTCAGAGACCAGTGGGACAACATTAAATGCACCAACATTTGAATTATAGGGGTCCCAGAAGAAGAAGACTAAAAGAAAGGGACTGAGAAAATATTTGAAGAGATTATAGTTGATAACTTCCCTAATGTGGGAAAGGAAATAGTCAATCAAGTCCAGGAAGTGCAGAGAGTCCCATACAGGATAAATCCAAGAAGAAACATGCCAAGACACATAGTAATCAACTATCAAAAATTAAATACAAAGAAGAAGTATTGAAAGCAGAAAGAGAAAAGCAACTAATAACATAAAAGGGAATTCCCATAAAGTTAACAGCTGATCTCTCAGCAGAAACTCTGCAAGCCAGAAGGGAGTGTCAGGACATATTTAAAGTGATGAAAGGGAAAAACCTACAACCAAGATTACTCTACCCAGCAAGGATCTCATTCAGATTCAGTGGAGGAATTTAGAGAGAAGCAAAAGCTAAGAGAATTCAGCACCAGCAAACCAGCTTTACAACAAATGCTAAAGGAACTTCTCTAGGCAGGAAACACAAGAGAAGGAAAAGATCTACAATAACAAACCCAAAACAATTAAGAAAATGGTAATAGGAACATACATAGAGATAACTACCTTAAATGTAAATGGATTAAATGTTCCAACCAAAAGACATAGACTGGCTGAATGGATACAAAAACAAGACCCATATATATGCTGTCTACAAGATACCCACTTCAGACCTAGGGACACATACAGACTGAAAGTGAGGGGATGGAAAAAGATATTCCATGCAAATGGAAATCAAAAGAAAGCTGGTGTAGCAATTCTCATAACAGACGAAATAGACTTTAAAATAAAGACTATTACAAGAGACAAAGAAGGACACTACATAATCATCAAGGGATCAATCCAAGAAGAACATATAACAATTGTAAATATTTATGCATCCAACATAGGAGCACCTCAATACATAAGGCAAATACTAACAGCCATAAAAGGGGAAATCGACAGCAACACAACCATAGTAGGGGACTTTAACACCCCACTTTCACCAATGGACAGATCATCCAAATGAAAATAAATAAGGAAACACAAGCTTTAAATGACACATTAAACAAGATGGACTTGGTTGATATTTATAGGACATTCCATCCAAAAACAACAGAATACACTTTCTTCTCAAGTGCTCATGGAACATTCTCCAGGATACATCATATCTTGGTCACAAATCAAGCCTTGGTAAATTTAAGAAAATTGAAATCGTATCAAGTATTTTTTCCAACCACAAGGCTATGAGACTAGATATCAATTACAGGAAAATATCTGTAAAAAATACAAACACATGGAGGCTAAACAATACACTACTAAAGAACCAAGAGATCACTGAAGAAATCAAACAGGAAATAAAAAAATACTTAGAAACAAATGACAATGAAAACATGACAACCCAAAACCTATGGGATGCAGCAAAAGCAGTTCTAAGCGAGAAGTTTATAGCAATACAATCCTACCTCAAGAAATAAGAAACATCTCAACAAAACAACCTAACCTTACACCTAAAGCAATTAGAGAAAGAAGAACAAAAAATCCCCAAAGTTAGCAGAAGGAAAGAAATCATAAAGATCAGATCAGAAATAAATGAAAAAGAAATGAAGGAAACAATAGCAAAGATCAATAAAACTAAAACCTGGTTCTTTGAGATGATCAACAAAATTGACAAACAATTAGCCAGACTCATAAAGAAAAAAAGGGAGGAGACTCAAATCAATAGAAATAGAAATGGAAAAGGAGAAGTAACAACTGACACTGCAGAAATACAAAGGATCATGAAGGATTACTACCAGCAACTCTACGCCAATAAAATGGACAACCTGGAAGGAATCGACAAATTCTTCGAAAAGCACAGCCTTCCAAGACTGAAGCAGGAAGAAATAGAAAATATAAACCAACCAATCACAAGCACTGAAATTGAGACTGTGATTTAAAATCTTCCAACAAACAAAAGCCCAGGACCAGATCGCTTCACAGGCAAATTCTATCAAACATTTAGAGAAGAGCTAACACCTATCCTTCTCAAACTCTTCCAAAATATAGCAGAGGGAGGAACGCTCCCAAACTCATTCTACAAGGACACCATCACCCTGATACCAGGAAAACTAAAAAAAATAAAACTACAGTCCAATATCACTGATGAACATAGATGCAAAAATCCTCAACAAAATACTAGCAAACAGAAATCCAACAGCACATTAAAAGGATCATACACCTTGATCAAGTGGGGTTTATCCCAGGAATGCAAGGATTCTTCAATATATGGAAATCAATCAATATGATATACCATATTAACAAATTGAAGGAGAAAAACCATATGATCATCTCAGTAGATGCAGAAAAAGCTTTCAACAAAACTCAACACCCATTTATGATAAAAACCCTCCAGAAAGTAGACATATAGGGTACTGACCGCAACATAATAAAGGCCATATATGACAAACCCACAGCCAACATCGTTCTCAATGGTGAAAAACTGAAACCATTTCCTCTAATATCAGGAACAAGACAAGGTTGTCCACTCTCACCACTATTATTCAACATAGTTTTGGAAGTTTTAGCCACAGCAATCAGAGAAGAAAAAGAAATAAAAAGAATCCAAATCGGAAAAGAAGAAGTAAAACTGTCACTGTTTGCAGATGACATGATACTATACATAGGAAATCCTAAAGATGCTACCAGAAAAGTACTAGAGCTCATGAATGAATTTGGTAAAGTAGCAGGATACAAAATTAATGCACAGAAATCTCTTGCATTCCTAGACACTAATGATGAAAAATCTGAAAGAGAAATTAAGGAAACATTCCCATTTACAATTGCAACAAAAAGAATAAATTACCTAGGAATAAACCTACCTAAGGAGACAAAAGACCTGTATGCCGAAAACTATAAGACACCGATGAAAGAAATTAAAGATGATACAAACAGATGGAGAGATGTCCCATGTTCTTGGATTGGAAGAGTCAACATTGTGAAAATGACTATACTACCCAAAGCAATCTACAGATTCAATGCAATCCCTATCAAACTATCAATGGCACTTTTCACAGAACTAGAACAAAAAGTTTCACAATTTGTATGGAAACAAAAAGACCCCGAATAGCCAAAGCAATCTTGAGAAAGAAAAACAGACTGGAGGAATCAGGCTCCTGGACTTCAGACTATACTACAAAGCAACAGGAATCAAGACAGTATGGTACTGGCACAAAAACAGAAATATAGATCAATGGAACAGGATAGAAAGCCCAGAGATAAACCCACGCACATATGGTCAACTTATTTTTGATAAAGGAGGCAAAAATATACAGTGGAGAAAAGAGCCTCTTCAGTAAGTGGTGCTGGGAAAACTGGACAGCTACATGGAAAAGAATGAAATTAGAACACTCCCTAACACCATACACAAAAATAAACTTAAAATGGATTACAGACATAAATGTAAGGGCAGACACTATAAAACTCTTAGAGGAAAACATAGGCAGAACACTCTATGACATAAATCACAGCAAGATTCTTTTTGACCCACCTCCTAGAGAAATGGAAATAAAAACAAAAATAAACAAATGGGACCTAATGAAACTTAAAAGCTTTTGCACAGCAAAGGAAACCATAAACAAGATGAAAAGACAACCCTCAGAATGGGAGAAAATATTTGCAAATGAAGCAACTGACAAAGGATTAATCTCCAAAATATACAAGTAACTCATGCAGTTCAATATCAAAAAAACAAGCAACCCAATCCAAAAATGGGCAGAAGACCTAAATAGACATTTCTCCAAAGAAGATATACAGATTGCCAACAAACACATGAAAGGATGCTCAACATCACTAATCATTAGAGAAATGCAAATCAAAACTACAATGAGGTAACACCTCACACTGATCAGAATGGCCATCATCAAAAAATCTACAAACAACAAATGCTGGAGAGGGTGTGGAGAAAAGGGAACCCTCTTGCACTGTTGGTGGGAATGTAAATTGATACAGCCACTATGGAGAACAGTATGGAGGTTCCTTAAAAACTAAAAATAGAATTACCATATGATCCAGCAATCCCACTACTGGGCATACACCCTGAGAAAACCATAATTCAAAAAGAGTCATGTACCACAATGTTCACTGCAGCTCTATTTACAATAGCCAGGACATGGAAGCAACCTAAGTGTCCATCGACAGATGAATGAATAAAGAAGATGTGGCACATATATACAATGGAATATTACTCAGCCATAAAAAGAAACGAAATTGAGTTATTTGTAGTGAGGTGGATGGACCTAGAGTCTGTCATACAGAGTGAAGTAAGTCAGAAAGAGAAAAAGAAATACTGTATGCTAACACATATATATATGGAATCTAAAAAAAAAAAAGGTTATGAAGGTTATGTCCTAGTGGCAGGACAGGAATAAATATGCAGACATAGAGAATGGACTTGAGGACACAGGGAGGGGGAAGGGTAAGCTGAGACGAAGTGAGAGAGTGTCATGGACTTAAATATACTACCAAATGTAAAATAGATAGCTAGTGGGAAGCAGCCGCATAGCACAGGGAGATCAGCTCGATGCTTTGTGACCACCTAGAGGGGTGGGATAGGGAGGGTGGGAGGGAGATGCAAGAGGGAGGAGATGTGGGGATATATGTATATGTATAGCTGATTCACTTTGTTATAAAGCAGAAACTAACACACCATTGGAAAGCAATTATACTCCAATAAAGATATTTTTAAAAAAACGAAAACAGATGTACAGACTATTGGAACAGAATAGAGAGCCCAGAAAGAAACCCATGCACATATGGTCAATTAATTTTTGACAAAGGAGTCAAGAATCTACAACATGGAAAGGATAGTCTCTTCAGTAAATGGTGTTGAAAAATTGAACAGCCACAAACAAAAGAATAAACCTGGACATCATACACAAAAATTAACTCAAAATGATTAAAGACTTGAATGTAAGACCTGAAACCACAAAACTCCTAGAAGAAAACATCGAGAGTAAAATCCTTGACATTGGTCTTGGCTATGATATTTTGGATTTGATACCAAAAGCAAAGGCATCAAAAGCAAAAGTCTACAAGTGGAACTACAACAAATTAAAAAGCTTTTGCACAGCAAAAGGAAACCATCAACAAAATGAAAACGTAACCTATGGAATGGGAGAAAGTATTTGTAAATCACATATCTGATAAGGGGTTAATATCCAAAATATACAAGGAACTCATACAACTCAATAGCTAAAGAAAATACAAAAAACAAAACAAAACAAAAACCCAAGTTTAAAATGGGCAAACGAACTAAATAGATATTTTTCCAAAGAAGACAACCAAATACCAACAGGTATAAGAAAAGGTGCTCGACATCACTTATAAGAAAAATGCAAATTAAAACCACAGTGAGATATTATCTCACACCTGTTAGAATGGTATCATCAAAAAGATGAGATAAGTGTTGGCAAGGATGCGGAGACCAAAGAGCACCTATGCACTGTTGGTGGGAATGCATATTGGTGAAACCAACATGGAAAACATTATGGAGCTTCCTTAAAAAATTAAAAAAATAGAACTACCATATGATCTAACAAACCCCACTACTGGATATATATTCAAAGAAAATGAAAACAGGATATCAAAGAGATATCTGCACCTCTGTGTTTACTGCAGCATTATTCACAATAGCCAAGACATGGAAACAACAACAGAAGAATGGATAAAGAAGATAATGGCATATCTATACAATGGAATATTATTCAGCCATGAGAAAGGACATCCTGGCATTTGCAAGAACATGGATGGACCTCGGGGACAGTATGCTGACTGAAATAAGTTAGACACAGAAAGACAAGTGTGAATGATCTCACTTATGTGTGGAATCTAAAAAAGCCAAACATAGAAACAGAGACCAGAATGGTGTAACCAGGTGCTGGGGGTGTGAGAAAAGGGGAAATGTTGGTCAAAGAGTACAAACTTCCAGCAATAAGATGAATAATTTCTGGGATTCTAATGTACAGCATAGTGATTATAGTTAATAATATTGTATTGTATACTTGAAAGTTGTAAGAGAGTAGATCTTAAGTGTTCTCAGCACAAAAAAGAGATGGTAATTATGTGATGTGATATGCAAGCATTAGCTAATGCTATGGTGGTAATCATTTTGCAATATATAAGTGCATCAAATCAACGCATTTTACACCTTAAACTTATACAATGTTATATGTCAATTATATCTCAATAGAGCTGGAGGGAAAAAAGGAAAATAACAAGTGTTGGTGAGAATACAGAGAAATTGAAACCCTCATACACTGCTAATGGGAATGCAAAATGGTTCAGCTGATGTGGAAAAGTTTGGCAGTTCCTCAGAAGGTTAAACATAGACCTACCACATGACCCAGCAATTCCACTCCTAGGTCTATTCCTGAGAGAAGTGAAGACTTCTTCATACAAAAACTTCTGCACAAATGTTCACAGCAGCATGATTCATAATAGCCCCAAAGTAGATACAACCCAATGTCCGTGAAGTGATACTAGATAAATGAAATGTGGTATATCCATACAATGGAATATTATTCAGCCATTAAGAGGAATGCAGTACTGTAAGATGCTACAACATGGGTTAACCTGGAAAACATGCTAAGTGAAGGATTATGATTCCATTCACATAAAATGCCCAAAACAGGCAAATCCATAGAGACACAAAGTAGGTTAGCAGTTGCCAGGGGATAGAGGGAAAGAGGGAGTCTGGACTAACTGTTAAGTCTGTCTGCTATGGGACTTCTTTTTGGGGGATGACTGAAATGTTCTGAAATTAGATAGTGGCAATGGTTACACAACATAGTGAACATACTGAAAACCACTGGAGTATGCACTTTTAAATGGTAAAATTTATGTTATATGAATTATATCTCAATAAAATATTAAAACAAAACAAAAAATAAATAAATTACAAACTTTAAGAAAAATTATTTAGCATTGAGGTAACATTTATATGTAGTCTTCTTAAACTCACTGTTTATTTTTTCCCTCTAAAATAGCTGAATGTGCTTATCTCTATATTTTAAACTTGAATTTTTTAATGTGTGTATGTGGATATGGGTTTGAGAATATGTCTCCTGGGAGATAAGAGAAAGTTCAAATGAAAGAAAAGAAACAGTATATTGTTAAGACTACTTGCCCCAACTTTTGGTTGGTAAGATTATTTTTCCTTTGGGTCCTAGAATATGTTTATAAAAATAAAATTAAACAATAAAATAAACAATAAAACAATAGGTGAATTATATCTCAATTTTTTAAAAACTGCAAGAGCTATCTCAGCAGTTTTTTGGCTAATATGTACTATAAGTTTCTAAGACAGAGATACAGAATTTCAAGTTTTCCATCTTATTTAACAGCGGAAAACTTTTTTCATGGAATTGCTCTATGGGAAAAATTGTTCTAATGAATTCACTCTAAGTAAATATGAAGGTAAGAGCATCCAGTACTTGGAGTAGATGGTTTGTCTTAAATGTTTAATCACTGCTGATTCTAGTCTTTGCCATTTTTCCTTTTTTTTTGGCTCTGTTGACAGTATCCTCTCTCATTATGTATGTTAAGCTTTTGTTGCCCTGCATTTAATTGCTCCTGGTATGAGAAATGGGACTTCAAAAGACTCTTTTAAAAAGTAAGGTAATATCCTGGAAATTGAGCACAAGGTAACTAAGATGACTGACTGTAATTTAATAGGACATGTGAAGCTTAAAATAACGCACAGGGTTTTTAATCCAGCTAAGGCTATAATGCACAAAGCATGACGTTTTAAGTCTATTAAGTCATTCCAACAAGATTAGTCTTCAGGTTAGGTATATTACTCTGGAGACTATTGTCACAATGTCATGGGGACACCCATGCCAATATATTTTATTGGTAATGATACACACGGGTGCCTAAGCCACACTAGCCAGAACGGCCTGAAGAAAAACTTCATGTGTTTTAAATACTACATATAAAAAAGTAATCTTGACCCATGCTTCCTGTTTTCTAAATGATAAAATAAATAAATCTGCCATGATTAAGGAAATAGCCTGAAACCAACAGACTGCATTCTTGCATTCTTGATATCTATGATAACTTTGCAGAACACAAAAAACATTGAATTACAAAAATGAAAGAAGAGGAGAAGGGGAGGAAAAGGAGCAGGACGAAGGAGATAAAGGGAGGGAAGGGAGGGAGGGAGGGAAAGGGGAAGCAGCAGCGACAACAGAAACAAAGTATTTTCTTCAGTGACTCTATCGGGAGCAATAGTGTGACTTAATTAGTCAGAAGAACTACGAAGAACTCAGATATTTGTGGGCAAATGCCATTTCTAATTGTGCATGACTAATTATTTTGTTTTCTACTTGTGAAGAGCTAAAACTGATTTTCTTTTTTGCATGTTTAGATTCTAAACGTATTTTATACCAGAAAAAAAAGTTTGTTTTTTTTTTTTTTTTGGTGGTGTAGAAAACAAAGTACTGATATCATGTGAACCAGATGTAGTATTTTGGATGGAGTACAAGAAAACCTGTGAAGATTAACAGTAAATCTTTTTCTGTGCTCATAAACTGCTGAAAAAATTGGCATAAAATGTGCTACTACTAAATAAGTTATGTATGTATATCTTACTGGCTACAAATGAGTGAATGACCAAGGTAGTGTTTGCTCTTTAGAAAGCGAGGCTTAAGCAGAGCCAAGGGTACATTTCACATCCCAAAGCATGCCTTCCATTTCCCTTATTATGTAAATTATTCTCTGATAGAAACCTAGCTGTTTCAGGTGGAACTTTCACCCTTACGGGACATTCTCTAGCCAAGCCTTATGTGACCTCTGTCACAATTACTCTCTAAGTGCACATTCATAAAATAATCTTGTAAAGTACATGTTTAAATATTTTGAACTATGTTATCTTTGTTATTAATGTTCAACCTTTTATATCTCTATTTCCTGCTTCTACAACTAGACTGTAATTTCCTTGAAATGAGCATTCGTATTTTATCTGCCTCTCTACATGTCCACAGAATCAAAGAATAATGTAAGTGTTTACTAATCTAAAAAATGTCCTCAATTTAGAAGAGACATTTTCTGCCAGAGAATGTATAGTAAATTATTGTGAAGTGTTGGATGACTTCATTATTTATTTATCAGGTATTCATATAATGCCTACCAGGTGCCAGCCACCAGTATGTTAATGTATTTGAAAAATACATTAACTCACAGAATCTTTGTGGCAACCTAATTTCAATAAGTTCTCTTACTATCTTTCCCATTTCACAGATGAGGAAATTGAGGCACACCGCAGCATTACTGCTAACAGATAATAAATAGCAGATGCAGAAATCAGACCCAGGCAGTCTAGCTCTAGAATCTGTGCTTGTTTCAGCCACTATGCTCTACTGCCTGGGATGGCCATGCTGTGTTGACTCTACTTTCTCTTCACCTCACAGTAGTTTGGTTACTATCAATTACATATCATACATACTCTTACCTACAGTAATGATTGTGAGGTGTCTTGGACTAGGTTGTTTCTTTCACATTCAATATAGAACACATTTGCAAAAGCATTCCAAATACTATCTTGCCACCTCTCTTACCAGCTTCCTTTTTTTTAAGACTTAAACTTTTTAAATTGACGTATAGTTGATGTACATTATTATAAGTTACAGGTGGACAATATAGTGATTCACAATTTTTAAAGTTTATACCCCATTTACAGTTATTATAGAATTTTGGCTATATTTCCTGTGTTGTATAATATATCCTTGTAGTTTATTTTATACATAATAGTTTGTACCTCTTAGTCTCCTACCCCTTCCCTCTCCCCACTGGTAACCACTAGTTTATTCTCTATATCTGTGAGTCTGCTTCTTTTTTGTTGTATTCACTAGTTTCTTGTATTTTTTTAGATTCTGCATATAAGTGATATCATACAGTATTTGTCTTTCTCTGTCTGACTTATTTCACCTAGCATAGTGCCCTCCAAATTCATCCACGTTGTTGCAAACGGCTAATAATTGCCATTGTGGCTTTGATGTGCTCCATTATTACAGTATAACTTACAACAATGCTACCCTGTTCTTTTTAAATTATTGTTTAGCCATTGAGAATAAACATTCCTATGTTGGTTTCTTTTCCTCTAATCTATTCTGGCTACGTGTACAGTGTTGGTGCCTTTTGATGGAAAATAGAACACCAAGAACTTCTATCTTGGCATCAGTTTCAGGTCCCATAAAAACAAATCTGCATCAGACTCTTCTCGTGCTTCCTTATAGCTGAGATGGGAAATCATCATCATATCCTCAATCTGCTCCCAGAAGCTACTCAGCAGATCCAGCCAAGCTGTCCTGAAACAGGAGTTCACCCTGAGAACCTGCATGTATTAAAAGCAGTCTTTTAAAGTTTCCTTTATGCTAATAAAGACGTCTGCACTTGAAGCAAAGGGATGGTATTCTATGTGACTGTTGCCATCACATTCTCATCGGCCCGTCCACCAGCTACAGGATGCCTTTCTCTGCCTCTAAGTGCCAGAGCATCTGTATAATGCGAGTAGATTTGATGGGAGCTGGGGAAGAAAGGGGCCAGGGGATGAGAGAGCTTTTGTGGAGGAAATCTTTTAGCGTGTGCCCCCTGTGGAGGGGGGAAGAGAGAAATGATCAAAGGGCTCATAAGAGGCCAAGTCTCCTCCAAGAAGACAGATAAAGGACAAAGGTTGTTATATTAAAATATCTAAGGAACTCTCAATGCAGCGTGGAGAAACAGAACACTAGCACAGTGCTCTTCGTATATGCCGCCAGCCTACTTTGTTCAGCAGTGTGACATATGCATTTAGGGCCAACCAGTCATTCAGGCCATCATCCCCAAAGTCTATGTGGAAGAATCTCGGAACGCACGGGACCCTCGTGCCCACGCAAGCCCTGTTTTGGATAGCCCTTTAACCAGACTTACCTTAAATGAAGGGTGGCATCAACACTTTTCAGAAAGCTCACGTTGCTTAAAATTGCTAATGGCAACTTACCTCCTTAACTTCAAACCTCTGTTCTCTACGTTATGTGCTCATGGCATAAAGTTGAGAAGAGACATGGCAATACATACAATTCACTCTACAAAAACTGAGCAAATACTATGGCTGGTAAAGGGATACATCATAGACTGTGCTCTCAAGAAACTTCTTTCACCATCTAGTAAAGGTAAGAAGCATAAGCAGGTAATCCTAATACAATGTCAAAGACATTGTGTGTTATAGAAGGATCTATTCCCAGGGTGTTACGGACAAATCGAGAAGGATCGTGCAGCTCAGTCAGGGTGGGCTTCGTGGAGGAGTCAAAGTCTATGAATTTATGGTTAGTGGGTACATCCTTGTCATAGATTCCCTGCCTGGTGAAATGATGTTATGAATAAATTTGACATATTTAACATCTAGCCCTTAATATCTCACCTGCTTTTCTGATCCTGCCATCAGCAAGCATATCTTCCCTTTTCCCAAACCTGGTTGAAACTATTACTATCAAAACCTCAGTTACAGAGTGGATATATGTATATATATGACTGATTCACTTTGCTGTACTGCAGAAACTAACACAACATTGTAAAGCAACTATACTCCAATACAAATTAATTAATCAAAAAAAACCTTCAGTTACAAAAGAGCTAAACATGGGCCAACCCCACTGGAGACCAATTTTTCAACTTGGAATACCCAGGCCAGCTCTAGCTATGTTCCGCCTGTAGTCAGTATTTTCTCTGACTAATTATCCTGCCATACTTTTGTCTTTATATTTATTTCTCTTTGTAACAACTTCTCTTCCTCCTACCCCACCTTCTCCTCCATCCCACCCAACTCTGCCACAAACACAGACACACCACACACCAACATCACACCTGAGTGATTATACCTAGAACCAGTTCTACTCATCTCTTAAATGGTTTTTAAACACAAAACGGTAACCTAGTAAAAGGGGAGAATCAATAGTGTTATTTTAATTTCTGGGAAAAATAGTTCTGGAGACAAAATGATAGTTGCATTTAACTCCAATTCCCAAATATATTTGGCTGTTGTATTTATAAAATCTCCAAACTATGGTTTCCATTGTTGTCCCTGGTGAAATGAAGAGGCCAGGTCAAGACAGAAACCAGGGAAAATTGGGTCTGTACAGGAAGCAAATGACAGGTGTAGTTCATGATGCAAAAAGCCATTGTCCAGGCACTGTTCTAAAGTCCCTTATGTATATTAAGATATTTAATCCTCACAATTGCCTGATGAGATAAATACTATAATTATCACCCTCATTTTACAGATGATAAAATGGAAGCATGGAAACATAAGAAAACATGCTCGAGGTCAGAGAGGCAGGAACTGGCAGAGCAAGGCAGTTTGGCTCTGGAGTCTGAGCACAGGAGTGCCCGCCGCACACTCAGCACAGCAAGTTGTGCAGGCTCACTAATAGGGCTTCACACGCAGCTTATCTTAATGGGACTGGAGCCCTGGTTCAGTAAGGGAGTCTGGATCAAAAGGCAGGGCTAGGGCTTGTGTCCCATTATAAGGCATCTCCGAGACTCCTACCAAGGGCTTTCTCCTTGCCTGGGGCTGTCTTGTACTTTAATTTACTTTATTTTGCTTATACCATTTAAAAGGCTACTGCTAGGCTTTGACACACATGGCACTGTAAAATCAACTACATAGTCAGGAAAAAAGAAAGGACACACACCGAGAAATACTGAAGCTCTAAGGGGGAAGGGATTTGCTATAATTGAGGACTTAACACTAGGAACCTTTAGTCACTTACAGTTTACTTAAACAATCTGACCTGCTTTCTTAAAAATCTGCTTTGAAACTCAGCAGGCCAAAGTAAAACTTCTGTATACCACCTTACCTTATAGTTTTCATAACATTTAAAGAGATTTTTGTTACTGTCTTCCTCAAAGTTAGATGGACTTATCTCTCAAGAGAATTTATTCTACTTTTAGACATATCAAATGATTTAAAAGTTTGTCTCAATATTGAATAAACCTTAATATAGCATGTAGAACAGCAACTGGCTCATCAAAAAAGCTCAACGAATGTTAGTTTTATTATTATTACTTTTTACGGGCAGTTTTGATTCAATGCATCATATAGGCATACCTATATATGTATTTAGAAAAGTTTTTAAAAATAGCGTGATTCTTAATCTCTTGATTGTTGACACACCCTTATACTAGGGAGCTTTTGTACCATAAGGAAAATGATCTGAACAACACATAGAAGAAATTGATTGCTGCTGGGTGGCAGATGCTGCAATAAAGCACTTTCTAATTAATTTGATATTAATTAAATTAATATCAAAATCCAGTAATTCATAAACTGTTGCTATCAGCAGCGGGACAAATATGTTTCTTGAGTATAACATTGACGATATGTCAGTTAGTAATGTTCACATAACATGGCCTTAGCTAGACCAAAGCAACCCCTCCTCAATCCAGAGCTGACGGAGTGGAAATCACACCCATGGAGGCCACTGGGAACCTGAACCAGGAACCAGAGCTGCAGAGGGCATAAGATCTTCCAGGTTTGCGGAGAAGTAAAGAGAAGACATTTTGCAAAGGAATTTGGCAACCTTCACAAAAAGAAGCTACATGGAGACAGAGAAGGATGATTGTCGACTGAAATACAAAGGCACTATTATTGTTTGATGATCCGATGGAAATAACCCAGGAATCTGAATTATTTATCATCAGCCCCTTTCTGTCTCTATATGCAGTGATAATTATTATTAGGTTGGTTGCTAGAGAATCAGGCAAACAAGCAGCTATTCTCAAAACTAGTCTGGAAAATATTAATTTCAGTTTGGGGAAAGACTTTTTAAATGGCTGTCAGGAATGCATTTGAAGTGGAACGAAAGGATCAATTGAATAGAGCTTCAATTTTCACAGTTTCCTATCAGGATAAGGAAAACAAAAGAAAACACTGTTTTCTAGAAAGCGTTATTTCATTGTGATTATAATGAGTAATTCTGGCCATTTATTTTTTCCTGCCTGGGGCCACCTTTTGTTACAGTATATTTTGCATACTAAGCAGGGAAAAAGCTAATCTTAAATTAATAACTGCACAAAAGCATACATTTTTGATAGGAAAAGGGCATTCATGTTTAGAGTTTATCAGGTATTAAAAACACATATTTAACCTTTACATCTAGCCCTTTTATTTCTCATGAAAAATTTTCGAGTGCCGTATAAAGCTATCTGCAAAGTTATCTATGTCATATAGACACGAAGAAGCATAGATCCATTAAAACTAGTGGCCTTTGGGAAGGCCGACACCTCTATAATAAAACTGACATGTTGCTGTACCAGAAATGCCACAATTCAGTTTTCACCATTTGGAGTCTCTCATTGATTTGTTTTAGCATTTGATGTTACTGATGATAATAATAATAATAAATGCCATTTATTGGGCACTTACTCTGGGTCAGACACCAAGCTAGGCTCTTGTCATTCCTTTAATATTTATGATAGTCTGCAAAGTCTGCAAGATGGCCATTATTCACCTCCACTTAACGGATGAGGAAAGTAAAGCTCAGAGAGGTTAAGGAACCAGCATAAAGCGTACAGCAAATGAACTCTGGGGCTGGGATTCCCATGTTCATCATGGTGTTTCCAATCCTGCTCCCACTGTGCTCCATCCCACTCCCTCTTCTGTCCTCTACCAGCCTGTCATGTGATGTTCCGTCTGTGATGAAGGAAATGTTCTAAACCTGCCCCTTCCAATGGGACTCAGTTGAATGTGGCTATTGGGCACTTGAAATGCGGATATTGTGCGACTGAGGAAATAAAGTTCTATTTTTACTTAATTTAAATAGCCACATATGACTAGTCGCTACAGTATTAGACAGTGCAACAAACAAGGCAGAACTGTAATGCAGAAGATATTTACCCTAGTATACTTAGTAAGGATGACAGTTGGACTGAGCAATTTTTGATGGGCATCCTCCTACTTTCGTTCTTTTCCAGTGAAATTCATTCATCACTGGCTGTGGGCATCATGAGGAGTACCGTTATGCCTTAAGCGAGTGATACTGCATGAGGCTGCCCCCCGCTCCCCACTTGCCCCAGGTCTGCAAGGAGATCTGGTCTCCCTTCATTAGTATTCATGCCCACTGTCTACATCTGCTTCTCCTTCTTTTCTCCTGTCCACTAATATACCATACACCCATAAAATTAAATATCCTGCTCACCCACACCATTAGTCTTCGGAATGGTAAGGGAAAGACACTTTAGAACTTCCTCTCTAAAAAAATTACACTTTCTTCTTTGAAGTATTATTAAATTTTATCTGCTATAACCAGCTTAACATCCTTAGAACTTCATAATGAGAGTGACAACTATTTCTCAATGCTGACTCTGAGTCAAGCAACTATCTCATT
Source organism: Balaenoptera ricei (assembly GCF_028023285.1). Taxonomy (NCBI): domain Eukaryota; kingdom Metazoa; phylum Chordata; class Mammalia; order Artiodactyla; family Balaenopteridae; genus Balaenoptera; species Balaenoptera ricei. The sequence continues at coordinate 40,804,662 of NC_082645.1, read as the reverse complement.
TAATCATTACCACAGCCCCATGAGGTGATGCTAACATATCCCCCATTTTACAAATGAGGAGCTCGTCTGGTTCACCTCAAAGTCCTCAACTCTTTCCACTGCTCTATCCTGTCATTAGCTTTCAAATTTGTCATCGTCTCCTACCTCTGCTACATATTAATCTTGGTTATGGGACAAATACATCTCACATAAAGAGAAGCAATTAGACAAATGTTGATACAAGAGAGTCTTGGAAAAGTCCCTTGTAGAATCCCAATCTTCTCAAGATCAATGTTGGCAGAACAAGAAAATGTGTAAAAGTTAAAACCCAACTGAACTTATTTGGTTTAAAAATGAAATCTAATTACTGCTATAGATAAACTGCTGAGACCACATCTATGACAATAAAATTAGATTAATGGAGAGATGAGATTTGATTAACTACTTAGGATCATCCATCAAGATTTCAGTGTGTTAAATTCGATTCTATTAGGCGAGGAAAAAAAAATACCTACCTCTTAATATGCATCCTTGTAGTATGACGTTTGATGAGCACCCTAGGCTGAACTTAAAGGTCAAGAAAAATGCCTTCTCAAAAGACCTGAAGTAGCAATAAAAAAAACAAAAACAGCATTTCACCAACCCACAGCATAGTTCTTAAATTTATCTATCTGAAGCTGCTAAAGGAAGAGCAAACCTGCATTTGCATATGAATCAGCTTCTAGGATTTCCAAGCTCTTTTACAGAGAAAGATGTTATCAAGAAAAAGTATCTCAATCTTCAGTACTTCTATTTCTTCATGAAAAGCAAAGGATGGAAGCAATTAGTCTCTGGATTTTGTTAAGTGCTTGTAGATCTAAGGATGCTTTTCTCCATCTAATGGCTTATCTACAGAATATTATTTAATGTGAAGTGTGTGTGTGTGCGTGTGTGTGTGAATATAAACTTTTAATTCTGACTTAGTCTAACTCTAATTCTCACCATCATGCCCCCTAAAAATGGATATATTTTCAATCATAGACAGGATCTGCATTTTTAAAAATTAAAAACAGATAATAGATATTCTACATTGATTATACTCGCTCCATTTTTCCAAACCACATTCATAGCATGGATATGAAATTATATTAACTGTTTCTAAATCTCTTATGTTAAAATTCCAAAGTATAGTTCTACTTCCTTGATCCTGATTTCCTGAACAGGGATAGAAAGGCATTTCTAAGCATCACTGCCATATTTTTTTCTTGGCGCCTGTGACTTTAATTTCCTTATGTACCAGCTAATCTTATTTTCCCCACAAATCTCTATTAAACTACATAGCTGCAGCTAGTCATTGCTCTGTACCCTTCTTCAAATGTAAAATCTCCATCTCTGGGAGCACTCAGAGTCTGTCCAGGGACCCATTGCAAATGAAGATAAATTGACACTGTGCCTGGGGAACTCTGGTCAGAAATGCAATTTTCAAGAAGATGGTGACTAGCCTCCAAAAGTATTCATGTCAATGAAACATGACAGGTGTCACCAGGAACAGAGATCCCAGGCAAAGGGAAATTAGAGCCTCTCATGTCCCTACTCATCTGTGGTTTCCTAATTGCAGTTGTTGGTATTAATTGATGCTGGTGCCATTTTTGATCATGTGGGGCTGTCTTGAGTACCTTGCATTTCCAAAGGGCTTGACATCCTGAGAGCCACAGCATGTTTGGATCAAATTTGCTTTCAACATGCCATGTTCAAGAATCTTCTTCCCGAAGGCCATTAGTGAAAATGACCTGGCAAATTCTTCGCCCCCCGAAATTGCACTTGCTGCTGAGGAAGCCATTCATGGCTTATCTTTCCTACAGCTGTAAGAGTTGCAGGGAGTGTAATAATTCATCAGTGTGGCTGTGGAGTTGTATAATCAGACATATATTTCAGACAACTGTCTTCTCTCCCAGATGATGCCGTATGTTCTCCTTAGGTGTGCTCCAGAGGGCAATGGCATTTAATAAATGTTTTTATCGGTTTGAATGAGACAAAAGTAATTCTGAGTTGCAAACAAGATTTCTTCTTTAAGGGCAGAGTAACTTCCTGATTTTAGATACAGCATAAAAGTTTGTCATAAAGAAAAGAAAGGAAGCCCATATAACTTTTCTTACTGACCTTAGATGGACTAGAGCAAGGGAATTTAATCCTCAAGTGCCATTTTGTTTTTCAGGAAACATGTAAATGCAGATCTGATGAAATATACTGCTCCATTAGCCATGGGTGACCTCCTGTTGGGTCTATTGAAGACTTATACAATTCACAGGACTAGGGGCAGTGAATTGCTTCCTTTGTTCCAAGAGCTTGAGGATTAACATTGTTTCAGCACTGAAAGCTTCATGGCATAAATGAAAAACTGGGTCTAGGTTTATAATGATATGCTTATTGGCTCTGCATTTCCAACCTGTTATGTTTTCCATTTAAGATAATAAAGAATAATAGATACATCCATCAGCAGCAATGAAATCAATTACCAATGTCTTTTTTTACCAACATCATCATTATTATATTATTACCAGCATCATTGTATAAAATATTACATATCCTTTGTACATTTCATTTAGTTTAATAAGAAGTACCTATTTGCTTTTGTCATACATTTAATACAAATACAACATATCTCTGGCACTTTGATTCAAACTTTTTTGTGATTTAGTTGTGTTAACAGCCATGTTAAGACAACTTTTTAAAATACTTCATGTCAGAATGACTAGGCATCTTAAGAAATCTGCTCTTTTAGGACAAAGGTTATTTCACGAATCCCTTTTATAAATAATGTCTATAAATGTCTTTTGAATGTCTATGAAATGATTTAAGGAAAACTGTCCCATCTTTGGCCACCCAGATGCATTTGTGTCTAGGGCCAATGATTGTTTCTGCGAGATTTCAGCTTTTTTTTTCTGATCTCTCCTTCTCCCCACAGGTGGTTATCTTTGGGGCTTGCCTCTACCTTCCCTTCCTCAGGGAACTGAGCTGGAACTCACAAACACCCTCCATGAAGAGGTTTCCAGAAGACAAGGGAAGAGCTGGATGGCACATGTAAAACAAATAGTTACAAAGTATTTTATAGTTACTCCTTTTGAAAAAAATTTTTATTGGAGTATAGTTGATTTACAATGCTGTGTTAGTTTCTGCTGTACACTACTATATATAAAATAATTAATACGGACCTACTGTATAGCACAGGGAACTCTACTCAATACTCTGTAACAACCTATATGGGAAAAGCATCTAAAAAAGAGTGGGTATGTGTAGATGTATAGTTACTCTTGGTTGTGGAAAATAAGGCCTCAAAAGCCTTCTTAAAGTTTAAAATAGAGGTAATGAAAAAACTTAGGATTTTATGTCTCTACAAATTGTTTCCATTGTCCCCTCTGCCTTCAGCTAAGTGCTATTGCTACCAGGTAAAAATAGAGAATAACAAAATACTTAAGGAATATATTTGCTTCAAAATTGAACAGGAGGAGAAAAATCCTTTAGGGAGCAAATGGCATCCAAGGAACAACCTCATTACTCAACCCTGTGGAGACAGATGAGCTTTCTGATAAGGCAGCAAATGCACATCTGGGTCCACCAGCTGTATACTCCAAACTCTTTTTGAATATAGGGGGCCCACACTCCCCAAATATTCTTATTTATTGCTTATCCTTATTTATATAACATGTACCTTTGTAACATTTGACTTTTTAAGGCACACACATACAAAAATGAATTATAAAAAAGTGAGGTAAAATATAAGTATACATAGAAACCCTAATATTTTACTCTACAACGAAATCCATCACCTTGTGTATAATTTGGGCTATCTGTACCCATATTTTGGAACATTGATTCCTAAATCTTTTCATGCATGGAGCCAAGTTTAACCTTGAATATTTCATCTTGCACTTTTACTTTTTTAGTCTGCAGGCAATGCTTGATGTACAATGATTGCTGGCAATGGATATAATGATTTTTTATTTCTTCCAGTGGTTTGGTAACACAAACCTAGCCACATATCTTTCACTTTCTCCTTGTGATATTAAGACTGCATACTGGGACTTCCCTGGTGGCGCAGTGGTTAGGAATCTGCCTGCCAATGCAGGGGACACGGGTTAGATCCCTGGTCCGGGATGATCCCACATGCCGCGGAGCAGCTAGGCTCGTGCGCCACTGACTACTGAGCCTGCGCTCTAGAGTCCACAAGCCACAACTATTGCGCCCGTGTGCCACAACTACTGAAGCCTGCGTGCCTAGAGCCCCTGCTCCACAACAAGAGAAGCCACTGCAATGAGAAGCCTGCGCACCACAACAAACAGTAGCCCCCGCTCGCCACGACTAGAGAAAAGCCCGCGCGCAGCAACGAAGACCCAACACAGCCAAAAATAAATAAATAAAAATAAAATAAAATAAAAAAAGACTTCATACTGTAACTTAAATAAGAAACACTGCGGTTTTTTCTCTTGCAAAAAGATGTAAAATCAAATGCTTTTGGGTAGAATGCAAGGACTCTGACCATTGCAGTCTGGAAGAAATTTTAGGTGAAATATAATGATGCCTCTCAGGGAGTGTTTCATTTTCCACCCCGTAATAGGACAGATACCCTTTGAGATTTCCATGACAGCATAGGGTAGGAGAGCCCCAAGCAGCCAGGGTAATGTATGAGGGAGTTTGGAGAAATAAATGGAAACCTCAGTTGACTTCACCAAGCCCAAGTAAGTGTGAGCACCAAAAACAGAGGGCAGGACATACTTAATATTGTGGCTGGCCAAGTTCTAGAACAGCAAAAACTAAAATCTGTGATGACAGGAATCAGAATAGTGACTGTCTGTGGGAGTGCTGACTTAGAAAAGACACCGAGGCACTTTCTCGGGTGACAGAAATGTTTTATTCCTTTGTTTCACTTCAGCTCAGAGCATGATGGGCTGAAACATACAGGACCAGAGCCAAAGACCAAAGAGAAAACACTGTCCTTTAAGGTAAAAGAGATAAGAGCCATGGAACTTTGTGCCTAGGATTAGTTTGATGCAAAAACAATCTTCCAAAGACAGGATCAAGATGGCAGATTAGGAAAATCCTGAGCTCACCTTCTCTGACAAACACACCAAAAGTACAACTACATATAGAACAACTATCTCTGAGAGCTACCTGAGGACTAGCAGAACAGATTTTCCACAACTAAGGATATAAAGAAAAGGCCACATTGAGATGGGTGCGGGGGGCAGAGATGCGGTCTAGTCAGAACCCACCTCCCTCCACCCACAAGCGGGAAGGATATCACAACCACAGAGGTACCCCAGAGAAGCAAGGGGTACAAGCCCCACATCAGACCCCCAAGCCAGGGGATCTGTACCAGGAAGATGAGCCCCCATAACATGAGGCTTTGAGAACCAGCAGGGCTTACATCTGGGAGAGCCAGAGGGCTGTGGGAAACTGAGAGTCCACTCTTGAAGGGCTCATGCACAAACTCACTTTCTCCATGTCTCAGTGAAGAGACGGCAGTATTAAAAGCACCTGGGTCACATGAAGAGATTCATTGACTAATTTCAGGGCATGTGCCAGAGGGGCAGGGATCTGGTGGAACTTTCTCCAGGTATGCAAGTGCTGGTGGGCATCATTTTTTTTTTTTTAACTCTTCTTCCACTTAGTTGGCCTGGTGCTGGCAGTGCCATTTCTGTCACTCTCCATCAACCTAGCTAACACCATGCACCCCATCCCTGCACTCCCCTTAGGACCAGACCCACCCAACCCACTGGCCCTAGCCAGCCCCTCCAAAAGGATCTCTACTCCGCTCCACCTGGCAGCCTTCCTTGGCCAGCAGAGATGCCCCTCCAAAGCAACTCCCACTCTGGAGATACAGCCTGCACATAAGCCCACCTGCAGCAGTTGTGGCCAGACCTCTCTGCCAGCCTCAACATGGCTAACCCCACCCACCAGTGTGCCCATAGCAATCACAGCCCAAACACAACAGGAGGGTGTATGCAGCCCACACAAGGGATACCTAGCTCTGGTGACCAGGGGGATTGTGCCACTGAGTCTCATAGAACACCAGCTATATGTCTACTCTTTCAAAACTGGGAGACATATCTGATATACCTAATGCATAGAAACAAACAGAAATATCATGATCCTCGACTTCAGAGTATACTACAAAGCTACAGTAATCAAAAAAGTGCAGTCCTAGCACAAAAATAGACGCATACAGCAATGGAACAGTACAGAGAGCCCAGAAGTAAACCCATACACATGAGCTCAATTGATCTATGACAAAGGAGGCAAGAATATACAATGGGGAAAGGCAGCCTCTTCAATAAGTGTTGTTGGGAAAGCTGGAGAGCTACATGTAAAAAAAATGAAATTAGAAAATTTTCTCACACCATACACAAAAATAAGCTCAAAATTAAAGACCTAGAAGTAAGACCTGAAACCATAAAACTCCTAGAAGAAAACACAGGCAGCACCCTCTTGACATAGGTCTTAGCAGTAGTTTAAAAATTTGTCTCCTCGGGCAAGGGAAACAAAAGCAAAAATTTAAAAATGGGACATAATCAATCAAATTTAAAAGCTTTTGCAGAGAAGGAAACCATCAACAAAATGGAGATGCAACCTACTCAATGAAAGAAGATATTTGCAAATGATATGACTGATAAGGGGTTAATATACAGAACTTATAAACAGCTCATACAACCCAATATAAAAAAATCTGATTAAAAATGGGCAGAAGACCTGAATAGTCATTTTTTCAAAGAAGACATACAGATGGCCAACAGGCACATGAAAAGATGCTCAACATCACTAATGATCAGGGAAATGCAAATCAAAGCCACAGTGAGATATAACCTCAGATCAATTAGAATGACTATTATCAAAAAGATACGAAATAACAAGTGTTATTGAGGATGTGGGGAAAAGGGAGCCTTCACACACTGTTGGTGGGAATGTAAATTGGTGCAGTTACTATGGAAAACAGTATGGAGGTTCCTTAAAATATTAGAAATAAAACTATCAAATTATCCAGCAAGCCCACTTCTGGGTATTTATCCAAAGAAAACAAAAGCATTAATTGAAAAAGATACATGCTTCCCTATATAACAGCATTATTTACAATAGTCAAGATATGGATGCTACCTAAGTGCCCATCATTAGATGAATGGATAAAGAAGATGTGGTATGCATATACAATAGAATACTACTCAGCCATAAAAAGAATGAAGTCTTGCTATTTGCAACAGATGGGTGTACCTAGAGGATATTATTCTAAGTGAAATAAGTCAGACAGAGAAAGACAAATATTGCATGATTTCACCTTTATGTGGAAAATTAAAAATGAAACAAAGGAAAAAACAAAACAGAAACAGACTCATAGATACAGAGAAAAAACCAGTGGTTGCCAAGGGGAGGGGTTGGGTGGTAAGGAAAAATAGGTAAAAGGGATTAAGAGATACAAACTTCCAGTTATAAAATAAATAAGTCCTGGGGATGTAAGGTACAGCATAGGGACTATAGTCAGTAATATTGCAATAACTTTATATGATGACAGATAGTTACTAGACTTATGGTGGTGATCAATTTGTAATGTATATAAATGTCAAATCACTGTGTTGTGCACCCGAAACTACTATAATATATGTCAACTATACTTTTTAAAAATGTTCTATTTTCCATTGTGCCAGTGGTTACATGGATATATACATTTGTCACATTTATTAAACCATACACTTAAAATCTGTGCATTTTATTATATGTACATTATGCCTCAATATAAAGCTTAGCCAAAGCAAGCAAAAAAACAATGCAGGCAGGATACGTTTTTAAAAATTCAAGATAAAGGAACTAGGAAGTGAAAGGGGGTAGGTCCAGATGGTGCCATTTTGCTGTGGTAAAGCATTTCCTTTGCTCTCATGGCAAATAGCCTTGAATTAGAGTCAAATATTCTGCATTTTAAAGAGACCATGTGAGGATGTTGGGATATCAGTGTTCTTTTCAATATTTTGTGAAATGTGTGTTTAAGAGATAGAATAAAACTTAGTGATAGCACATTGAAGTCAAGAACGAACCTATGTGTTTTTTAAGATTACTTGAAAATTCATCCCTAAATTCTCACAGTTTGGATGCTACATGAATTAATTCTCTAATGGTAAAAATAGATAAAATTTATTAAATAGTTCCAATAATCAATATGCCAATATGGCAGCATGCCAAACCCAGTGTTCAGTGCTTTAAATACATCATCTCATTTAATCTGCACATTCACTCCATGATGTAAATACTACTATTATCTCCATGTCACTGACAAGGAAACTAAAACTCTGGGAGCTAATTTGACCAAGTTTCCAACTAGATGAAAGACAGTGATCTTGAGACATAAAAACCCATGCTCTTAAACACCATACTTTGAGTTTTTGACTAAAGTAGGGCAAAGAAAACACAGTGCCTGCCTTTGTGGAGTTAACAAACACAGTAGGAACCAAACAAAATCTATTTCTCCTGTAGATAATTTCATAGTGAGCAATCCATTAAGATGTTTTGGATTAATCTTCACTTAAGGGACAGGCCAAGCAAATCAGCCCTTGTTTTCTTTAAAACACCATCTATAAGACATGTCAGCCTATGTCCCTGACAAACAGTCATCTGCTGTTCGGAGACCATTCTACATGCCTAAACCATTCTGTTCCCAAAAGATGAACTGAATATTTACCCACAGTCCCTTAGGTTTGTTAGAGTTGTTCTTGTTATCATAATTATGAAAGTTATTAAATATGAAGAAAACATAAAATATGAGTGCAAGAAACAGGTAATTTTTAGTCTATTGAAAACCCTATCAATTGCAATCAATCCAGGTAAGTCACTCAGGTACCGTATTATATGTAATCTATGAATCAATAAGAAAACTAATAAAAATTGGTGAGTTAATTAGGCATTTAACACATGAGAATACTAATACGAAAAGGTACTCAACCTTCTTAATTATCATGGAAATATGAATTCAAACCACAATGTCATGCCACTACATGTATACCTGAATGGCTAAAATAAAAATGACTGACAGTGCCTCGTGCTAAGGTTGATGGGTAGAGTAGCTAAAACTCTCATATACTGTGGGAATATGAATTAACAAAACCACTTTGGAAAAGTGACAGCATCACACATAATGAAAATTATATATATACCCTGTGATCCAGCAATTCAACTTCTAAGTATCTAGTTGTTAAAAGAATGCACAAAGGCAAAGTGCATTCCCCAAAAGACATGTACTGAAATGTACATAGCAGCACTATGATAATAACAAAAAATAAGCAGTGATCTAAATATCTATTATTAGTAGAATGAAATTGCGGTTTAGCTATATAATGGAATGCTTCAGAGAAATAAAAATCAGCAAACTACTCATACATTTAATCTAACAACCTGTATGAATCTCACAAATACAAATTTGAGGGAAAGAGGCAAGACACGAAAAAATATATTCTATATGATTCCATTTAAATAAAAGTCAAAAACCTAAAAATGGTGATAGAAGTCAGAATAATAATTATTTTGGGGAGGATGGTGGGAAAGTGGCTCGGGGGGTAGAGGAACGGTTTTGGGGATTTTGGTAATGCTCTATTTCTTGATCTAGGCAGCAGTTACAAAGATGTGTTCACTTGGGGAAAATTTATCAAAAAATTTATACTCACACTTACATTGAGTTTATTTTCTCCATCTATTCAATTTTAAAAACTTATTCAAAAAGAATTACTTTCAAATAAGGAAGAGGAAAAGAAAAACCAACCAGTAAAATACAGGGCAGAAAATATAAACGTATAGTTGGTTGCAACACTCACATTGTTGAGCCAGCGTCTTTATTTTCTCACTCCACTTTAAAGCTGATAAAACTGGAAAGATCAGACTATGAATACGATTCATGTAAAAAAAAGAAAGACATGAAAGCAACCCAAACGCAAAGAAAAGACTATGGCTCTACCTCAGAAGATTTTCAAATGCATATGCACATATATATTTTACATTAATATAAAATAATTAAATAGTTCTTAGTAGATATGCTTACACCTATTTATCTCTCTGTCTCACACACACACACACACACACACACACAAACACACACACACACACACATATTGACTAACCAACTACCAGATTCAAAGGCAGAGCATAAAAGCTTTTCCTGTATCGACAAACAGAAATCTACATCCTCGAAGTTTTCAGAAATCCTGACTCTGTAGGTCCCTCCCCAACTGGACACTAAACACCTCCCTAGACTCAACTGTTTTAATAAATGGGGAGTAGATCTTTAACTTTGACCTGGAAGATTATTAGGTGTACTGGGCAGCTCAGTGCCTTGGTACCTTCCTTTCCTCCCACTGACGTCCGAGAGCTTTCACATTTCTTAAGATGATAACCTGTCCCTTGGAAATTTACCCAGCAAGAAGTTTATAATGACCTAAGACTTCATTGGTAAGCATGAGCCACAGTAAAATTCCCAACAACATAGTTTGCAGTGAAAAGTGCCAAATAACCAAAATGCAAAAATAAAGTTTAATTCTGTGCAAATACACGCTTGATCGGCAGTATAGTTGGGTTACTGTGTCTTTTTAAGTTGAAAAAAATCCATAAAGAAAATTGGCTTTCCTCCTGTCAACCCTACCTATAGCTCCAATCCTATGTTTCACAGGAAGCTTTCTCAGAAGTTCTATGAATGGATTCTATCGCTCACTCTCTACTGCTCGCATTTCTGCCTCCCCCATAATTGTAATCTGCAGTATCCTCTCCTGTGCAATACAAACATGTGCCAGAGAACCCTGACCTCATTTTCCCCCAAACACTTTTTATTTTATTTTTTTTTTATTTTTTAAAAAAATTTTTGGCCGCGCTGTGCGGCACGCGGGATTCTAGTTCCCCGACCAGAGATCAAACCCGCGCCCCTGCGTTGGAAGCAGAGTCTTAACCGCTGCACGGCCAGGGAAGTCCCCCCAAAATACTTTTTAAAACCTGTTGTTTCTAATAAACACTCAGCTCCTGGTCTTGCCGGCATTCCTAACTCACAGAGTATTTCTCCCTGGCAGGTTTTTCTCCTAAGTCTTTGATTCTCCAGCGTGAGATTCCTCCTCCATCTCCCCAAACTGACCTCAAACTGTTGACCCCAAATTAAACAGTTCAGAAGTGTTCATTTCCCTTATAGAATAGCGCCACTTTCTCTTTCTTCACCTCTTTTCCCCAACTCATCCCAGCTCTACCCAGAGAGCCTTCTTTAAGTAAATGAATTCACCTTTTAATGTGTTCTTAAGCTGATCATTTATTTACTGGAGGGAAATTCTGTGGACAGCTCTAAATGTTACACTTTTAATCAAATGAAAAACATAAGAGCACCATTCTTTCTGCCATTGTTCGAGAGGCCTGCTTTAGTTCGGGTACTCGGTGCATCCATCCCAGCTCCCAGCTGTTCTCAGGACTCCTTTCTTTCCCCTGCCTCTTCCAGCATGGTCTGCTCTCTCTCGGCTAACCCCCTCCTCCCCCTCCTCCTCCTTCCCTTTCCCACTCTCCACCCTCTCCCTGTCAAGGGAAGGCCTGACATTTTGTTCAATAGTCTAGCTGTTTAATGGCTGGGTAAGAAACTGGCCCTGAAAATAGGATTTGCATATCTCCCAGACAAAGGTTAAAAGTGCTCTCCTACCTGGAGGTCTCTGTCTGTCTCCAGGCTTTACCATGACTGCTAGTGCCTGCATGGGGAAAGCGGGAGAGAGAAACGTACCCCTTTCAAATTCCAAACCCTGATAGAATGGGTACTGCTGTTTGATGGTAGAGATGCATCAAAATAATGGATAATCTAAATTCTAGAAACCTAGATATGAAGAGGACTTTGCCAAATAGTAAAGTATATTTAATTCAGGCATCCAGATCCAGATTATTCAAAAGAGCATTTCAGTTAATAACAAGTCTTGAGCACCATCAGTGCATCTGGAGACACCGTGGTTTGGGGAAAGCACATTAATGGAATGGCTATGGAAATCCTGTAGGGCCAGCTGGTCCCAGGAGACTTCCAAGCCTTTCAATTATTTCCTCTGGAGTTAAGGCTATATCACCACCATGAATTTGCCTTTGAGCAGTGAGTCTTTGCATCACACTGGTAACTCATTGCCTTTTTGGTCCTTACTGGGGATTCAGAAGCTGTCTTCCATCAGCCTTGTCGTCAGTCTCAGTTACAGTTTTGCTGTTTTGTAATTATATGCTATTATCTGTACATCATCTCATGCCATCTTCTGAACTGACTTCCAAGGCCATACTGAAAGGCACGTGCTATTTTCTGTGCTATTGTGCTATTTTCTCGTTTACACCCTCCTAGGTCCTTTAAAATCAAGGTCTAAAGCAGGGAGGGATGGCGTCCCTTGCTCAGAAAACTACCAACTACGTCTTTGATAACCGATCACAGCGTTAAAAGCTAAATCTTGTAAGCTTCCTCTCTTGCCCCACAGGGATACAGAAAAAGAGTCTGGTGTGTGGAAACAAAGCAATCACTTAAAATGTAACAAGGCACATTTCTCAAACTAAAACCATGACTCACCGTACACATGCAATATTGATATTTCAGATTATATTTAATTGAACTGAGGTTGCAGTTTATTTTCCAAATGCAAACATGTGTTTAATTAGAGCAAAATGTGCATCTCTATAACACTGAATTTTAAGTACCAGGTTCTAAAGTTTATTGATTGATGATTATTGTGGGGAAACATGAGCTCTTATGCATAAATCTTTTGACAGGAGCTGTCTGTCAAAAATAATGATCCTTTTAAAACTCATGAATAAATAATGACGCAGGTCCACTTTACATAAAAATACATACTCATTTACACTCTGTCCACTGAAATGAAATACGGGTATTTAAAATAATGACTCTGTGATGGGTGAGTAATGAAACATTATTAATTTAATACACATGGTATTTTATACTCACTCTCAAATTACATGCATCTATTTTCAATATTAACACATTAGGCTATTTTTTTAAAAGACCTCTAACAAAACGTCTGGTACTGAAAATCCTCTCACGGATGAGACTGTGAATTTTAATTCTGCCACGCTGGGGTCTCATTTTGGTCACAAGCCGGAAAGTAATAACTGGGCTGTCACTGTGGTGATGTTTTATTGTCTGCCCTGACTTGGAACATCCAGAAGGAGCCACCTCTTTTTCCTCCCAGAGGAAAAAGCGTGACGAGTTGAGAGGGAAAGCCAGAATGCCATTTGCCTTTCTTCATCCTTTCCCATCTGGAGTTCGATTCTGTGAATACGCTTTTTCTCTGGTCTTTTATTCCTTTATCCCACCCTGATTTTCTATCTCTTTGCTGAGTAAAGGTTGGGGGATGATCCTAAAATTGGGCACTTCTCTGAGGATTTTCATTTGGAATTCAGGGACAGAGGCAGGAAATTAGAGAAAATTATGTTCACTTTTCCTTTTAGATGACATAGAGTCACTCTTCTGTATCACCCTTGGATTTTTCAGTTACTTATTCCTGCCACTTTCTTTTTTCTCCAGTCATGACCCAACATCAGAAATGGTGATATTGGGAAAAGGAGGTCTGGTCAGGTTTGGGAATGGGTGTGATGTGGAAAGATGGGAAAAAAGGAACGGTTCCTCAGTTTCCTTTTCCTACATTTTTTTCAAGCCATGCTGTCTGCCTTGGAATTCCCAGCTGGTTTTCAAAAGCCTAGATTTTTAAATATGAGAAATGCTAATGGCAGTTTTTGTCACCATTTTATAGATGGGGAAAATAAATCACAACAAAATGATGTGTGTTGTGCACAAATACACAGAGGCATTCCTACTCCCAAGCTAACTCTTTGGTAGGAAACAAGTGTACAATGTACTGCAAATAGTATCATCTTCAGGACTGATACTGATACTAAGCATTGTTCCTTGGTACCATTGTCCTGTTTTGCCAACACACGTTCTGCTCTCTTGACCACATGCCATTTTCCGAACAGGAAAATGTTTATGAGTCAAAAAGAAAAAAACTCTGTTCCATGTTTTAAATCCGCTATTTAAGTCACTCAGCCAGCATTGTTCAGCATATAAAATGTTCCCACACTTGAAAGATAATGTTTTGACATTTTTTTCAAATTAAAATCAATTTGGATTTAAGAATTTTGTGAAATCCTCGAGATAATTCTAGAATCCCCTGTCATGTTGCGCGGTAGAAAGTTTGTGAGTCCTGAGGTTAGAATGGGATCTTGAAAGACAAATAGCTAAGTGAAATTAATTTTAAATCTTTGGCTAAAGGTTAACTGTTTCTTAAAATAGATTTGAAAAGTGTCACCTTAATTGCTTTTCAAATGAGTGTTTCATACAAAAGGGTGATTCAAAGTGATTCATAAAAATATACACCTACAAATTTCATGTTTAGCTATGCCTCTTATATAAAGTATAAATTTAGACACAGTATCAGGAAAGCATTAACTCCAACTAGCAAATACATATTTTTTAATTGTCCTCACATGAGACCTCTGAGTTAAAAAATGAGATGGTATGGTTTCACTGTGTGTACTTTTCACTCGCTTGTTTATACAACTAGATTGGCTCTTTTCCTTGATGTTATCCAACTGCCAATTGTGTACTAGTTACTCTTTTCTACACTATAGATTTCTTATAGGCCTTACCCAAAGGTATTATTCTAAACTTGTGTTGTTAGATTTAAAGAGAACACACTTTTTAATTGCATTTTATTTTGCAGTATAATGCTTGTCAAATTAACAAGTCAGTATGTAACAAGTGTTGTGGTTTGTGCTAAGTGCAACACTGAATTGGGCCAGATAAAAAGAAATAGCATTAAAAAGATAATCACAAACCTAAAAAAGATCATTGCAGGATATCACGTCCACAAATGCTCCCCAAACAGGTCATAGAAACACCAGGCAAAATAGAACATTATTAATTCAGACATTTCTCTTTAAGAATTTCTCAATAAGCATGCCATTTAGGGGTCTTTTCTTTCTGTAAATAAATCTGTTCTAATTTATACCTTAGAGTGATAAATTCTGTCCCTGATTTTAGTTTGACTCCAAAATAATGCATTATTAATATCTGGATTTTTGAAGCAATGGGAGCATTAAAGTAAAACTGACAACTTTCAGGCCAAGACCAAGAGGGGCCATTCAACTGGCAAGTAATGACAAGGGTGTGGCTGACATCACTCTTGCTTTTAGAGAAGGCATATTTAATCTTTGGGCAAAGACTGTGGCCTTAGCCTTTTGGAGTCAATTTACTAATTTTTTGTTTGTTTTCTTGGCCATTGGTGCCGCTAATACTAGTCCATGCAAAGATGAGAATTAATTACTAAGCCATACGTTCATAAAGGTAATTTAGCCTTCTGAAAATAGACAAATTAGGAAAAATTAATTCTGTAGAGGCATAGGAGAAACCAAAATAAAATTATCATTTTTCAAAACAATAATTTACATCTGGACTGCACATGGGAGTAAACACAAAATTTGACATTCAGGCTACTTGTTTCATATGTTGTAATACATTATTTATTTAGGTGTTTAATTTTGTTGTTTTTGTATCTTTGTGTCTTTGGTTATTCATATAGTTGAAACATCATTTTACATGAATACATGTTTTAAAGACTTTCTAATGGAGGAAAAGCTTTCTAAAAGAGAAACCTTTGAAAATAGCTTTGGTCCAGAAATCAAGAGCTGTGGCTTTTTATATTCCTTGTTTTGTCATTATTTGTGTGACAAGTCACTGTCACATCCTGGGAGTCATTTAAAAGACAAAGTTTAATGAAAGAATTCAGACACAAAATATAAGAGCACATAGTGTATGAGTTTATACATATGAGGTAAAAAGACAATGCCATTAGTAGGACAGTAGCTATCTTTGGGAGAGTATAGTGATGGGAAGGGAATAGGAGGGGCAAGTTTGGTTGCTAGAAATGATCTTTTATTTTGTTTGGGGTTTTCTTTTTTTGTTTGTATAATTTGGATACTGGTTATGTGGTGTGTTTAGTTTTCTTTAAACGTAGTGAGCTATATACTCTTCTTTTAAAATTTTCTTGTTTTATTGAAGTATAGTTGATTTACAATGTTGTATTAGTTTCAGGTGTACAGAAAAGTGATTCAGTTATACATACATATATATCTTTTTTTTTCAGATTCTTTTCCCTTATTAGGTTATTATAAAATATTGAGTATAGTTCCCTGTGCTATACAGTAGGTCCTTGTTGGTTATCTATTTTATATATAGTAGTGTGCATATGTTAATCCCAAACTCCTAAATGCATTATTTTGGTTGCACCAGGTCTTAGTTGAGGCATGCAGGCTCCTTAGTTGTGGCTTGTGGGCTCCTTAGTTGCAGCACATGGGCTCCTTAGTTGTGCTATGCGAACTCTTAGTTGCAGCATGCGGGATCTAGTTCCCTGACCGGGGATCGAACCCAGACCCCCTGCATTGAGAGCACAAGTCTTATCCACTGCATCACCAGGGAAGTCCCTTTCCCTATATACTTTCGATATGATACTTTTCTGTATGAATATTATATTTCATTAAAAAGGAAAAATATAAAGGAGGTTGAAATAAATTTTTCTAATTTTTTTTCTAAAATTCTACTATTCTGTGAAAATTGCCTTCTTATAATAGGATACCCACCATAAGTGAGGCACTTTTAGGTGACTCAGAGACATCATTCTGAACACTGAGGAATGTGCAGTAACAGATTTCTATTGCTTTTTACATTTTTCTGCTTCCTCCCTCTGTGCTCACTCTTGTGACTGTCACTATGTGTGACTTCCAGTAGCTTCTCATCCTTACTTCTTACTTACTCCTAATCTCGTGCAGGCTGGAAAAGAAACAGATAATCACACTGCCAAATTTTGCAGTAAAGATCTGAATGCCTGCATTCTGAAAGCTTAGGGTTGCTGGGAATCTGACCTTTAGATAAGTGAGGCAGTTCTCTACCTCGTCTCAAAAAACCTTAACCTCAGAAAGGACCTCAGGTTTTTACAGTGGCCTTACACATAAGCAGGGATTATTTTAGCTGGATCCTCAGAAGATTTGTTTTTGTTTTTTAGTCTCTATACTTCCAAGAGTTTTCAAAAACAACTTTGTTGCCAACCCAGATATTCTCTTGCAGAACATTTGTTAAAAAGACTATTTATTCTTTCCTTTTTTTTTAAAAGCTCATATGTATCTCCCTATAATTTCTGTGCAAATGAAACTCCTGAGACTTTCAACTGGACAAGCAAAATAGGTCTACACTGGTGGTTCTTAACTTCAGCTTTGTGGTGAACACCAGAGTGATCTAAGGAGCTTTGTGCAAAACAGATGTCCACGCACCATCATGGGAGGTTCTGATTCAGTCAGTCTGAACAGGCTGAGGGATAGGTATTTTTGTACTCTAACAGGTGATGTGGACGCACAGTTAGGTTTGAGAAATATGACTGCATCTTCTATATGACAGCCCTTCCCTTCTAATACTGGGACATGGTCATCTGTGTCCTGTCCTTTCTAAGTCACATAGCTCTGGTTTCTTCAACTGTTCTTGGGCCTTGGTTTGCACATCTCTCATCACTTAGATCACTACCCCTGAACTTAACTTTCATAATGTGCTTTTTAAATGTGGCAACCGAGTGTTGAACTCCAAGCTCAGATGTGGTCTCACTAGAGTGGAATTGAACTGTTCCCTCCCTTTGTTTAGATTCTGGGCGTCTCTTGTTGCAGTCTAACAATATGTTTGCTTGAGTCACATTGTATTGTGGTCTGATACTGACAGTATAGCCAGTCATAAATCCCAGGACTTCTTACCTGACTTTCCTTTCCTTCCTTTCTGCCTGTCTGCCTGCCAGCATTTCTTCTCTTCTTCATCAGTAATATTTGAGTATTACTTGGGGTTTGGCCCTGGGCATTAAGAAGGGATCAAGACAGACACAGTCCCTGCCTTGCCAGAGTCAGAATTCAGACAAACAAAGCAGCGATTATGTCTTAGGCTAGTTCTCAGCTATGCTGTGCTGGTGTAACTGATTTATGAACACCTCGAACTAGAGCCAGAAAGGATTGAGGGCTGTTGACAGAACTCTTGAGGGACTCTGTCATCTTGCTCACATGGAGGGCCAGAATCTCTCCTGAGTGAGTCAGGTAGGTTCTGGTATCTGTGTTTAACAACACCTCGAAGGGCTCTTTAAGTCAAAACTTTATGGGAATAGCCAGAGCATCTGACAAGAATGATGGGACTGTGATTGTGTGGTAAGAACTGTAAACATTTTATTACATAGTCTTATATTCTCCCATCATGATTGCCAGGCTGGTAGAGGTAACCATCTCTGTTCTGGTTCCTCTGATTCCCCTTTTCTTTGTCCCCTGATGACTATAATGAGGGGTCTGGACCATGATTGATTCAGGACACATTACTATTCTCAGGGAGCTGTTATTTTGCTTAAAGAACCATTTTGCTGTACCTAGACTTGTATTCCTCCCAGACTCCGGCTGCCTGTTTTGCCAGGTGATAGGAAGAGCTGTGGGCTGCTTCTACTGCCGCTGCTCTTTGGTTTTTAGTCCTGAAGGCTCTGTGTGCGTGCTTTGTGTGTTTTTGCTGACCCTCTCTGAGGGTTAACTGTTCTCTGTGTTCCTGTGATGGAGGGAGCATTTTAAATTCCCTCTGAATGCAAGAGCCGCTTGTTCTTCAGAGTCCCAAAGCCAGATCAACCCACGGAGTCGTGTCTGACATTTTCTTGGGCACCTCCTGAAACACCTCTTGGCAGCAGGAGCCCTGAAGCCTTCTCTGCGTAACCCTGGCAGCCCATGTTTGGTGTGCTACGCCTCCATTATCCCTGAAACATTTCCTCTTGTTGGTTTAGGGCTAGAATTATAAGTCTGTCAAGACTATTTTGAATCTCGATTCTGTCATCCATCTCCGTTTTACGCTTCTGAAAATGTCATAATCGTGGCTCCTTCAGTGTTAGATAAATTTTGAACCAGAACACTGGCAGTTTCGGATAAAGAACTGAGAACAGAGCCAGACACCTCTAAGTGGATATCGATCCACTAACACGTTCTATTTTGTTATGGCCATTCAGCCAGTCCCCAGGTTTTTGTTGTTGCTTTATGTTGTGAACATTTTATATTGTGAAATATAAAATACATACTGAAAATTACCCCAAACAAAAACATACAGCTTAATAAGTTATCACAAAGTAAACTGTATAATCTCTTCCCACATTAAGAATAGAAACTTTTCTCCCAGACACTACCCAATTCTTATCCTCTTCTCCCTACCCCAGAGTAGTTACCATTGTCCTGATTTTTCTGGCAGGCTATCACTCCTAGGGCACTGTGCAGACAGAAGACTGAAACACACCCCTAGCCTTTCTGTAAAACATGCCTACTTATTTATCCTGGAGCTTCAGCCTGAGGGGCAGGCTTCAGGTTTGCCATGTATCTAGTGGCTACAGAAATGCTCTCAGGGAATGTAGGCTGGGGATCACCATCTTTGTGCTCTCCTTCAGCCTCACTACTAATGGCCAAAAGAAGAGCTCTTTGGTACCTCCCAGAAAGGAGCTTATACATTTATTTGGAGCCCTGATTTTTACAACAGTTGCCCAGAGGATACCTTGAGATCGTCTCGTCTGGAGACCAGCAGGGATTATGATTGTGGTCCAATAAGACTGTATATATTTGCATACATTAAAAGCTGCTGCCTGAGGCCTGATTTTCAATCTGTTTGAAACTCGGTGCAGACTGAGATCCCTCCCTTTGGAACACTGATAGGGCTTGGCACACCCTCAACAAGTGAGACCTATCAAGAAAAATATCAGTTTTTCAAACTATTCTAAAAGTTACAGTAATCAAAGCAGTATGGTGCTGGTACAAAAACAGACACAAAAATCAATAGAACAGAATAGAGAGTCAAGAAATACACCCACACTTACATAGTCAGTTAATCTACTACAAAGGAGGGAAGTAATTACAATGGAGAAAAGACAGTCTCTTTGATAAATGGTACTGGGAAAATTGGGCAGCTCCATGCAAAAGAATCAAACTGGACTACTTTCTCACATCATATACAAAAATAAACTCAAAGTAGATTAAAGATTTAAATGTAAAACCTGAAACCATAAAACTCCTAGAAGAAAACACAGGCAGTATGCTCTTTGACATAAATCATAGTGGATCAGTCTACA
Source organism: Balaenoptera ricei (assembly GCF_028023285.1). NCBI lineage: Eukaryota > Metazoa > Chordata > Mammalia > Artiodactyla > Balaenopteridae > Balaenoptera > Balaenoptera ricei. The sequence continues at coordinate 40,784,515 of NC_082645.1, read as the reverse complement.
ACGGCAAAGGAAACAAAAGCAAAAATAAACAGGACCTAATTAAACATAAAAGTTTTTGCAGAACAAAGGAAACCATCAACAAAAGGAAAAGACAACCTACTGAATAGGAGAAAATACTTGCAAGTGATATGTCTGAAAAGGGGTTAATATCCAAAATTTATAAATAGCTCACACAACTCAATATTGAAAAAAAACAAACCTGATTAAAAAATGGGAAGAAGACCTGAATAGACATTTTTCCAAAGAAGACATACAGATGGACAACATGCATATGAAAAGATGTTCAACATCACTAATCATCAGAGAAATGTAAATCAAAACGATCATGAGATATCATCTCACACCTGTCAGAATTGCTATCATCAAGAAGTCTACAAATAACAAATGCTGGAGAGGGTTTGGAGAAAAGGTAACCCTTGTGCACTGTTGGAGGGAATGTAAATTGGTACAGCCACTATGGAAAACAGTATGGAGGTTCTTAAAAAAACTAACAATAGAACTACCATATGATCCAGCAATTCCACTTCTGGGTATTTAACCAGAGAAAACGAAAACACTAATTTGAAAAGATAGGTACACATAGTTCATTGCAGCATTATTTACAATGGCCAATATATGAAAACAACCTAAGTATCCACTGATGGATAAATGAATAAAGCAGAGGCAGTAAATGTACAGTCAAATACTACTCAGCCATAAAAACGAATGAAACCTTGCCATTTAAGACAACATGAATGGACCTTGGGGGTATTATGCTAAGTGAAATAACTCAGACAGAGAAAGACAAATATTGTACGATTTCACTTATATGTGGAATCTAAAAAACAAAACAAATGAGCAGATGAAACAATCAAACAAAACAAAACTTACAGAGAACAGAATGGTGGTTGCTGGAGGGGAGGGGAGTTGAAGGTTGATCAAAATGGGTGAAGGGGATTATGTGGTGCAAACTTCCAATTATAAAATGAACTTTTATAATTTTACAGTCTCTGTAAAAGTTCATTCATGTAGCTTGTAAGACACACATACATTTTCTGTTTGGCAGACAAGTTTTATCCCGTAGTAGAATGGCAGCCTCTCCTACTCATGTGTAGAACACAGAGCTTCACGCAGCTTCGGGTGTGTAATGTACAGTGTGGTGACTATATTTAATAATATTGTAGTGTATATTTGAAAGTAGCCAAGAGAGTATATCTTAAAAATTCTTATCGAAAGAAAAAAAATTGTAACTTTCTATGGTGACTGATGGTAACTAGACTTACTGTGGTGATCATTTCCCAGTGTACACAAATATCAAATCATTATGTTGGACACCTGAAATTTATATAATGCTATATGCTAATTATACCTCAATTAAAAACAAATAAATAAGTAAATAAATAAATAAGTTCTTAAATGGTTAAAAAAATAGATTTTATTCCATGTTCTTCACGCTTATAGAATTTCTATTAAGTGATCAGCTGTCAATCGAATTTTCCCTCTTTAAAAGTTTTTGTTTGGTTTTGCTACTTTTAAGGCTTTATCACTGCTTTTGGTTTTTAGCAGCTTTGTTTTGATCTGTAGATGTAGATTTCTTAAAAGTTTATCTTGCTTTGAAGTTTAACAGATTTCTTAATGTATCCCATCAATTTTGGGAAGTTAATATTCATTATTTCTTGAATTGTTGCTTCTATCCTACTTTCTCTCTTCTCTCTTGTGGGACTTTAATACACATATATTACATCCTCTCACTATATCTCTATGTCTCATACTCACTACAGGTATCACTGCTTTTCAAAAGTTTGCTTTTCACCACTTTGCTTTTGGGAAAGTTCTACATTAGTACCTGTTTTCGTTAACCAAAAGGAATCTGAAGAGGATTTTCGATTTTACAAAAAAAGTTAATTGCTTCTTCACTTCACACCATTTTTGGCATATGAAAGTTTTAGTAGGAATGCTCTACTTTCAGATACCAGGGGGATCTTGTATTCTGTTTTCCATCCTTTTACCACCATATGCTTCATTCCAGAATTTTTTTCTCTTTAATTTCCAGTTCACTAATTCTACAGCTGAGTGTAATCTATTATTAACCCCATTTATTTAGACCTTTTTCATTATATTTTTCAGTGTTACAATTATAATCAGGTTTTCTTTTATAGTTTCCAATCTCTGTTGAAATTTTAATTTGTCTTTTATATTTCTTAATACAGTAAGAATAATTGTTTTAGAGTCTGTATCTGATGGCTTCATTATCTGAAGCCCCTGTAGTTCTGCTTCTGTTTGTTGTTTCTATTGGTGTCTACTCATGTTGACTTGTCTCCTTTTATGCCTGGTTACTTTGATTTGTTGCTATTCATTTTACTAGTAAAAATTGTTTGTAGAAATAATTTGAGGCCTGAATGATATATTACATCTTGCTAGGTCTCTCTGATTCCATCAATCAAATTTCAGGCTTTGAGGTGATTCAGAACTGTACTGTGGTCCTCAGTGCAATCTGTCTACTTGCAGTTTATCATTATTCCTAGAGTCTCACCATTCATGATTCCATCTATATGCAAAAGGCTTTCATCAAGGCTCCCACATGTGAGAATTCTAATTCCTATCTCACTAGCTTAGTGAGACATTCAAAAGCACCATTAAGTCTTTTTTTCCCCAGCTTTGACAGATAGTTGACATACTATGTATGTTTAAGACATACAATGATTGCCAACATAGCATTAGCTACCACCTCCATCCAGTCACATAGTCACCATTTCTTTTTTGTGGTGAGAACATTCAAGATCTACTTTCTTAGCAATTTTCAAGTATGTAACACAGTATTTATTAATTATAATCACCATCCTGTACACTAGATCCTTAGAACTTATTCATCTTATAACTGGAAGTTTATACCCCTGGTGAACATCTCTTCTATTCCCCCATTTCCCAGGCCCTGGTAACCACCATTCTAGTCTCTGTTTCTACTGAGTTTGGTTTTTTTAGATTCAAATGTAAGTGATATCATACGGTATTTGTCATTCTCTGTCTGACTTATTTCATTTAGCTTAACATCCTCAAGGTCCATCCACGTTGTCACAAAGGGACCAGTAAGTCTTTTAGGTTCTCAGCTATTCCCACTAAATCAGCAAGTGTGCTTAGGAGAAAAACAACCCCCAAATTCTGGTTTCACTTCCATGGGCATCAGTTTTCTGCCAGATCTTATCCCAGTAATTTTTTTCTGTTTTGTTAATGCCCAGTGTTATCAAAGAGATTTAAAAAATATTTTGTTCAGCTTTGCAAGTAGTCTTTAGCAGGAGTGCTGGTTGGATTACCTACTCTATTATTACCAGAAATAGAAGTCTTCCAATTTACATGGTTTCCCTTATCCACAGTTATAGTCATCCGCAGGTATCCTTGGAGACTGGTTCCAGGACCCCTCATAGATACCAAAATCTGAATATGCTCAAGTTCCTTATATATACTGAGCACCGCACAAGAAGCTTATGAAAATAAAAGAGATGCAGCAAGTGAAGGCACTTTGAACATTGTAAACCTGTGTACAACATAAGCCAATATTTTATGAGTGAACAAAGATATAATAGAACTCTTTTAATAGGACATTTTCACTCATATTTAAATGTTACCAGCAGCTTCTGTGAAATGGTTTAGTATTATTTCTTCAATTCTCAGAGCATATATGTTTCTAAGGCTACTCCATTCTTATTCTAAAACAAAGTAAAACAAAGAGAAATTCTTGTTGTCCACATTCATCTCTTTAGGAAATACATCAATGGATACATATCACCTTCAGTTTTGTATTCTATTTTATACCAAACCAAGAAAACAATACAAAACAAACAAGCACACTCTCAGTTCCTCTCCATTTCCAGCTTTGTCTAATAGACTTCAAGTTAAACAATACAGATTCAATCATGATTATCCATCCAAAATGAGTCTTACGTCTTTGGCATTTTTATGTGACTGAATTATAAACTTTTGTCATTTTAATTTAATATTTTGATTAGAAAATTACTTCATTTTCCCTACAGTATTTTAATGTTATATTTGTGAGTTTATTCATATGAATATAATTTTTTCTGTTAGTCTGTTCATACGAATATTATTTTTCTCTGTATACATTTTGTTGATGAGAAAATAATATTTAACAGAAAGATTTGATAAGAAAATAGTTATATGCAGTTGAAATTATATAACCAAAGTAAAAATGGAGAGAAAGCAAGTAAAACACATCAAAGTTTATATTGCTTTAATCAGCAATAGAAAGTCATCGCTGATTTTATAGAAAGTATCACTTGTGGGGTCAATCAAAGGTGTGTGGGAAATTTGGAACCAGTTCTTTTGAAGGAGACATACAGAAAACAGTCTTTTTTTTTTTTGAGTTTTTTAAAGGGGATCCTCATAGTAGTTTCAGAATATCACTGTTTTTTGCAAATAAAAGTTCTATGTGTGTGTATTTATATTTATATTCATATATTTCCCCCAAATCTCCTCATTGCAACAGCCAAGGCTGTCATTTTGGTTCAAGTACTTTTTTTCAATGATTTCTTTGCCAGTTTTCCTCCTGAAAAATTTATTTGGAAAAAAAAAACCCCACAATAACAGATGGATTTTGAGTAATCAAATTTCCTACTTAATGTCTATATAGTGGCTTCTTATCATGGAATAGAATTATTCCAACATCTACAGTATTTGGCAAAGTTTTTGTCCAACGTGTTTAGGGAAAATTGCCCAAGACTTGCAATCATAGTACTCTTTTAGCTCTCTATTGAAATTCTTGGTTAACTTATCAAATAGAAGTGTGAACATGGCTTTGGTTTAGTAGAAAAACAAACTCTTGTCAAGATTAATTCTAAAGAGCACTCCTGCTGAAGTAGTTTGTATTTGATCCCATATAGAGGTCCTTAACATGAGCAGTCGTTACAGAAGAGTCTGGCATTTCATGTAAAATTCAAGTGATCATTAATAATTATTGATATCAGAAAGGAGAGGGAATCTATCTTACTTTTTAAAACTTATCTTTCTGATTAGAAAGGGACTCCATCAACATTAAGAGGTGTGTATTCACTGGGAAAAGATGAGATATGCAGCCAAATCTTTGAGATCCAGATTCTGGTTTCCATTCTGTCATGTTCATATTCCATAGTTGGAGACATACAATAAGTCTTTAAGCATTTATTTCCTCATCAGTAAACCAAGAAGGTTAAATTAGTTAGACTTTAAGGTAGCTGAATTACTTCCCAGTAGAAAAAGAGACAAGATATTAGGAAAGGTATAAAGGCATATCAAAGTCTTTCTTCTCATTAGTGTTGAGCAGTTGAAGTACCCTCTCTTTGTTGGCTGTGTAAACCAGCAATCTAAAAGGCTTTTGATGACAAAAATGGCTGAAAGCCACAAGTTTGTGGAGCCAAGTATGCCCTTAGAAGAAACATGTGACTTTTTCAGTTAAGAGAAATGGATTAAGTTGAAAAGGAATATGCTAAACAAGAATTTTAAATATTAAGCATTGGCACAAGTTCAAAATCTTTAAGAATTAGAGAGAAAGGCATTTCCTTTGAAATTTTCTCTACAGCCATTTGTGTTTTAAATACTGTGCAATACTGAATAATATTTAACTGATATTATAAGGAATGTTATTTTTGTTAGGATCTTGTTTTACTTCTAGCCTTCCTTTTACCAACCAAATTTCTTGAAAGTGCTGCCTATACCCATCGTTGCTGTTTCCTCATCTCTTACACCTTGTCCCCTGCCACTGAGTTTTTACTACCACTACTTCAACTGAGCCTGCAGTCATAGTGAGATTTGACTTCTCTGCATCACTGAACGCTCTCTCCTTGAAATGCTCCCATCTCTTAGCTTCCATGGTCCCACCCTCTTCACCTCCTCAGATTTTTCTTCCACTTTTCTGACCTGTCCTTTTCAGCCTCTTTTTAAAAAAAAAAAAAAAAAGAAAGAAAGAAAAACAGTTTATTAATGTGTGCAGTGCACATCATACTGGGGAAAACTAAACCAGAAATAACTCAGAATGGCACTTAGAATTCCAGCTTTTATAGCATCTTCAGCAAAGGACTATAAAGTAGTAGAGAAATGACAGGACAAAGGAGATCAGTTCTAGGCTTCCAAAGTAGGTAAATGATGGGACAGTAAATATATAGGAAGAATCTAATGGAATAAGGTTTGTTTGCAGATTCCTCTGGTGCTACTTCTGGGCTGATAAGAATGTCTTCTTTCCTCCTGTCCAGGGAAGGTACCTTTTCACATGGGAGTTTATCTTCATTTGGGGGCAACCTACTGTTGCAGATGTACGGTTTGGCTTTCCAAGGTCTCTTCAGAAAGTCTTCCCTCTTTATCACACAGTGTCGGGATAACTCCATTTACTTCCAAGGGTATGTGCTGATGATTCCCAATTCTACAACTTTTCACAGATCCACCTCCTGAATTTGAGATCCTTCTATCCAACAGTCCTCTGGATATTTCCACTTGGATTTCCAACAGTACTTGAACTGCAACATTCCCACAATAGAATTCATCAACTTTCTCCCCTATCTGGGTCATCTTCCCGTGAGCCAGCCAGGAACTCGGGTTGGATACTTAGGTTTCAGACCCACCACAGTTATTCCTCACCAAAGGAATAGACAATTCTACATATTTGATATAAACTTCTAAAAGTCATTCACTCCTTTCTGTTATCATTGCCATCATTGCCTCCATCATCTCTCACTTCGACTGCTGTAACTGCTTCCTGACTAACTGACCTACCACTGCTCTGTTCTCTTTATTCCAGTCATTGTGAAATGCTTAAAATACAAAAAAAAAAAAAAAAAAAAATTATTTTCTTTCCTGAAACTCTTCAGTGCCTTGCCATTGCTCTTAGAATGATGTCCGAATTCACTATAAAGTTGAATAAGTTCCTGAATGATCCACTTTGGATCCTCCTTTCCAGCCTCATCACTCACCACTTTCCCCTCCCCTGTGCTTATGCGCACCACCCTGAATGTCTCTCATTTCCTGGATACTCCTATTCCCCTTAGGCTCAGCACGTTTAACAGAATGGTTTCTCTTCCTAGAACTGCCATTTCATCCCCCAGCCTCTCCTGTTTGGCAGTTACAGAGTCTTCATGTCTCAAATCGGCAGCTCTTCCTTGGGGAAGCCTTCCCGGATGCCCCACCTGCCACACCTGGGTAAGGTGTTCTGGTATGTATCTGCACAGATGCTTATACTTTCCTTTTCTACCAATGGTGCATACTCTCCACAAGAACAGGGACATTAATCTCATTTAGCCTCACTTTTCACACCCAGCAGGATGCCTGACACATAGTAGGTACTCAACATCTATACATGTTTTGCTTTTATCTCATTTTGTTTCATTTTAAATAAACCATGCTTTTGCATAAAAACCTGATGGAAGCTACACCACTCACCAGGGGTCACTGACCCTAAATTGTAAGATCTGGTTTGTTGGAGACATGGAAACAATCCTTTGAAGGTTGGAACATACAAATATAGACATAACTGTTAATAGACAAGGGCCATTCAGCCTGGGCAAGGCCTAAATTGGGGTCACATAGAATACGGCAAACTGTGATTTTATGTAATGATGTCGATGATGATGATAATGATGGCCATAGTAAAATAAATGTCATCATAGCACCAAACCCCAGACACAAGCTATTATTTCAAACCTGGCAATCAGCAACAATCAGAATACATGATTTTCAAAATGTAATACTCATACCATGAGACTCATTACCCTAATCAAATCACGAATATTCAGAACATTTAAAAAATCAAGTTTGTGCATTCCTTTAAGCACATTCAACTGCTGATTCCCCTCTGTGCTGCTTGTTTTGGTGGGCAGCAGCTAAGAGCAGAAATTAAAGGAAATGAAATTTATAACTTCTAACCTTGCCTAAGTTTGTTGTAAAATTGTTTACTATTTTTAAAATGATTAGGTTGGGGGTGGGCAAGGATAACATAATCGATAAATGAGTTTGGGTGACATTCTGTGGAATTCAATTATTCTCTTCTTGTCCCCCATAAGGATGACTAATCATAATTAAGTTATAAGTTAAATTTGCCTTTGTGTACAGGCAGCCCTGACTCACAAAACCAAATATAAATACACCACATAAGGGTTTTTCCTATGAAATCCAGCATCTTCTCTGAAAAATAAAACATAAATTTTTGCTACCTATCACATTCGTTTTTACAATGGAGATTTGTAAACATCTTACAGCATGCTTACATGAGGATTTTGCCATTATGAATACCAGATGGAACACTGTCTTGCTATGTGAAACAAAATATATAGGCAAGTCCTCTGTATTTGAAAACAAGGCAAGTCCATCCCAGAAGAGCATAATCCAGTTCCTTAAGGATGCCTGCACAGGGAGTAGTCCAAATATTATATAATATTAGCAGATTAGCTCATTACAAATGAAACTCTTTTGATTCAATGTGTGCATCAAAATCTTGATGAGATTGATCTGAGCTGCATCAGCTTGAAATCAGGATCAAGTCCTTGCTTTACATTTTTTGCCTAAATTCTAGTACACAGATGCTTCAACAAAACTCATGGAATAGGCAAACCATTGCGATATGAGCTGAAGTGCTTCCAGGTATATTTTTTTCCTGGGTAATTAGTGTTGAAATATTCACACACAACTTCTTAGAGAAGCCACTTGGTGTGTGTGTGTCCCCTCCTCCACAGCATCCTTATCCTGACTCCATAACAAGATGAGCCAAAAATTAAAAATAAATGCAGCCCTAAAAATTCTTTAGAGCTTGGCTCCCAATTTTTCATTTTTGCAACTTAGAATTGAGTATGGATGAGGCTTAGGGTTTTGAACTTCCAAAAGAGAATTAGCTAACTACCTGTTATTCTAAAGCATCAATAAAAAGTATATATAAGAATGTATATCCTTATTAAAAAACAACTTTCAATCTTGATTCTCTTTGGGGCATGTCTAAGGTCCTTTCCATCCCTGCTCACATGCTGAGCACCATAAGCCACAGAGGTTACAGGGGTTGTGGGCTTTTGTTTTTTATGTGATTGTTTCTAAGTACAATAGATGACCTGCCAATGCATTGTACATCTCTGGGTGTTATGGCTAGGGAAAGGGAGGTCCTACCTATGGCTGTAGTCGTTCCTGCTCCATCTTGAAACAACTTTTGTCTCTTTCTTATCCTAAAGCAACTCCATGCAGAGTTCTAAGGATCTTTGTCATCTTTCAAAAGACCCCTGATTATATTCATTACTGAGTTAACATACAAGACGGAAAATTGATTTCTTAGAGATAGCATTAACTAAGATTTCTTAGAGATTGCAGTTTAATTATCTTCCCCTATAACACTACTATCATCTAACTTCAATTCATTACAATAACCAAAAAAGTGCATCATATGTGTCCCAGGTAGAAAAGTCATCTCTCGTAGCCCAAATCCTGGACCATGCCTTTATATTTTTATGTTAGAATTCTTGTTCTGTCAACTACTCTCAGAATTAATGGGATGCTAAGAAGATTCCAGGAAATCTGATATTTTGAAGCAATATTTTAGTTAAAATGTGGCATTAAATACTCATTTTCTTAGCAATTTGTAACCATTTATCTTACTGATTAAGACATTTCAGATCACCTGAATATTTATTTTTAAAATGTTCCTCGTAACAGGGAATGGTGTGTGCTTTTCAGAGATGGGGTAGGTACCTTGGGACAGAGTTAGGAGGAAGACTTTTTGTTTTTCTTCTTAAGAATAGCCACGTTAATTGACACAGTGTAGAACTTCCAGGGAGATACAGTGGATTTTATAGTAGTTGAAGAGCTCAATTAATCATTCAGCTCAACACTTACCCTACACAGATAAAATGCACTTATTACCACATTACAAATAAATCAATTGAGACCCAGTTTAGTGACTTCCCCCAGGTCATGCAGCTCATTGTGAGAGGAAAGGAATTACAACTCATGCCACCTGCCTGCGTTCCCATGAAAGAGCTTCTCATACCATAACACACTTCCTCATTGCGTAATGGTGAAAGACACATGCCAGTGTCATGAATTTGGAGATGCTCTTCTTGTTGACTTGTCTCGGAGAGTATTAACAACATGGTCCATGCATAGTTCATCCCTCACCTGGATTTCCAACACAGTTTCTCTCTGAGACTCCAGAGTCCCCAGTTCTAGTTGCAGCTTCTCCAGATGTTTTGTCCCCCAAGTGGAATTCACACTCGGGGTCACTCCTCCTTTCTGTTCAAGAGCAGTGGCAGTGTCAAGAGGAAGACTTTCTATAGAACTTTTGTACATCTGATATTTGAACAATGTGCATATTACCGACTTAGAAATATTAATAGTTTTAAAAAATGCAACACAGTTTCTTTGATATAAGTTACAAATGTATTCTGATGGCTCAGTCACTTTCTGAGGGGACGCAGTCATTGCCAGTCAAAAGTTGCTAGGAATTCATATCCATTTCCCCTCTCTTATAGGCCTATAAATAAAGACCATAAAAGTGGTTCATGTGGCATCACAATTAAAGATGTTTGCTTCAGATTAAAATTTGTAGTTTGATTGGGAGATGAAAATTACTCTAGGACCTTGAATTTAGAATCCCAGGAAGTTGTGGGGATTACTGTGCATAATCCATGAGCGAGAGAGAAAAAGATTGCGGTCCTTCTCCAGGACACATTCCTGTGTGCTTCCCCAGCTGCTGGCCTCTCACAGGTCTGCATTATCACTTCCAGGGGCTGGAAGCCATAAAGAATAGTAACATATACAGGAAATGGTTGTAAAGAGATAAGAAAAAGTGGCTTAACAAAAGAAAATTGAAGACCCCTGTTCATCATTATCATTTAGGGAAGGAAAGAGGAAAGAAACATGGAACATGGATTCTACAAGAGAGGTTTACCAAATGCTGACTGAAAATTCCTTTGTGTCTTTTGTGAACACTACTAAAGAAGATGTTTGTGAACTCCTGGACCCCTCATAAGGTAATTATCATATGCAAGTTTGGATGGGTAATATACATGACCTTTCCATGTGGATTGTAGGCTTTTGGAGAGGAAGTACAATGACTTTTGTCTGACAGGCGTGGTTTAAGGGGTTAAGAGCATGTACCTGGATCAAATCCTGGCTCCATCACTTACTAGGTGTGTGACCTTGGACAAGGTGGGTAACCTCTTGGAGCACCAGCATCTTCCTCTGTAAAGTGGGGTTATAATAGTATGTACCCAGAGAGTAGTTTTGAGCATTAAATAAAATAATATTTGTAAAGTACTAGGAACAGTGACTGGCACATAGTAAGTGTTATATCAGTGTTTGTTAAAGAAAAATACATGTGAGTAAAAGAGTAGTAGTGTGCTTAAGTAAACTCAACTCAATTAATTAATGTCCAGTTGCCTCTGAAAGCATTAGCTGAAGCCTTAGGACTCGGAATGTTCATTATTATCATCTACTCTCCTGTCCAACTCTCCTCCTACCAGTCCAAATCTTTGCTTATCAAGACCTGGTTGTGCTTATTCCCAGATCGATTTATGACAGTAGTTTTTGCATTTTTAATTAAACAACTGAATTTATGAGTAAACATATCAAAAATGCATTCAAAAGAGAGAGTTTTTGTGTGAGAATTAGGTGGAAGGCTTTGGAGAAACTTGATAAAGAGAGGTTGTTGTAAAAAAAATGCTCTTGGATTTGGTGTTTATGAAGCAACTGAACAGACTGAGAAAAAAATCATAGAAATCTGGAATGAGTTTATGCTGAAAATTGTTTTTCAAATGTCCTTAAGTTAAGTTCTGGCTCCACTTAATAGAAACTGAAAGTGGAAACTGTAGACAATGTACTGTGGGTGTGCTTTGTGCAAGAAAGACAACATAGGATTCCCAAGAAAAGAATCCAGACTCAATAGCAAAGCTTGATTCCAGCAAAAAAAAAAAAAAAAATTTGTTGAATTCATGTGAGTTTATATATTTTAAGCTAAGAGAAAACACATTTAGTTATTATGGATCACTGTTTGACAATTCTCTGAATAAATAACATTTTCAATGCCAGGTGAGGATTTCCACCACAATTAAGACTATTGGGTTTTAGAATACTTGGCCTGGGTTTGAATCCAGTTTCTGCCACTTACTAGTTATGGGAACTTGGGAAAATAACTTGCTTAACTTCTTTAGGAGTCAGTTTCCCCACCTCCAACATTGAAGGATCAACAGTGCCTGTGAGGTTTGGAGGAGAGGATTCAGTGTAATACTACATGGAAAGGAAGTCCTCAGCATAGTGCACAGCACATGGTAAACAATGACCACTACTATTATATTTTCCTGCACTCCATTCATCACCTAATTTAGTGCCTTACACACAGTTTTTACAGAAGAAATGTTTATTATTTTCTTTAAGTAAGGATGATGATTAAATCATTCAACAAATAATTATTGAGCATACTATTTGTGAGACACTAAAATATGATGCTGAGAACACAGGCCTGAATTAAGATTTAGTTCTCTGCCCCCTTTGAGAAGCTGTTTCCTTATCCAGAAGTTGCCTCAGAAATTGCAATGAACCTAACCATTATTGATTTTGTCTTGTAGCCAAACACTAAAAAGAAAAAGAAAATGTTGGTATTGATGATGATGGGTCAGGATCTAGTTATTAGTGTTTTGGGAAATATTCATTCATCCTTTTATTCAATAAACATTTATTTATCAGGGCATATCCTGGAGGAGGAAAACAAGTCATGCTGGGTGATAAAAACATATAAAATAATATAAAAATGAAATACATTTTAGGAGAGCACAGAGGAGAGAAATGACAGCAAATCCCTGTAAAGATGCATCATGTTTCTAAATGCTTCTACCTACTTTACCCATACATAAATCTAGAGAACCTGCCCATAAAATCAGACATGTCAAGTAGGATAAGCTCCTAAAATTGATGAAAATATGTGTTGTAGGTATGAGCATGGATTTTGAGTAAGACCAAGATTGGAATCCTAACTTTGCTACTTATTATCTGTTTGACACTGGGAACATTACTAAACCTATTTAAGTGTTAATTTTCTCACCTGTATGATAGGGTGAAGACTAACTACCCCCTAAGGGTGGTTGAGAGGATTCCAGGAGAAAATATACTTAAGCTGTCTGGAGCAGTGCCTGGCACAGTATCACTTCAGAAGGCGGCTGTGATTATGACATGTAGGAATCAACACCATCCTCAGGTGCAGGGCAGAGTGCCCAAAAGTGTCCCCCAGACCACAGGCAGCACACATGCTTCTTGAAACCCTTGACATAGACTTCCATTGTATTTGTGGCTTGGCTCGGTGTACGCTCCTATGTTGACCCACTGAGTCAGCCTCCTAAAGGACAGCTGTTCTTTTATCTGTTCTACGTTTTAGTCAAGAGCATGCCTGTACAGTGCTCAAGAGCTGAACTCACTCAAAGACATCCACCCTAAAGAAAGTCTCTTGATGTTTTTATTTGTTTATTTGTTCATTGGATTTGTTCTATTTGAGGGACGCAATGGGACTCCTGATGCTTGACTGCAAGTTTCTTTAGACTTTGTGTCTATTGCTCTCCAAAGCATGCCCAATTTTACACAGACCTTTTCGTAATATAGTCAGCTCCTCTGGCTACCTCCTAAATAATTAACCACAATATTTGATAATCTTAAAAGTGTTTGGGGTTAAATTCTTTCTCTGTGGATTAGTAATATATTTCAGCCTCAACTCTAGATACCTTGTTCTACCAACAGAGTTGATGTCCAGTAAGGATTGATTGATTGATTGATTTTGCTGAGTGATTGAACTCCAAGGCCTCATACAGTATCCTTATGCACAGCTGTGTAAACTCTGTTGAACGAAACTGAAGCTTGTCACATCCCCAGAGTAATAAGGAATGAGTTAGCCAAGTACCTCTGCTCTGACATGTCGTCCATCAAACAGCCTTAATATCTTAATATCTGGCATAAAAGCAGCTTCAGGAGAATAAGAATATTATGGCAAAAAACAAAATCACTTACTCAAAGGGTTAAACAAATAATAGTAAAAGTATCAAAATGTATGTGTCTATTGATAAGGGGAAAAGAGAGAGAGGAGATCACTTTCAAATTGCAAGTGAAAACTAAACACAATTTCGTGAAGTTCCCATTGTTTAGGTTTCATCAGTGTAAAATTCCAAGTCAACATGCTAGGAGGCTGATGGACCTAAATTAGATCCCTAGATATGCTCCTGAGTTTAACAAGTGACCTTACACTGTTAGACAGATGTGCTGGGAGAAGGAGGAATTGCTCCACAGCAGCTAGTGTGGGGCAACTTTAACCACCTTTGCTCCAATCCATCACAACAGATTCATAAAGGGAGAAAAATCAAAAATTGCATCTCATCATATTAATCTCTGTTTGGCATGGTCCAAAAATAATTTTGAAGAAATTAGCTTGCACTTTAGGTTCTCAGAAAATCCGTTGGTTTTCATTTCTGATTTGGAGATGATTACATAGATAAATTGATCGATTGACTTTCCCCACCCTTCTCCATCCTAAGCACTTTCCAATTTAGGTCTAAACTCACTCCTTGTACCTACCTCTGACAGAAAGAAACAGAAATGGCATTATATGTACACTCTCGTGCCTATATCCAAATGAGATGAAGTGACAGAAGAAGGTACACACCTAAACTCATTGCGGGGCTTGCTGAAGTGCTATTTCCTGTAGAGATATTTGCAGGGGGCAGGGGGTGGTTCCCAAAAGGCTCTTATCGTCTCTGTCCAATTTTCTAGCTTTCCCACTGCTTCCTTCAACCAGTGCCCAGCCAAATCCTTCAATCTGCTTTGTCTCTTATCTAGAGGAAGAAAGTAATTTGTAAAGGAAAGGAAAGGGGATAGAGACAGAAAAGAGAGAAGCTATGTCCTACAGCTTCCAAATGCCCATTTTCACAGAAGTTGTCCAGGACCAAGAAAAGGTCCTACTGACATCAATGAAGAGAGGAACCCCCTTCTTTGTGATTGCTAAGGACCTTTGGCCTTGCTTTACAGAAATCACACCCTGGTTAATTTTGTGTGGCTTGGAATGTGACATAGAGGAGGAACACACATTTGAGTTTAGAAAGAACTCCTCCTTCTACCCCCTTGAGCTCAACTCAGCACAAAGGAAGAAGGTGACATTCTGGACTTCAATTCGACTCTGGAGCCTGTGTTCCCCCTCATCTTACAAGCAATTAATTCACAGTGAACTCAACCCCCATGACCTTCAGGGAAGCACAGAGTTATTTCCCAGTTCATCCATTTCTATCTCCTTGTCCTGCAGTCAGTGGGGGAGCAGATCTGAGAATAAGTAATCCAAAGACTTGAGTGGGAAAATATTTCAGCTCTAAAACAAAGGTTTGAAGATTTGTAGTACTTCTCTTCAGTGGATGGTGACTGAAGTTAAGTACGTACACAACAGAAGTGAAGGAGATTCTTCCTCGAAACACACACACACACACACACACACCAGTGAAGTGGAGCATCTAGCCCTTGTCCTTATTCCCCTCTGAATTTCCAACTTTTTTACATGCTTTCCTTCCTAATCATGTGTTACTTTCACAGACTCTTATTTGAGTTTTCTTGATGAACTAGACATTCTAAAAACATCTAGCTGACAGCTTCTGCATGCTGTAGCTTAAGAAACTATTGTCATGAGAATAAAATAAAAATATGCTAAGACATCACTGTTTTGTATGGAAATTGCCATACATGTCTTTAATATTTTGAGGATAACTAATTAATTATTACAGGATAACTTAAGCAACAGAAAAATGAAAGTTCTGATTTCAGATGTACAATCTTATTATACCCTTAAATATTCTCACATACTTTACAACATGTGTCTTGGTTTTGGGTTAGGAAATTATTTGCCATGCTCAGAGCTTCTATTTCTTATACAAGGGACATTAAGACATATTGTTTACAAACTTAAATCCTCATAAATTAAACGTGTGTTTTTATGGGCAACCTGAAGCAGTAAGGAACATGAAAGATGCTGATTAGTATCTGGGACTCTGCATTTGACATTGCTCCACCCAGAGTCCCCATGCCTCTCCATCTCAAGTTTCAAAGACTATTCCTCCAGCCAATTCAAGAACTACCTAAACTAACAATAAATAAGGCACTAATTTTGAAATATGCCTTTAAGGTGCAGCTCAGCTACCACAAGTTGGGTGATACTGAATCGCCACTTAACCCTGCTGGTCCTCAGTTATTACATCTGCAAAGTGAAAGTGTGGCAATATATGATTTTTCAGGAACTGTCCAAGCTCTACCATTCTGCTTGTCACAGGGCTGTTTCAGCTACTTATGCTTGTCTGTTCCCATTACCTTTTTGTAAGAATTTTATACTTAGGAACAAATTTTACATAGGCCTGACTAATCATAACTGGAAAAGAGTTCTGTAAAACATGAGTATAGACTAAGCACATTATGTTTTCAAATAAGAGTTTTGCCAAGCAAATTAAGGCTTCCATTACAAGAACTATTACACTGATCTTAGAGAAAACTCAGTGAGGGCCAGATACCCTCATTGTATTCATCCCGACCAAATTTCAGTGTCTCTGCTTCTTTTTAAAAAGATGCAGAAACACTTTATATAGCCCTTACATTGGCAAATGCATCATTACTTTACATAGCCCTGACATTGGATTCTTTTTTCTAATTGTTTTTGCTAATACTACCAACGTAACAAAGTTTACTTTTAGAATTCCTCCCATTTCTAACACCAGTAATCCTATGGATCTGCAAAGGGTCACTGAAACTTCAAAGCTACAGTCACACTGAGACTTAATCTCTTGCTAAATTATTTTGTCAAAATGAAAACCATCAGGACACGCACTGGGACACATTTGGTTCTTGTGACTATTTGAATGCATGCTCTTGGCAATAGGGAACAACTCAGACGGTGGTGAGTGGCTATTGCTTGCATACATATAATGCAAACACACCATCAGTATTTTATTACTGGTCTCAGAAGAAAGACTTTTCCTTTTTTTCTACGTCAAACAGTAAGACATATGCGCCATATTAAAATTTAAATAGAGTGGTAGCTGGTGGAATATTATCCTAGGAGTATGTATTTGGAAGTGAAAGATCTTGATGCGTCAAGGTCAGCCCCAAGAGTAGTGACTCCAGGGCTTAGCGTTCTTTTCAGAGTACAGCAGTAGATGTTCACTCTACATTTCTAATTACTTAACTCAGACTCTCCCAGTCCTATGAGGGGAAGATTGTCAAGAAGCAGAGAAACAGCAAAGACAACCAGGCATGCATTAGAAAATCATTGCATCCTTGAGCTGAGCTCAATTTCTCTTAGGTCTGGGTTATGTGGCTCTGTGCAGAGGGAAACAAATGTGGGTATACGTATACAAATGTCTCAAATGTGTTATTCTTTTACACATTTGTAAGAGCTCTTTACTTAAGAACAACTTTGCTGGCACATTACAGTCCAAAGGGAATGTGGCTATCTATGAAATCTGTCAAATTAAATCCTGGGAACTAGAAGATATGTTTGGTAATTTCCTGGAATAACTTTTCCAAAAAACCTTCCCAAGGAATTAAACTTCCCAAAGGTGATCCTCTTCCTCCCATGTCGGTGAGAGGATATTCGATTAGGAAATGTCATCCTAATGCACGTGAGCAAGGTCTCAGGCCGTCTTTATTACCTAAAATCTACGAGCAGGTGAATCCTTGTTTGCTAATTTCATTGGGTGCTATTGTGTGATGGATGCAAGAGGTTTCCCCTTCCCTTTTCCCTTAATAATTTTTTAATGAAAAGAGCAAAATCCTCTAAGAAAAGGTTTTCTGTTTTTCAATCCAGTATTCTGACCATAAAAATATAAACCATGTTGTTAAAAGATGTTAACGACTAAAAACTTAGATGTAATAGTTTGTGGAAAAGAATAAAAAAAGAATGTATATATGTGTATAACTGAGTCACTTTGTTATATAGCAGAGATTGGTACAACATTGTAAATCAACTATACTTCAATAAAAAAAATTCTACTTAAATACCTGCCCCCCCCCCCAAAAAAAAACCTATTAGAATAACCAGCGTATCTACTACCTGAATTGTCTGCAATGGAGAGCGCCGCTGAATTCTGGACTATTTTAATCAAAGCCCAACCATCTTTTCAAAGTCCAAGAATATAAAGTGATTAGACCTGCTTCTCATTTGATTAAGGACATTTAAGTATGAAGCGGACTGCCAGCTATTCATGTGCCAAGTCACCTTGCTAGGATTTGTGTCAGACATCAATATGAGTTTCTCAGATGAAAAGAGTAGAATCTGCTTTGGACGTCAGTTTGTACTGTGCAATCTGGTTCAAATAAACATAACTTACCCTGCGTTATCATCTATAAGGTAAGGATAATAATATTTACTTTAGAGTTATTGCGAGTAGAAAGTAGTAAGCGTTAAAGAAAAGTTAGTGACCATCCCTTACCTTTCATTTTTCCTTTGAGCGGATGCTGTTTAAAGATGCATCACATTGTCTCAAAGAAAGACAAGAAATATAATGTTAGTGAGTGTATCAGTCATGGTCCAGTCAGGAAAATACTAATGCTCTGAAAATTTCAAATAGAGGTGAATTTAATACCAAAACATTGGTTACAAAAATTTTGGCTGGGTGGCAGAGTCAAGGCGAGAATGGTGGCACTTTACAGAGTCCAGAAATAATGCATTTACTGCTGTGGTTGCCACCAAGGCTGCTGGAGCCCGTGGTCATCTGTCATCCCACTACTGCCTCATGCTAGTCCCAGATCCACTGACGCTGCCAGAGGTCATAGTCACCCACAGTCACCTCTATTTTTTGTCCATAGCTCCTGCTGGAACCAGAAGCAGAAAGACTACCCCCTTGGTTGTTCTTGGACTCCAACTGAAATGCTTCCTACTGGGAAAACTTAATAGAAACCTGTCAGAAAGAGTTTGGGGAATGCATTTTCTAGGCATCCAGACCCCTCAGTACAGGGGAGAGCCCAAAAGGGAAGGGGAACGGGCTGAGCATGAGCAGACATTATCCAGAAGAATAAATATTCATGTCAGTTACCACTCTAGCACCAGGAAGCAAGCAATAATTCTGGTTCAAAAAGATGGACTGTGTTTATCTCTTCCGCCAAATCCCACAGAAATGCCATAAAAGATATAAAGGAACTGAAAATGAGAAAAGCACCTGTGATGTTAACTTTATGTGTCAACTTGACTGAGCCACAAGGTGCCCAGATATTTAGTTAAACATTATTCTGTGTGTGTCTGTGAGTGTGTTTTGAGGTGAGATTAACATGTGAATTGGTAGACCAAGTAAAGAAGATTGCCCTCCCTGATGTTGGTGGCCCTCATCCAATCCATTGAAGGCCTCAATAGAACAAAAGACTGAGTAAGAGAGAATTCGCTCTCTTTGCCTGTCTCCAAGCTGGGACATTGGTCTTCTCTTGCCATTGGACTTGCACTGAAACTTACACTATGGGTTCTCCTGGTTTCCAGGCCTTTGGACCCAAGCTGGAACTTATATCATTGGTTCTTCTGGGTCTCCAGATTGCTGACTACAGATCTTGGGACTTCTCAGCCTCCAAAATCCTGTGAGCCAATTCCTCATAATAAATAAGTAAATAAATAGACAAGTATGGATATAGATACAGATATAGATGTAGATATCATATTGGTTCTGTTTCTCTGGAGAACCTAGACTAATATAAGATTCATCAGTAGATTAGAAATGTTGGTAAGTTTCTAGAAGAAAGAAAGTAGAGAGAATCATGTTGATGAATAAACCCCAACAGAGAATACTGTATTCTGAAGATACATAGGAGTCGGTGATGCTGGGAGGGGCAGCTACCTTCCCTGGGAGGTGCCCAGCAGATCCGGATGATGCTGAAGCCAGAAAGGAGGAAGGGTTGTAATCAGGGCAGCTGCTAATGAGTCTGTGGAATAGCTTGGGCAAACCGTTCTTCCCCATCTCTTGTATGAAAAAACCAAATCTTGTGCAAGAAAAGTATGGCCCAAATATGAAGTTAAGTAAAATTTGACCTGACTTTTATGCCAATTTTGGAGTACAGAGAAAGAAACTCCATTTGACTTTGAAACATCGAACATTGTCATTCAAGTGAAAAGCTTAATAACATAGGATTATATTTCTTTTTCTGAGCATAATCATACTACTTGGTTCTGGCAGTGCAAACGTATTATTGTAAATACTGCTTATTGGTTTTTAATCAATTTAAAGTAGAAAACATCATTACAGTAATAGAGAAGAATACATGAAATAAATTTTGGCAATGGAAAAGCAAAGGTACAACCAACAAAGTTTGGGAGGGAGAAATGTAGGGAGAGAAGTAGGAGAAGACACTCATGCATTTATTCCTCATCTACGACAGTGTAAAGTCAATGGATTCTGTCTAAGGTGATGGGCCAAGAAACATTTATGTATATTGCTTAATAATTGTAAAGTTAATCCCTAGAAGAAAGGGAAAAAAATTAGTAACAGATCGAGAATGAAAGAGACAGAGATAGGACTAAATTCTTCATTTTTCATATTCAGGAGTAAGTAGACAAGGTCTAAAACTGACAAACTAACAAATCAAGTTTCAAACATGTAATTTAGTGTTGTGACTATAACCACAGAAAACAAGATCAGAAAGAGTAAAAATTTGTTGCCTCTTGTGAGTAAGGCTATGGTTAGTGGAAGATTTTTTTACTTTTTCATTTTAATATTTTTGGGCTATTTATTTTTATTCTACACACATATTATGATTTTATAATAAATATAAGGGAAATGTTCCTGTCGGTGGAGTGGGTAAAGTGAGAGGCAGGCATGCAAGCCTTAGCTCCAGGCTTAGTTATGATGATTTTATGAATGTAAAGTAGCTACAAATGTAAACTGAAGAGAGAGATAAATGCTACTGTCTGATAAAATAGAGTCAACAGTATATATGTTACCAGGGGCACCATACCTAAGCTATCATGTGAGCATAAAACCTTTCTTAGAGTCAGCTGTCAAAGCAGCAAAGAGTTTTCAGGCTGGTTTAACCTTTTTTCCTTTTCTCCCCAACTTTTAATTATAACATTTAAACTCATAAAGAATTATTGGCAAGACAAACATGAAACTTTCTCAACAGGAAGTACTCCTCAGTTCCTTGCTGAAAAAATTATCTAAGAAAAGAGTAAGTAAATAAAACATATGATGCCTGACAAGGTTATATGGTTAAGAAGTCACTTTGGTTTTACACTGGCGGCACTTTTCTCACTTCTGGTTGCCTGTACACAATTTGGGGGAGTTCCCTTATATTTTGTATAAGTCTCCGTAAAAAAAGGTCTTTGAAATGAAGTTCCAACTTCCCCTGCATTATGAGAAGTCAAGTCTCAGTGCACACTGAAGATTCTGGCATTTGGACCATGCCTCTGTCACTCCCTAGAAACTTACACTAGTAGCTCATGTTCCTAAAGCAAAATAGCGACAGTTGGCATCCACTTCTTAAATAATCCATAGAAAAGTGTGAGCAATTTCCTTTGGTCCAGAATTGCCATGAGGCCCAAAGGTCAGGGTCAGAATATTTGGGCTAAAATAACAAGTTAATGTATCTTTTGGGACCATCTTCCTATTCCCATTGCCTTCACTACCTTTAGTTAAATCTTAGCAAGCTTTTGACAATTTAGTTTGTCTAGATTGCTCACAATCCTCATTTGCAAAAATATTCCCAGTCTTTTCTTTAAAATAAACGCCCATGATCTCCAAACAATCTCACCAAGTTACATCTCACTGGATGCATAAGGACCTTAGTGTGTAGCTTTCCAGATAAGACTCAGAGCCCAGAGCTCCTATTTCGAGTGGGTCCTACTTGTCTCAAGTTCTCACACAAGTTTCCAACCCCATCAAGAAAACTAACATGGTCAGAAAATCCTTGGAAATTCATATATCTTTTTGAAAAATGAAGTCTCTCTGTTTAAAAATGAAACAAGCCAGAACAGCCTATGCTAACCCATAAGCAAAATAATTTCAGTGTCTGTGTGTGGAGAATTTCCAACTTCTGAACTACTTGCTGTTCCCACATGGTCAAGATTAATGTCATTCCATTCTGACTGGCTCTTCCTGTCCCCATGGGTGGAAGCAGGTTCGGAAACATGTTGGATGGAGAAATTTCCCAGTGTATCACAGTTACCAAACCAGCTGTGCAAGGTCATTTTTGCACAGATACAGCTGAAATCTTACAGATTTCTGACAGGCTTAATTATTGGACCTATCTTGTGAGCTCTGGGAGCTGGGCCAGACTATGGAAAATATGGGAAGTTTTCTGGACAGTGGATAAGGATGCTCTTGTGTGTCATAAAGAACTCTGGTCTGGGACTTAACAGTTCCAACTCCACATCAGCACAAATACAGACCCCAGGCCTTTGTTGTTTATCAGAACATACACAGCAATAACAATTAACCACAATGTTTAGAGAATTGGGGGTTTGGGTTTCCACTTAATTTAACATTCTGGTTGACTTGGGATTAAACAAACACTTTTTCTACTCAAGCCTTTAGAAAGGGGAAGAAAGGAAATAAACTTTA
This sequence comes from Balaenoptera ricei, assembly GCF_028023285.1. Classification (NCBI taxonomy): domain Eukaryota; kingdom Metazoa; phylum Chordata; class Mammalia; order Artiodactyla; family Balaenopteridae; genus Balaenoptera; species Balaenoptera ricei. The sequence continues at coordinate 40,761,983 of NC_082645.1, read as the reverse complement.
TTGACTCCTGTGGCAAATATAATGCTAACTCTTAAAAAGTCTGTTATTTGTCTTCACTATAAGCCTATGAAGTATGTATTATTTTAAAAAAAAACTCATTTGAGGAAAAAGTCTTAGAAAGGTTAAGTAAGTTGCTCAAATCACAAAGCTAGTGTTCAGAAATATAAAGTTAAAACCTACATTGGTCTGCTTCCAAAAGACCATGTCTGCCTAGTATTTTAACAAGTTGAAATTCTATTTCTTTGTATGTGTAGATTTAAAATAATTAGCATATTTTGATATTTCTTAAATCAATATTTTTTGTCATCTATTAAATGCTAATATCTCAGCTTACTATTAAAGATAGAAAGGTGAATTCTAGGTAGTAATGCCTTCAAGAAACTTCCAGCAGAATAGGCATTATTGGGCTTCCCTGGTGGCGCAATGGTTAAGAATCTGCCTGCCAGTGCAGGGGACGCGGGTTCGTGCCCTGGTCTGGGAGGATCCCACGTGCCGCGGAGCAACTGGGCCCGTGAGCCACAATTACTGAGCCTGCGCGTCTGGAGCCTGTGCTCCGCAACGAGAGAGGCCGCGATAGAGGCCCATGCACCGCGATGAAGAGTGGCCCCCACTTGCCACAACTGGAGAAAGTCCTCACACAGAAACGAAGACCCAACACAGCCATAAATAAATAAATAAATAAAAATTTAAAAAACTTAAAAAAAGAATAGGCATTACTTAGTAATAAATATTTAGAATACAGAGTGTTTATTTCTGTGAAATAGTCGTTTTCACAGTATTATGGGGACAACATAGCAGGAGCTACCACTAATAGCTAGGGGTGGGAGAACGGCATCAAAAAACTTTAGAGGGAAGGCAATTTCAGTTTATTGGTAAGAAAGGTACGCCAGGTGGGAAACAGCACATGAAATGGTAGAGAGCCATGAAAGGACATACTTGAGGCTCTGCAAGTGGCTTAGCACAGTTAGAAGAACGGGGACACATGGGACACTGATGAAAAGTGAGCCTGAAAAGGTAAGGGTGGAGTCACAGCACATATGCAATAGTATGTGGTCTGAGTTGTACTGTGCGGGTGATAGAAACTAAAAGTGGAAAGACATCACATTTCCATTTTAAATGATGTCTTCAAAACGGAGGGAGAGCACTTAAAGTTATTTAAGAGACTCCAAAAACTTGGTGACGGATTACCAATTGAAGAGAGGGGGAGGTTTCCAGTTTAAAAGAGGACTCTGCACAGCTCCATAGTCATCTGCAGGAGCCCAGGTGCCTCTGGGAAGGGCTACAGGTACAGAAGACAGATGATACGGGATGGAATTTCACTGCCTCTCAGGCATACTTGAAAAGTTAAATTTTAAAAATTTGTTATTGAATTAGGGACTTGATATTTGCTCTTCTAATAAAAGAGGAGAATGGAAATACTGTTTGAGTGTTTTGTTAATAAATGTTTTATTGCACATTTCAAAAGATCATTTGCTGTTATTTCTCTTGATGCTGTCATCCAAATCCCCCACAAGAGTGGATCCTACTCTTTATCTGCTAAGTGACCCTACCAGGAGGAGGGTGGCCATACCAGGGCGCCTGGGGAGAAGTCTAAAAAAGCTTGCCACAAGTTTTATATTTCTTTGAAGTCATTTTTATTTAAGTCATGTGCATCATATATTCTGCTCTATAATATATTCATTTTGAAAAATTTTAAATACTATTGTAAATTTTGTCACTTTTCTCCAAAATTCTTGAATAAATTCGAAATGCCAGGAAAACATACTATATTTATGAGGTAAATTCCTGTTTCCTGTCTGGTATAACCCCACTGTACTTGGAGACTCTGGTACTATCTTATTTTGTTAGCCAAAGGCAGGCAGCCCATTAATTTAGGGTTTTCATTTCTTATGTCGACAGGAAGTAAGTACTGCTTCCCAAACTTTATTCACAAGAATCATACTAGTTGTTAAAAAGAAAGTCAGATTCCCAGGATTTATCCATGGAGAATATTTTAATTTAACGTGTCCATGGAACTAAGATTAAAAAAAAATGAACATAAGTGATTCTGTTGGTGTTCTGCAGTCCCCACACTGAGATACTCAGTTTCAGTGAAACTCTAAACTATGGACAACACCACATGGGCCACTGTCCCTATTATCCTCCACTGCGTGGTCTAGCACACTAAGCCTGCAGCTGCCTAGGCCCCATATCCCTGCAACATGAGGTACAACACAAATGGACCCCCAGGTAAAGGAGCCAGAATTTTCACATCCTCTGGGCTGTACGTATTAATGCACTCGGACTTACAGCTACTCGACAGTGGAACTGTAGTATATTATGAAAGCAAATTGCGCTGTATGAAAGAATATTTTAAAGCATATGAAAGTATATTATAAGTATATTATAAGATAGTGCTGAACCTATGGTCAACTAAACTATGACAAAGGAGGCAAGGATATACAATGGAGAAAAGACAGTCTCTTCAATAAGTGGTGCTGGGAAAACTGGAGAGCTACATGTAAAAGAATGAAATTAGAACACTCCCTAACACCATACACAAAAATAAACTCAAAATGGATTAGAGACCTAAATGTAAGACCGGACACTATAAAACTCTTAGAGGAAAACATAGGAAGAACACTCTTTGACATAAATCACAGCAAGATCTTTTTTGATCCACCTCCTAGAGTAATGGAAATAAAAACAAAAATAAACAAATGGGACCTAATGAAACTTCAAAGCTTTTGCACAGCAAAGGAAACCATAAACAAGACGAAAAGACAACCCTCAGAATGGGAGAAAATATTTGCAAATGAATCAACAGACAAAGGATTAATCTCCAAAATATATAAACAGCTCATGCAGCTCAGTATTAAAGAAACAAACAACCCAATCCAAAAATGGGCAGAAGACTTAAATAGACATTTCTCCAAAGAAGACATACAGATGGCCAAGAAGCACATAAAAAGCTGCTCAACATCACTAATTATTAGAGAAATGCAAATCAGAACTACAATGAGTTATCACCTCACACCAGTTAGAATGGGCATCATCAGAAAATCTACAAACAACAAATGCTGGAGAGGGTGTGGAGAAAAGGGAACCCTCTTGCACTGTTGGTGGGAATGTAAATTGATACAGCCACTATGGAGAACAGTATGGAGGTTCCTTAAAAACTAAAAATAGAATTACCATATGATCCAGCAATCCCACTACTGGGCATATACCCAGAGAAAACCATAATTCAAAAAGACACATGCACCCCAATGTTCATTGCAGCACTATTTACAATAGCCAGGTCACGGAAGCAACCTAAATGCCCATCGACAGAGGAATGGATAAAGAAGAAGTGGTACATATATACAATGGAATATTACTCAGCCATAAAAAGGAACAAAATTGAGTCATTTGTTGATACATGGATGGATCTAGAGACTGTCATACAGAGTGAAGTAAGTCAGAAAGAGAAAAACAAATATCGTATATTAACGCATGTATGTGGAACCTAGAAAAATGGTACAGATGAACCAGTTTGCAGGGCAGAAGTTGAGACACAGATGTAGAGAACAAACGTATGGACACCAAGGGGGGAAAGCGGCGGGGGGTTGGGGATGGTGGTGTGCTGAATTGGGCGATTGGGATTGACATGTATACACTGATGTGTATAAAGTTGATGACTAGTAAGAACCTGCTGTATAAAAAGATAAATAAAATAAAATACAAAATTTCAAAAAGAAAGCCCAAAAAACTAAAAAAAAATAAAAATAAAAAATAAAATAAAATAGTGCTGAAGTAAAAAAAAGGCAAAGACAATAAAAAAAGAAAGCCAATCTAAAAACAAGTGGTTATAGGGAGCCTTCCAAAATCTGTTAAGCTGAGCCCTCCATGATCATTTCAATGACGTCAGGAGTGCGGAGGGAACTAACGGCTATTAAACGCCCACTCTCTATCAGTTAGAGCTAGTAATGAGGTATGAATACTTTCCCATGTTTTCCAAAGAGAAGACAAAGGCTTATTGAGGTAAGTTAAACAGTAAAGTTAAACGAAAGCGTATTGGAACCCGTCCAAACTTATTCTTAGGCTCTCTCTGGAAGCACTGATACCTGTTTGTAACGCGGAACTCGGCAACATTTATTTCCTTTGGGGCTGTCCGTTCACATCCCTTTGCCACAGCATGGAACTCTAAAGAAAGTTGCCTCACCAACAGAGGACAAAGGTGAGATGACAGATAACCTGCGGGAAGTTGTTTGTCACTGGAGATGCCAGCAAGGCCTCAGAAAAGAGGAACATGAGGCCACTCTCCCAGTTCGCTCACAGGACCTAAACTAGCACGGGCACCGCCCTGCACCACCTCACCCCCACGCCCAGTGTCATCGCTTTGCTCTAAGAGACAGAGGTGCAAACACATCACTTCAGCCCAAGTGTGCCAGGGAAGTGTCTCCGGTTCTAGGGGAAGATCGCTGGCTGATGAGTTATCAGGACCCCAGACAGCTTTCAAAATGGAACAAAAGAATCAAGGAAGCATGTATTTCCATTCCAGATTCTTAACCCCATTACAAGGAGCTAAAATGAAACTGGAAGAAAAGACCTAAATATCTCCTTGTCTACGGCAACAAACAAACTTGGACCTGGAAGGTCTTCAAGAGAGCATTTAGCCCAGTGCCTTCCTGGTATTCTGGGCATTGTGTTAAGTCCCACAGAGAGAAAAATCCCAAGACCTAGCAGGCAGAGGGTGCATCTTCTAAAGAATTTGCAATTTCACTTGTCTTATTCTGAGCAAACTTCTCAGCCCCAAAGGGCTTTACTAAAATGACAAGCTGGGACCTGCCAAGGTAATGCCTAACTGGTCACACCCAAATGCCCTCGCTTCCTACCTTGGAAGTGAAATCTTGCTGTTACATGACTGAGAAGCCTTGCAGATCAGGGACACACCTGGGACCCAAGTCATGCAAGCCATGTGCTCTTCTGATAAAACTGACACACAGAGCTGCAGTGCTCACAGGTTTCTTTCTCAGGCCCTCTTGCTGCTGGCAGGGCAATCTCTGATGTTAAAGTCACATCCGTTTCTTTTACCCCAGAGAAGAGATGTGGTGGCTATCCTTTAAGTGGCTGGTCTCAGTCCCCTCATTTTATAGAGCCAACCGTCTGTCATTTGGGCAGTAAAAGTCTTCAGGGAAACGGGTGAACTGGCTCTTTCACACTAGCATTTTATGGTACTTCAAAATCAATTACAGATTGAACCCCAAAGTACAGTTTTCTCTGTTTCTGATAAGCTTTGCTGGATTCTGCTGAGCTAACTGGAAACATTTCAGTCCTGGAATGTCAGAGGAATGAAGAAAACTGAAAACTACCTGTCGTTCACTCCAACATAAGGGGGACCTTTCAGTAACTGCAATGAGGTTTCATGCACCTCTAATCCCAGGGATCTTTAGAGACTCCACAGCAGTTTGATACATATGGAGAACAGGAGCTCCAGGTTCTAGTTCTAGCAACACGACCGTGGACAAGCCAGTGTCCACCCTTATGAAATAAAGATGAGGAATTAGCTACCTCAAATGTATTTTTTGATAAAATTTCCAAGATTCTAGTGAAGCATTGTGTGTTGGAAAAAAAAGAGGATCAAGAACAGGGAGCAAATAATAATATCTTTTATGCAAGCACAATGCTATATTGAAGCCTCTCAACAGCTGTATGAAGCAGGTTTGAGTGTCCCCTTTTTATAGATGAAAAAACAGAGACTTGGAAAGATTGAGGAGGTGGCCCATGGTCACATTTAATCAGTAGCAGAGCAAAGATTCAAACCCACGTCTGTCTCCTTCCTAAGTCCACTACATTTCATGGTTTCCCACGGGGCTCACAAAAAGGCTGTGAGGCTGTAGGCTCATTACTTTCCTTCTTTGGACCTTAAACTTATTTTACACTCTACCCTGAAGGGACCTAATAGGGTGTTCCTCAAGCATATCAAGTGTGGGGAGGGGTCCGTGAGGAAGCCAGGGAGAAAGGTTCAGCCCTCACTTCTCCCACTCTCTTCCTTTACTTCCAGAACGGTTCAACTTTAGATATTTATATATTAATCCTCTTAACGAGATTTTTTTTTTTTTGATGGTACCACTGCTTGAAAAAAGAAGGATGGAAGGAGGGGAGAAAGGAAGCAACAAAGAAGGAAAGAAGAAGGAATAAAAGAAATTGAAAACTACCGAGTGACGTTTTTAATTTCATCTCTTAGGATTTTTAGAGCTTGAGCACTCAAAGTGGCAAATCTAGAAGAGATTTCACATTTGTAAACTGTTTTATAAACTGCTTCATGAGCCAGGTTGCACTCCAAAACTTTTATGCTGCGGTAACAAAAATTCCCAAATCTCCAAGCTTACTGCACCTAATGTTTACTTCTCACTCATATTACTAGTCATACACAGATTGACAATGCTTGTGCTCCATGATGCCTTTCAGGACCCAAAACTGAAGGAGAAGCTCCCATCCAGGACATACAGTTTGGTGCCAGAGAAAAAGGACCAATGGTAGACCCATGAGATAACACTTCAAGCGTCTGTGCAGCAGTGAATTATGTTGATCATAAATGACGATTCATTTCATTGACTTAAACAAATCACATAGCCAAGCCTGACAGCCAGAGATGGAGAGAAATTATCTTCTTACGTGGAGTGGCAGCCAATAATGAGGGACAATATAATTTTTCTTACAGGACTTTTGTTACATGACTTACTCTACCCTTTAGTCACAAATTTTTGTTTCTGTCCCTTCCTTGAATAAAATATACTCTCCCTCACTCCAAGAAAGAGACTATAATGTCCACTCCGATCCAATCATAGCAACAGGCTCACTGTCTGAAATTTTATGATATTATCTATATCAGGGCAAGGTGGGGATCCTTTTGATCCAGAGACTACGCAGTTAAAGCAAGTACCCTGCATCCCCTGTGACACATACATGACAGTTGAATAAGGGATGAGATAACCACAAAAAATAGCCCCATTAAGAAAGGGGAAGATGAGAGACACACAGCAATCACTGGACTATAGCAATTCTGAAATATTGCTGGTCAGACTTTGCAAGTGTCATCTTCCTGGGCACAGGGAATGTACCTTGATTAAGCCTTGGGTCTGCTCCCCGGGAGGAGCTGCCTAGACCATTTTCTCCATGGGGCCTTGGCTCCACTCTCTGAAAGGGTCGTTCTTTCTCAGATGATCCTGGTCCACATATGAAGACAGTGTTGGAAATGTGCCTTTTGTGGGGCTGCGTAACTTTCTCAACCGGCTTCCTTCTGTAGAAGGTTGGGACAGCAAACCTGGTTTTAACCTCACAGTCTATTATAATCCAGGTTGGTGGCTCTTTCCGTAGTACAATTCCCCCTAAACCTTAATTGGCTGTTTATCTGCTTGATTTCAGACAGTACCATGTACAAACAGCCACACCTATCACTCTTTTGGAGTCATACCTTTCTCATAAGATTTAAATACAGCAAATGAGTGGGGGTAATGATGCAATGTTCCATGCAGAATAAGAAAGAAAGGTACAGGCAGTCACATGGAAGATAAAGGCTCTGCAGTCTTTTTGCAGGTCCACAGGAAATTTAGAATAATTATGAAAGCCTGTATATGTACAGAGTCAAATTTAGATTCCTCAACACTAGACTGCTTCGTCTTAGGGTGTGTGCCAGCCTGTGGCCCTTTCTCTGATACCTGACATTGATCCACTGCCCTGTCTTTGCCCCCTTTTCAGAGTTTACTTCAAGTGCCCTTAATGAGACGGTAGCTGGCTAAGACTATCTCCCCTACTCAAAGTTTAGCGGGTCAGGGTTAGACACCTGAAAGGAGGAAATAATCAAATTTCTTTCTGAGAATTTGGTTTGGGACTCAGAGACTCTAGCTAATCTCTGCTGGAGGTTTGAGCAAGGAGGCCATCACTTGGGCTCTGTTATCCTGGGCACAGAGAAGCTGATAGTCTGGAAAGAGACAGAGATAGAGAGACAGAGAGAGAAAGAAAAAAGGCAGTATTGAAACATACACACTATTGCAATCAGAGAAATCTGTCTGCCCTTGGGAACTATGACACATTCCTTTTCAGAAAGTTCTTCTTTGCCTGAGATATTTTAAGTGAGTTTCTATAGTTTGCAACCAAATAATCATTCAGACCACCCATTAAACTTAACTTCAATTTCCTTCAACAAATCCATCCTGAATGTCTATGAACACGTTACTAAGAAAGAATTCCCAAAGAACAGCAAGATGAATACAACACAATTACAAGACTTAGGGTGTTTAAAAGCTTTTAAGAGAGATAAGTACATCGATACCCACAATGAAGATAGTAATAGGATAAAATATCGTGGCAATTTAAAAGAAATCATGGTCACATTTGATTAGAAGAATCAAAATTTTTTACAGAAAAGGTGTCAATTGAGATACAGTTATAGGATAGACAAGATTTGAGAGGCAGAGATGACAGAAAGCTTCAGTTGGAGTAAATGGCATAAGTAAAGGCCTGGACTAAGGAAATTTGGTGAGGTATTATTTGCCTGGAGCATAGGAAACGTATTGGGAGGAGGAGGCAAATACCTGGAAAGGTAGTTTGGGATGTTGTTACAAAGTATATACAAATATTTATCAACTTAATTAGGTAGATAATAGAATCCCACAGAAGGAAATGATGCAATCGTCTGGAGATGTGGTCCAGCAGCAATGTGTATGGTAGGTTTGCATGGGAAAGAAACTGTAAAGAGAAAAATTAATAATCTATTAAAAGAAGTGCTAATGTCTTGAATCAGACAGTCTCAGTGTTAGCAGAAAGGAAGTGTATATAACTGGAAAGAGTGCAGTTAGAAGCTGGAGGGCCACACATCTGATTGGATATGAACACAGAGAGAAGAGGGATTTGAAGAGGGAAAAGCTTTCAATTCCATCAAAGGAAATAAGGACAAGAATGAGATGTTGAAGGGAAAAGGCATTTGGACTTGATAAATTAAATATGCCAGGACATCCGGGTTGAGATAGATACCTGGTAGGCCATTGAATATCATGAAATCCTAGAATTTTCACCTGAGAGAATGCTGAGAAATCATTCTGTAAAATCCCTCATTTTCTAGGCAAGAAGACTGAGGTCTAGAGTAATTCTTAGCGCCTTGCCCCAAAGGACAAAGCATATAATCTAGGAAATCTGTTGATAGAGATGTAAGGAGTGAAAATTCAAGGTTGACAGGTCAAACAAATGTCCAGACTGAGCAAGAAGAGCAAAATGAGGCTATGTGACAACTCTCCACTTGCCAGTCAGGGTGGGAAGGGTGTAAATGCTGGTCATTGGCAACATGGCGCACCTGCTGTGTGCTAAGTACCCCCCTAAATTCTGTGCAACGCTTCAAAAGACATGAACAATACAGACACCATGTGCCTGGGGAAGCATGGGGCTCTAATTGGGAGGGCAGGCCAACTCTGAGAGAGCAGCCCTCACTGAGGGGTTCCAACCCAGTGTGCAAACAGAGAGACCTGAAGCTCTTGGGATTAATCAAGGAAGAATCACAAGTGTTTCTAATCCAAAACACAGACAAAAGGAGAGAATTTTTTATGTCTTAATAACAAAACCAAGATTTATAATCTTGTAAATTCTACCAAGGATCTTATTGTCAGAAGTTGGAACTGACTTGCTTTCTTCATTCAGGATGGTTAGATTCTGTTTACTGAATTTACATTCAGGAAAGTTGGTGGTATTAAATATGCTCTGAGAATACCTACAAATTTTCAAATTAAAAAGCAGGAATCAGTACAATAAATATCATACATTACCTGTGATCTTTAGGTTTTAGGGGTTCCTAAACTATTTTAATAAGGAATTGTATTTTCAAGGCAGAAATAGAAAAAGGAGCATTAATTATAATTAAATTTTATTCATATCTATGCATATGTTATTTTAAAATAAATTTTAAATTTATTCCTTTGGGAGATTTGGGTCTGACATATGATTGGTTGAAATATATATTTATTTTTGAAAAGTCTTAAATTACAAATGAAAACTATTTTGAGTAATGCAGTAGTAGCAGCATCCTTGGAAGATTTGGGACAATTCCTAGAATAACATTCAACGTTTCCCTCTAGTCTCCTCTGACCCTCATCATATTCTAAAGGACTAAAGAAGATGAGAGATAGATTAAAAAAAAAAATTCTCAGCAGTGGCCATGTAGGCAGTCTTCCTGCCTGTTGGTGATTATTTGGACCTATTTATATGCAAACGAAGAAGGGCCCTGTCCACTTTAATTTGGAAATCTTGCTTTGACAGCTGGGATCTTGCCTTCTTTATCAGGCAGTAAGTTCTTATTCCCAAGATTTCAGCTACGAGAAGGAACTTGCCTTCTCCCTCAAAGGTTCACATCGGAAGGCACGAGGGAAAACGTCTCACGCAGCATCACCGATGTTAGGCAGCGTGTGGGAAGCCAAGTTTTCTCTCAGGGACAAAGCTTTTCAAGGCGCCCACATTTTTAAGAGACACACAGATGGTGCTACTTAAGACCTGAATAGGGCATTCTTTGCATTCCACAATGCATTTCTTTCAGAAGCAGCGTTTCCAATCCTGCAGGTTATCAGAATGTCAAAAATGTTTAGGCCAGAAACACCTACATAAACTCTTACACAAAAAGAAAAACACACAGCACGGTTTTTCGATCAAATACATTTTAAGGCAATTTCCTTTTTTTCTGATACTAATGACATTTTCTGAATGGGGAAAAGAAGCCATCTGACAAAGGTTAGTGTCAAAATGTCAAGGTAGGCCTGCCCAATAGAGGATCTCCACCGTGAAACATCGTTATTGTCTTGCAGAAAGATTTGTGGCTGCTAGAGAATAACATGCAACATCTCCAAGGTCATCTGGAGGAAAAGCTAAGAGAATGATTTTTTTTCTACCGGCAGAAAAGAAATCACATTGACATATGCCCAAAAAGCAGTCAATTCAGTTTACGGAGAGGTAACAAAGAATGTGGTGGTTGGATTTTGGCTGTAGAACACAGATGCTGTTCTCCTTCCACTCAGCATATTAATGAGTGGCTCACACATTTGACAATATTAATAAAATAAAAACATGTTTTTAAAATACATTGTATTATAAGTTTAAAAAAATTGTTTTGAAGCCAGTAAACTGGAATTTAAATTCTAGCTTAGACATATACCTGATAATAGGATGTTGAGGAATTTACATCTGTGAACATCAGATCCTTCATTGAAGTATTAATATCTACTGGGCCTGTCAAACAAACAACACACACCAAATTCAGGAACTGGGCCAGAAATTGATTTCATGGAAAGAAGGTAGCTCACAGAATCAGCTGAGGGTCTGGAGTCCCATGTTTGGGAACCAAAAGAAAGCAAGGGAGACTGGGTGTGTGAGGACACACACGGAGCCAAGGGGATTGCCTGGTTAGAGCCCTGTCTGGGCTAGACCCCTGAGCACCGGTCGCTAGATGCTGCCACTACAGTAACCGTCCACCTGTCCCTGCTTCTTTGGTGTAGAAGCCAAATTCCTGCCAGAGGCCTCTGATTGGTTGCACTTTAGATCACACGCCTCAGGCCAGCTTCTGGAGTTCTGGGAGAAGAAACATCTGATCTTCCCGGCTACCTCCGGGAAAGGCCTAGCCTAGCCTTCCAACAAGAATCATACAAGGAGGATTTCTGAAACACAAACACAAAACATCCTTTTTGTAGAACTGTTTAAACAAAATAATAAGATTCATCTAAATTTCATATTATGTTGCTCAGCCCAATCTGTTTTAATAGGAAGGGAAGAAAAAAGTATTGATAGAGTTCTGGCTATGTTGTCAAGAACGATTATACTTAGAAGCCCAGTTGAAAGGAATGATATCTACATATACCATTATACATAATTTATGTATACACATACACACAAACACAAATTGAAAGAGAGAGAAAAGCTGAGGTTTAACAAAGTTAAGCAACTGGCCCATGATTAAAAGAAGTGAAAACTGGGGAATTCCCTGATGGTCCAGTGGTTAGGACTCTGTGCTTCCACTACAGGGGGCATGGGTTTGATCCCTGGTTGGGGAACTAAGATCCCACATGCTGTGCAGCATGGCCAAAAAAAAAAAAAACTTAAAAAAAAAAAGTGAAAACTGAGAAGTCAAATCTATTAGGACCCTTCACCAACACTCTGCAGGTCAGTAACAACACAGTACTTGGCACACTGTTTGCTAGAAGGATTCATTACTGGATTATGATCAGATGACTTTGTTCGTTTGTATCACTTGATATCTAAGTAGCAGTTAATTCTAAGAAATCAGGAAAATTGTACAAATGAAACATCTGGAGTTTTTCTCTTCCAGCTGAGTGGTGTGAAACACGGTGGCTGCCAGCAACTTACGTTCACTGACCACCTACTCTTGTGGCCCGAATCATAACTGAGTGCTCTGAGCAACAGAATGAGATCTTAAGGCACTTTCCAAACCCAAAACGGTAAAACACAAACCCAACTCTTTCACAACTTAGCTATGAAAACAAACCATAACCACCAGAAAAGCCAAATGAAAGTGCAAGAGTGGAAAATAAATTATCAAATAAAATGAGAATGCAGAGAATTCCACATGAGACGGACAGCAAGTTCTGTGAGGTTCCAGGAAGGTGAGACCTCTGTGGGTGGCATGCATGGGAAAGGACTTACAAAGGAAGTAAAACTGGAACTGGGGTTTGAAGGAAGGATGGAACATGGGTGAGTCTGTAGAAGACTGGGAGAACATTTCAGCGGGAGTGACACTGTGACCGAAAGCGGGGAGCCAGAGATCCATGCAGCTGTTCAAAGGACCTTGAGTAGCACTGGGTTGGCTTGAGTGAAGGGCTGAGGACAGCCTTGAGCAGCAACTGCATAATCCAAAGCCAGGGAAAGATGACAGGCCCTGGAATGTGTGGCATTTTCATGACCGTCAGGGTTGATGGCCCAGGCAAGCCCAGGTCTCTGTGGGCATGAGAACTGGGGCAGCATGGCAGGCACACCCAGGCCTTCCACCTGAAAAACTGATCTTCAAATGTGGAAGTGCATCCCGGCTGCTGGAAGGCTGCCATCAGGGCTGGATCACCCAGACCTGTGACAGACACGCAGTCAGCCTCCTGATCACACGCACCTCCTGGCATGTCACTGAGGGCAGGATGTGCACTTGTCACAAGCACGAGTAGTAGAGGTAAAAATGGAAAGACATTTACGTGGAGAGATACTCCATCTGGGAGGGCAGGCCAAGGATGGTTTAATAACCTGTAAGTGGATCAAGGGGTGTCATGAAGATTTGGAGGAAGAACCATATTCCAAGTAGGTGGGGTGGGGGTCGCTGAGCTGGAGGGGAAAAGCAGGGATGCACAAAACACCTCGTGGGAGCAGAGACCCACCTGGGCAAAGCCTGATTATTCACTTCAGAAAGAAATTCTCCTGAGCATTTAACAGAAGGTCCATTTCAAAGTTTAACCTTACAAAAAGACTCTGCCGTTTGCAATTTTTTCAATTTTTAATTATTCTTTAATTTATACCAACAACATATTTGATTAAATTTTCCCATTAACATTAAACTAATATATTGTTACACACATAGCTTCTACATGTGTATACAATTATAAAAATCTCTTTAGTGGTGACATTTTTGCTTGAAATTTTGAATATGCATCTATTACATGTGTGAACAAATAGCATTTACATACATGCAATTGTAAAAAATCTAATGAATTAAGAACAATGTAATGTCATTTGCGATTAGAAGGAAAAAACACAATACCCTTTATTTGCATAAACTAATTAGAGTGAATGTTCTGAACTGCTGAAGTTGGGGAACTTTCCATTCTTGCATTGGTTGAACAAGACAATATTTCTCCATATTTTAATAGATTTCTCACATATAGACAGTGTTGCTTTTAAAACAAAGTCTTTTGGGGGAGAAAAAAAGACTTAGAATGTAAATAAGGAGGGGAACATTAACCACAGGATATTTGCTATACTTAAACACACAAGAACAGACAAAATATACCTCCCTGAGACTGATCACATGAAGATATTTAAGTTTTAGTTCTGTGGGTTTTTTGGTGGTTGCTTAACAACAGTATATGAATCATGACTTGCAGAAAGTTGAAGTTTCTCTTTTATTTGGGAAAAGTGCTTTAAAATTCCTATGGGGAACTTAAATCTTCATATTGCCAAGTATAACCAAAACTTTCCCAGACTTCTGCAGCCTATGGCTAAAAATGGGGACCCACTGATATGAATGTTCAGGGTTGCTGGCCCATCACCCCAAGTGTATAACCGAGGCTGGCCTTAGAGCCCTCCCCTCCCAATCTCCTCATGCTCTGTTCCCAGGTTATCTCCCACAAGGTCACAGGGACAAATCCACACACCGTAGATGCTTGCCGCCTCAAGCTTACTTGAGTGGCCATTTCAAACGTGCCAGCAACTCCATGAAAAACATTTTTCCTGCCTGCATGCCATCTCCTTGGGCCACTGAGGCCTATAAAACCATCAGGATGCTAAATTGCACTGGCTTCCCTTGAACTTTCATAGTGCTGAAAGTGAAATGAAAGAAAGCCATTCTCCCCAGTTCTGGACCCCCAGTTAGGACTGTTTGAAGGTCCAAGCTTCATAAAGTCTTTGGTGAAAAGGTTCCTCTTGGCCTCTGCCTGTGGAAAGCTCAAACATTAGTCTCTGTGATCCAAATAGGAGACAAATACAAACCTCTCCATTTCCTGTTTCTACCCCAGGGACCTGCACTCAAAACTTACTCCCAGGGGCACCATTCCCCCCTGTGTACATCAGTTCATGCTGGAGGTTTACAGATCATCAGTTTTGTGGGCATAGCCAGACTTTCTTTCCCAGTTTAGGTTTAGCCAAAATGCCCTTGCTACTTGAGAATGCATGTATCTTAGTATCTAAGCCTTAACTATTTTCAAAGTACGCACACAATTTACAACAGAGTAGAAACAAATGTGCTTGCAGCCTACGATATTCCCCACCCTGGGATATGTGCATGTCATCTATGCCGAGAACAGAAGCCCATCCAGGGACCCAATGATAGAAACTTCACAAGGTCTAGGACAGCAGTTTGAGAGCTCTGTCCTCTGAACAGTCTTGAGAATGACTCAGGAAACCCAGTCCTCACACCTAGTCACTGATTGTTTGGTATCCTGGGCAATATGCCTAAAGAGTCGATCTTTTTAATGTTAGCAGATTAGGTATTTTTAGGTTGCTCCCAGTACTAAAATTCGATCACTTTGTTAGTCTAGAGGCTTTTTATAAAGCTCTGCCCACCTTTCAACACTTTTCTGCAGAGGATCAAAATGCTTTCACCGGAAAGGGTTAAAAACAGAGTCGCACAAAGATAAAGCATTAATAAACAGAAACCTTGCCAAGCACAAAGCTAGTAAAGTAGTTGGTATCTAAGGGACAATCACTTCTTTAAACATGAACAACAAGGCCCTGCCAGAAATTCAGCATCCGCATTTTTGTGGTCTCCTTGCTCATAGATTATTATCTTTGGATGCTCCTTGGGTGGGTGGTCCCTTGTGCATAATGGACACTGTTGATTCTGCAGTAGGGTTTGACTTAAAATAACCACAGGTTTGGTATTTTCTAGTACTTATTGCAGATTTCCTTTCCTAAACACCTCCCTGTTTTACTTAAGCTCCAAAAGGAAGCTTAGAGTCCTACTGGTAAATCTCCTCCCTTTTTACCAGGAAATTGCTGGTTAGCCATTTGAAGAGAATTAAAGCAAAATATCAAATGGCTTTAAAGGCAGCAGGGTACTTATCTTATACCTCATTATCTCAGTTGCAAAGAGCAGACAAATTCTGGACTTTTTCTGGACCATGAGAAGGATTTTAGATACTGATCTGAGTAAACTAAGATCACTTTCCAGTCTCCTGAATGTGAAAGTAGACCAAGCTTGGCTGTAGAACAAAATCACCATAAGCTTTTCTATCTTACATGTACTGTCAAGGTATCAGATAACTGAATTGTGAATGAGAGGTGGTTGCCACACTCTAAAACAGGGGTTTGCAAACTGCAGCCCAAACTGGCCCAGATTGAGGCTGCCACCTGTTTTTGTAAATAAAGTTTTATTGGAATACAGCTATGCCCATTTGTTTAGAAATTGTCTGCAGCTAACTTCACACTCAACCAGAGTTGAACAGTTTTGACAGAGGCTATAAGTCACACAAAGTCTAAAATATTTCCTGAATGTCCCTTTACAGAAAAGGTTTGCAGATCCCTGTTTAAAACAATTCCATTTGGGGGGTTACCAAAACCTCAAAGGCTGCAGTTTCGAGAACTCTAACCTCAGAACAACATTTAGTTGTATTTACTGTATTTAGGACAGTGTCACCCAAGCTGAGTTTCCTGAAATACTTGCTAGTAGAATGTTACTAGATTTAACAAAAGAAAAAGAGAATTGTGGTCAAAAAAATTTGGCAAATGCTAGAATAAGCCAAGTGAAACAGATTTCTTTTTAGTAGCCCTTTTCAGGTCATTTAATGTGCTGAAATATATGGCAAGCCTACAAAAAAGGGTTAGATGATACAGAATTTCTAAAGTCACTTGGTCTTAGAAAACCTTCCTTTCCATGGGGCATCTCATAGAGTTAATGTTCAAGAACATACTGTGGGAAAAATGACTTGTTCAGAGCTGCCGAGTCGGATAATAGTGTATCAGATC
This sequence comes from Balaenoptera ricei, assembly GCF_028023285.1. Taxonomy (NCBI): domain Eukaryota; kingdom Metazoa; phylum Chordata; class Mammalia; order Artiodactyla; family Balaenopteridae; genus Balaenoptera; species Balaenoptera ricei. The sequence goes on along the minus strand of NC_082645.1, from coordinate 40,745,309 downwards.
ACACCACTGTGTGTCTTCAAGAATGCTTAACTTTAGGAAGAATAAGTTGGCTGACAGGAGAAAGGTGAGTACCACAGATTACACAAATTACTCTGGATTCACATATAATTTAACTCTTTTAGTAGCAGCGCCTCTCTCAGAATGCATTAGAGACAATATTGTTGATGACATCGCTATGATGACAGAGCAGAAAAGAACTCCCTGCACAAAACTTTCACTCAATGCAGCAAAATTCTCAGGCCCTTTCTTCACCTCTAAAATTTTAAAAACACAAAAAAGTCTATGGAACAAGTGTTCAAATCTTAGTCCCCAGTGAATTCTGACCAGCTTACTTCTGACCAGCCAGCAGTTAGTATGGGAAGGTTCTGTTGGCGTCAAGAGGTCGAGGAAAGCCTTATGTGTCCTTTGGGGGACGTTGCCAGAAACAATGGAAAAGTTCCTGAATATCGGGAAATGTTTTCTCGAGATCAAGAGATGTACTGGTATGTGGGAGGGATTCCAAAGCACCTCTCTTGCTCAAAACATTTCAAATTTGACTGCTGGCTGCCAGTACCAATTTTGCGGAAGGGCAATTTCAGCACAGTGGCACACAGGGTCCTAGGCTGCCTAAGTAACACAGGACCAGTGAAACTGTCATTTTGTTTCCAAAGGCAGGATTTTCTTTTCCTTTTCTTTTAAACCAGCAAACATATTTTTAAAATTTCTACTGACATTGTCAACCATTTGCCTAACTAAGGATGTTCTTGATAATAAGCCAGGTATTTGTTCATGGTAGTCAAGCAGGACTTGGAAACCAAAACAGGGACTCTGCAGTCCAAGGATTTGGCAGCTGTAAGTGAGTGACCTCCACTTCAGAGAGTGCGAGGAAGCTGTCTGCTCGCTTGCAGGAAGACAGCTTTCATCTGGTGGACAGATCTGCAGTCCTCTAGGTCAGAGAGGATAAGCCACCCTTACTCAGTGCAGGGTAAGGAGTAGAGTGGTTACATGGCAAGGCAGATCAAAACTGATCTGAAATTGTAAGCTTTCCCAGCACCACACCTTGTGAACATTCAAAAACATGCAGAGGAGACAGGCCCCACTCAGGGATCTTTTGTCTAAAGACTTTATCATGGTGCTTATTATATAATAGTCTCTGGCTGGCTGCTAGAAGGAAACTTCCCAATGATTGGCACCATGAGCCTTTCCAGAATCAACAAACTCTAACTCAGGACTTCAAAAACCAACAAAAGGGATTGTTTGGGAAGAACCAAAATAACGACATCAACAAATGATTCTTTAGCCAGATTCATTATTAATATTAATTGTACTAATGACCTCTAATTTTTGAACTTGAAGCAGACCACTATTGATACTGCATTTGTTACCTCATTAATCCTAATAGTAACTTATAAAGTGAGGTGATTAAACATTTCACACAAGAGGAAACAGAGGCTCAGAGACTGGCTGGCCTTAGGCCATGTACGATTCAAATCCAAGTTTGTCTCCTCTAAGACCTAAAATCTGTTGCATACATTTTATGTACTGAATCTTATTTAAGTCCAAGTTCCTCCCCACTAAGAACACCCTACTGCTCAGAAGCTCACAATCAAATACTTGCTGATGAGAACATTCATTTAGCAAATATTTACCAAGGGCCTGCTCTATGTCAGGCAATGTGCTTGGTGTTGGGGATACAGCATTGAACACAGGGCCAAACATCCCTGGAGCCTTCAATCATGGGGAGGAACAGATGCTTAAAAATAAGTTATTATTATATTACATTATGTTATGTTATGTTATGTTATATTATATTATATTATATTATATTATATTATATTATATTATATATTAGAAGGTACAAAGTGCTGTGGAGGAAATAAGGCAGGGATGAGGGACAGGGGATGCCAGAAGGATACAGTGTCAAATAAGGTAGTCAAGGAAGGCCCTCAGAGAAGCTACCATTTGAGCAAAGATCTTTAGGAGGTGAGGAAACCAGCACTGGGGATATTTAGGGGAAGAGAGATCCAGGCAGTGGGAACAGCAAGGGCAAAGGCCCTGAGATAGAAGCTGGTTAACATATTTGATCCAGAACAAGGAAGGCCAAGTGGTTGGAGATGAGAAAGAGCTGCAGGCAAAGTGATGAGCAAGGCAATCAGTTTCCTTCTCGGCTGCCCTGCACCTGTGCTCGACTCCGTTCTCTTTGGTCACTTCTCTCTTCAGTTAAGGTAAATAAACTTCCACTCTTCTAAGCTATCCTGTCTACCTGCTGGCAATACAGTTAATATTTTACTTTTTCTCATGTACTTTTTCTTTTATTTTAATTTTTTCTGCCCCGGTTCCACTAGCCAGTGGACATCTTGACCAGTGTGTCTGGCGTTCTGACAGCCCACATACAAAAAATTTCAAGAACTTTATCATTGATTTTTCTCTCTCTCTTCTCTCTCTCTCTTTCTGGTAACTCTTAAGGCTCAATCATCTGACTTTTTGTATTTGTGTAGGGATTCAGTATTTAAATTTTGTAGCAAGTCCTTGGCCTTGTCAAAAAGAAATTAATTTTCCCTGGTTTTCCTTTGCTAACAGCCCTCCTCCTCCTTACATATCAGTGCTTTCTTTCTTTTTTCTTTTTTTCTTCCAGAAAGCAGTGAGATGTAGGGAGAGGGGCTCTACCAAACACGAAAACTAGTCTCTTCTTGACAAAGCCATGGGACTTCTCCAGAATTCAAGTACCCAATCCCTCTGTCTAACTTCGCCCACCTCAGAAATGCAAAGTTTCTTTTTTATTTAGCCTTCTAAATTTCAGCTGATTACTATTTTCACAGTTATGATTTGACGGTCAAACATAAGCTTCTGAAATTAGCACATGAAAAAAAATAATAATTTCCTTTGGTAGCAGGAGTTTTCCTTGCCCTGCCCATATCCTCCAGAACATCCAGCTAACTTCCAACTGCCAATATCTGCATCTCTGTGCCTGAGGGCACCCTCTCCAGGAAATGCAGAAGGCACTCACTCACATGCAGACACAGGGCAGGCAGGGGTTATCAGGGAATTCATTCCCCCAGAAGGAGCCCCCCACCCATGACTCTCAGGAGCTGGTGTATAAATACTTCAGCTCCATTGCCCCTCAGTAGAGATTAATTGAGGTGTGGGTTTTACAGCATTTCCCTGCAGGATTAAACTCCATTCATTCACCAAGGTAGATGGGTTGGTTAATACCTTACCCCGTTATTTGCCTCTTCCTTTCCAGGTATCAATTCCTCACTCCCTTATGGTATTTCCCATAACTTTCAAATTACTTGCCTTTAAAAAATTACTTGAATTTTTCTTTTTTTTTTTTTTGCTAAGTGAACATTTAAAAAATTTTTTATTTTATATTGGAGTATAGTTGATTAACAATGTTGTGTTAGTTTCAGGTGTACAGCAAAGTGATTCAGATACACCTATACATGCATGTATTCTTTTTCAAATTTTTTTCCCATTTAGGTTATTACAGAGTATTGAGCAGAGTTCCCTGTGCTATGCAGTAGGTCCTTGTTGGTTATCTATTTTAAATATAGCAATGTATACATGTCAATCCCAAATTCCCAATCTACACCCTCCCACCCCTCCCCCCTGGAAACCATAAGTTCGTTCTCTAAATCTGATTTGTGCTTGAATCCTCATCTCAGGTCTTGCTCCGGAGGGATCCAGACTAAGCCATTTTCCCATTAATATTTAGATTATACAAAGTCATATATTACTTGAATGAAGACACTTTTCATTGTTGGGGGAGGTAACTACTCCTTTTCATTATCTAAGCTATTTGTCCCCCAAATAAGTGACTGAAACCTAACCATAAAAAAAAAAAAAAAACCTAACCAAAAAAAAAAGCCATATCTAGGTATGCCACATCTACTTAGGAGATGCTGGTCAGAATGTATGTAATTTAGAATGTGTGCTCTTAAAAATGCTGGAAAGTAGAGCATTTTTTAAAAAGTTGAATGATCACAGTAGAAAGACAAAGCTATATAGAGCAAAATACTGAAGACAGAACGATTTGGAACAGATGGACCTGGGTGCCTTGCCTGGGTCCACTCCTTTCCAGATGGGTCACTCCGGGCAAATTATCTAATTTTCTGAGCAACTTGGGAAAACTACATTTTCTTATCCAATGAATAAGTCAGAAAATGTAAGTAAAGTGCTTAATACAGGCCTTAGTGTAGTTAGTGCTCAGTAAATTTAGATTTCCTGAAAAGTCAGGCAGGTATCACCTAGGCAGGCAAAGATTCCTAAGTCATTTCCCCATTCACGCCACAACCACAACCACAACTTTCCCGATGTCACACAAGTAGCTAATGATGCTTACTGGTTCTAATCTGTGGTTACTCTGGCACTGGATATGCCAGAAGTAATTCACATTCCTTATGGTAGTACAGAAGTGCCTTAGCTAAGGTAAAACATTTTATTATTCCAAAACTAATTTACAGCTAAGTGTCTCTGGTTCCATCACTTATTCCCTACTTTGAACTCAGTCAAGATCTTTGAAACTGGCCAACATTTGTAGGCATTTTGTGTTGCAGCTGGAGGACATGGCCTCCACTGGAAATGGACTGAGATAAATTGGCAAGTGGTCTTTAATGCCTACATTCTCCGGCAGTTGACTGGATCCTGGGATGTACTCCTCCTATATGGGTTAACCCGTGTATGGCTTCTACTTTAACCTTTCTACCTATAGTGTCATTTCTAAGTAATTTGTTCCCCTCTCAGTTTAATTTGATAGACAGTTCTAGTATTTGGAAGAAAAAAAATTCAAAGGGGATTGATATACTTAAAATCAGCCAGGATTATATGATGACTGAGGTCATTTCGTACAATGAAAATTTTGATCTGGTTTTAGCTTTGAGCTTGAAAATGTCAGATACCAAAACTATAAGCTGCTTAGGAATAGGCTGGATGAGAAAACATGCTACTTATTTCTCAGATACTTTCTGTGAGTTTCAAACCTTAGACATTGAAATTATGTGGAGCTTTCATGTTGGAAATTATAATTAGAAAGTATCATGATAAGGGGCCTTGGCTGAGTGATTTATATGCTTGTGTTCTTTGGAACTAACCATTATTGGCTCTGGCATTCTTTGTTGATGGGGACTGGGTTTAGCCTTCTTTTTGTATGGCTATCATTAGCATGAGGGTACACGCCCAGCACACAAGGGTCTGCACGCTGAGGTGCCTCTGCCCTCATGCCCTACCCCACACAATGAGTTGCTTCCTTTATCCTTCAAGAGGGTCCAGGGTAACAAGTCAGGCTTGCTTTCTTATCACTTGTACTGTCTTGAAAATCCTCTTCTAAAATACATTTTATTCTTAGGCATTTACAAGTAAATGCATTCTGCCCTCTGACCCTCAGCTAGAATTCTTCCTAAGGACCCTGAACATTGTGTGAATGTATTAGTTTGCCAGGGTTGCCATAACAAAATACCACAGACTGGGGGACTTAAACAATAGGAATTTATTTTCTCACAGTTCTGGAGGCTGGAAGTCTAAATCAAGGTGCCAAAGGGCTGGTTTCATTCTGAGCCCTGTTATATATGTAAGTGTATTTATTTATTCATTATTTTTTTAAAATTTAACATTGCTTTCACTTAGAAAGTCCCGCTTTTTATGAGCACTGCAGCATATGCAGAGCAAGCTGTATTGGAATCAGTGTGCGGGTTCTACCTGGAGTCATTTGAATTCCCCTACCTGTCTCAACTACTTCCAGAACTCAGTAAGGGCTGCTGGTTGCAACTGGCAGGACTTTGAGATGCTTATTCTATTTTAGTGTTTACTTCTGAAATGCTGAGGTTTTTTAAAAGAAACTCATTAACTCCCTATGAGACCTAACCTCTCATCTCTGGCTGGTTTCTCTTATAATTGGCCTCAGTAGAAGAGTCAGCTCAGGAAACAGAGATGAAATGTGTTGAGCTCATCTGAAAACGGATATCAGTGAATCCTTGTACATTTAAGCTTCGTTAAAAATACATGAACAAATCAATTTGCCAAAAAGATGACTGATTGACATGGTCTAAAGTTTGCTTAATGGGTTACATTCTGTTACGTTTCTGTAAAGAGATTTCCCAAATCTAGTTGCCTATAAAGTACTTTGTACTGAATTCTTTGTACGGATATTAGGTCAGGTTTATCTAAGCTCATCTGTAGATTAAGCCATTCATCCAACAATCTTAGAATGCTTTCCAAACTCTAAAAATGATGGGTCTAATCTGGGGATTGCTACACATATTGGAAGGAGGTTCTGGAAAAAGGTAGGAGAGTCTCAGATGCTAGAAAGATGCTATAAGTTTTAAGGATATTGTCCATGTATTATTTTAACATGAATTTTATTAAAATCATAATTTGAATTCTGAGCACAATTGAACTTAATTTGTAAATGTAAAAGTGAATTATTTTGTTTGAAATAATCTCGATTCATATTTTTCCGATCATAGTAAGAACTTTCTATTTTTAGAAGCAAAGCCAATATAAATTTAAGCCAATGTACATTTACGCCAATGTAAAGCATTTAAATCATTTTATAAAAAAGATAATATATTATTGTTGAATGGCAACACTGCAGAAAGGTATAAAATAATAAATAACTGGTCTCTTTTTCTTGTCGCCTTCCTCACCACAATTCCAACTTAAATCATCTCAATTTCCTGCTCCAGAGGAAATCACTGGTAATGATTTCTATTATGCCACAACAGATATGTCCTATACATATATATTTGTTTTGCAAATGGAATCCTACTCAGTATAGAGTGCTATGACTTGCTTTATAAGCACACTTATAAATGTATTTATATATGCTTGCAACCTTATTTATTGGCTAAATCCCTAGATGTGTCAAGTGAGATTCACATTTAAAATTTTGGGAACCAGTACCAAATTATCTTCTATACAGCACTACACACCTATTAGAATGGATAAAATCCAAAAAAAACTTGGCTGGTTAGGATGTAGAGCCACAGAAATTCTAATTCATTTCTGGAGGGAATGAAAAATGGTACAGCCATTTTGGAAGACAATTTGGCAGTTTCTTACAAAACTAAACATAGTCTTACCATGTGATACAATTGCGTTCTTAGGCATTTACCAAAGTAATTTGAAAACTTACAAATTTATGTCCACACAAAAACCCCCATGTGACTGTTTATAGCATCTTTGATTTTTAATTGGCCACAACCAGAAGCAACCAAGACATCTCTTAATAGATAAATGGATAAAATGTGGTACAAAAGATAAAAACAAATGAGTTAACAAGCCACAAAAAGACATGGATAACTCTTAAATGCATATTTCTAAGTGAAAAGAGCCAATCTGAAATCATACATACTGTACGATTCCAAGTACATGACATTCTGGAAAAGGCAAAACTTCTAAAGAAAATAAAAATACAAAGAATACAAAAGAATTACAAATAATTTATGTAGACTTTCTATCAACGAGGTGGAACTCCCAACATTGTAAGTGTGAGCTGCTCACAGTGACTACTTTCCAAAGAGGGCAGTATGGAAATGGAATGAAAAAGAGTGATTTTACAGTGGAGTAATGTTGACAGGTCAACATTGATAGTGACAAGCTATGTTCCTAGTATATACCCTTGATATGATGTGTTGAAAATGGCACTTTAGGGCTTCCCTGGTGGCGCAGTGGTTGAGAATCTGCCTGCCAATGCAGGGGACACGGGTTCGAGCCCTGGTCTGGGAGGATCCCACATGCCGCGGAGCAGCTGGGCCCGTGAACCACAATTACTGAGCCTGCGCATCTGGAGCCTGTGCTCCGCAACAAGAGAGGCCGCGATGATGAGAGGCCCGCGCACCGCGATGAAGAGTGGTCCCCACTTGCCACAACTAGAGAAAGCCCTCGCACAGAAACGAAGACCCAACACAGTCATAAATAAATAAATAAATAAATAAAAGAACGTGAATTTCTTTAAAAAAAATAAAAGAAAAGGATTACTTGTTCTCTACAGATAAAATTTCTAAATGTTCTAAAAAAAAAAAAAAAAAAGAAAGAAAATGGCACTTTACCTCTGTGTTCTTCCTCCCAATACCAGTCTGATCATAAGAGAAATATCAGACAAATTCCCTTTGAGGGACATTCTACAAAATACCTGACTGGTACTCTTCAAAATTCTTAAAGCCACCAAAAGCAAGGAAAGCCTGAGAAACTGTCACATCCAAGAGAAGCCTAAAGAGACATGATGACTAAATGTAATGTGATCTCCTGGATGGGATGCTGGAACAGAAAAATGACATGACGTAAAAACTAAAGAAATGTGAACGAAGTTTTGGACCTTAAGTACTAATGTTAGTTCATTAATTGTAACAAATATACCATAATATCATAAGTTGGGGAAACTGGGTGTGTGGGTATATAGGAACTCTGCACTATCATCACAACTTTACTGTAAATCTAAAACTGTTCTAAAATTAAAAGCTTATTTAAAAATGTACAGAAATTTACAATGCTGCCAACATTTAGGAAAGTTTCTATTTCCCCAGAACTTCTGCAACATTGACTGTCATTATCTTTTGTCTTTGACAACTTGATAGGTTAAAAAATCTTATTTCATTGACTTACTTTTTAAGCCTTTAAGTATGAATAAAATTGAGAATCATGTAATTTTTGGTCATTTTTAGTTATTTATTTGTAAATTTTTTTGGATAAACTGGCTATTCATTTTCTTAGCCCATGTCTCTATCTAGTTGGTATTTTCTTCTTTCTTCTTGGTCTGTGGATACCCCTTGTATATCAAGGAGATTATTCTATGTGTTACATATAAAAAAAAAAACAACTATTTTCCTTAGTGTAACATTTGTCTTCTGACATACTGTTACAACTTAGGAGGACCTAACTGACTGACACCACCTCTCCTTCTCTCTCCTACCCCACCAACCCTCCCAATTGACTTTTATCACTACTTTTAGTTCAAAATTCGTTAACCTTATAACTTAAAATAATATATTAGTTACTTTATTCTTTGTCCTATCAATATGGAGAGTAGCTTTTGACTTTATAAGACAAAAATTTTATTATCCACACTCTTCCTTTCAGTTCACCTACTGTTTCAATTCCAAAATTATATGTATTTACACACTTACATTCTATAATCGTGGCTAAATTTTAAATTTATAAATCTGTTTACATTTTTATGACTACATAAATACTGTTCTCTGAAGAGCTGTGAATCACTATGATTTCATTGCCTTTCTTATACCTTTCTTGAGTTTCTAATTGCCTTGACTATCCATTATGTTTTTCCTTTTTTGTGTTCTGCTTTCTCTTTTGCATAATTTGCAATAAGTGTGTCTTTAAATTCAACCAAATTTCTGAGAGGAAGGAGTTGAGCAGCTAGCCTAAAACATTTCCTCCCTTTCCAGTAGGATATGCCTACTTGAAGGAAAGAAAGCCAATGATCTGGCTTGAGGCCTGTTCACTGGACCTATATGCAAGTAGAATAATTAGATTTCCTAGGAGGAAAATACCTAATCTATAGAATGCCCTTTGTAAGATATCTCTGGCCAAAGTATTACCTGTAGCAAATACATAGAGGATCTAAAGATTTTGAAACATGCCACATAAATGAATCAGCTCTCTGGAGTATAGAATGAAGATGTTTCATAACTTAAACATTCTCTGCTATGTGAATAAGCCCACAGACCTCACTTAGAGACTACATCTATTATTCTGGGCCAGATGTGTGTGCCCAATGTCAAAAGGAAGGACCCAGGGAACCATGATTACCCATACCCTTAAAATCGTTAGTAAAGCTTGATACTAACTGAAATCTCTGATTTGTGTGAGTTTGATTGAAAATCCAATCCTGTGTGTTAGCTCAATATACATCCACTTAAATCTTCCAAATATTCTTTGACTATAACTCCCCTCTCCCATATACTGATTTCCTTTCCAGGTGTTTCTGTCCTACTATAAAACATAATAAATTTGTTCCTGTCCTGACATAAAGAAGGCTAATTCACCAAAAGATGAATCTCCATAATATTAATTTAGTAAGTAACCAATTTGTTAAATTTATCAAATTTATCTAATTCACCTTATTTTCAAAAACATTTTAAAATATTATTTTTATTTACTGTATTGAATATTATGTTCACCTCTCAAATAGTCAAGAATAGTCTATATAATTTAAAATATATTTATTATGAAAAAGAATATGCCAGAATTCAAGGAAATTAAAGCACTTAATGTTAATTAATTTTCAGTAAGTTGAACATTACTTAAAATAATGCTATAATATTCATGTATATAATCATATAGGGAAAATATTAATATTTATCAAAACAAGTCATTAACAAATTGGAATATTTGGTTAATTCAGTGAATTTTGAACACTGATCCCTTAGTGAAGTAGTTTACAAGAAATTGATACTTAGCAAAACAGCCATTAAGTATATTGATTAGCTACAATTCTGGATATTTGCTTTGCCCTTAGTTTTATAATTAATATTGTGGAAGTCTCATGGTGAAATGCCATTTCTTATTAATGAACTTGCATTTGGCACTTGGGAATTTTAGAAATAAATGCAACTGCTAAAAGTTCATAGCATATTGCAAATAGTTATTGTTTCCAATATTATAGAAGTTAACTGTATAATTCATAACTGCAACTTAAACTTTATATATTTAAATTTTTTTTAAATTCTAAATTTGAACTATACATGGGTCCATTACATTCAACAACTCATTTGAGCCTACAACTCTACCACAAAGCAATAGCTATGAATTATTCTTAGGTTAAAAATGAGAAAATTGATATTAGTAAGTTTGAACAATTTGCCCAAAGCTCTTATAGTTAGTGGCAGAACTGGAATTTCAACCTGCGTCCTCTGCATCTATGTCTAGCTTTCTGGAGAATTTCTCATGATTCATGTGCCTTTACATTATTTATTCTAAGTAACAATATTACACTAAAACATTTGCTATAATTTATTTTAATCAAGAATTTTAAATTTTACTTATTGTGGAAGCATTATGCTTATACAAATTCTGTAAAATTTATGCATATAAATAATAATAAAATAAACTCATATGTCCTCATAACAGAACTTTAGAAAAATAAGATTATATATACTCTTCCATTGCATTCCTTTAACTTCCCCTAACCAATACCCTGACTTTGAGTTAATAATTCTTATTTTTAAATTATATTTTACCATTTGTTTAGTGTTACTATTTTCCAAGTTTATATGAATATATTTATACTGTATTCTTCTATAAGGTGCTTTTTATGTAAGTGTAAGCTTTTGAGATTTACCCATGTTAATAACTGTGGCTTATTCTTTTTCACTGCTATATAGCTTTCTTTGAAATACCATATTTTGTTTATATTTTTTTACTGTAAATGTATACTCAGTTGTTTCTGGTTTGGGATTTTAAAATAATTATCTGTTTGCTTGCTTGTTTTTCTACTATGAACTGTGAAGATTCTTATCCATGTGGTGGGGTGCACACGTAAAAGAGTTTCTCTAAAATTTCTAGAGTGACATTTGGAGAATATGCTCAGAGTTCTTATAAAGATCATAGAAAATAACACCAGCATTTATGAATGTGACTAAATGAATCCTTATATTAGGTATATACGAACAGGAACTAGATGAGAAGAAGCAGCATTACTGTTTGAACAAATATTTCATTTGACTTTTCTGCACTCATCAGTGATAACTGACAATAACAACTAAGAACGAATGTGACAGTAATATAGAGATAGTGTGTATACATTAATGCATGTATGCAAGTCTTTTTTTACTAGTATTTATGCTTCTTCATCTTTTCTTCATGAAGAAGGCCCTTCTGTGATTTCTTGTAATTTTTCCAGTATCCTGAAATCACTGAAAATAAAACCTACATTCCAAATTTTACTTTTAATAACAAAAATGTGAGGAAACTTCTTTCCCACTAACAAATGTATATTTTTGGTTAATTTTTTAAAAAATGGAATGAATAGGGAACTATTCTGCCAAGGCCATTAAAAATTGAAGCTTGTGGCTATTTCTGTCATGGAAGAGTAATGACCAGTATAAACTCATCCCACTTGAGAAATGAATAATTTTCAAATTTCATTTTATTTCCAATGTAATCTCTGGTCCATCAATACATACTTACGTGTTTCTTGGTTCACATAATTTCTTTAATTGAAAGAAAAAGATCCAAATATATACTCTGTTTGCAGAATTATCTTTTACCATGGTGGGTTTTTGTACTGTAATGTTCTAGTACCAAGAGCACTTTTCAACAGATTGGTCTGTGAAATAAATCATAAACACACATACAATGGTCCCAAACAAAATAATGCAGCAAACTCATGACAGCTGGCCATCTGGATGCTATCAAAATCCCAAATGTATGCTATGAGATGTCCAAAGGCAGTGAAAATCCCATGAAGTAGAAAAATTATGAATTACTACAAATATATGTTATCTAGGGACTTCCCTGGTGGTCCAGTGGTTAAGAATCCACCTTCCAATGCAGGGGACGTGGGTTCAATCCCTGGTCGGGGAACTAAGATCCCACATGCCGTGGGACAACTAAGCCTGAACGCCACAACTACTGACGCTGCATGCTCTAGAGCCCGTGTGCTACAACTTGAGAGCCTGTGCGCCGCAACAAAAGATCCCGCGTGCCACAACTAAGACCCGACGCAGCCAAATAAATAAATATTAAAAAATATATATGTTATCTGTAATACTTCTTTACAAAAAGATATTTCAATATTTATGCATACTGATTATTTTAGGAGTACAAACATGACAAGAATAATTGTCTTTGCTATCTTAACAGTTTATTGAAGACTCTAGTGGAACAACACTTTATCTGCCTTTCTGTCCAGAGAAAGGTAATTTATAACATAAATAATTCATGCCATCTTATGGGCATATTTTAGTAATTATTATATATAGTGAATTGTGTATGAGATCTAATTCTTAATTTCAAGGAACTTAAAACGAGGTGGGAAAATGATTCAGGTACACATAAAACACATTAAAATATAAAAAATAATGAACCTAATAGATCAAATATATCCCTCTGAAGTGATTTCTTTAAAAACCTGAAATACAGAAAACAAACTTGGACTTGAATTGAAATATTCAAAATTCTCTTCATTGTAGATTTCACACCCTTATAATAGGTTTATGTTTCAAAAACACCAGGTGGAAAGATAGAAAGATTTTCCAGAGTAAGCTCCCCAAACAGTATACAGATTACTTATTGCCAGAGATAATTATAATTCTTCCTTTCCTCTATCAGGATTATTCCTGGTCAGAGGATAAGATTTGGAAAACCTAGAGAAGAATACCTTTAGGGAGGTAAAAGACCTCAGTTTTCACACACAGAAGTAGGAAGGCCATTAAAATCTGCTGGGAGTCAATATTTGTCTTATAGTTAAATTATGCTACTGACTTTTTGGAGTAGGTAAATAATCAGCTCACTCTTCCTTGAACATCTCCAGTCTAAAGGAATAGGGGTAGTTTGGTGGAATAAGAACTGGATTAGGAGGCAAAAGACAATCATCTTGTTCATTTAATTAGTACTCATGACTGGCTCTATGACATGTATCTTAGTTGCTTTGTCAGTTAAATTGGAATTAAAATATCTATCCACGACGGTAGCTATGAATATTAAGGAAAGTTCTGTGAATACAAATGCCTTATATAATGCCTAAAACAAAATGTGTACCCAGTAACTATTAAAAAATATATACTGATCATGTATGAAGACTCTTTAATAAATAGGTATTCCTTTTGACCTAGAAAGTCTGCTTCTGGGGGTATTTTCTAAGAACATAATCCTAAAAGAAGAAAAAAGTTTACTTACAAATATGTTTATTGAAGACATACTTCTGTTAACAAAAAAACTGGAAACAACCACAAGACCCCAAAAGAGAGAAATTATAAACTTCAGTTGATATATTATACAATCTTTAAAAATGATCTTTACCAAAAAAATCTTTACAAAGTACTTATTATAATACTATAATATTAACTTATTATTATGCTATGACATATTAAGAAATATCAGTATCAAAAGCTGGATATATAATATGACCATAAATACACGAACCAAATAGAGAGTATGCATTGAAAAATAAACCAACAACAACACTGGGGATTGGGGATTGGGGATGAATACCTCAAATTGTAGTAGGAATGGGTTTTGTGTGAGGAGGTTATGGATAATTTTAATTTTTCTTCTACTTGGCTGTACTTTCCCCATGCTCTATTCCAATTATTAATTACTTCTGTAATGAAAGAAGAAATGTTGGTATGTGTTTATCTTCCCAACGAACTAAGTTTCTTGAGGGAAAGTATTGTGTGATTTACTCCTTTGAATCATAAAGTACCGTCACGCCTAAATTAAGTGTTCACTAAAAATTTTCCAAGTGGCCAGTGACTGATAGCTTTTTCCCTCTTAATTTCAGTTCTTTCTAGGACATCAAAAGGGAAAAAAATGTGACTCAATCTGTTTTGTTTCTAAATCACATCCAAAAGATTCCATACACATACCAAATTATGAGGCTAAAAACTAGGCTGTTATAAACTGTTTTGAAAGGGAAATATTATAAAAGAGTCAGTTTGCTAAAGTTGTGTGAGTAATGCAGCATGTGCAAGATTTGGCATCAACTCATACTCTGATAGCACCAGACTCCCAAAAGAAAACCACTTGTCTTTTCCTCTCTTAAGGGAAGAAATATTATCTGCTTTTACTGAGGAACTAAAAGATGAGGTGAAAAAGAGTTGGTGGAGTATTTCTACTGAAAACCCTGTCCAACACTATGGTTGATAGTAATAAATGGTCTCAGAGCCTCCTATACTGGGTCCCATCTGTTCAAATGGCACCATGCCTAACTGCCAGATGGTGTACTGGCTTCACAGGGATGGAGGCGCCAAAAAGATGGCTTTAGAAGACATTGTTAATACCACCCCCTTGAGTCTCCTGCCTCAGTTACAACTCACCTGTGTTGGTGCTCCTGTCACACCTCACACTGCTTTCATAATTTCTAGAAATAAGTGGTTCCAAACACTTACTATGTCACTTCCTTGAGCTGCCTTACAAAAGTTGTTTCTGATCTTACAAAAGTTGAAAAAGAATACTAAAGTAGGGGAAAAAAAGGCTGAGAGTATCCAAACACTTGAAGTTGTCAACATCCACAGCAAGTGCCCGAGGGCCATTATAATCATATGATGTGTCAAACTCCATTATGTAAGGGTGGAATGTGTAGGCACCGCTTATTAAAGTTAACCAGTCTCAATGAGAAGAGAGCAGCTCTGCTGCACGGGAGGACCAGTTTATAAAGTACACTCACCCGAAAGAAAAAAAGGAGTTCTAGTGACTCAAAAAACAAAACGAAAACACAATTTTTCTCAATGGAAGTAAATGGAAGAAAGGATAATTTCAAAATGTATTTATTAATGGCTTAAATATTCCTCAAAACTGTTGTGCTAAGTACACAAGAAGAAGCATAGATTCTGTCAGAGGGTAACTTTCAAAAAAAATTAAAGGTAAGTCTTTTACATTACAGATGTATCACTGAGTGTTAATTCATTAATTATGTAACCAGTAGGATGACAAAGTTAGTTCAGAGAATACTTGAGAAACTAGTTATATAGGCATTTAAAAACATGAACATTAATTGTCTAGGTAAGACACAAAGCTTGTTCAGGTCCAACAGGGGCAATAAGACAACAACTTTCAGGGTGATCTTTTTTATGGGCAAAAAATCTGCAAGCTACATGTAGCTTCAGAGCTATATTCTCCAGGAAAAGCAAATAATCCAAGGGTGGACCTGTTGACAAAATGTCCCAGTATGTCACTGAAAAAAATATGCTGTTCTCTTTTTTGTCTTATTTCTAAGATTAGGATAATTTTTCTTAATTCCAATGGATACATCAGAATAGAATCTTTTTGGGAGGGAGGCAGTTCTGGAGAATCATGAGAATTTTATTCAGCTACAGTAGAGATGGGGTGGGTTCCCATTTCCCTGGGTTGCAATCAGTTTCCTTATAGGTAGTTAATCTCTCTCTCATTTTTTTTTTTTTTTTTTTTGGTGGCATTCTGTCCCATGACATTCACAATCACCAAGGAGATCATTTGTATTTCATTCTGAATCCTTTTACCCCAGGATCTTTAATGACTTATTCTTATTGCAAATGTTTAGCTAGCCTCATCATACATATTATACCAAACTAGTATAAGCATTTTCTTATGTAAATTGTGTAGAAAAAAAATATTTCCACATAAAATAAAATAGGTATTTGCTGACTGCATCCAGAGCATACATTCCTCTTTTTCTGTCATCTGCTCCACTAACTACTGCCCTCTAAGATCAAATGGGTTTGGAAGGGATCTTAAGTACTACATGGGATTCAGGCCTATATAAATCTGCCCTCCACATCTTGAACATGTGTGTGTGTGTTCCTGTGTGTTTGTACACATATCTGTTCACACATATATGAATGTATACATATGTACACACATATATACACAAATACATATAAAACATATACATACATAATTGTATATGTGTATATATGTAGTCATGTACTAATTTAGATAGCAATTCTAAGATTCTGGCTTTTCACGTTTATATGAGTTAAATCATTCATTCATTCCATAATTCCATCAGGTGCTATTTTCTCAGTTAAGTAATATTCTTTCCATACAGACATTGGGCTTGATGCTGGGCATATAACTTTGAAAGTAAATGGAGACAGTAAGCCTCTTTCTTGGAGCTTAAAGTCCTGAAAAACTTAAGTTGAAAGCCAAATTTATCATCTATCATCTGTCTATCTACCTATCAATCTATTATCTATCTATGTATAATGTGAAAATGAAATACAGGGTGCTATGAGAATGCAAATCAGGGAAAATAAACTACTCAAAACCAAAATAGTAATTTTCCCTGAAGCAATGACAAGAAAGCTAAGAAAGGACAAATAAGTAAAGTTTATCCAGGATCTCATGGGCCATGTTTGAAATAACATTGGAAATAATTAGATATAGTTTTTATATCAGAAAGCCAAAGGCTCTGTCTTCCATTGTGTTCAAGAGGACAGTGATTCTTGTGTATCTTGGCTTTCTGCAGTGAGTGATGGAAAACCCAACTCAAAATTGTTTAAGAAAAAGAGGAATTTATTGCCTCATATAATGGAACAGTGGTTTCAGATATTGCTTATTCTAGGGTTGAAATAATTTTTCTCTCTCTCAATTTTTAGGCATTGCCTGTTCGGTATTGGCTCCATTATCTAAGCCCACATGATTACAAGATAGTAGCTTATAGCCCCTGAGGTAGTATTCTTCCAGGTTTGAATCCAGCAAAAATGACCATTCCCCATCATAAGATCTGAGATTCAAATTAGACCAGCTCAGGTCACTTCCAATCCCTGAAATAGTATCACAAAACACTAGAAAATAAAAAACATAATATTTATGCCCAACCACAAATCTATAATACTAACTATTAATATTAATATTATTACTTTTTATGGATGCATACTCTTTGATTGCTTCTCCAATATGACAATTCTGTAATATTTTCTACAGAGAATATAGAAAGCTAATTCAATGGTTTCTCTAGCACAGTTGATAACATTTTTATTATTGATAGATTAAAAATGTATCTTGGTTATATGATTTATTAGTAATATTATGTTATTTTTTACAGTTGTTGTCAAATATGTGAAAAACTCTTGAGGCTGTGCCTACCTTACCCACAACCAGCAATTAGTCCTTATTGCTCATTCCAAAATCCCATCCTGATAGCTTTCTGGGGCTACTTTTGGTACCTCTGTTTTAACCTGTGTTTCTCTAAATACAGAGGCTGAGCCAAACTCTTGTATGTAGGTCCTTAAGGTAGAAAATGATCTTAGAGGGCAAGAGTATGAGAAAAGGATAGTGAAAGGAAAGGACAGTAAGCCAATTGTATTGGAAAGCACTGCAAGGGGCCAATCACACCCTTGGGAAGCATAATTAGATAAATCTCTGAATTATCTTTTGAGAGAAGAAAGGGGAACATATTTACGCTGTAGATTCCATCTTCCACTGGTCAAGGGTGACATTTGGGCATTAACATCCCACTGCACATGCTTGAGTGCCAGGTGAATCCCCAAAGGTATCCCACATCACTATGTTAGAGAAGCTCTGGGGTGGAAAGTGATAGGTAAGTACACTGTGTAGGTCCAAGAGAGGTTTTGTCAGGTTATGCCTGTGCAAAGCTGGTCAAAGCAAGTGCAGAAAAGGTTGGAGCAACAATGGCTGAAGTCAAAGTAAGGTTGAGAGGATTTGAAGAGAAACACACACACCCTATTTTCCTTTGTGGAAAAAATACTTAGCCTAGAGTTCATAAAATCACTAATTTTGGAATATTAAAAGGCAGGCAATGTGCATAGGTATTTATATTAAAATATATATTATATTCCAAGAATATTTTTCATCTGTGAAAAGTAATCATAATGAAATAAAATGTTTTATTCCCATCTCTCTTGGATGCATTTTCTGTATTATTGCTCCTTGTCACATATGAGGAAAGTAAGGTCCTATCTTACTCCACATAATACCATCTTAAATAAATAATTAAATAATAAAAACACAAATAAAGCTTCTCAAGGAAAAAAATTAAATTCTGAATAGAACCTAGCCAACTATTTCCATGCCTATATATTTATGGGTCTTCTTACAGCAGTATTCCATTGAAAATTCCAGTTCTCTAAACTGTATATTTTCATACAATACCCTAAATACTTCTTTTTTGTGTGTGCTTCTAAGTCTTCTAAATTTAAAATAAAGAAAATGTAATCATCCCCAGTGGGTTAAAGATTTTTCTTAGACCTAAATGGACAATAAATTCCTAGTTGGAGAAGGTGATTTCCTGTTCTTGACTTATTTCTCAGCTGTTATAATCATCTGTAAAGCAGGTTAAGAAACACCTTTGACATTCTCCTGTGGCTTTGAGATTGCTATGTAGCTATTCATCCTCCACACAGAAATCAAATGAATGAATTACTAGCATTTAACAAAAAATGAAATCTTCATGTGAAAAAAGCTGGGAAATAGTTGGAGAGAGCAGCAGACTGTAATCTAGTTAGTAAATAATAATGCAAACCACAGTGCAATGGAAATGAAAAAGAGAACAAATAGGTTGGCCTGATGAGATTTCATAAAACTTTTGGCACTGAACAACTGGGTAAATTTCCTTGCCTATTCATGTCATTCATATCAGCTAAAACATTTGCTATTAAGAAAAGCATGGAGAAAATGGAAACTTTCTGTAGAGAGTTCAAATAGGTTTATTTGTTATGCAATTTGTTGCTTCACCTGGCATAAAAGCATTAATTATTTCAGGACACTAGGGAACCAGGTAAATTTACCAAATTTACCTTTGTAAGTTTTTATGTACAAAATAAGTAGGAAACTTAGCACTTCTTAGAAGCCACAGATATTTTTCTCAATCTATCCAGGAATATAAATTAATACATTTGTTCTTTCAAAAACTATTTTAATTGCACAATTAATTTATGTTAATTTGGAAAATTGGGAAAAACACATGAGGAAAAAAATACTATTTGCCTATAACCTTAACACCCAGAGAGACTCACTCAACATTTGATAGTCTTCCAAACAGCCTTAATGCCTATACATGCGCACACAACACACACACACATATATATATGAAAATCTCAAAATAGATCACATTACAGCTGCTGTTCTATACTTTGCCTATATGCTCCAAAAATCCTTTTGTATCAGTAATCAACAACCTTCTGTATCAGTACACATTTACTATGTGTATATACTATGTATATGTATACAACATATACACATATACACACAAACATACGCCTACATATGTGTGTATACTATTTTCAAATTTATAAGTTAAAAACTAGAAATCTACACTAACATTTCTGAATAAAAAACAGTGATCTTGTTTTTGAAATAAAAATGATTCATTCTTATTAAAAAAATTCTTTCCAAGCAAAATTGAAAAGGACTAAAGAAAAAAAGATTAATCCCATGACCTGAAAATAACCATTGTTAACTTTGGAAAATCAAACCAAATATTTTTTAGGAATATATTCAAATAGAAGAATAGATGGATAAATGTATATACAGAAGCAACTTTAGAAAATAAGGTAATAAAATAAATATTATTTTAAATAAATGTATTTTCCTTAATTTTCCCAGAATTTAAAAGCAAAAAAAAGAGCAGGTAACACTGAAGGAAATGTTGACACTTTTGAAAAATACTTTTCCACTGCAGTAGGTACTAGTTCCTAAAATATCTCTAAAATTTATAACAGCAGACTAGGTGATACAGAATGCATAAGTGATCTGGAAGATAGAATAATGGAAATCACCCAATCAGAACAGCAAAAAGAAAAACAAATTTTAAAACATGAGAACATCTTAAGGGATCTCTGGGACAACATCAAGCATACCAACATTCGCATTACAGGAGTCCCAGAAGAAGAAGAGACAGAGAAGAGGGTCAAAGATGTATTTGATAACATTTTGGCTGAAAACTTCCCAAACCTGAAGAAGGAAACAGATATCCAGGTTCAGGAAGAACAGAAGGTCCCAGACAAGATGAAAGCAAACAGACCCACACTAAGACATATTAAAATTAAAATGGCAAAAGTTAAAGGTATGGAGAGAATTCTAAAGGCAGCAAGAGAAAAACAAAGAGTTACATACAAGGGAACCCCCATAAGGCTATCAGCTAATTTCTCTGCAGAAACTTTGCAGGCCAGAAGGGAGTGGCACGATACATTCAAATTGCTGAAAGGGGTAAATCTGCAACCTAGGATACTCTACTCAGCAAGATTGTCATTTAGAATAGAAAGAGAGATAAAAGAACTTCACAAACAAGGCAAAACTAAAAGAGTTCATCAATACTAAACTTACCCTAAAAGGAATGTTAAAGCGTCTTGTCTAAGTGGAAAAGAAAAGGCTGTAACAAGAAGAATCTATAGGAAAGAAAAAATCCAGCAGTAAAGGCAAATATTTAGTAAAGGCTGAGGATCAACCACTTAAATAAGCCAGTATGAAGATTAAAAGACAAAAAAAATTATAAAATCAACTATAACTACAATAATCAGTAAAGGCATAAACATGAAGATGTAAAATATGACATCAAAACACAAAAAGTGGGGAAGAGGAGTAAAAAATGTAGATTCTCTTACAATGTGCTTGCACTCAAATGACTACTGTTTAAAACAAGTAAATATAGTTATAGGTCAACATATATAAACCCCATGGTAACCACAAATCAAAAACCTATATTAAATACACAAAAACTGGAAGGAATGGGACACAAGCATACCACTAAAGAAAATAATCAAACCACAAGGGAAGAAACTGAAAGAAGAAAATAACGAAGAACTACAAAAACAATTGGAAAACAAGTAACAAAATGACAATATGTAAATACCTAATGATAATCACTTTAAATGTCAATGGACCAAAAACTCCAATCAAAGGACATACGGTGCCTGATGGGATAAAAACACAAGACCCATCTATTAGCTGCTTACAAGAGACTCACTTCAGAGCTAAAGACACACACAGACTGAAAGTGAGGGGATGAAAAAAGATATTTCATGCAAATGGAAATGACAAAAAAGTGGGGGTAGTAACACTCATATCAGGCAAAATAAACTTTAAAACAAAGTCTATAACAAAAGAAAAGAAAAGAAGATGCATTACAGAATGATAAAGGGATCAATACAAGAAGAGGATATTATACTCGTTAACAAATATGTACCCAATACAGGAGCACCTAAATATATAAAGCAAATATTAACAGACAATAATACTATAATAATAGGGGATTTTAACACCCATTATATCAAAGAACAGTTCATCCAGAGAGAAAATAAATAAGGGAACAGTGGTCTTAAATGACACAATAGACCAGTTGGACTTGATAGATATCTACAGTACATTCCATCCAAAAACAGCAGAATACACATTCTTTTCAAGTGCACATGGAACTTTCTCCAGGATAGATCACATGCTAGGCCACAAAACAAGTCTCAACAAATTTAAGAAGACAGAAATTATATCAAGCACTTTCTCTGACCACAACAGTATGAATCTAGAAATCAATTACAAGAAGAAAAATGGAAAAGCACAAACACATGGAGACTAAAAAATCAATGGGTCATTGAAGAAATGAAAGAGGAAATCAGAAAATACCTCAAGACAAATATGAAAATGTAAACACAACTTTCCAAACTCTATGGGATGTAACAAAAGCAGCTCTAAGAAGGAAGTTTATAGCAATACAGGCCTACTTCAAGAAACAAGAAAAATCTCAAATAAACCTAACCAGGCTTTCCTGGTGGCGCAGTGGATAAGAATCTGCCTGCCAAAGCAGGGGACACAGGTTCGATCCCTGGTCCAGGAGGATCCCACATGCCGCGGAGCAACTAAGCCCGTGCGCCACAACTACTGAGCCTGCACTCTAGAGCCCATGAGACACAGCTACTGAAGCCCACGTGCCTAGAGCCCGTGCTCCACAACAAGAGAAGCCACCACAATGAGAAGCCCACGCACCACAATGAAGAGTAGCCCCCATTTGCCACAACTAGAGAAAGCCCATGTGCAGCAAAGAAGACCCAATGCAGCCAAAAATAAATAATAAATAAATAAAAATTTTGTTAAAAAAATTTTTAAAAGCCCCTAACTTACTATCTAAAGGAATTAGAAAAAGAACAAACAAAGCCCAAAGTCAGCAGTAGGAAGGAAATAATAAAGATCAGAGAGAGAATAAATAAAATAGAGACCCCCAAAATCAATAGAAAAGATCAATAAAACAAAGAGATGGCTTTTTGACAAGATAAACAAAATTGATAAACGTTTAGCCAGGCTCATCAAGAAAAAAAGAAAGGACCCAAATAAACAAAATAAGAAATGAAAGAGGAGAAATAACAACAGATATCACAAAGATACAAAATATCTTAAGAGAAGACTACAGACAGTTATATGTTGACAAATTAGACAAACTAGAAGAAATGGATAAATTTCTAGACACATACAACCTCCAAAGACAAAAATCAGGAAAAAATAGACAATCTGATCAGACTGATCACAAATAGTGAGGTTGAATTTGTAATACAAAAACTCCCAGTAAACAAAAGGCCAGAACCAGATGACTTCTCAGGGGAATTCTACCAAACATATAATGAAGAGCTAATACCTGTCCTTCTCAAACAATTCCAAAAAAAAAAACAGGATGGAACACTCCCAAATTCATTCTGAGGCCACTATTACCCTGATACCAAAATCAGTAACAGGCCATTATCTCTGATGAATACAGATGCAAAAATTCTTAACAAAGTAATAGCAAACCAAATTCAACAATATGTAAAAAGGATCATACAGCATGATCAAGTGGGATTTATTCCAGGGACGCAAGGATGGTTCAATATTTGCAAATTAATCAATGTGATATACTACATTAACAAAAGGAAGGCTAAAAATCATATGATAATCTCAATAGATGCCGAAAAAGCATTTGACAAGATTCAACATTCATTTGTAATAAAAATTCTCATCAAAGTTGGTACAGAGGGAACATATTGCAACATAATAAAGACCATTTATGACAAACCAACAGTTAACATCATACTCAACAGTGAAAAGCTGAAAGTCTTTCCTCTAAAATAAGGAATAAGACAAAGATGCCCATTCTCACCATTTCTATTTAACATAGTATTGGTAAGTCCTAGCCATCACAATCAGACAAGATGAAGAAAGAAGAGGCATCCAGATTTGAAGGTGAGAAATAAAACTATCACTATTTGTAGATGATATGGTTCTATGTATAAAAAACCCTAAAATCTTCACCAAAAAACCAGTACAACTAATAAATGAATACAGTAAAGTTGCAGGATACAAGATTAATATACAGAAATTGGTTGCTTTTCTATACACTAAAAATGACCTAACAGAAAGAGAAAGCAAAAAAAAAAAAAAAAATTCCACTTAAAATTGCATCAAAAAGAATAAAATACCTAGGAATTAAACTTAACTAAGGAGGTGAAAGACCTATACTCTGAAAACTATAAAAAACTGATGAAGAAATTTGAAAATGATACAAAAAAATGGAAAGATACACATGTTCTTGGATTGGAAGAAATAATATTGTTAAGATGTCCATACAACTCAAAGCAATCTACAGGGTTAATGCAATTTCTATCAAAATACCCATGACATTTTTCACAGAACTGGAACACATAATTCTAAAATTTATATGGGCCCATAAAAGACCCTGAATTGCCAAACCAATCTTGAGAAAAAGAGAACAAAGCTGGAAGTATCATGGTCCCTGACTTCAGACTATACTACAAAGCTACAGTAATCAAAACAGCATGGTGCTGGCACAAAAACAGACACATTGATCAATGGAACAGAATAGAGAGCCCAGAAATAAACCCACAAACTTAAGGTAGATTAATCTATGACAAAGGAGGCAGAATATACAATGGAGAAAAGACAAATTCTTCAATAAGTGGTGTTGTGAAAACTGGACAGCCACATGGAAAAGAATGAAATCAGAACTTTTTCTCACATCACATACAAAAATTAATTCAAAATGGATAGAAGACCAAAATGTAAGACCTGAAACCATAAAACTCTTAGAAGAGAATATAGGCAGAACACTCTTTAACATAAATTGTAGCAATATTTTTTTGGATCTGTCTCCTAAGGCAAAAGAAATATAACAAAAGATGAACAACTGAGACCTAATTAAACTTAAAAGCTTTTGCACAGCAAAGAAAACCATCAACAAAATGAAAAGACAACCTACTAAATGGAAGAAAATATTTGCAAATGATATGTCCTATAAGGGGTTAATATTCAAAATTTATAAACAGCTCATACAACTCAATATATTAAAAAAAAGAACAACCCAATTTTAAAAATTGGCATAAGACCTGAATAGACATTTTTCCAAAGAAGATATACAGATGACCAACAAACACATAAAAATATTCTCAACATCGGTAAACATCAGAGAAATGCAAATCAAAACCACAATGAGGTATCATCTCACACCTATCAGAATGGCCATCATCAATAAGTCTACAAACAGCAAATGTTGGCAAGGTTGTGGAGAAAAGGCAACCCTAGTATGCTGTTGGTGGGAATGTCAATTGGTACAGCCACTATGGAATACAGTATGGAGGTTCCTCAAAAAACTAAAAACTACCAATGATCCAGCAATTCCACTTCTGGATATATATCTGAAGAAAACAAAAACTCTAATTCAAAAAGATACACACACCTCAATGTTCATAGCAGCATAATTTATAATAGCCAATATATGGAAGCAAACTGTCCATCAACAAATGAATGAATATATATATATATATATATATATATATATATATATATATATATATTTATGATGTTTTGTGTTGCTTCTGTAAGCACCTGGCATTCAGATTTTTTTATTACAGCATAACTCAGCTTATCTTGATTAATATAACACTAACCTTTAATCCACATCTTCTCCTATTCTTAATTTTAATGTATCACTTGATAGGCTGGAGTTTATCATCTTTTTTTTTCAAGAGATCTTGACAGTTATCTTATTGCAACATTAGCCATGCTTGAGAACATCAGTCAACAACAGCCATGCTTCTGTTGCCTTTATAAACTTGGTTGAGTATGTAGTTACTGGGTCAAGCTTTCTCCCATCATTTTTAGAGATTGATACGTGTCTTCTGGTTGAGTGTGAGAACATGTAAGAAGTCTGAAGACAACCTTCATTTCTTCCTCATGCATTATTTTCTTTTTCTGCTTGGATTCCTATACAACACTTTTTAAAACCATTTTGTTCAGTAATTTACAATGTTGTGAATTGTTTTTGGATGGCAGACTTGGCTTTTAAGATTTGAAAATTCTTCTCAATCTTTATTTCATGAGAGTTTTCTTATACTATAACTTGGACTATGTTTTTCTTTCCCACTAGTTTTGTTTTCATCTTCAGGATCCCATTATAATATTCCTTTTGTCCTTATTACATCTCTATCATGTTAGTAATAATCACTGTTATGTTATTCTCTTTTATTTATCTGTTACCTGTTACCATGCCTATAGTGTCTTCAGTCGTTATTCTATTTTTGTTATTTTAAGTGTGACTTTCATGTCTGGACTATTTTTATCTTATATGTTTCCACTGAATTTTTATTTTCTTCTGAGTTCTACCAGTTCATTTTACGTATTTTCTATTGTCGTATAATCTCCTCCCAGAACCTTTTCACCTGGTCTTTAAGCTCTTTTTTAAAAAGCAATCACACACACACACACACACACACACACACTAGAATACTATTAAGCTGTAAAAAAGAAGGAAATCCTGCCATTCGCAACAATATAGACAGACCATGAGGGCATTATGGTAAGTGAAATAAGTCAGACAGAGAAACACATATCCTGTATGATCTCACTTATAGGTGGAATTTAAAAACATAAACAACAAAACAATCTTGTAAAAAGAGAGATCAGATTTATGGTTACCAAATGTGGGGGTGGGGCAATTGAGTTAAAGTGATGAAAAGATACCAACTTCCAGTTATAAGATAAATAAGTGCTGGGGATGTCACGTACAACACAATGACATTAACATGATAGCTAACACTGCTGTATGGTATATTTGAAAATTGCTAAGAGAGTAAATCCTAAGACTTCTCTTTACAAGGGAAAAAACATTTTTTAATCTATATGAGATTATGGATGTTAACTAAACTTGTGTGGTAATCATTTCACGATATACAGAAGTCAAGTCATTACGCTGCACACCTTAAACTTATACAGTCAATCATATCTCAATAAAACTGAATGAAAGAAAGGAACTAGTTCAGATAAAGTCATGAATTGAGAATATTAACAAAAGCATCAACTTTACTCACCTTTTAAATGTAAAGACTTATATGGAAATGGATAATCCTGTTCAGGTTGGTGTTTAATAAACACATATTTTAAGGCAAATGTTCCACAGAGATTGTTACTTTGTTCTCCAAAATATAATCTTTAATTCCTAAAAACAAACCAAAAAAGCAATCACATTGTCTATAATTTGTTTGAGAATAGTGAGAACTATTTCTTTGAACCCTTCTTTTTCTTTGGGAAACTCCTCTATTCTTTTTGTAATGTGTATTTGCATTACCTTTCATTTATGTTTTTCCTTTTTTAAAAAAATATTTGCCACCTCATTGACCTAGCTTTGATGTAGTATAGCAATATACCTTATTGTGCATCCACTTCAAGGATGGATCAAGACATGGAATGAATTCAGTTTATGTTAACAACTATGTCCATTATGTATCCTATCTTCAACTTTTTAGCACAAACCTATGCCAGTAAATAACGCAATTTTGAAATTGAAGTTTCCTCTTTCTACCAAGTGTGCAACTTTGAATAGAAGTTTTCTAAGAAGTCTGAGGTCAACTTCGGCCATCTCACAAATATTCTTTGCAGATAAGCTTACTGATTTTGCTAAGACAACATTAAACTTTTTCAAAGTACGAAAAAGTTGTACTTTGTGAAATTCTACTTATCATAGCCTAACGTCCAAATTTCTTGGTCCTATCAAAATTTTCATCAAAACTGTTGATGTAGCTAACTCAGTGGTATTTTTTAATCTCTGTTTTCATCAGCTACAGTAGAAAAAGCCCAAAATAATTATTTTCTTTGTTAATTTCTCCTATAATTTCTAAACCACAGCTTAAACATTCTAAGCAATAATGTTTGAGTTATAATTACAAATGTGAATGCTTATTCCTGTTGGAAAACATAATTCTTACTGTATCCAATAGACTTTAAAAAAAAAAACATGCCATTGTGAAAAGCTTTTAATTTGGGGGCAATTTTATGATCTAAAACATTTCAGAAATAAATCTTTGACATTTTGACATGTTAATACCATTTTTAAGTTAAAATATTTCTTTACTTTTTAAAGTTTTAATTTGCCTTGTTCTTGGTTTTCTACCTAGTTCTCTTTATGGTTTGTTTTATAAAGATGATTTAAATTATACTCTTTCAGCACAGATAGGTTTTGTTTGCATATGATGCATGAAGGAACATTCTTCACATCCACAGAAAAAAATATACACTATAATATTTTTCTTAAATGAGCAGTTCTCTCACTCTTTCATCCCCCTCACTTTTTGATGGAAATATGTATCTAGAATAGGCATCAAGAATATTTTATTTCCTATTTAACACTAGATTAAGAAAAAAACCATGAGTATAATGATAAAATACAACTGAAACTTAGTGTCAGGGAGGGGTGGAGTTTGTAGCAAACTAGACTCAATATGTTCCATCTAAAGGGGGAAGTCACAGCCTCTTGTTGCAGCAGGGACTGAGATGTATTGTTGCCAGATCTCTCACTTTAAAAGAAGCTGGAATTCAGCGTTTCTAATAAACCTCCTAATTCTTACACGTTGGCAACTGAATTAAAACTTAAGACCTATGACTCAAGGGGAGAAAAAAGAAAATAGATGAGAAAAATGGGATGAAATATATAAAATATGATGAGATAAAAATAAATTAGTCAAGAAAGAATTGCAAAGACATAAAAAATGCAATTCAAAAATTTGAATAACTATTTGGATGCAGTAAAGAACAGTAATGTCATCCAGAAAACCTAAGCAGTGACCAAAATGATTTTGAAAATTTCTCCTGGCATGCAGAATAAAAAGAAAAGTGAAGACCATGACTAGTAAAAAGGATGATCTATATGCAGAATAAAGATTAAAGATTTAAACTAACAGTTATGATCTCTGAATTTGGAACAACAACAAAAAAGATAACTGAAAAGAAACTATAATCAAAGACAAAACTGAAGACAATTTCCAATTTGACAGATCACTTAGGTATCATGTTAGATTATTTTCTAAAAATGTCACCAAATATCCATCCACTTCAAATCTACACACTTTACCACTCCTCTCATCAATAGGTGGATTCCATTTCTCCATCCCTAAATCTGAGACGTCCCTGTAACTTACTTTGACCAACAGAATGTGGTATAACTGATAATATGCCAGGCCTCAGGAGGCCTTGTGTGCTTCTATTCTCTTTCCTGATACACCATCATCACCATGTGAAAAAGCCCAAGCTAGCCTACTGAAGAATGTACATCAGAGGAAAATCATCCTACCTGAGGCCAACTCTCAGTGAACCTGCTAGGTGATCTCCATCACCTGAGCAATTCTAAAGAAGAACAGCCAAGCCTAACTCCTATCATCAGAACTACCCAGCTGACCCATAGATGTCCAAGGAATAATTAAATGCTTATTGTTTTAAGTCTCTAAACAACAGAGCAGTTTGTTAATGCAGCAATAGCCCACTGATACAGGTTGTACCACATAGACCAAGCGCAATGAATAGAAATATATTTACACCTAGATGAAAGCATAAACTATGTAAAGAAAAATATTCTATAAGCAACCAGATGGTAGAAGAGGATGAGCATGAAGAAAGAAGAGGAGAAGGAATGAGAAGAGTGGAGAGGAGAAAATATGCTATAATAGTCATAATATTAGATGGCCTTCTATTTCTCTTCTGAAAAAGTAAATGCAGAAACAAATTCAAGATAAAATGTGCGAAGTTAGAAGAAAACATATGCTACAAAACTATTATACTCAACCAAGTTTGTATATTCAGATGACAGAAAAATAGTTTACATATGCAAGGATACAGGAATTATACTTTCCATCTGAGAGGGGGAAAACTTACTGAAGATGTACTTTTGAGGTGATAAATTACAAATAATGCCATTAATAGTTTCAAAATGCTATTTTTTAAAGACTACAATTTACCAATTTAAAATGTCCCTTCATTTTCCTTCAAAATAAGAAAATAAATAACATTATTTTTATTAAACAATTACTTCTGTGCCAAGTACTATGCTTGTACTTTACATACAGAATCTAAGGCTTAAAACATTCCTGAAAATTAAAATTAAATCCTAATTTAATAAGAACATTAATAATGGAAAAGTCATGGCATAAAATAATTGTTAATCAGCATTGACAATGGCTTAAAAGTGACTTATCAAATAATAATTGTAATTTTGGGGCCCAAATGTAACATCAATGCTAAAAATTGCTACTCAAGGAGAAGATGTCATAATGTTCTGAATCCAAAAGTCTATAGTGTATATTAAAAATACCGGGAAAATAAAGTGTAGAAGGAATAATGATATGCTAGGTTCCTCATCTTGTGGATTTCTCCTTAATTTGGTAGAGAAATATTTATTTTAAAATTCATGATCAATTAAAAACATAATATATATTTTTTAAAGTTACTGGATAACTAGCAAAGAAAAAAATCCATATAGCAAAAATCAGAAAACAAAATGACAATCAAATATAAACAAAACACAAGAAAACAGATGGCAAAAGTAAAACTAAGCATATCACATGTTAGTAAACATGGATGGTTTACACTCCTCCATAAAAATGAAAGATTTTCTAATTGCTTTAAAAATATTTAATCCATAGCTGGGATATATCTGAAAAATTAGACAGAAATTTTGAACATAAAAGCAAATGGGAGATTTATTAGACAAATATTACTATAAATACAGTCACAATATTAAGTTCACGGTGAATACTTTTTTTTTTTCTTTTTGAGGTGAATACTTTTATATGTATAATATAAAAAGATAACATAAAAAATAACCCATAAAGTCATAAACATTTACACAGAACATGTCAAAATATCTAAATATATGAAGGAAAAACTAGAACTATAAGAAAAATTGATAGCAGCATAATTTTATAAGAAATAATACCTCTTATGCCTGGGAAAACTATCATGGGGATTTACATTCTGTTAAAAGTAAAGCAGTTTTGGAGAAGGTATTTCAAAAAAATCCAGAGAAAGAACGAGAGTTGTTTTCTGAGGGTTGAAAACTAATTATTGGAGGAGTTTACGGGCAAAGTACTCTTATATGTTTATAGAAGGCCTTGTTAAAAGACAAGGATAGATTCTAAACTACCAGAAGTGGTTTAATAAAGAAGGAAATGTAAACTGGGATGGCTGTTGTTTCAACTCATCTAACTAGGAGATTCTAGAGCTGAAAGAGGAAGAAGGCTGGTAGGTCTCAAAACCCTACTCAGCAAATAACCAACTCCCAGATTATTATCCATCCATTTGATTCTGGATAGGAAAGCAACAGCAGCAGCCAAGAGTGATAAGTAATATCGGGACAGTGGCATAACTGAGCCTAAGTGGGGAGCCATAAGTAAGGAATCCTGATTGCCTGGCTGGCCTCTGGACAACCCCACCCCTTGGCTATTAGAAGCAGCTGTCCTAATAAGAGTAGGACTGAAGTATAAAAGACTTCTGGTGACAAGCTTGGGTGTTGGGAGAGACCTGGAGAGTGGAGGTGGATGGAGGAGCAAGGAATGATCTTGAGGTGCTCACCCCCATACACATCCAGAATGTTTTTTAAGAACACAAAAATACATAAATAAAATAAAATTATTTCAAAAAATTAAAAAATAAAAAAACAGCTTTATAAAAAGAACACAAAGCAAGACTTGGACTTTTGCTCTTTTTTCCCTCCTTCCCCAAAGCAATATTACCACCCAACATACTACTGAAGCCAGAGAACAATGCGGGGGGTGGGAAGCCACATTATAAATAGAATGACTTACACAGGGAAATTAACTAATGGAATGAACAGAACAGATATTCAAAATGGGATATTGGAAACATGGTGTAAGAACAAGCAGTTCTGGACAGAATCTTATTTGAGATATTAGGATGAAATAAATGTATCATTACTGAAATAGAGACCTCAATGGATGGGTTGAATAAAAGAATATAAAACACTGGAAAATCAGTTATAAGCTGGGCAGAGAAGTTGAAGAACTCTCCCAGAATGTATCAACAAGGAATAAAATAATGATATATATGTATATATAAATTATGAATTCAAAAACCTGAAAAAATAACGAGCCAGAATTTCCCAGAATTAAAGAAAGATATATCAGACCTCTGGCTGAATAAATGCAAAAAAGTGTGCCAAAAGGGTAAATAAGAAAAAAAAAATAATTTAAAGTAAAAAAATTTAAAACCTCAACTAAGCATATTATAGTGAGATTTGAAACATAAAACTAAGAGAATATGCTGAAAGTTTCTGGAGAGAAAAAGAGAATCACCTAAAAATGAACACGAATCTGACTAATGTTAGACTTTTTAACAGCAACGCTGGACACATGAAGACTATGGAGTAATATCTTTCTGATAAGTCCAAATGAAATTATTTAAATTACTTTTTCATTTTATTTTATTTTTTCAGTACTCCAGCCATCTCCACCACTCCTTCCACTTGGGAACTATTGCAATAGCCTACCTACTGCATGCACTATGTCACAACACATTAATGTATGCCTTACATGGCAGTGTAAATGGTATTCTCAATCCTCAATTAGAGCTTGTTACCTTCTAATTAAAATGCATCACCTTGGGGAAAACATCTAAAATCCCAACATGGCTTAAGGCACTGTCTGGTCTAGTCAAGCACCTCTGAATGCTGCCTGATATGAGAATCCCCAGGGAGGTTTGTACCACTGCATGGGCCCTGCTTACATAGTTCTCCTTGAAGGGCCTGGGGCTGCCCCCAGCTCCCCAAGTGACTCTGAAGGCAGACAGTTCAGAAACCCTGATCTTGCCCTCGTGGCCTCTCCAGCCCCACCCCTTCCTTGTGCCCCTTCAGTGCTCCTGCTGCACACCTCTCCTTCTGTGCCTTGAACATGTCATTCTCCTCCTTGCTCCAGGCTTTGCACGGGCTGTGCCTCCATCCTGGGACACTCCCATACCCTTTCATCAGGGTCACTCCTGCTCTGCCTTCAGATCTAGCTCACGCCTCACTTGCTCAGGGTACCCTTTTCCCATCTTCCTAAGTCTCTCTCATATGTCTTAGAGACTTATAGCAAGTGATATATCTCCTTAACAGCACTTAAGACATTGGATACAGCTTAATTATTTGTATGAGTCTTTCACAAAACTCTCTTCTTCTCATTGTGAGCTCCATGGGATTAAGGAATATGTCACTTTTCTTATTTAGTATTGCATAGTTTTCAACTAATGCAGTGCTGCCTAACAGTTGTTGAATGAACGAGTGAATTAATCAATGACAACTACAAACCTAAAACCAGTAAACATCTTAAATTCCCATATGCCTTGGTTGCAAGTCATATACAAATTTATTATATTTTGTGCATATATGATTGTAAAGGTGTGGTAAATCTAGTGGGTAGATGAGCTAATGAATGATATGAGGCTATATTTTGAGTAGCACAAATATCATTTCGATGTTACTGAAAAATTATACAATTATTTTTCCCATGTTTGTTAAAAAAACATATAAACGTTTTCCTTTTCCAGAGAAAAATCATGATTGCAAACCTAATGCTCTGTGAACTCAAAGCTAGAAACATATCTATAATAGAAAATATTTCCATGTTTTTGAGACCCTTTCTTAATTATTTTCTACCATTATTTTTCTAAAATCACTTTGATACAAAATGTCATTTCAAGATCATTTAAAAAAGAAGAGCAAAGAATGTTAATTCATTTGTAAAATAAGAATTAAGTGAACAATCTATTCATGAAGTGTCTTCAAGGGCGATAAGTAAGAAATAAAGAATACAGGTTGTCAAAATGAATCATTAACTTCTCCAAATCCAGGAAATTCAAGTTTAACAAAAAATCCACAATTTAATCACCATCGCACTTTGAAAAATAAAGGCAACAGACAGCCTATTTGAATGGCATCTGTCTTAGATTGCAAACATCATCAGGAAAATCATGAGGGTAATCAGTAAAGGACCGACTTGAGCAACCAAGAGAAGTATAATATTTAGTGGATCACATTTTATCAAAGAAAATTGAGAATAGTTGATCCATAATACGTGACACTCAGACCCTGAAATACCACTGACTCTTCCAGGTATGAAGAAAGTACTTCTCAGAAAATCCTCATCATACATGGAACTAGCATTTTTCTTGTGAAAGCAGAAAACCTGTGCTGTAAAGAGCTAAAGATCATGGAGGCAAAGGGCTCACAGTAATCTATATGTGTATTTACCCATATATAAAATTGTGCTATGCTTGTTTTTTTATTTGATTTTTAATGAAAATGAATAATTTTATATATTCATTACTATGCAGTTATTTTCACTTAACTTTTTTCTAATTATTAATGCATATTCATGTAATTTTAACACAAATAGGACAGTATAAAGTATTTTACTTTTTGGTCTAAGCAGTCTTCTCTTTTTTACTCATGTCCCTTTTTCTCTCCTCCTCTTCTTTTCCACCCTGGGCTGCCATACATGGTGGTACAAATTGCTACCTGCAAACATCAGATCACACTGAGATCTATACATTAGTTACCTATTGCTACATAACAATATTACCACAAACTTGGCAACTAAACAATCCAAGTTTATCATCTCACAGTTCCTGTGGGTCAGGAGTCATGGTGTGACTTAGTTGGACCCTCTGCTTAGGGTCTCACAAGCCTGCAATCTAGGTGTCATCCAGGGCTGCAGCATCATCTGGAGGCTCGACTGGGGAATTATCTGCTTCCCTGATTGCATAGGTGTTGGCAGCATTCAGTTCCTTAGGGCTGTAGGTCTGAGAGCTTCACTTTTTTTTGTGGCTGTTGGCCAGAGACCATCTTCAGCAACTCACCTGTGGTATTTGTCACGTGGGGTTCTGCAACATGGCTACATGCTTCCTCACAGTCAATGAGGGTAAAAGAGATTCCAGAAAGAAGGGAACTACAACCTTAAGTAACGTAATCACATACATTTAATCACCTTTGCTGTATCACATTATATTGTAGAAGCAAATCAGATTCCTCCTACACATAAGAAGAGGAAATTGAAGAAGGACATGAACACTAGAAAGCAAGAAACATGGAGGGCACTTAAAACTCTGTCCACCACAGTTTATATAAATGATACCCCTCGAATTACACAGTGCATAATCTGTGTGGCCATATGCAGCTGTCATTTTCATCAGTATCAGTATCCCTTCACTGCCACCAAATAACTCATGGTAAGAATCGGATGCGTATCTTTCCCTACTTTTCCCTTGCTTACATAATAATGTATACATATGTAAGAGAAATTTTTGTTAAGGCTTGTTTTACGAATAGAGGTTATATTATGCGGTCTCTTCTCTATTGCTTTTCTCACTTAGTAATATTTCATAGGAAACATTCCAAGTCAACTGATACAGCTCTACTATATTTTTCTAATGGCTATACAATATTCCAAAATGTGGATACATAATAATTTATCTAATCTTTCCATTGCTGAAAAATTACTCAGTTGTTTTATTTTTTCCTCCCCTCAAGTGAACATACAAATATATTTATTGCATGTACATATATATAACATATATTCATATATATCTACCTATAAGAATATATGTTCTTATAGATGGTTTCTCTCTTCCTGGGAGATGGAGTCTCAGAACTGGGTTGCTGAATTAAAGGGTATGTGTATTATATTTTAATAGATGGGGCCAGGTTCCTTCCAAATTGGCTTTAACAATCCACACTGTCATAAGCAAGGCATGAAAATACCTTCTCTTAACATCCTCCATAACAATAAGCATCTTAACTCTTTTAAAAATTATTACCAGTCTAATAGATGCAAAGCATAGTTCATGTTACTTTAATTTGCATTGTCCAGGATACTCTGAGTTGGAAAATCTTGTAAATGTTCTTTCATTTATTGAAGACATATGTACTGAATGCCTACTATATTCCTACACACTGCTCTACAACAGGGAATACAGCACATCATATACATGATATATATATATATATATATATATATATATATATATATATATATATATAGTCAGCATGAAATTTTGCTCAAATGAGGGTAACATATAATTATAATAAGTTGTTAATGGAGGTTATAGTACTATAGAAAACATTCAGCAACTTTTAGAAGTTCATATAAGGAAGATAATCATTATTCATATTTTGTGATGAAAACAAACTTTCTTACCTCCAACATTTCAAAAAGTTTTAGGTGGAGTTAGAGGTTGTCAGCCTATTTGAATCTAGTACTGTTTAAAAGACTAGGAGACATAAATTACATTTCAGTGGTGGGAATGGGGATGGGGCAATATTCCATTATATAGTGAGGTAATATTCCAAGTCATGGAATTAAGTTAGTGGGAATAGGTGCCAGAATTGTAAACAAACAAACAGAAAAGGTATGAAGGAATGTGTGTGCGATGGGAGTTGGGGGGAACACAGGAGTACCTCTTAAGGATCTTGAATACAAACTTTGTGGAATGTTTAAAACAATGGGTGTAAGAAGAAGAGCATGCAGAATAAGCTGAATGACAAAGAGACAAAGGGACTTGGGCAACCAACAAATTGGAAAATGGCATCACTATCAAGATCAGAAGTGAATGAAGTGGACTCGGTCTAAGATGGTGAAGAGCTCCTACTCCAAATACAGGAGAACAGGAAGCAGGGCCTCAGTAGACCCTGAATCTGCCAGCACCTTGATCTTGGACTTCCAGCTTCCAGAACTGTGAGAAATAAATATTTTTCCTTAAAGCCACCCAGTCTATGATAATTTGTTATAGCAGCCCGAACAGACTAAGACACAGACTTAGCCAATACATAAGAATAACAATAATCACTTCTCCAGCATCTTCTATGGGAAACGGTGTAGGATCCTCTCACGGAGAGAGGGGTCCTAGAGGAAAGCGCCCTTGAGCCTTGACACTTCTTAAATCCTGCCTTTTGCAACATTACTATGTTTTTTTCTTCGTCAAAAGTGTATTCAAATTAGGTTAATTAGTTAATATCACAAATAGTTAATTAATTCACTTTCTTAGAAACAAAAGTAACTTTTTAAAAAAAGTCTGGATAACTTCCTGCTCTGTCTCATAGAAGAGAGTAATGTAAACAAGCCATTTTAGAGACGGCTATGAAAAGTTGGAGATGCCATGACTGCCTTTGCACATTATAGTGAAACTTAAAGCACTTTCCTTTCTATGCTCCCATATGGAATTGTCAAGTTAAATACTATATGGTGATAAACTATTCCAAGCAATTAAAAACAAATAAGACGGGTGTCTCACATGAGACTTGGAAAGTGAATACTATGTTCTTGGAAGAAACATCCAAACTACACTGAGGACATAAAGATCGAAAGTACAGTTAGAAAGAAAGTAAACATTCATGAATAAAAACTAATTAATCATTTCTTGTCCTCAAAAAGGTCAAAGATCTACATTAAACGAGAGGGTATAAAACAAGCATGTGCTATGTATTGGACTTCATTCCTCCTGGTAAAGACTGGTGCAGTCTCAAACTTGATTTAAAATTTAGGAGTTGGGAATTCCCTGGTGGTCCAATGGTTAGGACTCGGCACATTCACTGCCAGGACCCGGGTTCAATCCCTGGTTGAGGAACTAAGCTCCCACAAGCTGCACAGTGCAGCCAGAAAAAAAATTAAAATAAAATTTAGGGGGTTTGTTTTCAATCCCCAAAAGGTACTGGATGGAGGAAATAGAGGCAATAATATTTCTGTACCATGGCATTTTCTTTTTTGAGTGCAATAAGTAGAAATCACTTTGTTTCTAAATGAGTAAAGAGAAAAAAATTTACAAAACAATAATGTAAACATATTTATAGTGCTTTTTATTCTTTGTGAATTTGACAGACGTGACTAACCTGCCTTCGTAAGGCAGGAAACCCCACATTTTTCTGAGTTCTTAAACATCTGTGAAAACATCTTTTACACCTATTCACCTATGATATTTAAAAAAGGTATCATGGTGTTCTGATAGAGCCTGAAAAAAATGAACTTTTATGGAACCTATCTTAATTCGTGAGTTAATTTGATTCTGGGGACCAGCCATGTATTAATTCATTGAACACATATCAAGTGCCTACTTTGTGCCACATATGTTCAAGGCATTCAGGGCTATAATGAGGTAAACGCATTCACCAAATGGTAAAAATGAAAGTCTGAAAACACCATGTGCTGTGAAAATGTGGAACAGAGGAATTTACATACACTGCTAGAAGATATGTACACTGGCAAAAAGTTTAGAGCAGTCCATCCTCCTTATTCACAGACTCTGTTTGTGAATTTGCCTACTCACTAAAATTTATTTGTAGCCCCCAAGTCAATACTCAAGGTGCTTTTGCAGTCATGTGTGGGCATGCACAGAACAGTGAAAACTGTGAGTTGTCCAATGCACATGTTCCCAGCTGACGTCAAACGGGGTAACACTCTGTCTTCTTGTTTCAGCTCCACTCACTGTAAACAAGTGTCCTTTTGCAGTCTATTTAATGCCATGTTTTTCACATTTTTGTGCCTCTTTTTGGTGATTTTGCTGTTTAACATGGCCCTTAAAGATAATGCTGAGGTGCTGTCTACTGTTGCTAAATATTAATAGGCTGTGATAGGTCTGATGGAGAAAATGTGTGTGTTAGACAAGCTTGTTGTTGGCCATGAGTTAACTATTAATGAACCAACATTATATATTAAATAAGGTGTCTTTAAACAGAAACACATAAATTAGGGTTATGTATTGATTGGTTGATGAAAATGTGACCAGAGGCTCACAGGAACCTAACCCTGTATTTCCCCTAGGAGCAATGGCTCAGTATTCGCTGATTCAGTGTTTGCAGTGACTTTACAGAACATAACCAACACAAATAAGAATCTACTGTATTGCCTTATTCCTATGTACATTATCACTTCATTGGCAATGTCTTTTTCTACAAGAGAAGCAAAGCTGGTCATTTCCCTTAATTATAACAAAATATCACTCTCCAAAGAGACTGTGTGCTTCTTGCCATTACTTTCCTCAAAACCAGCCCCTCAAAGTCTGAAAATTCACAGACATTATGACACTTGTCCTTCATTCTTGAAGAAGAGGGAAGCACCTTTAACTTGAGATTAGACAAGAAAGAAGAATGAAAGGAACAAAGGGCTTCACAGACTAACAGGACTAATAGGTCCTGTGGCCTGCTTCTGACCAGTGGAGAGATGCTCCTATTTCTATTCCTTGGCTTCCTTTTCTTCTGCACCTCATTGGAACTCAAACTCCAAGTCCCCATAGCACTATTCTCCATGATACCATTCCATGACTCTGACTTTCCACATTCAAAATTAAGGAGAGTGACTTGGAGGGAGAGGAGGTGAGATATTTTAATCACCAGATGGAACCTGAGCATAAAACAAAAAACCCATTGCCAAGTTGAAAATAATAACAGCAGCTAATACATATTGATTTTTCCTACGTGCCCAGTACTATGTTAAACATCTTATATGGACTACTTTATTTAATCCTCACAGATGCTAAGAGTATCCATATTTTAGAGGTGAGGAAAATGAGGTTAAGTGAATGTTCAAGGTCACA
The DNA here is from genome assembly GCF_028023285.1 of Balaenoptera ricei. Taxonomy (NCBI): domain Eukaryota; kingdom Metazoa; phylum Chordata; class Mammalia; order Artiodactyla; family Balaenopteridae; genus Balaenoptera; species Balaenoptera ricei. The sequence goes on along the minus strand of NC_082645.1, from coordinate 40,705,844 downwards.
TAACTAGGAAGTGGTAGGACTTGGATTCGAATCTGGTCAGTCTAGTTTCAGAGCGTTCTCTTACACCACTCCCGTTTGCTCCCTCTCACAGGATTATAAATTTCCTAGTCAAACCTAAGACTTGAAACTCCCTTAACAGAAATACTCATCTGAGGCCTAGTGCAGCAGAGCTGAGCAAAGCAAAATAGAACAGAACTTAGCTACTTTCCTGCTTCTTCTCATCACATGGGTGTGGACTGTTTTTTCTTTTGTGGGGGGTTTCTAAGTTAATTTTTAAATTATATAAAGAGACTGGAATTATTTTTCTCATTTTCAGAAACCCATCAAATGAGTGACATTGAACTACGTGTCTCCCACCGAGGAGAGTAACTTAGAGACAATTTGACACACAGGCGATGTGGGCTAGAGGTGGGGAAAGCTAGTGTCTTTCTAAAATTGCATTTGTTGATCATAAGCATGCGACCAGGGAAAAAAGTAAGCCTCCCACTGATCACCTGTGGAGAAGGGGGCTCGCACTTCTATTTTCCTTGGCCTTGACTCCTTGGAGCAGCTCAGTGTTCACACTGGTCACATTTCAGTGTGAACACCGGATTTACCCTTCCTCTTCTCTGGGAGCTTTCGGAACAGTCTCATACATATGCCTAGCAGGAACCTCTACTGATCTGAACAGCTTGATCATACAGGTGGCCACATACTGGTCGCCTTGGATGCCTGGCTCCGAGAGAGAAGGGAACCCTGTCAAGGTGGGGTGCTAAGCATACCTGAGAGTAAGTGGGTGCATTGTTGGTCTTATACAAAAGGATGGCCTAGGAAGATTTAAGTAATTTGAAATACACTATCAAGTTACATTTAATAAAATTACTGTGTTTTTCATTGTTCAGGACATTGTTCTATAACATATAATCCTGTATACAAGCTCATGTTCTCTGATAATGTGTAGTGCTACACATACCGTTTAGGTCCATAGAAATAAATTTACTAAAACCTCTGTGTTTGTAGGTACAAATAATTTATTACTGACTTCCTTTTCCAACTAGATGTTGTAAACAGATGGGATTCATTGGCCACCAGATATTTGCCTCTTCTAGGTGAGATATTATCGAGGTATTTATAAACCACTTTTTTAAAGGGACTCTGGTAGATAAGACCAGTTGTAGCATGTTTGATGTTTTGAGAGTAAGATAAGCAGAAAAGAGTTAATGAAACACAAATGGAAACTGTAGTTTATCCAGATGGAAATAGGCTGTAAAACTGTTTTTTATCTGAGTTGGGTTTTGGGGGGTGCTAGAATCTTGTCTCCACTGATCAGGAAGCTTGCACACTGGCCAAACTGGAAGGGCTCTACAACAGCACCTCTAGGGAATCCTTAATATCGGGATCTTCATGAAAATGGTCAAGTGTTTGCTGACCGTGACTCATGCCAAGCTTTGAACTAAGAGCTGTTTGCATTTTACATTGGCTAGACAGGGACACATGGGAACCTCAGACAGACTAATGCTTTGCTTCAACTTCAAGCAGATATTTTTAAAGTGTTCATTCAATATTTTATTCAGAGTCAAAGCATGAGGGAAGAGCAAAGAAGGAAAACCACTGGTGGCAACTTCTCTGTTATCCCGGCAATTGACCTTTGGCTCTAAATTTACATATCTCATTTCTCAAAACTAGCAAAGAACATTTTTAGAGTATTTATTATTACTGGGGTATGCTCATTGGGGTGTCTCACCTACACACAAAAGCTCCAAGGGGCTTATTCAAAAATTCCTGTTACTAATTACAGAAGTTTCTCTAGAGTTGAGTGACATTTCTAGAAATCTTGCTCACATACAAGTACCTGATCTCCTTTCCTTGTGAGATCTCTGGCCAGCATTCCATCTTATCATGCAATAACTTAATCACAATCACTATGACTGAAAATACCCTTCAATGCATTGGTGCTGACCTCCACTCACTCCTCGGTGGGTGAGGGGACTAGACTGTGTGACAATATCCACACCCCTTGTTACCTTGTTTCCTTTGTTGCTGATTCTCTTCTGTGAGACCTATAGGTCTGCAGTTTTTCATTTTGTGATGGGTCGTTGTTTTCACATTCCAGGCCCCTGTAGATAGTATTTACATAATCCTCAATCTTTGCATCTGCAAGTGCTCAAAACTCACTGTAAGTGCTGTCTTTTGGAAGGCTTCATTTCTTTCCATCGTGCTTTTACAAAACATGGACTTCCTGGATTTTTTGGTTGATCTTTGGGAAAGTTTTGGTCATTTTACTTGGTCCAGCAGACATTTATCTTCCTTAAATTTTCCTTCTCTCTACCAGCTGCATTCTCTATCCTCTGTGCAGTTGATGGAAGAGGTATTTGGAATCCCTTTCTTTGCTTTCTTGAGGTCAAGCTTGCTCTGTGCCACTATGTGTCATTAAGGAGCATCATTATACCCTACTAGCTAATTAATAGCACACTCATGCTACTATGTAATTATATCCAATATTGTTTTGCTACACATAACCACACACCTATAAAAGGTTTTCCCTTAGCCAACTTTCTGTGAACACAATGACAAAAAACTTCAGCTGAAAGGAAGGTCATGACTTTTTTTTTTTTTTTTTTTTCAGATTTTGAGTCTGTAATTGTAACAGATATTCCTGAAACAGAGAAATCATGGATTTGGAAAATTCTTCATATTAAGTATTCTTTTCTATGTTCCAAACTTTCATAAATTCCACTGGCTATTAGAGAACTACACTGGTATCTATTATTTATGAAAAGCATATAAAGGCAGCTGACTGATTCCCTAAGCAGTAAAAGTATAACTCTGAATCTGAGGTCTCGGCAGACTATCCTTCACAACGTTAGAGAAACTGGAATTGACCACGCTTTAGTTCAAAGCCCCCACTCTGGGGAGTACTGCTGGGTTGCAGATCCCAGATGATTCCTGGGAAGGGGCTTTTGGTCACTTCAGCTCATTCCTGAGACTTCTTCTTTTTTTTTTTTTTTTACAGAAAAGCTCAGCAAAGCAGCAGGTCATGTAAATCAAATGTGTTCTGTAGACTTCAGCGCCATTAGGCTGGGAGCTACGATGGGACAAGAAAGAAAAAAGGGAAGCACAGGGACTCACATTTACTGAGTTCCTACTCTCTGTGTTAGACTTGGTCTTTAATAATTATAGAAAACTTCTAGATTAGTTTGAATTTCATTAAGAGGAATTAGTTTAAGCCAAACAGATTCATGTACTTTAACCAATAAAGAAACTTTCCCCAACAAAACTATTATCCCAAACTTTGTGAACAACCATGGGTTTGCTATACCAAATTAATAGTTTTCTATGTAATTTATGTGCTAATTTCAATTTCAATTTCACTGTCAATCCCATCTGTTATTGCTTCAATCCTGAATTAATGAGGCAAGTTAGAGCTGGAAAATGTCACATCATCTGAGGGCATTGTTCTTTTCTAAGGTCGTATAAAATGAAAGAGTACTTTTGTCATAATTCAACAATCCATCCCATTTTATAGAGTCATAACATGTTAGAGCTGGAAGGTTTATAATATATCATCAAATCCAGATTTACAGGTAAGGAAACAGGTCCAAGGAGGTAAAGTGATTCATTCAAGTTTTTGTAGCCATTGTTCCTTATCCATTGCTTTTAGTTTTACAAGGCCTAGATGTAACCTTTAATTCATCTGAATGCTACATTCTACTACTCTTCATAGGTAGATTTAGGGCTCCTCATCTTTCCAATGTTCCTGCTGAAGTAAAGAAGGACTTGAGTTGCTTCACTCCTCTTCTTAACACTTAACGGATTCTATTTAGTCAGGGCTTGCTATGTGCCGGTCATTGTGTTAATACTTTAATATGCGTTACCACACTTAATCTCCATACAGATAGGAAAACTGAGGCACTGAGGGTTGGTTACCTGCCCAAAGTAGCATAGCTATTAAGGTGGAAGAGCAGAGTTCAGAGACTTGGGGATTATGCTCTTAGCTACTGTGCTGTGCTGCCTCCTTCTGCTATGCTGACCCGGATTAGAAGCTTCAGCACTCACCTCTGAGTTCACAGCTCCACCCTCCTCCAGTATCCTTGTTTCATTAAAGAGATTCCTGCCAACAAGCTTCTGAGCTAGACTCTCCTCTCGAGGTTCAAGAAGTAGGATGCATTGTCTCTTTTGATTGCCCTTCTGAATTCTTTCCTAGCAAATCTGTCTCACTTCCCAGCAAGAAGTCTGACTTGGCTTTTTTTTTTTTTTTTTTTTTCTTTTTCTGTCTGTCTGCCTTCCCCAAATCCTCAGCCTGAAGGCTGGCACACTGCTGCTCTGACCAGGGCCCAGGAAGAGCTGCTGGCTGGGAACATTCACTTACTGATCATTCAGAAAGCAAAGGAAGCACTGAAGGAAATGGGAATCAAGATGGACAGGAGCCAGGTCATCAGCATTGTGCATCTCATGCTGAGGAGCTTGGATCAGATCTTCTGGCTGATAGGAAACAGCTGAAGATCTGTCAGCAGGAAAGTGATAGGTCTGACTCTCAGAGGGAGAAAGAGTTCTCTAGAAGTGTGGAGAACATTTGGAGAGAGATGAGGCAGAATGAACCTCTCTCTCCTCCTTTGCCTCTCTGTCCAATTGATGGACATCTGGGTTCTTCCCTGCCTCGAACATTTGCATACAATCTTTGTGTGTGGAAATATGTTTTCATTTCTTTTGGATAAATACCTAGGATTGGGATCCCTGGACTGTATGGTACGCATATATTTAACTTTATTAGAAATTGCCCAACTGTTTTCCAAGTGGTTGTACCATTTTATAATCTCACCAGCAATGTATGAAAGTTCCAGTTATTCTACATCCTGTCAGCACTTGGCAATGTCAATCTGCTAAATTTAGCCAATCTAGTGAATTAATGTGAAGTAACTCAATTTAGTTTTAACTTGTATATCCTTAATGGTTAATAATATTAAGAACTTTTTATGTGGCAATTGATACTCTTCTGTGAAGCTAAATCTTTTCCACATTTTTAATTGCATCATCTTCTTATTATTGAGTTCTGAATTTAAAAAATTTTCCCTGTACAACATGCACATATTATTAAATATGTATCTGCAAATATTTTATGCCAGTCTAGTGACTTGCATTCTCAGCTTCCCTTACAATGACTTTCAAAGGGCAGAATTTTAATTTTGACAAAGTCCAACTTATCTTTTATCTTTGCAGTTCATGCTTTTGATCCTAAGAAATGTTTGCCTAACCCAAGGTCACAATGATTTTCTCCTGTGTTTACTTCAGAAAGTTTTATAATTTTAGTTCTTATATTGAGGTCAATGATACATTTTGAGTTTATTTTCATGTATGGCACTAGATAAGAGGAGGGATTTATTATTTTGCATATGAATGTGCTATTATTCCAGTACCATTTATTAGAAAGACTATTCTTTTCCCAACTGAATTACCCTGGAACCTCTGTCCCCAATCAGTTGACCACACATGTCTTCTGTATTTCTGGATTAATTATTCTGTTACATTGATCTATATTTTTATCCTTATGATGCTATTTCCTCTCATGTTTACCTTTTATTTAATACTTGAACTATTTTTTGTTTTTTGCTTTTTACTACATTTCTGTGCAGGAGAGGTAATATAGAAGGCCTGACACTGCTCTCCTTAGAAAAACCTGCTTGCAAGCTTGGCTCTTGGGTAGCATCTGGGAGCTTTGATTTCAGGAGTGTTCCCACCATTCCTAACTCATAAGAGTGATTCACTACACCTAAAATGTACAAACAGTACAGTTATGCTGAACACCCGATTTCCTTTTGGAAGTCTGGAATTCTGGTGTGTGCTAGGTAGTCAGTGCCTACCTGACCAATCCCCAACGAAAATCTTGGGCACTCTCTAATGAGTTTCCCTGGTAGACAGTGCACACATGTTGCCACAATTCATTACTGGAGGAATTAAGCATGTCCTGGGTGACATCTCAGGAAAGGACTCTTGGAGGCTTATGCCTGGTTTCCTCTTCATTTTGCCCCATGTGCCTTTTCCCTTTGCTAATTTTACCATCTCTCTTTGCTGTAATAATCCATTCCTGTATACATATATAAGACAGTGTCTGTCTTATCTCCCTATTTAGATTATGAATTCTTTCTAGGACAGAGATCATAGCTTAACTGTCATAGCTTAAAGCGGCCCATGGTGTCTTATACGTGGCAGATATCTAATAGATGTTTATTGTTTGAGATAAAGGACCTAGAGAGATACAAACTAGAGAATTTTATCAGGCCCTTAGTTAGAAAGAAAACCTAAATCTAGAGAAGCTGCGAACCACAGAGGAAACTATTAAATAATTACTGCCTTGTAATTATTCAAAAAAAGAACAAAAACAACAAACTTTGCCTTGGCTTTGTATGCAGAGTACATTTTCCCAGGAGTAGAAGAGAAAAAGCAGCAGTAAACTAAGCTTCTGCCTCACCCCATGATGGCCCCACAAAAGAAGTTACCAGTCAGGGGGACACCAACCCATAAAAATCCCTGTCCAATCATTTCTGCCTTGTCGTCTGAAAGTGTACCCATCTTCCAGGGAGCTAATACATTTCGAAAATAAATGGCCCTGCTCTCCCTCCGGGCTCACTCCAAGTTTTTCCCACTTTGTCCAACCAATTGGATTCACCCAGAGTAATCTCACTTTAAGAGATGAGGCTTCTAAAAGTTAGTGCAAAGAACAGGATAGACATTTGCCTAGTTTGCAAAACCATAACCCTGATGTATACAATTTTAAAATGCAGATGTCCTGTTGAGACAAGCCAGTTCACTCAGAGAAGACACTCCACTGTTAACCTCATCTTAAAGCTATTTTAACAAAAATTCTGACAGTAACGCACAAATGAGGAAAAGTCAAAAGAAAAACATCCTGTTGGTTGCATAGCTAATGGAAACATGTACGATCAGGGAATAAACAAGTCGCTCTATGTTTGGAACTTATCAGACACTATTAATCATTTGTTAAGAATCATATGTGTCAGGAAAATCCAAAATATTCTCTCTTGGCTATTCTTTCCTTCCTTTTTCTCTTTCTATTGGTCTTTACGAAAAATTCTGTTTATCTATATCCATTAAGATAGCCCCATGACATGATCTAGAAACCTAAACGTGTTTCTCATAAATCATTATGATCTTTTGTCTTCCAAACAAGGAAGCTGCACTTGCCCCAAATAAACAAACAAATCCCAGAAGATTAGAGGTCAGTGCAGAATTCAGAAAAGTTACACAAGGTTACTGTACATTTTAAGCACAGGAGGAAAGTTCCTTTAAACCTCTACATTTTGCAGAACTAGTAAAATTTTTACATTTTTGTTTTAAATTAAAGCTTTGTAACCACAGTTAATCCATGATGTAGAACAAAAGGTGAAGTTTAAAAAAACTTACAGAATTAAGAAATTTTCTTCCAATGACATTTCAGTTCAAGAAATATGGGGAAAAAAAAAACCTTAAGAGTAAATATTGATTTTAAGATGGAAATAATACATATTGGCTCAAACACATTTTTAAGTTAAATGCAAAAAAACTTTGTATTCCAAATCTGCTGCACCAACTGGCATAGAGTTTACTTAAAAAATAGTTCTGTGTCTGAGTAGCAGTTCTACTCTGGGTTTTCCTGGAAGCACTGTTCAGCATCTCCCTTACGTTCCAAATAACTACAGATGTTGTTATTCACATTTAAATTGGCAAATGTTTTCTATACTAGAGGATTTCATGAAAAGGCTTTGATTTTTTTAACAGAAATTTGTGCATTAGGAAAGCCTGGTTAGATTAAGAATAATTGGAATAAAGCTAAGTCTTTAACTACTTGTACTTAAAAATTAATGCAAATTCTCATAGATATAAAGAATTGACCCTAAGCTACAGAACGTTGTTACATAAATGCTGGCAAAGATGAGTTGCATACAAAATTCATTTTTTTCATGAAGCAGGAAGAAACTCCTTTTTATGCATAGCTAACAATCAATATCCTAGAAACATGAATAAAACTGAAACCACATACTTTAAAGCCATGTTATTTTAAGGCCTCTCTTTATTAAATTCTTTCATGGCACAGTTAAGGCAACACCTTGAAAAATTAAATCATCAATAATACTGTCTGCACTAAATAAGCTGCCTGAAAACTACTGAATTTATTCCTTCAGTGTCAGCTTTTCCTTCTCCACAAACTATTCAGCTATAAATCTAGTGTATTGAGGACTTCTGAGTTGTAAAATGCTGACTCTTTACTTTTCCAAATAAATAAAATGATAATCACCTTGTCTAAGCATTTAAAACTTTTCATTACACAGTTTCTGAATCTATGTATAGAGCATTCTGCTTGCCCATTTGTAGATTCTATAAATAAGATACATAGACCTGTGCAGGATAATTGAGGGTCCCTGAGCTCAGGACTCTCGCCCAATTAGGTCAAATGCCACTAGACTCTAGCAAGTCTGTGTACTAATGGGTCTTCAGAGAGCATTGAAATTCCAGCAGGAAGAAGGTTGTATTCATTTTAGTTTTAAAGATTTTCCCTCCCCCACCCTGTTTTATTGGAATGAGCCGAGTTACCCAGGAGCCCGTCACAGACATGAAATTATATTTTGGTGGATTGTTCGCTACGTTAGGAAGTGCAGAGTAAAAAATACAACCGAAGAGAAGGATGATAATGCTGTTAATGAGCTCAATTCTGCCTCACTGAGTAGCAGTTTCTTCATGGGGGTGTGCAGAGTTCACCTCAAAGGAAAGGTGGCGCTTCCTTCTAGACTGGAGCATACTGACCAAGGTGAGATATTCAAAAGAGAGACTTAACTGGTGGCTATTGTGGACGGTGCTGTGGATTTTAAGCAAGGTAGTAATGTGAAGCTATATCAACTAGTGTTGGGTTGTTAGTTCCCTTTTTTTGCTTTATTTATCAAAATAAAAATAGTTTTATTTTTCTGATTATTAAAGTAATCCATGCTTCCTAAAAAAAATTACATAAAAAATTACCTATAATCTCAATACCAAAAAATAGACATTAATAACAGAAGCACTATTTCTTTTTTGTGTGTGTGCATGGGCACACATATTTAGAAAATAAAAATAGGACAGGACTGTGCATATGGCTTTGTAATCCAATAACTTTTCATTAACCTAGTAACACAGTATGGCCTTTCTATAATATGTAGAGCATATATTATAGATAATTATTAATATATCAACATAATTAATCATTTACATATTAATAACTTAATATTATTAATAATTAAGCTTACACATTGCTAATATTAATATGTTGAATTATATGTAATATATAATAAATATATATAATGGTTTCAAAATTTGTATGAACATACCATAATTTATTCAATCTCCCAGTGATATGTATTTATTATTTCTAATTTTTAATTAAGCAATGCTGCAATGAACATTCTGGTGTGATTTGCTTTGCATATTAGTCCTGTTATTTCTCTACAAGAAATTCCTAGGAGTGGAATTCTTGGGTCAAATGGTATGCACACTTTCAAGACTTTTGATAAATGTTGACAAATTGTCTTTCAGAAAAGTTGCAATCATTTTTATTCCCACCAGCAGTTTAGAAGAGTGCTTATTTTCTGCTTCCTCTTGTTAGCCAGGAATGTAGTTAGTTTTCCTCATTTTTTAAAATCAGTTCCAATTTAATAAAGAAAATTCAAAGTTCACTTTTGCCTTAACTTATATTTCTTTGGTTATTATTGAGATTGGATAACATTTCATATCTATTTCTTTTTTTATTGATTATTCATGTCCTTTGCCTCTTCCCTTTGGGTAGTTCATTCTCTCATTACTTTGTCGGAGTGTTAATTGTCAATGATATGAGCTTTTTGTGTGACATGTAGGTCACAAATGTTTTTTCCCCCGTTTGTCCTTTGTCTTTGACCTTGACTTCTCTTAAATACTATTTTGTAACCTGCTTCTAAATCATTTCTGAATCAGGTGATAGATGAGTGGAAATACACAAGGATTCAGAATTAGTAAACAGCAGAACAGGTCTATCTTGAATCCAGGTCTATCTTTTTGCAATGTCCATACCTTTATGCTCTGTATTCCTCAAGTTCTGATTGTCTTGAATTTGGCCTATTAGTACATATTACCCACAAATACAGAAAACAGTATTTGAAAATGGGCTGTCTTACTATCTAAGGACAGTGTATTATTCTCTTCCATACTTCTCTGGAGTTCTGGATCATGATAAATAATGTAATTTCTCTGTACACTCTACAAGATCAAAACCACACTGGCTGAAGCTAGCTATTTTCATCACCATGCAGCAGCAGGCACTGTCCTTTCTGTGCACAGCAGGGCTGAGTCCTATAATAACATCCGTGGGAAGAAACGGTTCCCAACTTCAGGGATCTCTCAATCCAATTAACACATTTGTGGATCTACCTATATGCATGGCCTTAGATTTCACAGAGACAGAAAACAACTCTTGGAATTCAGCAACTGCTCCTGTTCTTGTCCACTCAAAAAATATTTCCATAAAACTTCTATTCTGTGATGATAGTAAGTTAATATTTACTGTATGTCAGACATTCTTCTGAGCTTTATGTTTGTTACCCATCGAATCCTCACAACGACTCTATGCTGTAGGTGCTATTATGATCTTCTTTTAAATGGGGACATTTGGAAAGGTTAAGTAACTTGCCCAAGACTGTACAGTTTATTTGTTGCTGTTCTGTTTGTTTGTTTTTATTGTTCTCCTATTTTTTTTAACATCTTTATTAGAGTATAATTGCTTTCCAATGGTGTGTTAGCTTCTGCTTTATAACAAAGTGAATCAGCTATACATATACATATATCCCCATATCTCCTCCCTCTTGCGTCTCCCTCCCTCCCTCCCTATCCCACCCCTCTAGGTGGTCACAAAGCACCCAGCTGATCTCCCTGTGCTATGCGGCTGCTTCCCACTAGCGAGCTATTTTACATTTGGTAGTGTATATATGTCCATGCCACTCTCTCACTTCTTCCCAGCTTACCCTTCCCCCTCCAGGTGTCCTCAAGTCCATTCTCTACATCTGCATCTTTATTCCTGTCCTGCCCCTAGGTTCTTCAGAACCTTTTTTTTTTTAGATTCCATATATATGTGTTAGCATACGGGATTTGTTTTTCTCTTTCTGACTTACTTCACTCTATATGACAGACTCTAGGTCCATCCACCTCACTACAAATAACTCAATTTCGTTTCTTTTTATGGCTGAGTAATATTCCATTGTATATATGTGCCACATCTTCTTTATCCATTCATCTGTCGGTGGACACTTAGGTTGTTTCCATGTCCTGGCTACTGTAAATAGTGCTGCAATGAACATTGTGGTACATGACTCTTTTTGAATTATGGTTTTCTCAGGGTATATGCCCAGGAGTGGGATTGCTGGGTCGTATGGTAGTTCTATTTTTAGTTTTTTAAGGAACCTCCATACTGTCCTCCGTAGTGGCTGTATCAATTTACATTCCCACCAACAGTTCAAGAGGGTTCCCTTTTCTCCACACCCTCTCCAGCATTTATTGTTTGTAGACTTTTTGATGATGGCCATTCTGACTGGTGTGAGGTGATACCTCATTGTAGTTTTGATTTGCATTTCTCTAATGATTAGTGATGTTAAGCATCCTTTCATGTGTTTGTTGGCAATCTGTACATCTTCTTTGGACAAATGTCTATTTAGGTCTTTGCCCATTTTTGGATTGGGTTGTTTGTTTTTTTTGCTATTGAGCTGCATGAGCTGCTTGTAAATTTTGGAGATTAATCCTTTGTCAGTTTATAAGTGGAGAGACGAAAGGGACTCAGGTTGTCTGGTTCCAGAGCCTGTGCTGTTCGCCACTAGCCTGGGCTGGCTCTCAGCACACTGTATCTGCACAGAATAAAGAACTGGATATAGAATTCAGTACACAGACAAACAGGGCTTCACCGTATTGGGGTGGAGGGGGCAGAGCACAAATGGCAAGCAGGCCCCCATGCTGACTGCAGAGAAATAATCCATTCAGCCTGGATTTTGGAAGCCAGAGAGTACATGTCTTCTAGAGAAGAGGTGCCGAAATAAGTGAATGGAGAAATGTAGGGTTTATAATCAAAATGTAACTTTTTAATGCTGAAAACTCAGTATATGAAAATAAAATTTATAAGTGTAACTTGTTTTTCCAAGACTTCCAGCCTCCTGGGGTTAAATTTCCTTTAATGCCCCCAAAGAAAATGATTCAAGCCCTTATCCCACATGCTGTGGGAAGATCAGGGCCTCTACATTGTTCAAGGATTTCTGAGGAACTTGTGTTCTGATTACCGCTTGTTCCAAATTTCCCCTCCTGACTCATCTCCCCCAACTGCTGTCCTGGTTTCACTCTGTTTCCCCTGTCCTTCTGCTGACCTTTCCTAAAGAACCTCTACACAAGGCTACTGTACATAGTCACCTTTTACCAAGGGTGGAGTATTAGTGAGGGGAAAGGTAGGAAACTTTAAATTTTCGACATCATGGTCCTAATGTTCCACAGCCACCACAATCTGGACTTTCTCATAAGCCATTTGTCTCCCTGAGTTATAACTTCTTCCAAAGTGCAAGGCTTCTGTTCTCTACAGAGACCCTTCTCCTGTCCCTTATCACTTTCCTGGGACCCCACATCCAAGTGGCCCGCATTCAACGCCCAAGTTCTTGTTACCTCATACTAAGAAGAAAGCTGGCTCTCTCTTTGTTCCCTGTTGCACACAATGTGCAAACCTCACTAGGCATGGTGGTGGAGGAGAGTGCTTATCTCAAAACCACTGGAAATTTTCTCCATCAGAAGAATTTATTCCCCTCCTAAGAATTCCATCTTTTGGAAGTAACTGCCTTAAAATACAGCCATCTCTAAAAATAATCAGTTTTGTCTCTCACATAGCTACTTTGAGGAGGTAGTATTCAAATTATAGGAATAACATTTTTCATCACAGGATTTATTTAATAAGTAATATTTCTACTGTCTTTAGCTGCTTATAGACCATCTGAGGCTTGAAGAAAAGAGACACCCTGCACTGGGACGTCAATCTGGGAGGAGGATAGAAGCTTCCTGCTTGTAATTCAATGCAAAGAACAAGATTCTGCAAGTCATTTCTCTGTTGATGCCCATGACAAAAGTCTGTAAATTGGTGGTTTGGAGCTCAGGCTATATTTTTATCAAATAAATAGTAGTTAGAGCTCAGATTATCCCACAAAGGCCTATTTAACCCCCCACTGTGGCTGAAAAGTGGTAGCAGTTACACTGGCCTGAATTTGGGGTGCTGGGAGTAGGAGACTCCATGGTATAGGAAAGAGAGGAAAGAGAAAAATTAGTTCACTTACACTCACTACCCTAGACAGTTACAGTCGTTGCTAGTTGCTAATATTTATCTGTACTCTTCTTCCACCCCTTCCACCTCTCTCTTTATAGGCAGGTCCCACCCATGTCCTTCTCCACGGCACCCACCCAGCCTTTGCCTCGCCAGAACTGTGCTCATGAGTGATTCCTTTCTTCACTCAAAACCCCATTCTCTCAGCGCAGACAGCCTCAGCTCAGTGGCAAGAACAACTATCTGAATCAGTTAGTTGGCAGTAAGGAACAAATTCTAATATTGTCATCCTTTCAATGAGTATTTTCCTTTTAAAAATAATATTTAAATACTTTCGAATAGGTTTTGATGTGGTGGAATTCCAAGTTAGTGCACAAATAAAAATAATTTCAAGAGCGTAGAAGGAAATATTTTCCAGAAACGGGAGGAAGAGGAGAGTAGAATAGAGAAAATGAATGAGTCGTGAATGCCTGGCATTTTGTCCCTGGGGTGAAGTTGATATGTATTAAAAGCATCCAGTGTTCTGCTTGTTTGTTTTATTTTGGTTCCCGAAGGGGAGGCAGCAACCCTTTGGACAACAGAGACCGTTGTTTCAGAGTGTGATTCTTGTTTAGATATTTTAGAAGCATGTCCATTGCCTAAGTTAAAGTACATCTTTTGCCTAGCGATGGCAAAAGCTAAAATATTTTTACGAAACGATTTCAATGTAACACTGAATAATGATTATTTCCCACCTACTTCCCTGTATTTATGGTATACAACATAGCCTGCGTATAATGTAAGCATAATGAGGTAAAAGTAGCAGAGTCCCGGACTGTAAATCAAGAATCCTACATTTGCCCTGGATGTGCCCATGGTTAAGAAGCTACAAAGAAAAGAAGATAACATTAGATGTGTCTAAGGTTTCTTTTGGCCCAAAAGTCCCTTACTACTTGATCAGTCTATTAACAGCCCAAACCATGGTCAAGGAGCACTGGATCTCCCCCCTTTAAACTGACTTACTCATTCCCCCAGCTGCAGGGAATGTTGCCAACTAAACCCCACCCAAGAATGGTCCTCTGCCGAAGAAAAGTGCCTCTCCCTGGGGCATCCTAATTCTAATGACTGGCCCATGCTGAGGTATAAAGTCTGAGCTCACATCAATTAAGGACAACCCTAAAGGGCTGCCCAGCTCCAGAGCTTGTAGTGGGATGAGCTGAGGCCTTCCTTGCAATTGTACTTCTGCCAAATCCTGCTGTCTTCACTTCCTCATAGGTGTTGCTGCTACACTACAAGGAACCTCATGAGTGCACGTCTCCCTCACAGAGTCTGTTTCCCCGGGAACCCAACCTGAGAAGGTTGGTGCCAGGAGTGGTTTAAGGAAGCAAAACCTAAAATTGGATTCTGGAGGCGGACCCCATCACTCTACACATGGAGTATTAACGTTATTCCACGGCATGCTATAGCAGTACAATTGTTACAGCTCTCACTGGTGGCCAGCTGGGAGGCGGACCCCATCACTATACACACGGACTATTAACGTGATTCCACGGCATGCTATAGCAGTACAATTGTTACAGCTCTCCCTGGTGGCCAGCTGGGAGGCGGCAGCACCTTTGGAAGGGGAGTGCTACCTGGGTGCAATACAGCAGATGTTAAAAAGTTTAAGGAAAGTAGTCATTATAAGGACAATGAAATATTTAACACCCTGCTGAATGCCACCTATGCACTGGAAAGAGACAAAGAAAGTCTGAGCATGATTAATCACCAATTTAAGGCCAAGTGTGAAAATCAAAGAGCCTGCTGGCAACATATAAAGATTCTGATCTCTAAGAGGGCAGAATAAGCTAAGCCTTTGGTCCAGGACTTAATTATAAGGGGAGTGGAGCACTAGGGAAAGTTGAATTCTCATTCCTAGTCAGTGCTAAACCAAGGTCAGGGCAATGGTTAGGAAAGGATGGGGCTCTGAGACCACCGTAGGAATATCTGAATCCATGCCCTTAAGAAACTTGAAACCCTAAAGTCTCCTGAACCCTCCAGACCTACAGAAGGGGCTTGTGTCTCCCTTTACAAGGCTAGTCTTCCCCTTTGACTGAAGACAATACAAAGGCCTCTGCCTAGCAAGACAACACATGCTGCCCCTCCCCCAAATTAGGATTTACCCTCCCTCCTCTCCCTGTCACCAGACCAATAACTTGGGTCATGTCACTATATTAACAAACCTGGAGACATGTTGGGCCTGCAAAGGGAGAAAGGGGATGGTAAGTGGAAGGAGCCACAGGACCTAGTTAATACGTGCTAGTAGGAGCTGGAAGAGTCTGTATGGGACTGGATCTTGAAGGTGTTAGGTCAGTGTGGGGGAGGGTTGTGGAACATAAAGTTGGACAAAGGAGGGTTTATTGTTAAGGGAACACTCTCCTGTACTATGGGTTTTAACATCCTAGCAAGAACCCCAGAAAATCAGAATAGCATGCTGCTACAGTAGCTCTTAGAAACCTGGAGAAAGTGATGGCTCACAGGAAGTAAGGAGGAATTTTCAGAACTACTGCTGTGGGTGGTAGAACAAATGGAGCAAACTGGCTCAGAGAAATGGGCATAGCAAGTGTAAGGCCTGAATACCAATCAGCTGCTTATATTCCATCAGAGGTTCTGGAGGACACATCATTTACCAAAGGGATAAGAAATGTGCTTGTAAGAAGAATAGTAGCATACAGATTATGAAGCCTTTTCCCTATCATCACATTTTTCTGTAAGGCTTTTTTGTGTCCTCAGCCTAAAGTTACCCCAGGAGTTAACCTTAGACTCAGGCTTCTACAGGTGTGAGTGTGCTTCCTTCCTTCCTTCTTTTAAGAAACAGCCATGAAGACTTTTAAAATCACACCTAGGACAATAAGCCCACCACTTGTGCTTGGTAACAAATCACCACTTGGTTTACTGGAGTTGGAAGTTAGCTGGACTCAGTACATAAGGGATTGTTATATGGAAAGATTCAAAGACAGAGTTAAAACCATATAGGCTAAAATACCTCCAGTGTGTATTTCAGTGAATTTCTCTACCGAATCTCATTAAACCTTTATCACTAATATCCCATTATAGGCGTGCCTATAGAGTCTAAACTTGTAGTATTTGCCCAAGAGTAATTCTGAAAGGCTGAGTGTAGAGTAAATATTTCCTTTTGAGGTAGTGAGAGGCACGGTTCAAAGGGGAAGAAGACTGAAAGGAGGATTACTAGAGTTTGAGGATAGTAAGGTGAGGGGATAAAAGGGAATGGCTTAAAAGACTCTCCCAGTGAGCATGGTTTCATGCAACCAAGAGAAAAAGGAGGTGAAATGGATTAAGGTGGAGTTCGCAGGTTTGATCATACCCCACCCTGAAGCCAGGTATTTCTCACACATAATTACTCTTGAGTTCTCTTCTCAAGAGCCACTGCTTGAGAAGGCATGCAAGTGGAAAAGCCATCAATGGGCGGCAACCAGATCACCAGGAACTTAAGTAACTACGACTTTTTTAAGTAACTGCTACTTCAGCCCTGTCAATCCAGCTGTTTCCAGGAGACAGCGGTGCTCTCTGGCCCTATAAAATGCCCTCTTTTCCCCCAGCCTGAAGTGCAAAGGTCAACCAGCACTCTGAATGTCACCATCCAGTCCACTATTTCACCTCTCTTTCTCCTCTGTCCTCACTCTAAGTACATGAGAAGGAAGCCTCCTGGATCCCTACCACCTTGGAGACCTCCATGCTACTCCTTGGTGATGAATGGGAAATGGGGCAACATTTGGCTGGTGATGGTAAGCCATTTGCCAAGCCTTGGCCAGAGGGAGATTTCAGAAACCAAGTGTTTCTTAGATTAGGGCAGCCTCAGCAAACACAGAATATGACTGATAAACCATAACAGTTTCTCATGGAGAGCTCACAGCTCTCTGTAGGATTCCATTTCATTAATCCCTTGCTGAACATGAGCTGCTTCAGCCACTGAGAGAGGTGCAAGGTATATAAAGAACAAGGAAGCACAGAACCTGTATTTTCAGTCTGGAAAAGAACTGGAGACACAGCAGTATGTGAGGTTTAGGGATTGGGGCTCTGGATGAGGTTGACCTGGGTTCAATTTGCTGCTTCACCATTTATGTGCTTTAGAACCATTGTCAAGTTCCTTAACTGTTTGGATCCTAATCTGTTAAATGGGGATAATGTTCCCAAATTTTTTAAAAGAACTAAACAGGACAAAATAAAGAGCTAGCACTGTCTTTGGTATATCAAAAACACCCAACAAATGCCAGCTGCTATTATAATAATAATTCGGGATGAGGGCAGAAGACAAGTATTGACTGAGACAATGGCAAAGACATTGTGCTAATCAAATGTGCTAAAATAACCCAACACCAAAGTCATCTGGGTTAAAGTCACAGGATGTTGTCATTATTCAGACTCAATTTCCCATATTCTGATGTTCCCTATTTATATATTTTCACTTCTGTCACTGGTCAAGATTCTAACAAGTTCAAAGAAGCAGAGAATAAATAAAGTATCCACAAATCCTGCACCCACCCTGGATAACCGCATCTCCTGTGTGACAGCAGGTGGGAGGTATGAGTTTAGGAAATCATGGCAGAGTGACTGACAAGGAGGACATCCAACTCAAGAGCAGAACACAAGTCTTCACCTTGGACTAACTTCAGTCTTATTCTAATCTGTAAACTAGATTTATATTAAAAGGAAAACAAATAAATATGTTACCCCCTAACAGATAAAAATCTTTTTCTTTTAATGGTTACCTTCTTTGTGTACCCTTTGTTTTAACTTAAAGTAAAAACAACTTGTCAACGTTTGGGTTTATACTGGTAAAGAACCTCTTCCAACACTGAAATCACACTACATTTTAAGTAGGCCATTGCTTCTTTTACCTACACACCACCCATGTTTACAAGTCCAAAAATTCCCAATTATCATATATGAAAAAATTGTTAAGTATATTTATTTCTTGAAAAATTTGAAGACTACCAGAGATAATGAAATAATGCAGGAAAAACAGTTCTAATATGTCAGTTGTCAATCAGTCAGTGAATATTTTATTAGTTGTTCACAGGGTACATGATACTTAGATATAATTTGACAAAGATGCATTGTAACAGAAAAAACTTAATTCAATTCAGTCCAGATAACATACTCCACCAGGAACAAATTACTATAAAGGGATAATTTAACCCTGGAAAATTCAGATGTGTAGAAGTGTTTTTTTTTTTTCTACAGGTCTAGATTTATAATTAAAATTTTAACTGTCTTAACAGTGATAGGAATGCTTTTTTTAAGGCTTCAAAGCATTTGCTGGAAAATGATTATTTGATTCAGCAATTGCTTCAGTCAACTAAGATGTATGCCTTGAAAAGGAGCCCCATGTCCAGACCATAACCTTTAAGAGATGAGAGGAATAATCTGAACCTGTAACAGCACTGACTGCTGTGCTCAAAAGTATAAATATTCTTGTCTTTGACTAGCATTTAGCATTATAAAAGAAGAATGATGTCCTCTATTACAGCAAGGTAAGAATCATCAATTCAGTTTACACGAAGATTTTCTAGGTCCTTGCGTCAATCATTTCATAAAATTATTGATTAAAAGAAATAGAAAATGAGTGAAATGGCATAAATAATAGAAACACTGAAAACTTGCACACACTCTGTGTTTTGAGCTTATGATGCAGATCTCAATTCAAATTTAACCTTCAAACACAAATGTCAGGGAATGTGCCGTCACTTTACTGAATATCCAAGGTCAATCAATTACTTCTGTCTACTTAGTACACAATTAGGCTCACATTATAGAAAACATGAAAACCTAGGATTCAGATACTGGTTTCCCTTTTAATTTGAATGTTAAGTTAATCTGAATTTTAAAAAGAGGACATATTA